>NC_091884.1:637000-1271500 GCF_019399895.1 Cardiocondyla obscurior | reverse complement strand
AGATCATATTTAATTAATTATTTATTTAATTGTACAATTCGTTGACAGAAAATTCCAACGTATAATTAAATTAAAAGAAATTAATTTAATTATAAATAATTGAGTTTATACACGTATAACAATATGTTGTGAATTGGCGTAGAAATTATTTTAAAAAATGTACATCCTTCACTTTGAATTATTTTTGTTGTTTAAAATTTATTCTGTATGTAACATCTTGATTTATTAATTTAATATCGTGTTTTTTTGTTTGTTTCTTTTTTATTTTTCAGAACCAACGCAGATTTACCGGTTCCTCCGCACAAGAAACCAAATCTCAGTGAGTAAACGATCCTTTTCTATGTTATATTTTTTTTCTTTTTAAGTTCGCTTATTTTTTAATTTGCGTTGCCCTCAAAGCGTTAATTACATTCTGTTCGTTTTCGTTAAACGTGCATATATTGTTTCGAAAATCTAGTGTATCGATAGTTTTTAATGAAATATACAAAAATAAATAACTACACAAGCATTTGATAAAGGTAAGTTAAAATGTTTCTTTGAAAATATGATTTTAATTGCGAGTTTTATTTTCACGTAATTTTTAGAATATTAATTGATATACTTTGCATACGGTAGGTATAAGATTTCTATAGTAAGTTATATATATATTTAAATGATTTAATTAAGCTTCTAATTTTCCCTCATTGATGAAATATATACTAAAATATAATATGTTTCTTTTTAGCCAATATTTCTATATAGAAACTTAACGTATATGCGGCAACGTATGTCCAGAAGTCACAAGTCACGACGAGGATTTAAAGTCGATACGATTTTGGATAAATTAATAGCGAAAAAGAAGCATGACCAGAATCTCGGTGTTAGTGGATACATGACTCTTACGTTTCTAGGATTTTACGATAAAAGAGGTATACCTTGATTATGCAGTTTTTTTTTTTTTTCTTTAATACATCTGAAAATATTTTAATGATATTAGAGAAATGTTTTATGTAACAATGTTAATGTACTTCTGAAGGCTATCATATGTAATTGTAGTTGAAGTATCACAAGATCCTGTCAAAGTGGAAACATTGTTATTGAAAATTTGTCACAAAAAAAGAAAAGACGTTAGTTCACCCATTAAGCAAGTAAGTTTGATACATTTGTTAGATAAAAAAGAAATTGTAATATAAAAGATAGATATATCTATTTAGATTTTTTATCGGATCAATTATCGATTAATATATTTATTCAGGTTTCAGTTGGTACAAGCGAGGTCCCAATTAATCCTTCTGAGAGTCAGCCTCCACCGATGGCATCCACGATTTCCATACCGAATGAATCTTTCAGCTTAAATAATGGTCACATAGCGAAGACTTATATGCTTTTGCTCAGGGTTTATTGCATGTCTAACAATGGCTGCCTTATAACTAACTGTGATTTAGAAGGTATGGTGCTTAAAATGTATTTGCAAATTGTGGAAATATATTTTTTTTTTCCCCTTTTTTTTTTCTAATTTCTCTTTTAACAGAACCAGCTCAAAAACGTCGTAAGTCGTCCATGGGGACATTAAAAGTCAATGGCGAAGAAGTGAAACAGTATGGCTCAGAGCTTACTGTGTACGACAAGCACAATCGGTGCCTGTTGACGGACGGCGAATATGAGTTAAGTTTGCAGGAAGTGCAAACCAATGTTAGGTCTAGCCCTAAGAAACATAATTCTTGGGAAACTGTGGCCGATATCAAAGACTGTGAACCGTTCGAAATGTTCAGGCAAGGACCAACGTTAAAATTTCGGCTCAGCTGGACAACGGAGCCGAGCAACGATCTAGTAGACAGACCTACACCGATGCCTCCGATGCCAAACGGTGACAATAAAGAGAATCGATCGGCCAATGGTCAGTCATCGTAATTATTCTGTTAACGGACTGCTGCGATACATGCTCCCTATCATACGAAAGACATCGCCTTAAACGTTTATCGTTTATCTTTTCAGCTGGCTTCGAACGTTCTTCCGTAAATCACAATAATAATAGCACAAATAATAATAATAACGCGACACTGCCAACATCTAGTCCGCTAACACCCTCATCCAGAATGAGTATCTCTAACGAAAAAATGGACGCTAACGGAACTCAACAGATAGTCTACCAATTTTTGTATAATAATAACAGTCGGCAACAGACAGAGGCCTGCGAGGATCTACACTGCCCTTGGTGTTCGTTGGACTGTGGCAAATTGTACTCTCTTTTAAAACATTTGAAATTGTGTCATTCGCGATTCACATTCACATACGTGGTAAGTGAACTTTACTTTTATTTATACGTAAGAAATATTACCTTGTTCGTTTACACACATTAAATACATAAATCGACATTGATAAAGAAAAAGAAAAAAAAAAAAGTTCTTACCAATAACTCGGGAGAGAAACAATTTATTTGATCAATTAAAATTAATTAAATTATATTTTCCGTACTAATCGATTTGCGTGTGCTTTTTTTCTAGCCAATTCCACAAGGTGCCCGAATTGATGTAGCAATAAACGAATGCTATGATGGTTCGTACGCAGGTAGTCCTCACGAATTAATTTCACAACCAGTTAGTGTACCTTTCTCAAGAACAGGACCAACTAGACGTACGAGCGTAACAAACATCTTGGTGTGCCGCCCGAAAAGAACGCGGCCAAGTTTGTCCGAGTTTCTGGAACTCGACGAGAATGAATTTGAAAGTCAAAGACCCTATATCACCGGTCACAACAGGTAAGCGTTACAGTAATTATGTGACAACGGCGATAAACAATTGTCACAATTAAAAAAATTTTTTTATTTATATTATAAATTAAATACCTTCCTTAGATTATATCATCACACTGTAACTTGCCTGCCTATATATCCCAAAGAAATGGATGTCGATTCCGAGGGTGAAAACGATCCTAAGTGGTTGCAGACAAAGACAATGATGATGATTGACGACTTTACGGATGTGAATGAGGGCGAGAAAGAACTGATGAAAATGTGGAACCTGCACGTGATGAAACATGGATACGTAGGAGACTGCCAGATACCACTAGCTTGCCAAATGTTCTTAGAGAATAAGGGAAAGGAGTTGCTTATGAAGAACCTTTATCGCAACTTTGTATTGCATATGTGCAGTTTGTTTGATTTTGGGCTGATCAGCCCGGTTATATTGTACCAAACTATACAAAAGCTGCAGGAAATCATGAAGGAGGGCGGCGAGGACGGGGACGTGCGTAAAGTGTTACAGAAATCACACGAAGCTCAAGTGGAGCATTGGAGAGCTGCAGGTGCACATGCACATCTCTCGTACGATACATCCAAAGCCAACGGCGTGACAGGCGGTATTAAAATAAACTTCGGTAACGACGGCTCGGGCTCGTCGACAAACGCCAGAAGAAAGACTACGACCGCCTCTATGCCGTTGGGCTCGCCCAATTCGCAAAATGTCAAAAGAGAGACCACGATGCACAGCAATATGCACAATATCAGTACGTAAGCGTAAAAGCCAACATAAATGACGCGTGCCGTTGCCACCGTCATCGAGGAGTAAGACTGTCATTTTCACGATAGTTCGATGCAGAATTATGTCGTCGGTGCGTATCCCGCCTTTCCATTGTTATTCGGCGGTGCAATCCGACGCAGAGCATCGCGAGTAAAATATGCCCCAATGGTGTGTCCAATTAGAAGGTACAAGCATATCGTCGAGCAGACGGTTTGAATGATTTATCGGCAAAAGTACAAACTTTGTAGTGCAAGTGATGTAAAGTACCAGCACCACGCAATCCCGTTATACCGGATGTCAATGCAAGCTGGCAAGAGCGCGAGCACCGTCACCGGTGAAATTTCGTCCTGGACGCAATACTGGCGACAAACAACAGTAATGTCACCGCATCTATTAGCCAGAAACCGTCCCCGAACGGAGGTAGCTTCCAATAGCTACTTATCAGTAGTAGTAAGATCGATTTCGCGCGTTTTTAATGCATATTGCATCTTTTTTTTTTGTACAGTATTTGTTGCAAGTAATATAGATGATTATGCAATTGACATTATTAAATAAACTGGATAATTATTGTTTTTAGCTGTTAGAGCAATTTTTGAGATTTAATTTAAAGCTTATGCAAATAATTATTATTATAAATTGAGGAAAATATTAAAAAAGTGCATGTTTGGCGAACAAATTCTGCTCGCCTCTGTTGATGATTCCGATCGCGAATAAAATACGAAGTTTGCAAGGAATTTAATCATACTTCATTTCTTTTCTTTTTTTTCTAGTCAGTGACTTAAAATGACTTTTTATTATTTTAACTTTTTTTTTTTTAAAGCTTTTATTTACATAACATTTTTGATAAATTCTGGTATATCTGCACAACTGGTATGCGAAATTCATAGAGCGATCAAGAAGCTGCTATTCCAGAAGTAACGCAAAATTACTTTGCCGTGCGCAATTTTTTATTTTAATAGAAAAATGGAGAATAAACGATCTCAGGATTAAAAAAAAATTAATTTTCAGAAGTAATTTCAGCATTAGAGCATAAAAAAGAAGTTTAGTTCTACACTTTGCTAGTAACACGATTCATGATCACGTTCTTTTATATTCGATTAAAATTCTTTTATATAGCAAAACGCGTACTTTACAAGCTGATTGATCGTAACCGAGTTTTTTATTATCCTAATTTAAATTTAATCTTACTGGAAGATATGCTGAATGATTAAAAAAAATGCTGCAGTATAAGCAGTTACAATTTCTGAGATTTAAATCATGTACATACATATACATACATTTATATATGTATATATAATAAATATATATATATATATATACATATATACAACATAACAAAAATATATCTATATGTACATGAACATACAGATATATATACATTCATACACACACACACACACACACATATATATATATATTATATTATATATATATAAGAAAAAAGTTGTGAGGCTGTAAATTATACTTTACATTTTCTACATCGAGATGATTCGGTAGAGTGAAAGTGCCTTTTACCAAACCAAGCGCAGGTCTGAATTCACAGAATGATGATCGACGTTATTTAAAAAAAAAATATATATTCAATTGTGAATAATATTCATTGTTATTTTTCAAAAAAAAATCGCGAAAATATTGAACTTTGTTGGGGTTGATGAGATTAAATAACACCCGACACGTTTTTTTGCGATCGTCGTTCTTTCGCAAGCGATTCAGACCTCTAGTATATCATATTAGAAATGTTATAAATTTGCGTGTAACATATACAACTTCTACTGCCGTGGTCGTTCGAAGAAGCGCTTACATTCCTTTATATATACTGTCTGCTTTATATTATAGGTAGTCTAATAAAATTTTTTAATCTTAGGACATACCGCCGGAGCATTTAAGTTCAATGGAATTATCGTTCTCTTCGAGCGACTTCTAATTCACTGTCCAATAATATTATTCATGGTAGGTTGTAAATAGGAAATTAAATGACTAAATAAATATGTGGACGTGAAAAATATACGTAAAATATAACTCATTTTTATCACAATCCAAATAGTTTTGCTTTTCCTTTTAATGATTCTGAAATTATTTTTTAATCTTATCCGTGGAAAGAAAGGATTAAAAATAATTAATCTTATAGTTTAAATTGAATTTTGTTAAAAGTTTTGCTAAATTTGTACTATTTTACTGCTTTCATTAAAGAAACTATACTCTATGCATATACTATAGATCTCGCATTGTTTTGTATCTTCATTAAAACCATATGTTTGACTCTATCGTATTTAAAGTATCGTGGAAAATCTATATTTATATAATCCACAGACCAATTTATTTTGTACTTTTCAACGCTTTGCAGAAATTCTTCGTACATCGGAGCAGAAGTATCTAAGTCTGCAACGGTGAATACGTACCTTTTCTCGAGGGCAATGTAAACCGTTTTATTTTTCTTTGTGCGTAGAAGTTTCGTCAACGTACGCACAAACCCATCCGTGATTTTATCATCGTAAATCACTAAAAGTTGAAAAAAAACCCTTCCTTTTTTTATCTGCATTTTTAATGCAATAATAAAATGTATTATTAATAATTTTACCATCCGCAGCCAATATAATATTTGCGCTCTGCAATCTTTCCTCCAGTTTTTTCGACCACTCTACGTTTAAAAAATTTACTTCTTCGATACGATAATTTGATTTAACGTACTTATGATTCCTCAGAAAGTTCCGTTTGATTAGATTTAATATACCGCCTACGTTGATGTCTGGAACATTTGGATAAATAAGAATTACCGCTTCTAACGGGGCTTACGCACGTCTGTATTACCAGTGCAAATGATTTCTTTAGCCAGATAACTCGCCACGATGCTGGTCAAACCTACTCCGGATCCTAGCTCTAGAATTATTTGATTTCTAAACGAGTCTGGGTGCGACAAGACGTAGTCGGCTAGCAAAAATGCGCCTCTCCACACTTGCAGGCCGACCAAATTGAGCTCCGTGGACACGCTGTGCTCTACAAATACAATTTATCGAATACGTTTCATACCCAAGAAGGCACGGTAATTAATTACGTGGATACCTATTGAAATAATTCCTTCTCTGTCTCTATCTACATCTAGGTCATCGTCATTGTCATAATTTAACATTCCAGGTGTGGATTCTCTGTCAATCATATAAGACGGACATTTGAAAACGAACTTAGTTACCGCATCTGAAACCAATTACTGAATGTTAATGACGTGGACTCGGTGTTGCTCGCGCGTTTAAAGCATTCACTGAACGTAACTTACTGCCGCTGCCAAGCTTTTCGGAGATATGCTCGTTTTCCGTGTACACCTCCGACGTAACTTTGTGCATCTTGGACAACAAAGATATTGTTAATAAACGTACTTTCGTAACTGATATACTTAGCGTTATGTAATTGTTATTTGTTCATATTACGCTCTTAACATAAAGAATTATTTTTATTGGTAAATAATTTTAAATATTTATGAGACGCAAGATGCTGTGAGTTCATTAAACTTCACTTGTTACGTTCTAATTTGTTTTTATCGCGTTGTCGTATTGTTAATGGTAAAAAAAATGTGACGAAACACTATGTAAAGTCCCAGAGTCGTGCGCCGTAAATTGACGCGTTTTAAATAAATTAGGAATCGACTTGGTGCGACGACGTCCGCCACGCGATAATAAAGCTCGTCGCAGCCGACTAATCTGACAGCCTCGTGACTGCATTTATTTCGGGATTTTGTGTCCTAACACGACAATTACATAATCCATAATCTTATGCCATCACGCTGCCATGTAATACATTATTTCTGTATCGAGTAATCTACGGCGGGTCTCTAAATTTAAATTACGTCATTTAAAAAAGAAGAAGCGCCGCTTAATAATTTATAATAATTTCTGGACTGTGTAAAGAATTCTACGATGAGAAAAAAATTTGCATTCAATAATGATGCAGTTGGTTAGCTGTACGATATTTCTACCAAAGTTTTGAAAATTAATTTCGACGATTTATTTCGACGGATCGTTCAGAATTTTTTTTTTAATTATACTTTTATATTTAATTATCCTCGTCTCATACATGTTTAAATTTTTTTAACGTGCATCGTTGGAGCTGTACAAAGTAAAAGAAAATATATGTGAATATAAAAAGAAATATTAATTCTCAAAGTAATTTATAATGAATTAAATGTTACACCTTGGATCGTGTTTTATAAGGACAATCATCGCGCCGTTTCTCCGCCGACGTGATTTTACAGGCCCTGGTAACGTTCTCATTAATTGTACTTGTCATTTTGCCATGTTTTGCCATTACTCTGACACCCAGCTTGCGAAAAAAAATTGTGGTTAGGATCCTTCGGTTTGGGCAGGTGGAAACGGGAGTCATTAAAATTCAAGCTCGTTGGCTTCCGCGGCATCGACAGATCTTGAGGACTTTACAACCGAACTTGTCATTCTCTCTCGCTTTCGATCGCATTGTTACATCCTCAACGTTAATTCACTGAACGGCGCCATTGTGACGCCATATGATTTTTGACAACTTGTCGCCCGAGCGCCGTCGATAAACGATATCTATACGAACGTCGTTATATTTCGCGAGAACAAGAGGCGGGCTTTTTGAACGATCCGAAACGCGACTGAGTGATTTTTTGAATAAGATAAGTGCTTGAAAGGTGCTATTTTTAAGACGCGCCTGTTATCAGTGGTGGTCGAGCACAATTTTACCAGAGGTCGGTGACAAGTGCGCGGGCGGCCGGTGCGGTCAAGAAGAACGGGGGGGCTCAGCCAATCAGCGATCCCCACGATGAGGACGATGCCACGCGTATGAAGCCGTGCGGAGCCAACGCGAGCCTGCAGCTTGCCGCCGATACGCAGCGTCGCGTCCACGTTCATTCATCGCGCGTTCACCCGACGGCTTGTGTCTTCCCGCTGGTCCTCGTCCTCGTCCCGCCGACGTTCTCGTGAGGCCAGGCTGCGCTCCGGCCCGAGCAGGAAACACGAGAGAGAGAGAAAAAAAAAAAGAAAAAAAGGGAGTACCAGACGCGGAGACGGACAGAGCGAGAGCGCGAGAGAGAGAGAAAGACAGTGAAGCAGCCCGATCAACATGAGATTCGTCGGCGGATTCTGTTTGGCAGCACTCTGCCTGGCCGCGGTTTCCCTCGCCAAGATCGAAGTCGAGGACGGGGTCCTCGTGGTTACCAAGGACAACTTCGAGAGCGTTATCAAGGACAACGAATACGTCCTTCTCGAGTTCTGTAAGTATATGTCCTTTTTTTTTTACTCCTCTTTCCCCCCCGCTTTTCCACGGATTCTCTGCATGTGTATCTGTTGCTTTTCCGTGGGAGCCGCACTCGCGTACCTGCACCTTCTGCACCCAGCCGCGACCCGCGATCCGTAGGACCGAAGGACGGAGGAGATTCCGCGGCCCGATGAGGACGGAAAACGCACGTACGGTAGCCGCTGCTTTTCGCGGGCGATTCGCCGATCCACGCTAGCTCGCCGGTTCCGCCGGATGTCGGTAGCCTACGTACACGTCACCACCCGAGCATCCTCGAGAGGAGAGAGACAAAGAGATAACGGGTGTCGCGAGGCTCTCCAGCCAGACGTTTTCATTAGATTTATCTTTCACAGTTCCTCTCCTCCATCCTTCGCCCGTCGTCCTTCGAAGACCGACGGATTCTATGCGACGGATAAGACGCGACCCGTCGGCACGGAGGATAAAATAAGTACAAAAAGATCACCCCGAAATAATCCATATTTGACGTTCCACCACGGAGTATCTTGGAGACTATCGGTATATCCTTATTTGTTCGCCGATATTTATCTACCTCGTCATTCCGATCGCCCACTAATTTTCTACGATCGTTTCTTGCGGTTTTATCCTTTCATGTCTTTATAAAATCACGTTTCCGCAAGTATCTCGCTTATGGGTGCAGAAGAGTGCAGCTGCTGAGTAAGACGGCCCTCGCTTCTTGCCGTTCTTTTTTTTTTCTTTCCTTTTTTTTTTACCGTTATACGCGCCGTACAAATTGCAATCGCCCGGCGATTACGAGACCGAGGACGTAACGTTATGTTATGATTTGAAGATGATGATGTCGACGTTGACGTCGACGACTACTATACCGGTTACTGACGCAATGTGCGTAAATAATGCGAATTGCAGTCGAGGTGTACGGATTAAAAGGCCGGTATTAATCGCATTGTTTTATTAAATTTGTTACGCCGGGAATACCGTTTCAGATTTTTATCCACCGCTTCGGAATTTTGACTTTCGGGCCGCCATATGGTGTCTCAATAATTCAACGATATCGAGTAAATTTTCTAAGTATTTTAAATACTGTTTGAACATTCGACGTGTACTTTGTTTCTTTTATTTTTATTTCTAATATTCTCTTTCTTTTTACTGATTTTTTAACAAGAATTTTTAACGATCTCAAAACTTTACACAGTTTGATATATATTTATGTAATGTGAATTGAATTGTTTTAATATTGTGGAAAAAAAGTTTAATTTAAAAAATTAATTAATCGTGACACGATAGTCATAACTTTGTTAATTTTTTTAAGAATGACTAATATTGTTTTATTGTTTTAACGTCTCAATGATCCCTTGTTCTCTCTGAATAACAAGCTGTGATAATTTATACATATTTTTTTCTCATCGTAGATGCCCCATGGTGTGGACATTGCAAAGCGTTAGCTCCAGAGTACGCTAAGGCGGCGAAAAAACTAGAGGAAGATAACTCGCCGATCAAATTGGCCAAGATAGATGCAACGGTCGAGACAGAGGTTACCGAAAAACACTCAGTCAGAGGATATCCCACTCTCAAATTTTATCGCAAAGGAACCCCGATCGAATATACCGGTGGACGCCAAGCTAACGATATTGTTAACTGGCTTCTCAAAAAGACTGGCCCGCCTGCCAAAGATCTGCCTACTGTCGATGAAGCTAAAGCATTTATTGGTGCAAACAAAGTCACTATTGTTGGATTCTTTAAGGTATGATTGCTTTCCTTTTTTTTTCCCCCCCTCTTCTTTGTTTTATAGAACAATCCGTTATTTGTCATCTACTTTTGGATTTTTCGCGTTTAAATCTATCATAATAATCAGGATAATCTGTTGAAACAGCTTACCTGTTTATATACATATGTAACAACTTTATTAGGATGTGGAAAGTGAAGCCGCCAAGGTATTCTTGGAAGTTGGTAGCATAGTGGACGATTATACATTTGGTATTACAAGTGCCGACGAAGTCTTCAGCGAATACGGAATTGAAGACGGAAAGATCGTGCTATTTAAGCAAGTATGTCTATCAGTTTGTATAATAAAATAAAAACGACTAAAAATAGACGCGATTTATGACCTGATTAATTTTTTTATTGTTATAGTTTGAAGATGGTAAAGCTGTCTTTGATGGAGAGCTTACGACCACAGCTGTGCAGAATTTCATTTCTATATATTCGTTGCCTTTGATCGCTGAATTCAACCAGGACACAGCGCAGAAAATCTTTAGCGGAAATATCAAGAGTCACTTGTTACTTTTCTTCAGTAAAGAAGCCGGCCACTTCGATAAATATCTCGAAGACATTAAAGAGCCAGCGAAAAAATACCGCGGCGAGGTATACGTCAAATCTTATTTTATTATTATATCGCTTTAGAAAAGATGTAGTAACGTTTTAATGTATCTACGAACAGGTCTTGTTTGTGACAATCGATTGCGACGAGGCCGACCACGAGCGTATCCTCGAATTCTTCGGTTTAAAGAAGACCGATGTACCCTCTATGCGGCTTATTAAGCTCGAACAAGATATGGCTAAGTACAAGCCCGATAAACCAGAGATAACCGCTGAGAATGTTCTACAATTTGTTACCGCTTTCATAGAGGGTCAGTTGAAACGACACTTGCTTACGCAAGACTTGCCAGAAGACTGGGATAAGAATCCAGTCAAGGTCCTTACTGGCATAAATTTCCATGAAATTGCTTATAATAAAGAAAAGGATGTTTTCGTTGAATTCTACGCACCATGGTGCGGTCATTGTCAACAGCTAGCGCCCATTTACGAGCAGGTCCTTTTTTTTGGAATTTACTCATAATGACATAAGTAATCTAGTTTCGTTAAACGAGTATGATAATTTTAGCTCGGTGAGAAATATAAGGACAACGACAAGTTAGTTATTGCAAAGATGGATGCCACTGCTAACGAGTTGGAAGATGTAAAAGTTATAAATTATCCTACACTCATACTTTACAAAAAAGAAACAAACGAGGTACGAATCTTTTTTACGCTCATCAAATTTTGTTTATGATATTTAAAATGTGAATACGCTTATTTCACTTTTTTCTTTTTGTTTCAGGGTGTGGAATATAATGGTGAGAGAACTCTCGAGAGTCTTTCTAAATTTGTTGAAAGCGGTGGAAAGTACGGCGAAGCTCCAGAGGAGGTACGTCAAAAGATTATTTTTTCAGCACAAAAAGTACGATTCGAATATTTTAAATTAAAAGATAAATCGCGGTAATACTTTTCTAGAATACTTATTACGAGATTTAATCCTGCAACTATATTATTTATTTTGCGATAGGCTCAGGAAGAAGATGAGGACGACGACGTGCCAAGGAAGGACGAATTATAAACGCACATAATCATTATTGTAAGACGTAAAATCAACATTGACTCGTCTGTTACATTTCCTGCATCCAGTCAATGATTCCACAATTTTCTGCTTTACAGAAATATTTTATTTCTTCTAAGAATAAAAAAAAAAAAAGATTAACTTTGATGGTGCATACTCACACACATTTGTTATTTTAGGAATTAAATTTAGGTAATTGTTGCAATGTACAATTTGTAATTAAGAATTTGCGCTCGCAGTTTTCCATAAAGTTATTGTCGCGATTAATATCAGCGGACGTCGAACGACATATTTTTTGTAATATAAAATTGTGTTATTGTGATAAGAAAATGTAAATGTTGAATGAAGAATCATAAAAATCTGTAATGTATTGCATTTAATACACGATAATAACGAGAATGTATTGCCGAAACCTACACTTCTATGTAATTATGCCAGTTATATTACGGCATGTCGACTTGATGTGACTCTTTGACCTTTGAAAACTGCGGCGCTTATCGTTCATAGTTTTGCGCTTTTATCATTCCACGTTATAAAACCCGGAATGGTGGAGTAAATCCTTAGTCTAAGAACATTTTAAAGTCACCTTTATTTTTTTATAAAAGCTCTTATTTTACGAATGTTTTAAACGGTTTTATTGCTCGTTGCAGTGCGCGAGTAGAAACAAATTTTTGAGCGCTCTATAAGGGCTAGTTCAGGTTGTTGTCCACTTATCGCTACGAATGCTTCGAAGCATTTGTGAAAAGTCGACCACAGCCTTGATAATTCATTTCCAATTTACAGCATTTGAAACTATCACAACGGGTGATGGTCTTTACATATTATCAGGATAGGCAGCAGTTTTAATATTCTAGTTTTAATTGACTGAAACTCTAGGAAATTAGCGATGAGGTATAATATTGTGAAAAAAAGGAAAAAAAACGTAAATTATATGTATAAATATATATATAAATATAAATTATATATATATATATTTATATATAGACACATATTATTCTTAATATATGAAGAATTCTATTCTGGTTTATGTCTATTTTTTATTACCATTACTATACATATATAAATGTACTCTGTATACTATATACTATATACTTGTATATATAAATATAGTTTTTAATATTTTATATATACGTGTGAATTATCAAGTGTTAAGCTCACGTATTCGACTTGTAGCCGGCAATCATTTATAACATGTTTGCACAAATGAACAGAAATGACGTGGTAATACACAATCATTTACATTTTACGTAAACGTATTTATGGTTATTTTATTGCCTGTGGCAGTAATTACGGTAGTTATATAATTAACGCTTTGAGTGGCAGATAAGATATTTTTTGCAATTTTGTTAATTTTATAATAACACCGCTTGCATTTTTTCTTTTTTTTTTAATAGGACGGTAGACGTACGGAAATAACGGACCGTGCGTTGAATTTGTCAAGTTTGTACGAACTATTACACAACACCCTACTAATTACGGAGGAAGTGAAGGAGATATTAAGAAAAGATTGCGACGAAGCGGCATTTGTTTTAAAACCCTGGCGAATGAAAACCGTTGTCGAGAAACGAACCCACGAAAGCACCTGCAACTGTAAAAAAGTATGACAAACCGATTCGTTAATTTTATTTCTTATTTTGCTTGTAATTTATATTTTTAAATATACATGAATCTGTGTTATTTATCATTTAATTAATAGAATGAAGATGAAGCCGAGGAGATTGCCGCAGGTATAGGTAGAGCGATCGTTTTAGCGCAAGAATTGAGAGAGAAACTGAAGCTGAACGTAGCAGCGAGAAGCAAAGTCACGGGAAGAAGTACGGTTGAAAATATTTATTCGCCGAAATCCGCGTCGGTTAGCGATCGCAGAAAAGCACCGAGGAACAATTTAACAACGCAAAATGCAAATGCCGCGAAAACTTCTACTCGTAAAACTTCAAGCGCACTTCAAAATGACGAAGTAACTTCTGTCAAGATGAGAAAACCCGTCGGTGGCACGAAACAGAGCACTGAGTCTGGTAAAACGCAATTGAAAGTCTCGTCTGCGAAAGTAGCAGGAAAATCACAGAAAGAGAAGAACTTTATATTAAAAAATAAATTAAGTATTAAGAAGATAAGCTCTGCGAATAAATCACAAGTCGATGATAGTAATTCTAATGATACGCCGCAAAATGTACGTAGCAATTATTGGTATAACGATATTCAGAATTTTTTAACGTAATGTATAATGTGCTTGTTTCGCGTTTTTATTTCAGTCGAGAAAGTCTTTACCACCCGAAGCGTCGGCTACTGAATTGACGGATTTGATACACAAAATAACGCAGCAATCTACCGAATTCGCTTCGATTTCTCTTTCCGACGATATTAAGAAGGATTGTCCACTACATGGAGATAACGCGCGTCGATCCGTTGAAGAACAAATTGTAACAGTTGACGTAGTGGAAGCGCTCAATTATTTCAACGTACCGAATGATATCGTTAAGGTTCTCAGATCTTACCATGCGTTTTTAAAAACTGAGGAATATAATCTAAATGATGTTAAAGAGAACCGATACAAAAAGTCAGTCGATTCTTTTTTGAAAGAGCTTGAAACGATGGTAAATTAATAGCAAAAAAATAAGAAAAAAATTAGACGTATTTTTTTAAAGCTGTGGAACTTGTATTAATTTTATTTTTGTAATTATTTTAGAATACAACTATGCAAGATTATTTGTTGGAAGAATCTCATCTATTCAGTAAGGCGACAAAATCGATAGTGGCATTTAACAGCTTTTTTAATGAAGATTTAGATCTGAATAGATCAATTAATACGGAAATCGCTTCTACTAAACCGGGAGTTTCAGTCAAACAAAGTGAAAATAAGAATATTACAGAACCAATTACAGGGAACGTATTTAATTCTAATTTTTCTTTGGCAAGAGGCTGGATGTTAAATGGCATTTGGAACGTTTCCTGCTTGGAGCATTTTAAAAGTAATTTTTATATTTACATTGTACTATTTTTTTTTTAATTTTGATTTAATTTTAATAGATTCTATTTTTTTTTGCAGGTTTTTCTAAAGCTTATAGCATAAGGTATTGTAATAAAAAACAATTCTTATTGCTGTATGAAGCTATACAAAAATTGCAGCGCACCAAATATTTAAATACGTTGATTCAAATTATTTTACGTGATGTGATACCTACAATCAAGTCTAACTTCGGACCTACAAGCTCGGAATTCGCACAAGCGTATAAGACGCTGTTTATTCTTCAACAAGGTTTAAATCCCGAAGTGCCAGTTTTAGTGAAAACCGATGATATCTAAGACTCACTTTGCGATATATTCTCCGTTACTATAGTAACCACTGTACACGTATCGTTTAATTGATAATCTACTTTTCATAGACGTACAGAGTGAAAGTCTGCAAAAATATTCTTTACCTCATTATAATATAATTTTTTATGATGTTCTCGTGCCACGATATTAATAATAATCGAAGTATTACGTGCCATTAAGTATCTCGAGTGTAAACTAATAAATTTTCTTACATCAAATTAAAGTTATAACGCAAGTGAATCCTAGATTTCTTTATTTCTGTACACGATGGACGCGGAATATGCCTATACGAAGAAAAGAATGCATTTTGGGAAGAGATGCAGCTTTACCGACGTCGACAAGGTGGAAATGGAAATCAAATCGAATCCAGCGTTGATGAATAACTACATTAGAATGGATCCTGTGACACACGCCACGCAATGTAGCAAAACTTATGCCGTACATGAGGTATACATCTTTTTTTAAGTAACGCATGAAAAGCAATACATGTAAATTTATATATAACTATTATCTATACGTTTATACAGGTAAATACAACTACTGCGACGTATAAGGATAATAAAATGTTCCACTACGAGGGCGGCTGGCCAAAAGATATTAACATGTTGGATTTAGAACAGACAGTCAGATACAGACGGAAAATAGAGAAGGATGAACTGTACATTCACACGATGCTTCAATTGCTGCCTGTAAATATTTGCCTAAGATCTCCTGCCTCTTCTCTTCAAATAATTATCTCATATACTTAAACGTTTTTTAAGTCAATGGAGCACTGCATTCTGCAAAATAACGCTTGCAACATTTACGAGCAATATTTTGCTGACGTGGAAGCGGCCCCGTTGATACAAAGAGCTTTCTCGCGCACGGTAAATGTCTATCGCGATCCTTTACCAATAAAACGACAGATCACACATCTGTCGTGGTCGCCGGACCAGGGTAATCGCTTTGCAGCGAGTTATTGCAACATCGACTTCAAAAAAACCTCTAGCAATCATTACATGTCGTATATCTGGGAAGTAGGTACGTTGCGCGTGAGTAAGCTAGAATCGATTGATCAGCGATCAAATATTTGTAAAGAATAATTCCGCAGAGAATCCAAATAATCCCTACATAACGTTAAAACCGTTCTGCCCAATTCTGACGTTGGAATACAATCCGAAGGACAGTAACACCTTGATAGGTGGCCTGATGACTGGGCAGGTGGCCTGCTGGGATATTAGAAGAGGATCGGATATGGTGGACATCAGCTCGGTCGAGTTCAGCCACAGAGATTCTTGCGACAAAACTTTGTGGATCAATTCAAAAACTGGCACCGAGTTTTTCAGCGCGTCGAAAGACGGACAGGTATAATCTCGTATAATATAATTACTGATATAATTACTGACAACGACCCGGAGTACATTCTGTACATCGTTTTGTTTGCAGATAAAGTGGTGGGACACCAGGAAGATACAAGTTCCGACGGAAACTTTGGTAATAGACTTGTTAAAACCGGAAAATCAGAACGTAGACAAAGCTACTGGTATATCGGCTCTTCAATTTGAACCTTCGATGGGAACACGTTTCATGTGTGGCTTGGAAAATGGTACGGTCAATCTACCGTTGTTAAACGACTGTTTATTGAAATGTAGCTTTAAAATAAATTTAATTGTTACGAATCAAAATGCTATAATTTTTATAAAGCAAGAAAGGTATGAAAATAATATAATAATAATGAGAAAAAAATTTTGGTTTACAGGTGTTGTAATATCGGGAAACCGTAAAGGTAAGACGCCCGGTGAAAAAATCGCGATTAGATTTCAAGCTCAATATGGGCCTGTTATAAGCCTGGAGAGGAACCCGACGTTCGTAAAAAATTTCTTAACGGTCGGCGATTGGACCTCGAGGATTTGGTCGGAAGATTGCAGAGAATCTTGCATTGCCTGGACACCGTAAGCTCGAAAATAGTAAAATAACGGGAAAGTCATTTAGCAGATTCCCGGCCTTGGTATTCAATGCTAAATTTTCCAGTGGTCACCGTGATTTTTTAACGGGCGGCGCTTGGAGTGCTACGCGTTACTCTGTATACTATTTGATCAAAGTCGATGGGACTTTGGACGTATGGGACTTTTTAATTCAGCAGGACAGCCCGGTTCTCAGCGTAAAGGTATCTAATTAGGCTATCGCGCACTTGTCGATAAGCTACTTTAACGATGTAATTCGTTTGTAGGTCTGCGACGAAAGCTTGACCTGCTTGCGACTTCACGAGCAAGGACAATTGGCTGCAGTTGCAAATAAAAAGGGTTCGACTTATCTGCTCGAATTTTCAGAAGCATTGACGGTCAATCAAAAGAACGATAAATTGTTACTAACTGCGGTAAATATTAAATATTATATACTTTTATTATATAAAAGTATATAATATTATATACTAAAATATTATATATTTTTACTGTAAAAGAAATTAATTTGTTAGAGATTAAGTCTCTAACAAATTAATTTTTTTTTTACCGTAAAAGTATATAAAGAAATAACTAAGTATTAGTTTCTATTTTTTTTTTTTTAGCTTTTTGACCGTGAGACGCGCCGTGAAAAAGTTATAGAGGCGAAGAATAGGGAACAACGATTGAAAATGAAAACTATGAAGATGCACGAATCAGATCTCACTGATGCTTCCGCAAAACCGGATGAACGGGAAGATCCTAAGGAAACCGCTGACGGTTTAAGAAACTCACTGATAGCACAATGTGAGCAAGAATACGAAAATATGATTAATGCGGTAAATATACTTTACGTTAACGAACGTATAATCTAATCTAATTATAAATTGTATGCGTGCCATTTATTTTTAATCGATTATTTTGCAGGAATTAACACGGCAGGTAGAAGCAGATACCGTCGAACTGAATAACAACGTGATGCAAAATGGTACAATTACAAATTAAAATAATTACATGTAAGTTATAATATCTAAAGTACATTAATTACAAATAATTTACGTAACAATAGCTTAACTTGCTTCAATATGACTATAATTAAATACATATTAAAACGATGTATTCTTACAATTCTTTATATTATATTTATATTCTTATATTCTTTATATAAGTATCTAACAATTTTCATTACACATTGCGTAAATGTCTAAAAATTAATATCGTATTTTAGTTTTTCAAATCTTTCATTTTACGCATTCTTTTTTTTTTCATCTTTTCTTTTTAGCATTTTCTTCATTTTGACCCCTCTTTTCAAGCATTGGCCGAAACAGAAATGTAGGCGGTGCTTCGAAATAACGGATTGTTACGTAAAGTATTTCTTTTAGTTTTCTCGTTGGATTTAGTCTAAAAATCTAAGTCAGTTAGCTTGCATCGTTCCCGACTAAAGCATTTTCTTATACTTCTATATTTCTCGACAATTTGTGTTCCTCACGGTAACGTTTTTAAACTACAAAAGTAAGTGTAAATGTGCTGAATTACATTTTATTTTATTAAGTCAGATTGTAGCATGAATAAAAAATTGTGAACTAAAAGACGAAACGTTAATACTTAACGACGATAAAAAAAATACAACGTTATTAATTTTGTTATACATGTTTTTTATATATTATATATATATTTTTTCTTTTTAAGGAGTACGTGATGGATTCCAACCAGATTCCGTGCTTATTAAATGTACCTGATATCTCAGATGTCTTATCACAATTGTCCACTTTACCACGACGGCAGCAAAAGCGAGCATTAGGACAATTACTACATCCGTTAGTTTATAACGTGTATCCGAATTTTATGTCTCAAACACTCATCAATATCCTGCTGGACATTAATTCTATCAGTGGATTGGTTAATATGATAAATGACTCTACGTTCTTCCACACAAAACTCAAGGAAGCCGTCACCGTGTTCGAAACATATTATGGTATGAGAACGAATTTAATGTCGAATAACAATAACAATTATTTTCTGTGATAATTCCTTCAAAACTGTACGATACTTATATTACATATGTTAAGACTAAGTTGTGTCTGTGCAATTGAAATAATGTTTCAGAACCTGTCATTGTTAAATAGATTAATAAATTCATTATTTTTTATTAATAAAAATTAATTAACTTTTTTGTATATATTTTTTTTTTTACTGTTTGTGCCGTAAAGTTCTTCTACAATTAGTTCGCTTTTTCATTATGTAATAATTATATAAACTGTTCATTTGCCAAATTGATTAACTCCAAAAATTAAAAAATAGAAAACAGACTCATGTTAAATATTAATTAAATGTTTTCGCACTAGTATTCTTTTTAATTTAGAAAGAGGAGTTAATCACTTTGGAGTGGAAACCTTGTACGATAATAAATGCTCTTTATATACAGACATGTTCATCGCATTAATATTAATATTGGAAAATAAGTTTAATTCGAGAAATGAACGAAAATGCTGAAGGACACCGAAGACCTGCGATTACTTTGCAATTTTATGTCTCGCTGCCCATTTTTTACTTTCTCTCCATACTTTTAGTTTCGTGAAATATATTTTTAGTTCAAAAGCATTGTATTCAGCAGTCACATAAATCACTTTCAATGCCACGGCCTATTGTTTTCCTCGCAAACTTTGTCTCTCAAAAAATACTTTTAAATTTGCGAATACCTATAAACTTTCATTGTCAGAGAAAAGAAAAAGAAAAAAAAAAAAGAAAAAAAAAAAGTGTAACGTTAGATAACACGTAGAACAATCTATATGATTCAAAGAAACATATTTGAATAAGGTCATTCAAAAATCTTGATTTATAGTGCGTGCAATTTTTTAATTTTATTTTCTACTTTGTAGCATGAATACCTACATATATGTGGATTGTAAAACCCAGAATTTGTTCGCGCAGGAATGAAAGAGATTTGTAAAGAGGACTTGAACGAGCTTCGCGTTCGTGGGCTGCCTGATATCGATCGATTCGTACTTCCGTCGAGGGAGTCGAGCGGAGCTTAATCACCTGTACTCCCGCACCTGGTGTGCCTGTTAGCAACGCGACTTGCCCGGCGATAGACAACGTAGTCAGCAACATTCGTACGTGAGAGTAAGGTTTACATATGCACGTGAATATTAATAGAGATTGCAATGAGGACAAAATTATTTTCTTTTCAGGGCTGCGATAGTTATCACCGTCCGGTGAGTTCGCGAGTTTTGTTAGTGATCGATCGGACGGCACAACTGGAACGCACGCGATGTTCCCTTACTGGCGACCCTCTTTTTCTTAACGTCGGTGATATCTAAAAGAAACCCCCGAAAGGATGGCCAAGTCCGTCGAGTCTACAAAGGCCAGGAGATTGAGAAGATCGCGCAACGTGTCGTCTTTCTTAGAAGAATCGACGGAGAGCGCGATGTCTCCGAAAACGACGATGAACGTTATCGTGGATGTTCACAACGGCGGTGAAGCCACGGGCAAGCGTCAACGAGGAGAAAACGAGAGCGATCTCGTGATCGAGCTGTCTGACGATAAAGAACCTAAGCGATTTTCCGAACGAACCTCTCAAAGGCCTAAAGCTTCTTCGCGAGCGAGCGAGGCGTCTCGGAATCGCTCCTCCGACCGTAAAAGTTCCTCAAAGAATCCTGCCAAGCACGACGATTTAACGGTGGAGTCGTTGGACTTGATAGAAGAATTCGAAGCGCCGAAAAAGAGTGAGTCTCTCGAGGAGAAGCCGCGGCGTAGGAAACAATGGAATACTTTAGTGAACGTGACGAACGAAGCGGAGGTAGACCCGAAGAGACCGCCGCGGAAACGCTGGTCCAAGGACGCCGGCGTGATCCGATTGCCGGAGACCAGCGACGACGCGTCTCCGCTGATCGAAAACTCGCGTAAAACACCGGTCCCGGCGCCGCGAGCTACCTTGCGACGTAGCGACGCCGTTCCCTACGACAACCCGGCCTTCGTGTCCGACAACGAGGACGAGGTGCTCCGGATTGAAACCGATCACAACCGGGAAAGCACCAAAATCGAAATGCGGAGACTGAGCGATCGTTCGAAAATTGAAAACGAAACGGGAACTACGTCCAGCGACTCTTCGAAGAAACATTGGCGAGAGGAGACGAGCAAGCGTTTCACGGTGGACAGCGACGGTCGTTCTACGAAATCAAGACTGCCAGAGAGCCGAAGGAGTAGCGTGAAAGAGCTCGACTCGTCAGGAAGTCTAGAAAGAGTCACCGACGTCCGATCGAGTTCGATCACCTCCGAAGAGCGGCTCTCGAGCACCCAGAAGATTCAATCAGAAGCGACGCGCGATCAATCGCAGAAGAGAAGAGGACAGTCGTTGTTCAAGAAGAAAAATGTTCGCGATGAAGACACGTTCGCCAGCTCGTCTGCGAGAGACGCGATCTCGACGGCAGAGGCGAACGATGCGAGAGTCAGAAAGAAGAGGAAGAAAAAACGCAGACAGGAAAAAGAGACGAAAGAAAAGAAGAAGGAAGAGCTAAAGTTCATTTCTGTGACGGTTCACCGGGCGGACGTGCTAGAGGCCGATTACGTGAATGTGAGAAGACCTATGGTCAGGGTTCATATCGTAAAAGCTCGCACGGGTTCGTATCTAAAGACTACGACGGAGAACGGTGACGCGTATATTCAGCCGATGATTACCGGCAAGTTTGACTTCAAGAAGAACAAGTCGATGATACCAGTCTGGGAAGAAGAGCTCATTTTCGAGCACGACTTTGACGAGATAATAAAACGCGAAGAAAGCGAACAAGTAGTGATTCTTTTTGAGGTGATAGAGCTTCTGAGCTTCGCCGACGCGAGCATGAGTTATGACAAAATTGGCAAGTGTTTAATTATTTAATATTTTATTATTTTATTATTATTTTATTATTTTAATTATTTGAAAAATGTTAAGAAAGTGAATTAATTGTGATTAAGAAAGACTTGACAACGATTGAATTTTAAGCGTTTTTTTTTTCGCGTTATATGAAAACCTAATAATTCACGTTTGATATTTCAGGTAGCGAGGGATGCTGGAACAAAATCGCGTGGGCATTTCTCAAGCCTATTGGGATCAATGAAACTTTTCATACGGGTAAAAAAGTCCGGCTACAACTTTATAAACCTAGACGGAACTTTAAACGATACGGGAAACAAAAGTGCGAGGTAATTATCGATTTTTATTTAAACAAATTTTTCTATATCTTCTAAAATGCGCATTTGCGTACGTTTGATTGCGTTTTAATTTTTGAGAAGAAGAAAATTTCCGTTTTTTTTATATCTACCAGAACAAAACCATAAGAGACCCTAATTACTAACTACGAAAAAGAAAATTATGTGACTCACCAATCTGCATGAGCGTCAGCGGAGTTGTGGAATTCTGCCGGTGGCTGTAACATAAAAAGAAACATATTAATGTAGACACGTCGCTATTTAAATTAATGTAAAGGCGAAAGCTTAATTCTTTTTCAAGATTTTCTGAACGAGAAAAAAATTTATATTTACCTATAAGTTGCTCCGCCGACGCAGGATGCCCGTCCCGGGCCTGCTCCTCCTCTCAGATGGGACGTGACGAGCCATCCTTCCGCGCACTAGAAACTCGCGAACGCGCCCGAATTAATTACTATCGCGAAAAATTACTCAACACTTTTGCACGTTATTTTTCTCACGTTATTGTAATATACTATTACTCGTTTTCTCTCGTAGGTTTACACTTGGTGGCAGTCGAACAACAGGGACAAGTATCCTAGCAGTCTTCTGGTAACGGTAACGTCGATTCCGCCACCGAAGTTAGGGCCTGTACTTTATCGTAAGCTACCGATAAACGATCTCCTCGACGACGCGGAGAACGTCTCGCGGGATCGTTCGAAGTGCACGTCGGAATCGATTAGTCTTCCGAAATGGGCCCGATTAGCAGCCCAGTCTTGTAAAATCCCGAACGAGAAGATGTTCGAGACGGAAGTGAGCGAAAAGGGATGCTTCTACATCGCCTTCAGCAACGACGGCAAGTATTTGGCCTGCGTCCATTCCGAGGAGTACTATTATCCGATTGTCGTTTACGAGGTGCGTCAATATCGCAGATATCGCAAAAAAAAAAAAAAACATACCGCGTCTAGATGAGAAGAGAATAAAAAAAAAAAAATATATAATAAAATTTCTATAAAATAAGGTCGTAAAATTCATATGCACAAATCAATATAATCGTAATAAATAATTTAAGATCCTATGCCATAGTAATAAAATAAACTATCGTTGATTTCAGGTCAAGACTTTAGGCAAGACTCACGTACAATTTCACGGCCACAAGAATTTCGTGTATTCTCTAAACTGGTCCAGCGACGATCATTGCCTGTTGTCAGCGTCCGCGGATCAGACGACGCGTATTTGGGATGTTCGCAATCAGATCGTAGAGCACGTCGAGGTACAACCGATTACACGAAACGATAATAATGCCGAATAAACGTCTATTATACAAATGCAAAAATTATTGCAAAGTTATGGCACATCTGTGTGGAATTTTATACATTTACAAGCTTACATACTATCTATCTATCTATACAGAATTTGTAAAAAAAAAAAAATACATGAACTTAGACGTGTAAATTTATTACAGATGCTGCCGCATCCTTCGTATGTTTATTGCGCGAAGTACGAGCCCGGCGATGCGACGATCGTGGCAACTGGGTGTTACGATCGAGTGGTTCGCATATGGATGAAAGACAGGAAATCGAAGCAACGAGAACTGAATCAAGAATTGGAAGGCCACGAGGGCTTCGTCAATTCCATGGTCTTTCAAAAGAGCGGTAACTTGATTACCGCCGACAGCGTGGGATTGATAATCCTTTGGACGATTCGCAAGGATAGCAGGACACCGTCGAAAACGACGGCGTGCATCTCGAGGAAAATAAAAATTCGCGAAATCGAGGGTGTCGTTATTAACACGATCGTATTACATCCCCTCGAATCCAGGCTCCTCGTACATTCGAGAGACAACGGCCTAAGAATGTTGGATCTTGCGACCGGGGTGATTCTACAAAAATACAAACAGTTAAATAATCAAAGGCACGCTGGAATAAAATATCTTTTCTTATTAATATGCGCGTTGTTAAATATCGCAACTCATTCTCTTTATATTCTCCATATACTATATTATTATCTCGCATTGATTTTTAATTGAAATCTTTATTACCTACTTTGATTTACTGACTTTTTCTTTTTTTTATTTATAGAATACAATTGAAGGCCTGTATATCTCCCTGCGGCGGGTTCGTTATATGCGGTAGCGAGGATTCTGCGTTGAATATCTGGAATTTGGAGACGGGCAAACACGTAGCCAGATACTCGAATGACGAACACAGCTCGGCCAGGATGATTATTACCTGCGTGGATTACCACCCTTACGATCACGTTTTGGCGTACTCGATGTTCGGCAGTTCCTCGTCGGTTCGTGTTCTAAGATACGATAAAAACGCAAACGGTAACAACGTCGGATTACACCTTATGGAAGATACCTCGCAAACACGGAGTAACGAAGTGATTTTAAATCCTTTAAAGTGTTCTCCGTCTCAGCCTAATAAAGTTACCGGTACAAGGACGAAAGAAATTCCTTCTCTATCTCGTTATTCCATGGCCGATAATACGATAATAGAAATGGAAAATGATGCTTACGAGCAACCGTGGACGACGTCGCGTCGCACGAGAGAAGCGGACCGAAACTGGAGAAAGAAAAGCTGGGATCGGCTGCACAACATTATCGAGAAAATCGACTCGATATTGTTCGGCAGCTCGATGCTTTTCGAAGACGTCGCCGATGGAAAACGGAATTTTAGCGCGAACGGTTCCTGGACCAATACGTCTAATAATATCACTGTTGAACGAGACATGCGTTTTGAAGACCGCGCCACGAGCTCTTCAAGATCTCACGACGGTTCCCTTCGAAACATGCAGTCCAGCTTTACAACCGCATCTAAAAGCCCAGATCATTCGTTTAATTATCACAATTCGGTAGCTTCATTTAAGAAAACAATTACACCCGAGTCATCGCATGCAAGTTCACCGAATAGCGCTAATACTTACATCGTGGAAACGTCAAATTTCAATAAAGACGTCGAAAGGTGAGTGTTCTTGTTCTAGGATAAAGTAAGCTGAAAATAAATGATTTAAAAAATAGCAATAATAAAAAGAATAAAAGATCAAGTGCAGATGGAAATGTCGCGGAACATTAAATTTAAGAACTCGTGTCGTTGTTTGGATTAAATACATTTTTTTGTCGTAGAAATAGATAAAATTCAAAATCATGCTTCGGTTACCAATTTTTTTTAGATAAACAAGGCATCTAAAGAACAAGACATATATAGAAATTACACATACATATACATATACGATAACGGCTAAAAGTGTATCATCTCCGCTTTTTAAACATATTTTTAATGTGAATAAGTCAGGCTCAAAAAATTTGACAAGAACATTTAGATACATCTTGTATGCACGATGTACAATCTATTGTACACGATGTACATATCTAATTCATACGAAATGTGTGCTTAAAAATCTTAGATGATACACTTTTGTCTGAAAGATACTGTATATTTTTTATTTACAGATAAATGGAATGTCACTTATTAATAATATATTATACAGCCAATTTTTTGTCGTTAGACATACTGTTTCGTTTAACATTAAAAAATAACTTTCAAAGAATTCAATTAACGACAAAAAAGTCGAAGGGATAATATAACGTTGGAAGATACTTAACATAAAATACATGTTTTAAAAAAATATAACATAAGTATAATAAAGTTTCTTTCTAAATTAACCATACTTTGTTTAAACTTTAACGATAATTAAATTTTATAACAAAAACGTGGTCGGCAATAACAGTAAATTTTAAGAAAGATTATTGCATTATATACGTATGTAATTATAAATACGTCTTTATACGAAATACGAGTAAAATTCATAGTTTCCTCGGCAAATTAATTTTTTTATATATGAATATAGCTACTTACATCATATGATGCTTAAACAAAAAAAAATAAAGACATTCTTTTTTAATCAATAAAACTAATCGTAAATTTAGCAGCTGCGACGCGCATTATCCTTCCATGATATAATTTATATATAATACATGTGTAAGGAATCTATTATCACGATATCATAGAAGGATGACAATAACATAAAAAAATATTTATCTGTTGATTAATATAACAAGTTAAGAAGAAGAAAGATTTTTAAAATTTCTGGTGTATTTGGCACGCTTCTCTTCTACTAATAGGTCATCAATGTAGATATCTTCAGGGGTGCTAACATCAATCAGTCGTACACCTAGCATGGTACCGTTGACCGGCGATAGATCGTCGAACACAGATTCGACGATTGACGAGCAAAAATCTTTTTCAAACACCAATTCCTTAAATTTGAGGCAATCGATCACCGTCCAGTCGCGATTTACCGGTTCTATTCCTATTCAACGTTAAAAGTTATTATTAGTCATTAAGCGGGATTCTTTGCGAAGAAATGACAGAAATATTTAAGTGAGAGACAAATTTTTTCTTACCGATGAGTTTAGCTTTAATTGCCTGGTACGGTAATTTCAAGAATTGATTCTTTAATGGTTGCAAATCGTTACGATGTATTATCATAACGTTACCATAGTCACAGAAATATACCGATACATCGTTATTGCTAATAATATCGGTAACGTATACTCTGAAATAAATAAAAATTATTATTAATAATCCGACTTTTTATCATAAAATTATACAAGTTACATACCTGTACCATTTATCACAAAATTTCCCCGCGTAAAGTTTACCTTCACCAATAGATTCCAAAGGTAAGCTATTGTTTTCTTTATAATAGTTTTGTAACTCGATCGACAATTCCTAGAAATAAAAAGATATAGTAAATATATATACATCTATCAGTTGATTAAATTTTAATGTGTTTAATATACTTTATGAAAGTACTTATTAATTTTTACATACTTTTAATTTTTGTGCATCTTCCAACGGTTGCACTATAAAATGTCCTGGATGCGCTACCAATGAGACACGAACCTCAAAATACTGTCCAATGTCGGGAATCTTAGGTGGATTCAATTTGATAACGGACTCTATTGCACGAGAACTACTTTTGCGTTCAAAACGTTTTTTGGTTTTATTATTGTTTTTATCCTCCGTGTTGCTTCTATATAGAAAGAAGTATTTTAGTTAAGTTTTTTAAGTTGTAAGTTTAAGATAAAGAATACAAAACGCAAAGCACACGCATAAATAAGGTTTATTTCTAAAAAAAAAAAAGATAGAATCAGCAAAAGTTTACCTTGATAGTTTGTCGTCATAAATCAAAGATGAATTTATCAAGACCAACATGTTGTTCGGTTCAATTCTTTTAGAAATATCCACTATTGGAACTCCGGACGTGCTGATTTCGACGACATCTGCCGTCAGCAAATCTGTGTCAGAGACCAGCTCGCGAAATCTTGTCACAAGCTTTCTATTATACATTAATGGGTCGATTTTATTGAGAAAAATCTGCATAGCCTGTTTTAAATATATAAGTGTTAAACGTTTTATCCTCGTAAAACATTTTGGGAAATGTCAAAAAAAAAAAAAAGAAAAAAATTTATTCTTACCTGCGCAGGAAGATACCTCAAAGCCATTGACAATTTGTTTATGTGAAATAGATTTTTCCTCGGTATTACGATGTTTCGACCGACGTCTATTAAAGATACAGTTATTTCGTGGTCGTTATGAATATCGATCACTTTCACTCTAAACCACTGTGAGTTATATTCTACAAGGTACGTTTTCGTGAAGTTAATGTTAGTAACCTTTATTCCACTGTTCAGAGACATTTGCGACATCTCGCTACTCAATATAGTTTTAGCGAACGAGTTTACTTGGGCAAAAATGTTGCCACAGTCGTCTATGTGCGTAATGTACAACTGCATTGATTTTCCCTTCTGCAAATGAACCATTAATGTACGTAAGAACATAAAAAAAACAAGACTTGCACTTACACAAAATATCGTAATAATAAATTAAATGACAGTTACATGTATTTTAAGGGCATCAGCCATATCGTGTGTTATTTTCTTGAATAAGACTTCATTTATGTCGACATCCTCGTTCTCTTTGCTGGTGTCGTAAAAAGTCACTATATAATACACACCGTTTTCGTCGCTATCCGTACCATGTACCGTGACGTTAAATAATTGGTCAACTATAAGATGATTTTCTATATCTGGAACTATCTCGCTGCAATCGCGGAAGTCCTTCAATCCCTGAAGAGCTAGTCTAACAGCCTATATAAAATAAAAAATACGCATAAACATATAACCCGCATAAACATTAATAATATTAAGTCGAGCAGGTGAATTACTTGACAAGGAAGACTGCAAAATTTCTTGTCCAAAGGATATAAGACGTTGGATTGATAATCTCCTTCGTATCCCTCGTCAATAAAGAAAACTGTTGCGATTTTGGTTTCGTTATTAAACTCTGTGCATTGAACTCTGTGCCAATAGTCGTTTTCAAAAACGGCATAAAAATCGTCGACTACGCATGCCTCTAGTGGAGCGGATTTATTTATTTGATAATAATGACTCGTCATTTCGTTCGTCATATCAACGAATTCATCCTGGAAAATAAAATGAGTTTTAATTCCGCGTAAAAAGTCAAGTAAATAAGCAATATAATCGGATACTCACGTTTACGTCGCCAAGCCGGACCCAAATTTCGACGGTGCTTACAACGTAAGTAGCAAATACTTGCCAAATAGTTGCCGTGGGTACCGGTAATGTATCAGGCACAGCAGGCCCAATCGGTGACAATTGTATCTTCTCGTTAGATGGGAATGTATTTTCAGAAACATTTTCATACGACGCAAAGTTATTTTCCGATGGCTAAAAAGAAACGTATAACATTTATAATATCGATCTGCATAATTGCTAAAAACAAATGAAATATACGTACTTTGGAATTCGAGGAAGAACAGCATAATATCGTATAGTTCCCGACGCCTTTCTCTTGATTTATATTTCTGCATTTCTCGATGATCGTTTGCCAGTCGTCGGGTAAGGTTTCGTTATATTGTTCATTATAAAATTCAGGTAGCAAATGCATAAAGACTCCGCCGTGATGTCGCGTTATAATATTCCAAATGCGTTCTTTAATTAATTCTGCATCGGCAGTCGTCACCTCAGAGCTCGACGATTCCTTAGCAAGATTTACAAGAGCCAAACGTGCTGCAATATTCTCGGCTTCCTCCTCGGACGACGCTTCGTCTGGGAATGTGTTGAATGTATGCACGCCAATCTATAATTTTTATTTTTTATCAATTAATATAAAAGATCTTCGCAGTTCTCATCTATATAAAATATTAAATTTAATAGACGTTTGATATTTACTTTTACGCTAGCGTAAATGGTGATTTTAGTAGAATTTTTTTCCTTTTGCGAATACAGTTTATAAATCGGTGATGGTAAATTTAGCGCATTGGCACGAATTTCCAGCTGTTTCCGAAGATCAGAAATCTGAAATAAAAAATAACATATAAACCGTTATCTGTTATCAATATTAACAATATCCAAATGTCTGCGAGTTGTCAGATCGACCGCGATCTGTTAAGCATTATTAAGCGCGAATCTTCTTACCTGGGATACATTAAAATTTGTTCTCTGTACAGGTGCAGATGTACGGTCATTATTGAAGTTTACATTAGGTAATGGAGACGTTTCAGGAACAGGTCTGAGCCTTTCGTTTAGTTTTGAATGTTGCAATTCTATTTTTTGTGTCTTTGGCTTTTGATTTATCACAGACGAAACTGTAGTATTGTCATTTAATACTTTGCCTTTCAAATCGTGCATAGCCTTATAATTATGACTTTGGTTCATAGTCGTTACATTAATATTTGTCACTCCGTTTTTCAGTCTCTGTAAAAATCAACATAATTATCGAGAAATTCTTAAAATTTACTATAGTTGGATACTGTCAAGAAGAATGTGCACTCACTTTAGTGGGAGAACTTGGTGGTATGATTTGTATAAGGTTTGGATTTGGGTTACGTGATAGCGGATGCTGCACTATAGTCTCCATAAGAGGCCGAGGTCTAAAAGATTATTGTAAATGTAGAAAATTATATATACAATTTTAATTGATTTTAATAAATCATCGATTAGAAAAGTAAAATTATGCGTACACCTTTTTTTAGATATATTTAAATTAATGTAAAATTTATAATTAAATAACAAACAAAATGCGACATATCAAGTCGTACTTAAACAAATAAAAAAAAAATTTTTAATCAATTTATCAATGTTTAATTAATCTGGATGCTACGTTTTTTTAAGAAATTAAAAAAAAATTGAATCTATTTAAAATACTCAAGTACCTAGTAAAATCTGTATACAAGTTACTCGTGCCGGGTGATGATGTAGTAAAGAAGTGGGGAGAGCTAACGTAATTATTTCTCTTAGGCTGAAGGCTATTGTTAACATAATTATAATTAACCGAAAAACTTGACATCTGTCTTGGAGGATTACGCTGAAAAAAAAAAGTATTTACAATTAATTACAGTACAAATGCAGCGAAATTCTTTAAGTTTCTTGAGTTAATTATTTTTAATTAAAAATAAAACAATCAACGTGACAATTCTTTACAAAGAAATACAGGATAAAAAATTAATTGAATAATTACTTTTTGGGGTTGTGATCGTATTTGTCGTTTCACTTTCTGTCGTGAAACTAATTTTGTGAGATGTGCCGTATTCTTGGAAGGCGCGGCTTCCACATATAATTCTCCATTCTTTCTAATTAGCGTAACGTCTGGTATGTTACGTACGAAATTTTCAATAGATGAATATCCGAAATCTTTGAAACGTAACCTTTCACCTGTTATCGTATGGTAGTCTCCTACAAAGTAGAAATTTTAAAATTATTATATTGCTCTAAAAATAATTAATTAACAGATAAAGCAGAACGCAAAAATTATATTAATGTGTATTAAAGTTTAAATAGAACTATGTTTAAAACTGCTTTGTAATAACGGAATCGATGATATTTACTCATTAAATCGTCCAGCTTGACACCACCTTTGGACGATACCAAACATGATCGTAAATTCTTTATAACATCATTTTGACTCGTCATGTTGATTTTTTCTCTTGCGAGAGAAAATACAGATGTAAGTCAGATATTTAGAAGACCTGTAATAAATAACAAAGTGTTAAACTGTGAAGTAAAAATTTTTGAAAAATTCTTAAAACATTTCTTAGAGAATGAACACAGATATCTTCAAAAACATGAAAAAAAAGAAAAAAAACGAAATCAATAAAATAAAAACAAAAATTCCTGTGTATCTTTAATGTACATAACTCGTTGCTAAAACATCTTTACCATAAAAAAAAAATTAAAAAAAGAAGAGAATGCCTGCCAAATAAAATATACACGTTAATAAAAATTACAAATTACATTCCTCGATTACTTCTCAAGAAACTCTAAAATTTCTGTCCACGAGAAAAAAAAACCAAAAAAATAATTATAATCAACCGGCATCGCCAATCAAATTCCAGTTTCAATTGTTTAATACATCTAGCGTCTTCTTTGTTTACATTTCACTTGTCAACGTTTCTCAATACCGAACAAATTCTCTACAACGCTACGAAAATCGAGTCGCGGTATCCACCTACTTCCAGCGATTCTCCTCGAGTAACAAAAAAAAAAGAAAGAAAAAAAACCCAGCGACGCAGCAAATAATTTGACGCTTAATAACGCTCAACAGATCGCGGTCGGTTTGACAACCGTCGCGGACGTTCGGGTACCGTTAATACGACGCAGAACGTCGATTGAATTAATCTCTCGAAAGCATCCTCGACGACGAGTAAACAAATACGACTTAGCGAGCAGAGGAACCGCTCGTCGCCGCTTTCCCTCGCGCCTTGCCATATGCCGCGAATCGGCGAAAGACCCGCGCGGAATCCACGATCGAGCGCAACGGATATTAATCCCGGACACGCTGGCCGCGATACCCAGGCGACGATCAGAACGAGGTCATTAGCGCGGACGTGCACGGGTGGAAGGCGGAACGTGCGTTACGTGCGCCGCGAATGTGACATTACCTTTCCTCGTACGGGCGAGATATCCCCTGCCTCTTCCGCCGTGCTCGATAACGTTGCTGTCTCGCTACCTGTTCGACACGGCGAAGCCCCCGAGCACCCGGGCGCAACCACCGACTCACCGCCTCGCGAGGACACGAGTTGACGGCACGGTTATCGCTAAGTCGTCCGCGAGAAAAACGTGCCGCGCACAATCACTCTTGATTCCCGACAGACCCAGAACGATGTGAGAGCGGCGGCGGGAGACCTGCGGGCTTTGCTAGCTGCGACATTAGCGCTCGGCGCACTCGTGTATCTCCCGTCTTTTTCCCTCCTAAAGGTTCGCTTCTCCCGCGCAACTGCCGATTCGCTCGGCGATGTGGGTCGTGGCGCGCCCACCAATCACGTGCCCGCATCCCGGAAATACGAGAAGGTAATTTAGAAAAAAAAAAAAAGAAAAGGTAATAAATCCTTTTTTTTTTCCTTTTTTTTTCAAGGGCGATAAACGTATGGAATTTGTCAGCCCTTTGATGGTACATGCTGGTCCCTTGATCAACGACGGACCCTTCGCAGATGTGACTCTTTTTATGAGTTCTAAAAAATAGTATAGTAATATAAGTACAAATGTATAAATGTAAAAAAGAAATTGATTGACATGATATGATACCAGTATATGATTAAAGAAAATTTGTAACAGTCGAAAAAGTGACGAGGAAATTATCTTAAACTTAATTACATCATCGAAATTGGTATTCAAATATAATTAATTAAATATATTAAACATCTTAGTCTAAAAGATTTTGCTTCTTGAATTATGTTACAATATATATATTTTTTTATTTTAAATATGTGTACACGTGTAGTACACAGATTTAAAATAATAATAAATTTTATATATACATATGTGCATTATATATCTATTTTTATCATTTACAGTATTTAAAATATGTATCAATTTAGAATTAACAAAAGTCATGTTCAAACACATTAAATATTATAAACATCAAACTTAACTGAAGCGATTGTAGAAATTCTTTTTCCCTGCATATTCCACATATCACGTTACAGCTGAAAGAATTTTGTCAACGCTCAACGTAATATAAACCCCTCAAGGGTTTTATCTGCACTGAGAGACACGAATAGAATAGAGCATTCAGTACGTTCCAAAAACAAACGTTTCACACTTGAAAGACTCTATTTAACAATTTTTTTTCACCTAATAACAATTTTGTATTAAAAAGGAGACAAAAAACAAGGAAGGAAAATGAAAAAAAAGAGAAGAAAAAAAAGAAATGCATTCAGTGGATGTAACAATATATAGATATATTCGACAATAACTGCATCTGCAATTACGTTATTAAATATATATTATTCAAATTAACTTTTATAAAACAATCAACAAGTTAACAGTTACATCCCACGAATGTTGATCGCATATAACATCTGGAAAAAGAAAAAAAAACAGAAAATAAAATTTATCAACGTAAAACTTTAGGACTGGAAATCTTTTCACACTTGGCGACCAAATGTCAGGTAAACGATTATTTCCAGATTGCGTAACTTTACGTGTCGAGCGGCAACACGTGCTCTGGACACTTTTCCCTTTCCTAAAATTTTACACTGCAAAAAGAACATAAAACTATTAAATTCTCTAGTAACAATCGGAAGTCGATGATCAAGTCTTCGAAATTAACTTCAATACGTAAACACATTTAATTAAATTTTATAAATTCAGAAAAAAAAAAAAAAATAAAAGATAAATGAAGAGTTAAGCACCGCGTATTTATCTAACTAAATTCGAAAAAAAAAACAATTGCGATTTTATTTTCACGAGTTACAAGTGAAAATTCGTCGATGGTGACGTTTATTCTTTTTTCGGCGCCACCGCTTGCTTGGCTTGATGAGCCTGCAATACGGCCACGGCTTCCTCCACCTTAGCTTTGAGGGATTCGCTATGCTCCAGCATATGTAACAATTCGCTATTATCGATTTCTAATAACATGCCGGTGATCTTGCCGGTCAGTTGCGGATACATGCATTGAATCAAATGGAATAACCGTTCCCCTAACATCTGCTTTTGCTCTTGCGGAGGTGCCGCGGCCAGCATCGACGCGGTCAGCGGTTCTTGGCCTTGAATGTGTACCGCTTGCTGCACAGAAGGGCCACTCGGAGTAGGCATAGCCATGGCCGCTTGTGGTGGGTTCCGCATATTTGGCGTATACTTGTAATTTGCTGGACCTCTCTGACCAGATGAAACGCCGACTGGTCCGGCCATGGAACGGCTCTGCATGTTGGCACCACCAACCGCTTGTTGACCTAAAACGGAAAGTTCGTTAGTTCTAATTTACGCTAAAAATTAATGTAATAATTAACTTATCGTACTAAAATTATTATAATCGTATATCTAATAAAAAACATGCACAAATATAATTTTATATATTACTTTTAAGCTATCTACGGTTTTTAAATTCAAATATAAAGTTTTGTCGATAATATTTTTTTTTTTAATAGCTTGTAAAATACCAGAATTAAAATACCCTGCTTATGTATGCTGTAACAATATGAACTACCTGTAATAGGTCTCGCAGGCAAGTTACGCAAATTATTAGCCTGCGTAGGACCGCGTGGCGCCGTTCGGAACGGTGCGGTTTGCATCGACGTGAACCCAGAGGTACCAGTTTGTGCGTTCGGTCGTACTTGATTCGGTTGGGCCGCCCAGCGTGGTGTCGCGCGGATCTGCGTCATTTGAGCGGGTCCGAAGAACCGCTGCGGCTGCGGTATCGTGGGTACGAAATAACTGCCGGCGTTGTTGGGTTGGAATATCTGACCCATTTGCTGCATACGCACATTTGCCATACGCTGCATGTATTGAGAAGCAAGATGCGCTTTACGGTCCTCTTTACGTTGCGCTAAGGCAACGTAAAGAGGCTTAGAACCTACGATGCGTCCGTTCATTTCGGTAACTGCCTTAGTGGCTTCCTCCGGCTGAGAGAAGCATACGAAACCAAAGCCTTTGCTGCGTCCCTCCTCCATCATCACTTTCGCAGACGTGATCGTGCCAAACGGTGTGAATTCTTTTCGAAGGCGTTCGTCGTCGATCGTGTCGTCAAGATTCTTTACGTATAAATTCACGCCTTGATAACGATTCAGGCGCTCGATCTTTAGCTGCTCAAACTTCCGCTTGAGCTCCTGCTGCCTTTCGGCTTTTTTCTGCGCTCGCCCGACGTACATACATTTACCTTCGGCGATCTCTTTGCCGTTCAGTTCGAGCACCGCTTGTTCGGCGGCATCCGGATCCTCGAACGCGACAAATCCAAACCCGCGCGATTTGCCGTCGTCTTTGCTCATTACTTTATGGCTTGTGATGACACCGTACTTCTCGAACATTTCTCTCAACTTCTCATCGTTCATATCCTCGCCGAAGTTCTTTACGTATACGTTCGTGAACAGTTTGGCTTTTTCTCCCAGTTCTTTCTCGCGTTCTTTGCGAGGAATGAATTTTCCAACGTACACCTGCAAGAATATTAATTTGTCAGAAAAAAAGAAAAGCGACGTTACATCAATGAACAGTTATACGATTTTAATCTCAGCTGAATAAAGTAAATGTTAATTTACCTTTTTGCCGTTTAGCAACATCCCGTTGACCTTATCAATCGATTTGTTAGCAGCTTCCTCAGTTTCAAAGTGTACAAAACCGTAACCCTTTGACGCACCGGTTTCATCTTGCGCAACTTTGCAACTCAATATATTTCCAAACGCAGAAAATGTGTCGTACATCGCTTTATTGTCTATGTTCTTGTCTAGGTTCTTAATAAATACATTTCCAACGCCGGACTTTCGTAGGGAAGGGTCGCGCTGGGACCACATTATCCGAATAGGCCGCCCTTTTATCATATCAAAATTCATGGTATCAAGGGCGCGTTCAGCTAAAACATAAGCAATTATAAATGTATTTATGAACACATATTACCCTTGTGAATGTCAAATAAAAATTTCAAAGAAAGCGTTATCGCTACTTTTATCAAATCAGGCCTCTTATCATTAAGTATACTTGTGCATATTCGTCATAATTGCTCTTGCCTAATATAAATTTGCAAAAACTTTATGTATATAAATTTTGAATAAAAAATTATATTAAGAATATATTAACAAAAGTATACATATTTATTTAAATTAATTTAACTTATAACTAATAAAAAAAAATTTTTTTAAAAAAAGAAAAGACTTATCACTGAAAGGCAAATAATAATTTCAATAAATTACGTAATACTCTTAGACAAATTCTTCCTTTCGTATCGCAAGTAAAAACACATTGATAAATCTGGCGAGACATTCCTCTAAATTGATAACAGAATTATTTTTATCAAGCCGGTAAAAAGATATTTATAATCGAAACACAATACAGAACAAATTATCATTCTCGGTAGTGAATCATTAACAATGGCATGCGACACCGAGACTCAAATTTGCATAATGTACAAAAGAACGGAATCAAAAGAGACTTCTACAAAGGGAAGAGTATATACGTTTGACAATGTGAAAAAATACGATAATTTATCAAATTCAGGTACATCTCCGAGGTGACGTTTGAAAGAAAAGTAACACTTATTCCTACATGACCATGTCTTTGGTCAACGCGTGACGAAGCAGAGAAAAGAAAAGGTCAAAAAAAAGGGAAAAAAATAGGTAAAAAAATAGGTAAAAAAAAAAGGAAAATTAATCCTTTCCTTCGCACGTGGTGGAGCCGTTTTAAAGGTTAACCATTATCACGCCCGAAGACGTGGATCCAACATGGTGGGCACGTTGGCGCGGCACGTGTGCAGCAGCAGCGGGCGGCCATTAAAGCGGTTGCCCACGTTGCGTCACCACGTTGACCGTCGCCACTACCACGTTGACCATTATCACGAGGACGGCACGGAACGCCGTGGTGACGATCGGGTTCGTCGGAAGCGATGACTCACCGTCAGCCGGCTGCTGGAAGTTGACATATGCGTAACCGAGCGAGCGACGCGTGATCATGTCGCGGCACACGCGGATCGACAGCACCGGGCCCGCCGACGAGAACTTCTCGAACAGCATCGCCTCGGTGATGTCCGTGTGCAGGTCGCCCACGTAGAGCGAGGCCATGGGGTAGTTCGGTGCACCAGGATTCATGGCGACGGCTGGTGGAACGTCGGCGGATCGCGTACCAACGGATTACGAATTTTCTTTTTTCTTCCCCCGGTTCCTCTTCGTTTCCGCTACCTCGCAATATGGCCCAGTTTCCTCCAGGAGGCCCCGCGACTTCGTCAAGTACTCCTCGTCGCTCGACACGTCTCACGTGGCACGATTTTCTCTTCTTTTTCTATTTTTTTATTTTTTTTTTTTTTATTTTTATGTCTTCCGCTTCTGCCTCGTGTTTATCTAAACGGATGTTCTCTTATAAAATTTTCTTTCTCTTTTTCGCTTTTTTTTTGTTTTATTTTTCTTTTTATATAAACGTAAGTATTTGTTACATAAATGAAGACCCTCCGTCTGGTATTTTTTAACGACGTTAACGGCCTCACTTACTTATCTTGGTTCGTACTCAGTTCTTCTCTTCCTTCTTCTTTTTTTTTTTTGTTTTCTTTTTTTAATCACCACGCTGTTACCCGAGGTTACGATGATTTTCGTCTACGGTTTTGCGATTTTTTTGGGTACGTTTTTTTTTTTAAAAAAGATTTTTTTTAACTTTTTTTGGGGGGGATTTTTCTAGAAGAGTTAGTTTCACGAAATTGGACGTAGGTTGTGTGGCCTATTTCTGAGGAAAGAGGTAACGCACACAACCACGCGTGAACACAAACTCCACTCTGACTGAGGCAGAAGAGCATCGCGCGGCTTCCTGCGCGTCCTTATATATCCAGGCCGCGCAACTACCATCGCGAATTTCCGGCGAAGTAGTTCCAGCGCCTCGAGCGCCTCCGCGCGATTGTCGAAAGGCCACCTCTGGCGCGACATTTTGAAATTAAACGTGTGCCGTTCGCACACCTTCATCTGGCAAGTTATTTAACTTCTCAAATGTATAGCTGGACCAATAAATTCTGAAATCGAGATAAAATTCAACAAATCTTGACGAAATCATAATGGCAGATAAACTCGAAGATATTAAATCAGCCACTTTGTAGTTGTTTAAACAATGTATTACCTTCTTGTAACTTTTAAATTTCTATTCGCTTTGGGGATAGTCTAAAAACAATACATTCAACAGGTGTAACGGCATCACATCTGCTGAACATTAACCATTTTTTTGTTTCCAAAGAAAAATTTATTACTTTATAATTTCAGGATCGAGTCTTTCCACAATTTCCGCCTTTTACAATAAGCAAACACAAGGAAAACATGACCACTGATTCAGAAAATATGATTACAGCTCCTCATATTCTAATAATATGCTGAATATGAAGATCTTTTTTTTTTTTTTAATTTTACATGATAAAAAGTGCATACATTTTTATACCTTCACAAACAATATCTCGCAACCGCTTACATTTTGAATAATAAATCCGCTACAAAAAAAAAAAAACATATAATGACACAACTAAACTGCATAAATTCAAAAAGGTAAAAAAAAAAAAAGGAAAAATAATAATGAAATGACATAATAATGTGTAAGTCAAATTAAATACAAAATTTGTCGAAACTTATTTCCCTTGTTATAAATAAGGATTACCGATAAGATGTTTATTCCTTTTTCGGCATAACCGCCTGTTTGGCTTGATGAGCCTGCAATACGGCCACGGCTTCCTCTACCTTGGCCTTCAGGGATTCTTTGTGTTCCAGCATGTGCAACAGTTCGCTGTTGTCGATTTCCAACAACATACCGGTGATCTTGCCGGTTAATTGTGCATGCATGCTTTGGATCAGAGGGAATAAGCGTTCTCCAAGCATTTGCTTTTGCTCTTGTGGCGGTGCCGCGGCCAGCATCGACGCGGTCAGCGGCTCCTGACCCTGGATGTGAACTGCAGGTTGTACAGAAAGACCGCTCGGTGCAGGTAGAGCCATAGCTGCTTGCGGCGGATTGCGCATATTTGGCGTGTACTTGTAATTTGTTGGACGGTTCTGAGCGGGTGAAACACTGACGGCTGATCCAGCCACAGAACGGTTTTGCATATTGGCGCCGCCAACTGCTTGGAGACCTAAAGACAATTGAATAAAATCGTGGTTATTATTGTACAATTATTTTTACTTGTTCTCGATTTTTTAAATTTCTTATTAATACCTGTAATGGGTCTCGCGGGCATGTTACGCAAGGTGTTAGCCTGCGCGGCAGGAGCACGTGGAGCCGCTCGGAATGGTGCAGCTTGCATCGATGTGAACCCAGGGTTGCTGGTCTGCGTATTCGGACGTACTTGATTTGGTTGCGCCGGCCAGCGCGGAGTTGTACGAATTTGAGTCATTTGAGCTGGTCCATAGAAACGCTGCGGCTGCGGTATCGAGGGTACGAAATAACTGCTGGCATTGCCAGGTTGATGGAATATTTGACCCATCTGTTGCATGCGCACGTTCGCCATGCGTTGTATGTACTGAGAGGCGAGATGCGCTTTACGATCTTCCTTACGCTGCGCCAAAGCGACATAGAGAGGTTTTGAACCTACGATACGTCCGTTCATCTCGGTGACCGCTTTGGTGGCCTCTTCCGGCTGCGAGAAGCACACGAAGCCAAAACCTTTGCTGCGTCCCTCCTCCATCATTACTTTCGCAGACGTGATCGTACCGAATGGCGTGAACTCTTTACGCAGACGTTCGTCATCAATTGTATCATCCAGATTCTTTACGTACAAGTTTACACCTTGATAACGATTCAAGCGCTCGATCTTCAGCTGTTCGAATTTCCGTTTAAGCTCTTGCTGGCGCTCAGCTTTCTTCTGAGCTCGTCCGACGTACATGATTTTACCTTCAGAAATCTCTTTACCGTTCAACTCGAGCACTGCTTGCTCGGCAGAGTTCGGATCCTCGAAAGCGACAAATCCAAATCCGCGTGACTTGCCGTCATCCTTAATCATCACCTTGTGGCTAGTGATGGTCCCATATTTCTCGAACATTTCTTTCAATGCATTGTCGGTCATTTCTTCGCCGAAATTCTTCACGTACACATTCGTAAACAGTTTAGCTTTTTCACCCAGCTCTTTTAGACGTTCTTTACGTGGAATAAATTTCCCAACGTACACCTATAAATGTACACAATTAAAAAAAAAGAAATTACTTGACATCAAATTTATATATACATATAGGATGTCTCAACTCATATGACAATGTTTTTAAAAGTAGACAGGTCTTTTCACCCAATCCGCACATTGTCATATAGTAAGACATTCTGTAGTTTAACTGTTCTATAACAGACTACATTGTAATTAAAAAAAAATCTTAATGAATAAAAAAAACGCTATTTTACCTTTTTGCCATTTAGCAACATTCCGTTGACTTTTTCAATAGACTTGTTAGCCGCCTCTTCAGTTTCAAAATGAACAAAGCCGTAACCTTTTGATGCGCCAGACTCGTCCTGCGTAACCTTGCAGCTCAATATATTTCCAAACGCGGAAAATGTATCGTACATCGCTTTATTGTCTATGTTCTTGTCTAGGTTTTTAATAAATACATTTCCGACGCCTGACTTGCGTAGAGATGGATCGCGCTGGGACCACATAATCCGAATAGGCCGTCCTTTAATTATGTCAAAGTTCATGGTATCAAGAGCGCGTTCAGCTGAAACATAAATATTTGTAAGTATATTTAGTAAGTAATAATACTATTTTTGTAAAGGTTAAACATTTCGTATATTTTTAACCATTTCTTGCCGCTGTTGACTGGCAAAGTTTATCGTCTCACATCATTAAATAAATTTACATGTGTATACAATTGTTCTTGCAACTGTCCAAAGTTATTAAATTAATTTAGCGTTTGCTAAATTTAATGTACATTATTTTTAAATTTAATTACAATTAAATATATTTTGCAGTAGATATTAAAAAAAGAAAAAAATGTTTCTGTTTTGTCATTTGCATACAAGACTTAAGTGAGAAGAAGGAGATTGTCTTTTATCTTTTCCACTGGAATTTTAGCCTGAGGTAAAAACTTGAAGTCAGGTAGAAAACTAAAGAAACCGAAGTTTCATTAAGCCCCTGCCCTTTTCTTTCATAAAAAAAAAAAAAAAAAGAAATATGCTTTTGTCCACTTTGAAGATAACAAATATGTAAGTTTCTTTGAAGTCTTATACAATGGGTTTTCATTTTGGATTTGGATACCTGAAAAGAAATTTATGCGAGACACATTTCAGATTTACTTAAAAAGAAAGTACATGCGAAACAAAAGATATTCGATAGACGTGTTTACCGAATCGAAAGTTCCTCAAGTTTTCTAAAAAAAAGAAAAAAGCCAATTTTGCGTGCGAGAGGAAAAAAATATCGAAATTAAATAATAAACTCACGAGAATAAAATATTTTATCTAAAAATACTCTTTCTATTAATTTAAATTAAATTTCTACAATTAGAAAAAAAAAAAAATTTTAGATATTTTTTCTCCACGTGTGTGTACGCGAGGGGAGGGGGGGGAATTTGCGCGCGCGCGTGTGTGTAGCGTGTGCGATTACACATTTCTTTATTTTCTGCCGATTAAATTTTCCAACATTTCATAACTCTACTTCGTGCACTGTATTAAATAACAGATATATATTTCAAATTTTATATTTAAAACAAATGAATTTAATTCCCTACTTCAGGTTTAACAAACAATATGTTTCTAACGCGCGCAAAAAAAAAAAAAAGAAAAAGATAAAAAAAAAAAAATTATCTTTCCCACCTACGATAAATCACACGAACCGTTTACCATTTATCTATAAATAAATTTATCCGGTAATCAACCTTAACGACATATTGGATTACGCGTTAGCGGCAGAGAATTGCAAATTGAAATGCAATCAATTCGAGCGATAACGGACCGAGGCGATTCGATTACGCCAGATTTTAATCTTCAGATCCGCCGTTCTTGCAACGTGGGTTCTACGTGGTAAGCAACAAAGTAGCGACGCGAATTCAATAAAGCGCGCGTCGGCGCGGCCATGTGTCCCATGTGAGGCAGCAGCAGGTGGCGATTTACGCGGACCGACGCGATGCGTTGATCTCCCATCAACCGTCACCATCATTAATAGCACAATGGCAGAATGGGCATGCGACTGGCGATAAAAGTAATGCGTAATTACCGTCGGCGGGCTGCTGGAAGTTAACATACGCGTAGCCGAGCGAGCGACGGGTAACCATGTCGCGGCACACGCGGATGGACAGCACTGGGCCTGCCGACGAGAATTTCTCGAACAGCATCGCCTCGGTGATGTCTGTGTGCAGGTTGCCTACGTAGAGCGAGGCCATGGGGTAGTTGGGGGCTCCTGGATTCATGGCGAAGGTTGCCGAAGTCTCTCACTGGGAAAAGGGATGACGGGATCGACGTTCCTCCTCGTTTGCGCGACGCTTTGCTCGTCCTCCTTCCTCCTCTGCTCCTCGCCACAAGATCGCTGATGCGTCTTCCCGAGCACGTTTTCTTCCTCGACTATTTCCTCTCCCGCGTACGACTCACGCGTGCAGGTATCTTAGTTTTCCGTTTTTTTTTGTTTAGTTTAGCTTCGTTTTTTTTTTTTGGGTTTTTTTGTTCGTGACTACAGGTATGCGCTGCAGTTTCCGTTTCTGCGAAGACGACTTTCACCCTCCAAGTATTTGCCTCCCTTCGTACCGTCTATCGCCACACCAAGGTCACGATGGTTGTAGTCGACGGTTTTAGACAACGGTTTTGCGATTTTTTTGTTTGTCTCACACTGCCTTTTTCATAAATTTTTCCTTTTTTTTGGGATTTTTTATTTTTTTTTTTTTTTTTTTAAGAGAGAAAGTTTCACGAAATGGACATAGGTTATGTGGCCTATATTCCCGAGGAAAAGTAAACGCACACAACGAACGCGCGACGCGAACACAACCTCACTGTGATGGCGTTTGGTCACCTCGGCGTCTTGTGCGCACTTATATACATGCTCGAAGGTTGGAACACGCACGTACGACAGTCACCAGCGAAATAGTTGCCCTCTACCGTGACTTTCGTCAACGTCACCAATTACGTTCCGAAATTTATTACAAAATGTCCGGGTTCGGCTTTAAGTTTAATTTTCAATGCGAGCCAATCAGGATGAGTCTCGTACGCGATCCAGTATGAAAAACTGTGAGCTTTCTCAATTATTAATTTTTTTCTTTCTCTCTGCAATTAATTTAGAATTGTCTAATCGCGTTTGCATTTCGGTGGAAGACCTGAAACTGTCGAATATAATTAACTGTTAAAAAACCAATCAGATCGAGGGATGACAGCAAACCGCCATTACATTTTCCGTGCATTGGTTTGCCCGATCGCGAGTCCAACGGCTTCTGTCAGAATTTCTCTGTAGAAAGCGGAACGTCGCGTCTTCTAAAATGAGCAGGCAAATGAATCAGTTAATCTGTAAGTAGCTAATTTTACCTTTCAATTAATTCTTGAGTTTAATTTATTCTGTACAACTGATCGTTAAGGGAGATGTTTCTTACATAATGCATTCATTTCTTTCAGCCATCGGATTCAGGAAATGGTGCTACAATGCCAGTGGATTCAACAAATACGGTAATAAAAAATGATATTTTTACTCTGTCGATTTGTGTTGCACGAAAGTGAGGTAATTTTTTTTTTTATACTAACCTTATTATTGACGAGGACACGCAAAGCTGACATTTTTATTAGTTTCTTTTTATTGTGACAAGCGTTTAATACGTTTGATACGTTTGATATTAAATGTACAAAAATTACTTTGGCGTCAGTTTTATCACATAAAATAATAGTTATCTATTTTCAGGTTTATGGAGGGATGATCTTCTCCATGAAAATAAAGATGTGGAGGAAGCTCTGAGACGCCTACCTCAAGAAATTGTCGATCAGCGCAATTTTCGTATAATAAGAGCTGCACAATTGGATTGCAATAAAAGACTTCTGCCTGAGGAACAGTGGACTAAATATGAAGAGGTTATCAGATATCAATCTTTATAAATTAATTAATATTTTGCTCTAATAATAATGCAATCAGTTTAAAGCTTTTTTTTTCAGCAAGTAAAAGAATAATATTTTTGCAGGATGTAAGATACCTCAAGCCATACCTTGACGAAGTTATAAAAGAACGCGAGGAGAAAGAGGCATGGGAGGCATCATGAATTGTAGAAATTAGAATGATTATTAGCGCAATATAACAAAGTGTGTCTGTTCTTTAATGCACTTTTTTTGCGAAGAAGAGCTGGTCTGTACATACGTATGATATATATATATTAAATAAATTACATTTGTTTGGTCAAAATAACAATAAGTAAGCAGCAATATCCTTCACATATTTGCATTGCAATATCCATCTGATATCCTAAATGACCACTGCGAAATAAATTAAGATAAAAATGTATGTTAGGAGGATACAGACTTTAAAAGCTATGTACATAATACAACATTGTTATTGTTTAATTATCATAATGTCTCTAAATGATTCGTCATTCATTATGTGAAAGACATTAAATAGTTTACAGATAAACGTGAAAATAATTATTTTCATGTTTATTTGCTACTAATTTAATATCCCGTATGTAAATGTATGTTATTAATCATTTAGATGGTGCACGTGATAATTAAATAATAATAAGTGACAAGAACGATAATGACGTTAATACTTTTCATGTTCAAGTTGAACGGGAACGAAAATGGAAAACGTAGGACAACGCAGCAGCATCGATTCGTATGAAACAATAAGTATATTTTCAAGAATTGGCAAGATATATTGATAGAAGCACAACGAAATCGATTTTCCTTAATTTTTAAATGAACATTCAAGAACAGACTTTAAATGACGAGATGGATTTCAAGATCACAAGGGTAATTTAACAAGTGTCTTTCTCTTTGATATAATAAAAAAAATGCATTAAAGTCAAGTTTTCTAAATTGATTAATTTTTTTGCTATTGAATAATAAATATTAAATTTTATATCAATATTTTTTTTAACTTTCGTTAATTCTGAAGTTAACATTTTAATATAATTAACGTATCAGTTTTCCGACTTTTTCCTCAGTATCCATGGCCGAGCATTTTACATACCGGAGGTGCGAGGGAAAAAAAAAATATTAAGGGTAATCGAAGACGCTTAAAATAAGATTCGACTGGACCAGATTTTTGTCCACGTAGATCGTCCATTGATCGCCATTTAGTTGCATCATCCCCCTGCATATGTGCAGCACGCGTTTCGCGGGCAAATCGACGGATCAATATCTCACCCCCACGCGGAGCTAAACCGAGCGGCATCGCTGAGAAGAGCGTGCGGCCGCTAAAAGTTTCGAGAACGCCGTCGTGATTGCACGTCGTCTCGCGGATGACAAGAGTGCTGCTGATTTTGCTGGTGATTCCGCGGTTCTCTTAAACGTGAGTGTCACCCTCAAATACGAGCGAGTACGCGTCCGCCGGATGAGCACGCGTGACCAACGTCTCGCCAGCAACGTGCCGAAGGACACGACACGCGCTGGCCAGCACGGAAAATGATTCGGATCATGGTAATTGAGTTTCTTTCTTCCACATTAAGTTGGCTCGAGCGCGTCAAGCGTGGCCGCTATTCTCGTTGGCCATTACTTTTCACCCCGAACAATTTTTTTTAGCCGAGGCATTTATTTCAAAATCACCATCGCTTTGCACCCGGCAATCCAACCGACGACTATTCCCCGACGGGACTTTTCGGAATGAAAGGAGAGAATTAATTGGCGACACAGTTGCGGCATTTTTTTTTCCGTTCGCGGGCTGGTCAGAAATTAAATACGTATCTCGTCGTGAATTATCGAGCATTTTAGCGAACACGTCACGGGGGTTGGAATTCTGCGTTCAGTGAGCCTCGTCGTTTCGGGAGATTTTTTATGAGGGTAACACAGCTGGAATTTGGAATACGAATTTTATGCTGATTTTAAGGCTCATGACGACATGCCATCGGTTTCCATGTCGCTGCATAGTTCAAAGATCGAATTGTGGTGGATGACTCAAGGGTCGCGTCCAAAGGGCACACGAGGCATCAGTTAGACGACTGCACTCGTCTCATTTTGGTGTTTCGTGACATTGATTTCTCGAAGTGAGATTTAGGAGAAATTGTGAACAGCATTGGAAAAGAAGGTGTCGTAAGATCGGGGACGATACGAGAACAGTTTTCGTGAGAATCTCGTGGATGGAAGAGGAAAGGGAGGGAATTATAGTTGGAGTATAACGATCGAATAATACTCGGAAGGTGCATGCAATACTGCATTTAGCATACCGGCACTATCAGCTTATATTTCACTTCGGAAGGAAAAATTTGTCGCAACTTACACTAAAAACCTGCTTTCCTCTAAAAATTAAGATATTCTTGTTATTGATTATTGAATACTATTGGAATTAATTAGGTGAGGATTTTTTTAATTAATTTAATTTTAATAAAAATAAAAATAATTTAAATTTGATTTTTGAGAAGAGACATACGCAATTTTTTTTTAATACTTATTCTTTTAAATAAAACTTGAAATATATTCTTTTAAAATTTTAATTCTGCAAAAATCTTAAGTTTTAAATTTTTCTGAAAAGATTAATCGAAAAAAATAATTATGATTAAACAAAAAAGACAATTCTTATTAAATATAAATATAAAATATAAATTTTGGCTCCCTGGAAATCTTTCGGGATTATAATATTAATAGAAATTTATATACGGTACCTTGTGGATGAGATAATAAAATATTTTGTGCAATTTGTACAGATGCGGGGAATACAGCGACCGGTGTGTTTCACACGACGAAAAAGGCTGATAGAGGAGCATCAAGAAGACACGAAGATTGTGCGTCACAATCTCGATCCCAGGAACATAACGATCGTTGCAAGAACAGTCAGCCAGTAACCATCTGCGCTTTTTTTTTTTTTTTCGAGTAAATTAACTCGACACAGTTGTGCATCGTTGACGTACGAATGTGCGATGAAATCACGATGTTAGATAGATCAGGTGCTGCGCCAAAACACTACCTCTGCTACATGTACAAAACTACTGAAGAATTGATCGTATTAGGGCTACAATGAAAAAAATATAGATACATTATTATATTATAAAAGAATTATATATATATACATTCATCCAAGTATATATAGAAAAGATATATTCTGATGGATAAGCGTTTACACACCGTATTGATATAACGTTCTGTATCAGAAAAGACTCTTCCTTGCCACGAGGCTCTTAAAAGTCGATTGACATTAATTGTTATGGAAGCGTTTAGGGATGAAACAACTAAAAAAGAATGATAATTTATGCCTATCAATTTTCTGATGGATGCGCACTTGTAGTAGAAGGATAATTGCGTAGAGGCATACACGCAACTACCACGCATCAAAAGCTCAAGCAGAATAAGTTTAAGTTAGAACCGAAAAAATGAGCATACCGTACGATGAGAATTTAATCTGGATAGTAGCGGTCGGCTTTATAGTGGCGTTCATCTTGGCGTTCGGCATCGGCGCCAACGATGTCGCCAACAGCTTCGGGACGAGCGTCGGCGCCGGAGTACTTACGATTATTCAAGCATGTGCTTTAGCGACTGTCTTCGAGATCGCTGGTGCTGTTTTGATAGGATACAAGGTACGTATTGAGATTACGTCGGTTGTGAAATTTATCTTAGCTTTTTCTAGGCTTCGATTCCCGGGCGAGATTCGCTAACGTATATCTTGAAATAAATTTACAGCTTCTGAAAACTGTTCTCACTTTGCCGTTTACTTTTTACTTGCAGGTATCCGACACGATGCGAAAAGGTATACTGGATGTTTCGTTGTACGAGGGCCACGAAAAGGAGTTGATGCTAGGGGCGTTATCTAGTTTAGCTGGATCTGGTATCTGGCTACTATTGGCCACCGCGTTACGACTTCCAATTTCTGGTACGCATTCCATTGTTGGTGCTACGGTTGGATTTTCACTCGTGTGCCGGGGTACTGCCGGGGTTAGTAGCAGCACGACGCGTTACGATTGCATTACGTAGTGTACGTTTACGAATGTAATAATTTAACAATGAATTGTATAATATTGTAGGTGAGGTGGATAGCTCTCGCTCATATAGCGGCGTCCTGGTTTGCCAGTCCTATACTCAGCGGGATTGTGTCTGCTAGTATTTTTTGGATTCTGAAAAAATCTGTGCTCCAGTCTAGCAAGCCATTTGAACAAGGTCTTCATATTCTCCCCGTAGTATACGGTTTGACCGTTGCTATCAATATTATGTCAATTGCACTTGACGGACCTAAACGTACGTATTAAAATGTGGAAAATATATTTTTGGTGACCGATATTGCATGCAATACTTTTTTCTATCTTTAATTATTTTCTTATTTAAAATAATTTTTCTTTTTTTTTTTATATGTTAGTACTAATGATGGACAAGATGCCGTGGTGGATTAGCTTGATAATTGCCCTGCTGGCGGGCAAATTTGCTGCATTAATTGTATACATGTGTGTGGTACCGCGGATGAGAATGAGGATACTGTTAGAATCGAACGGCAATGACGAGAAGACAGCTGTGGCGATGGGTGCGCACTACGGCCCCTGCCAAGAAAACAACGAGACGACGGCGTTGTCGGTAATCTCGGAGGGTCCTTGCGGAAGTAGCAACGGTAACGCGAAGGCCGACCTGGCGCCGAAGTTACGCGGTAACAGTAGCGAAAGCCCGTTACTGATGGTCGCCCAGGCGGACGCGGAAAACGCGCAGATGAACGGAATGATGGACGAAGAGCAGCCAGAAGTATCGAGGCTGTTCGCATTCTTGCAAGTGCTCACTGCAACATTCGGCAGCTTCGCACACGGTGGCAACGACGTTAGTAACGCGATCGGGCCACTGATCGGACTTTGGGCGGTATACGCAGAAGGTTCGGCTCGACAGGAAGCCGAAACACCTATACTTATATTACTGTACGGCGGCCTAGGTATTTCCACGGGACTGTGGGTGTGGGGACGCAAAGTCATACGAACTGTGGGTCAAGATCTGGCTCGCATTACTCCTACGACCGGATTCACTATAGAGGTAAATTACGCGATTCTCGGAGTTGATTATTTTCAAAGAATTCTGTCTAAAATATTTTAAAAAAAATTAAAAAATAAACTTTTTGATGGCAGGTGGGTGCCGCGGTGACGGTTCTGTTAGCAAGCAAAGTCGGTCTACCGGTGTCGACGACGCATTGTAAAGTGGGATCGGTAGTGTGTGTAGGATGGGCCTCACGTGGCGGCGAGGGAGTGTCGTGGAAGCTATTTCGCAATATTGCGTTTGCGTGGCTAATCACCGTGCCGATGGCCGGCTGCCTGTCCGCCGGGTGCATGGCCATTTTCCGTGAATTAATTAGTTTATGATCTTTTGCAGCTATGAATGACTGAAGGCGCTTTAGTCGCAAATAACCATCCAAATACTGCTGTTGTCAATAAATTCTGAACAAATAAATGGTCAAAGAAAATTAATTTCATTAGCTTTGTTGAAATCCATGTAGTGGAACCACGATCCTTTCCGCGAGGGTGAACTTTTATCTACCGGCGATACTGCTATGCGACGATAAGGGGTTAATTGGTTAAATCGATAAACAGTTGCGTTGTTATAGAGATAGAGTTCAATCTGGAAATCAGCGAGGGAGCCGTGAATCGATTGACAGTGAATATGTCGGCGTTCTAGCCGGACAGACGTTCTTTTTACACGATATTTCGTCGGTGAAATATGGCAAATTTACCCCTTCTGCCGGGATACACCTTCCGAGACGTTAGCGTAAGTAACTTAAATATTGCAACGCCACTTTATCTATTTCCATATCACTGATGAAATTATAATTTAAAATATTGCGTGGGTTATTGATTCTAAGGGGTATATTCAAAAATTGATACCTTGACTGCATTGATGACGACGTATTGACCAAATCTCATCGTTTCGTAAGGTCAAGGATTACAAATTGCCGCACAAGCTCGACATTTTAAACGGTTTTCCTGTAGTACGCGATACCAATTACGGCATCGGAAGGAGATTAACGGATACAGCGTCTGTCCGATATGCCAAAGGTTTAGATCCTGTAGAGTAAGTATTATGAACCTTTCCATTTGAAATCGTCGTGTTGTATTGATGTTAACTGTGTTATAAAATAATGACGTACGTACAAAGGCAATTAAATTAATTATTACAATTATGAACGGTAATTGTGACTGTAAATTTAACTCACCGATTGAATCGTTCTGTAAAATCATATTTTATCGCAATGATTTCCCATTTATTGAGTAATTAAAATAATTCATGTCAATAAGTGTAAAATGATTTTGTGTTTCAATTAATGCAACTAAATCTTGGAAATAGTAATAAATAGCTGATTATCATAATTATCATTTTGTAGAGACAGAGAATAAATATTAAAGTATTAAGTAAAATATTAATTAAAGTATTAAGTAAAATATTAATTAAAGTATTAATTATTATAGTTTCTGGTCCTTATTTAATTTTTATTATTTTCAACAGGTACGATGTATCGTCAATTTATAATCGAGTGCCTTGCTATACGTACCGGCAATTTGTACCACACCACGCGCTGTTCGCCCAAAAGTGTCTTCGCTTCAAGGCTTTCTTTTGCCAGGAAGTTATCAAATCCCCAGACGAACGTTATCGTGTTCGTCACGTAGACATTATCTACTATCTCGAAGACGATACGCTTTGCGTGATAGAGCCCGTGGTAAAGAATGCTGGTTTCCAACAAGGCAAGCTAGTGAAACGCGACAAAATTTCAAAAAATGCCAAAGGAGATCTGTTCACCTGGAAAGATTTCAATGTCGGGATAGACGTTCGTACGTATCTTTATCTATTCTTCTCTCTTTGATCAAGTAAAAAAAAAAAAAAATTTTTTTAAACACCGTGCACTTACCTTAGATGCGTGCAATATATCAATGTTAAAATAAAAAGTTTCTTTTAGACATTTATGGTGTGGTTTATCGCATCGTCGACTGCGATCCTTTTACCAGAGAGTTTCTGACGAGTCAAGGCATCGACGTCGGCGAAAAGGAGAGTCTTCCTGCGGATCCTTATACGGAGCAGCGCGATGCCAAATGTGAAATACCGACGGAAGTCAGACGAGAAGCAGGCGATGATTCCAGGCGACGTTTCCTGGAGTACGATCGCATGGTGTTGTCGTTCGATGCCACGTGGAACGGCGATCGCTACCGAGTGATGTATTTTTTGGCGGACAACACCGTGGCGATTCGCGAAATTCACAAGCCTAACGATGGTAAAGATCCCGTGGCGATGCTGCTGAAACGAATGCGCGTGCCTAAGGACTGGCAGAGTCTGCCGTCTTGGCACCCGAGTATCTATATGGAATACGGAGATCTCGAGATGAAGTATTGCACGCCGCAAGATTTTAAAGTAAGATCTGGTTGATTAATTTGGTCTACTTTTAATCTCGCGTTTTAATTGATGATATAGTTCAAATAATATAAAATATAATTTAAAAACTCGACTAGTTTCAAAGCTCAAGAAACAAAATCGTTTTTGTATATTTTAAAGAGTCAAAATTATGTTTTTACTTGATTTTTAGGTGGGCGAAGCTATCCTTATATTCGGACGACGGTTTCTGCTGCACGACTGCGACGCTTTCACGCGGAAATATTACTCTAACGTGTTGGGTGTATCACAACCAGATGCGATACCGATTCTCGATAGAATGAAAGTGCCGTCACCGGTAAAGTTCGAGGTACCACCCTGTACGACGCTCGGCACTCCCGAGAACACATACAGCAACTCTTTGTCGTTCACATCGATGTCACCCAAGAAGAACGTCATCCGCCATCTGATGAACTTTCCGAAGAAATTACGTTACTCCGCGCAAATGGACACTGCGTATCCGGAGGACGAAGATCGTAATTTCGTGTTAGAGTACAGCCTGAGCGACGGCACCATTCAAATCAACGAAATCGAGAAGCGTAATTCTGGTCGACAAGAGGGCCGTTTTTTATCCTTCAGACTGATTCCGAAGCCGTCCGCGAGGAAGGACAATCCGGAATACTATACGCCACAGGATTTCTTCATTGGCGCGCGCATTAACGTATACAATCATCGTTTCGTTATTACCGGCGCTGATCTGTTTGTGTATCACTACGTTGAAGCAAACCGTGACAAGTTCTGCGAGGAAGTCCGGGACAATCTGCGCAATTATTTTTTTCAGCAGGGTATGTTACAGGACGATGTAGACATTGAAACTAAAAAAATACAAGAAAGAGAAGATGAACGAAAGCTTTTCGTGGATGATGTAATCGCGAAAAATGGGGAGGATGATATTAATGCGAACAAATGCATCGACAAAAAATTCGACGATTGGTCATAAAGAATTAATAGCTTAATTAATTTTAACGCATTAATGAATTTATCGGGGTTTTCGATACTAATCTCTCCATCGATTTAAACTTATAAAGCTTGCTAATAAATTTTACATTAATTTTTGTCGTCCTTTATAAAAATAATACTGCCATATATATAGAGCAATTCTGAATAATATTAACAAAAAGTTATTTGCTTGAAAGAAATTTAGAATTGATATTTTTTTAAGTTAGAAGTAAAGCATTATAAATTATTTTTTTTAGCCGAGTATTATACGAGATGTCTGAAATAAAATTTTTAATCTGAAAAATTATATATTATTTTATAAAATTTGTAATCATTATTGAATATCAAATTAAAACGTTTGGACGAACGAGTGTAAAGAAAGTTGTGAGATGGGCGCGGCAGGAGAGTATTTTTTAGAGGAGATAAGCGAAATCAGGGCGCGACGATAGGTGAACGGCAAGAGATGACTGTAAGGTGTAAGTGTCGCAAGCTTATCGTCGTGCGCTGACTCTGCCTGTCGCGGCCCATCTCGCAGTTTTCTTTGCGCTCGTTCGCTCAGACCTTTTAATTAATTATTTGACAATAAATACAAATTTTACAAAATAATATCTGACTTTCCGTCTTGAATTCTTATTCCCTTCCCACAGTTTTCCGATTCTAAGTTTTATTTCGGACATCCTGTATAAATTAAAATAAAAAAAATTTATTTAAAAAATTTAGATTATTTTAATAGACTAATTTTATATACTTTAAATTTTTTATATAAAATTGTATGAAATTTAAAAACAAAATTTTATAAAACTCTTTAATTTAAAAATTTGTACAAAGTTTAAAAATTAAAATGTTTAATATATTATCGGAGCATTTTTTTTTTATTTATGCTAAAGAAACATCTGTTTCTTTAATTAAAGAACATGAATTTGTCTATATTATTCAATATCACTCACAATATAACGTTGCTATCGTTGCAAAGATGTTATCCTCTAATAAAAAAAAATATATATAAAAAAAAAAAAAAATAAAACAGATCCATTTAACATTAAGAATCATATCTCATGAAATGTCATCAAATAGTACAATAATAATAATCGTCGTCATCGTGCACATTACAGTAGATTAATTGTAATATTATTTCACTTCTCGTTATATTATTCTCAACTCATTTTTCTTTGCAGTCCATGAATAATATAATAATAGATGATATATTCGCAATACAGCTATAGAATATGCGCTAAAATAAACGTCAATAATTTTCTGTATAATTCATTTTGTGTGAAGCATGATGATTACAAATACAACTGAGAACGTTGTAACAAGCCCCTGCACCTTATTAACAATTAAGGGGGAATTCGACCCTTCTGTCGAGCTGCAGGCACCAGATTGAATGTTCATTGGTATTTAAAACGATATATAACCAATCCAAATGACACTTGTTTATAATATAATGTTCTTGTATAGATTTTTTTTCATTTTCAACAAAAGTTTAAGCATTATACAATGATTAGTCCACATGTTACAGTTTTATTTTATTTTTATTTTTTTTTTCTCTTCTATACCGCATTTTCTTTCTTTCCCTTTCCCCTCTCCCTCTTCTCATTCTTCCTGTCTTCTGTCCTGTTTCATGATTTGTACGTTTCAAAAACACCTTTCGACGAATAGCACGCAACACCACACTATATGCTTTACAATCGTTAGAGTTTAATGAAATATTCTTCGAAATAGTGTATCCTTCTCCTTTCCCCTCTCTTCTTTTCTCATTTCTTCATAAATTGCGGTTATATATTATTTTACGATGATGCCGACACGATGCTAATGTTATCTGATTATCGGATTAATCATTTCAACGAAAGAACAACGCGGCCAAGGTCAACAACGAATGTTCAATTCACAGGAAATCAGAAGAAGCTCATCGTGGATCCAGGAAAGCAAAGATAAGTGGTAGTAGGACGTGATTATTAGTCGTAGCGTGCTTCCTTTACATCGATTACTCTCGTCAACGTCATTACGTTTCTGCAATATCAGGCGCTACTGGCGCGAACCTCCTCTACCACCACGAGCACCGCGTTCCTGAAAAAAAAATTAATTAAATTAATTTAAAAAATTCTATTAAATAATTGCGAGCGAGCGATAACTTCGTTTGGAGATAATTCAATATTTACCTTGCGCTGATGCAGATGAGGCTGATGACCGTGCTGATGATGATCTCTGGACATATCTGAAGCATGTCCTCTGTTTCTGTGATTGGAGGAAGAATGGTGATGCGGTATGGGATTCGGAGCCTTACGCTGATCCTCTTCAGCTTGCCGGCGCTCGTAATGCCCGAAATCGTCGAAGATGCTCGTTGAGTGACGATAGGTATGCAGAATACGCAGTACGGTGACACCTTTCGCATGCGGGACCTCTTGTGCGTCTCGCGAGTTGGTCACCGGCTTGTTTTCATTGTTCTCGAGCTTAATGTGTCGTAGCTGCACATTAGGAACATCCTTCACGTATATCCAACGGACGCGAAACTGGCCCTTCCATTTGTCCTGGGACCAGACACTACTGTTGCACTGATAATCAACAGGGGATACCATTTGCGCCATGCCGCAAAAATGACCGGATCCGTTTACGGAGAAGAATAGGTAAAGCGGCGCACCGTCACGACTCGCTTCTCGGTAAGCCTGATCCAGCCGTTTATTACCGTGCTCCGTGCTGCACCAAATTTCATATTTGATGGACCGATGAATATCATCCTCCGAATAAGACTTGATCACAAAAAACCTCGCGCCAGGTGCAGTTTGATCAAACTCAACTGGATTATAATCATTCTTCACTTTTAGTTCATCGAGAACCGGATGCGATGGATTGCTCTGGGCGAGTTGCTGCTGCTGCTGCTGCTGCTGGAGCTGCTGTACTTGATGCTGCTGTTGATGGTGCTGCTGGTGCGTCTGCTGATGTTGAGACTGCGGTGGCATATGAATTTGCGTTTGCGCCTGCGACTGCGGAATCGGTGGCGTCGCCGTCGCCACTACAGACGGCTGTCTATTCCAGCACGGTTGCGGGGGTTGTTGCGGTCGTTGCTGCCTCTGAACTGGCGGTGGCGGTGGTGGAATCGGCGGCTGTACCTGCGGTGGAGGAGGCGCCGTAGGCGGCGGCGGTGCGGAAGACTTACCTTCGCCCCATGTACCAATGTCCATATTGTGCTTGCCCGGCACGATAGGCGGTGGTGGCATTCCCGCTTTCTTCTTCATTCCTTGGGAGGACGAAAGCGGTGGTACCGGCTTCGCCGGTTGGCTCGCTACGCTCGCCCACGTAATCTTTCTCGGTTCCTTCGGCTCCGGCTTGATCTGCTGTGCCGTAGCCTGCTGGGGATGCTGATCTTGCCGCGGCAGCTCACCGCCACCGGTGCCGCCGATCGACAGATTCTGCACGCGCTGCTCGATGGTCTTGTTGATATCACCACCGCCGCTCGCCGCCGGACTAACGTAGCTTTCATTGCCGCGCGGTTGATAGTAGTCCTCGTACTTGGTCCTCCTTGGTGTGCCCCATGTATTAAAGTCACCATTGCCATGGAAGTAGTTAAACGGTGGCTGGCCAAACGCACTGAAGCCACCACCCGCCGCTGACGCCGAGAACATGCCATCCATGCCATACGCATCGTGGCTTATTTGACCACCGTAACCGGACAGGAAGGCGACTGGATCGGTGCCGTTCGACCATGTGCCGTCGCCAGCTCCAAAAGTCTGATAGGGAAACGAGGTGCCGGCGTAATATCCACTGTACGGATCGCCGGTGCCGATCGGATAACTCGAATGATGCTGAGCATTGTTGCCACCCCGCCATGAATCGAAACCGGTGTCCTCGCCAGCGGCATGTTCTGTTTGCTGTTGCTGCTGGTGTTCCTTAGGACCATTGCTCACTGTCCGAAACAGAACTGTGTTAATTCAATGTTAAAAATAATATTTCGGGATTAGGCACACGATTAAGCAGCAGCCAAGATATTGTTTGTCCCTCACAAAGATTATCAATATTAAAATATTCTTGATATCTCTCAAATTAAATATAAACTTACATTGTAAAACGACGTAACGTGATTCAGTTTTTTTTATTACTGCATCCGATCATTCGTTAAATGAAAAATAAGTATCTACTTCTAACTAGACAGTTACAGTCGTTTGTACAAAATTAAAAACTAAATCTGAACAATCAATATCCTTTTCGTATTCTACATAGATTCGAATCATTTATACAGCGAATTTTTTTATTTTGGAGAACATTTTACCGGCTTCAATTTTTTTACTACTGAGGCAACAAGGCCTTTACTTCTATTTCATTGTTCAAAATGTATACAAGACTTTCTCTACATCAAACCTTTCTCTGATCCGAACGATCAACACAGTATTATCTTCCAATAAAAATTTCATTCTTCGCTGCTCTCATTCAACGTGCGCTTCTTCTACAAAGGACGCCGACTAACAGCAAGGGGAGTAGGTTGTCATCGCAAGTCGCTGGCAGAGTACTCACCTTGGTTGCCGGTTTGTCCTTTCATCCGCTGCATGCCGTTGCATGAAAAAACATACAAATTTTAGAGAAGTGCCGGCCCTCGATAGTAGGTGACTGTAGTAAGAGGAAGGCACGGAAAAAAAAAATTTGGGGGAGGAGGGCAAGTGAGGGGGGAAGGAAAAGGGGATGAAGTGGTGAATGTGTCAGTCGTCTACCGCGGGTGGCGACGACGGCAACGGTAACGGCGTGACGCGGCACGGCGCGACGCGGCGCGTGGTGCGTCAACACAACACACTGACCTGGTTTGAGACAGCGCCTGCCAATCCGCTTGACATAACCTGCGACTCGCGCGGCTGCCTCGCGTGTCGTCGTCGTCGTCGTCGGCGGCGGGCGTCGAACGACGGCGGCGGCGGCGGCGGCGACCGAATCGGAGGGGGACGAGCTAGGTCGTTAGGATAAAGTAGGCGGTCGAGTCAAGGGTGCACCGGCTGGGATTGCGGGCGCGATTGCATCCGGCGAACGTCTCGCTCTTTCTCTCTCTCGTACGCTGGCTCGTTTCCCCGCGGCTGATTTCCCGGCCACTACGCGCACTCGGGACCGTCACGGCGTCCGCTCTCCACCGCGATTCCCGCTGTTCCTCGGCGCGCGCGCGCGTTCGCCCGACGTGGCCGTGGCCGTCGAGGCGGCGAAGCGAGCGTGAACAGGACCGGGCCTGGACCGCGCGCCAAATGTCCCCCGGCCCGTTCGGAAGTCGCGCCGACGGTGTATCCGCTACCTGCGTGTTCCACTTACGGCACGTCAAGCCACCGCGTACAACCGTAGTCACCGAACGGATCCCTCGGCTTCGAGCAACAACTACGTGACGTGCACTGACCTCCCGTCTCCCGTCCCGTGTTCGCTCGCAGGGATGCCAACTTGCATACTCCGACAAAATGGCTCTAGGCCCGGCATTTTTGACCGACGACGACCGACGAATCTGTCCTTGTTGCTTTAATTATCTCCTTTGCTTTCTCTACATTTTTTTTAAAGGATTGGATACATGCTTGTTACATTTTAAACGCAAAAATTATGTTTTTTTTTATAGTAACAGTAACATGAAATAAAAATCTTCTTCAGATACATATTTCTTTTTCCTTTTAAGACGACGTCGCATGTTATTTCTCTCTCCTACTTCTTACAATTAGTATTAATAATTACAGGAAAACTTGTACATACAGGCAATGCGTTTTAATTAATAATCCTATTTAGATTTATAAAAAATAAAATAAATTAATAAACTACATTTTGTACTAGATGACAAAAAAATAATGATTTTACAAAATATGTTGATACATATTTTATTGTTATTTTAAAAGCAATTATTTATAGTGCATATAATAATTTAACTACAAAAGATACAATTTATCGTAAAGATTTTGTTAATGTATGACTATAAGTACAGACTTTTCCTAATAATATAATTTATACATCGTAACATTATAAAATTTAATAATTTTAACTTTATTGTATCATTTGTCACAATTAATATGTGTTAGGATTATAATTCTAACTGCTATGGCCACAGAGATTAAACTATTTAGGAATAAGTCGAATACTAATCGAATATAGCGACAAATACCATTTCCGTGATGTCGCGCAACAAAAAAAATCTAAAATTGATATAAGAAAAAAAAAAAAAAAAAAAAAAAATTGAAATACTTTACGAGTTTAATATATGCGACTATCATTTGGTATATACTCATGATATGAAAGTTAATCCACTTTATTAATTCTCTGAATGCTGTATATACATTAACAATAACACACACACATATATATATTTTTTTGTCAAAGCTAGTAGAGTATGTTCATATCTTTTAAAATAAAGAGAGATTTTTCTTTAAGATAAGTGCTCGTTATACTTGTAATTTCTTTTGAGTTGTACGATGTAGAAATACTCGCGATTAAGTGTGCTGCATTATTATTTATAGCCAATATGATGTACAATATAATGATAAAGTCTTTGGTTATACTTTCATGCAGTAAAAATGATTCGAGATGCTGGGTTTTTTTTTTGTTCCAAAGAAATTAACACGTCCGGTATTTCGCACCTCTAATTAGTTCGCATTAATTTCTGGTTACCCAGGAAAAGGCTTTTAAAAATAAATACGCTATGGTAGCAATATACAGAATCTTATCTCTCTGATGGCGATGTCGCATATCTGATTCGAGCGCCATTACTCTACGATTTAATTTACCTACTTGGCGACGTAAGTGTTGAATTTCCTCACTGGGTTGTAGAGAGACGTCGAGAGCGTTAAAAGGTGTTTGTTCTCTATATAAAAAATACGATACATAAAGAATAAAATATTTTGCAAAATTCTATTTTTATAATGCGACGATATCCGTACCTGACATGTCTTGTTATCTGTGTTTCTGCGTTATACGTTTTCGGTACTACGTCCATTGGTTTTACGACTTCGTTGGAATGCACGAGAGGATCGTCTTCATCCGCTGCCGGAAAGTAATGATTATCGAGAGTCAAGATTCTCGGAGGTGTCTGTTGACAAAAAAAAGAACAAATATTTAATAACTAATTATCAACTTATTAATTTTATTAACGCATTACCTGTACTCTGACTATAGCAGGCTGGGTGCGCATTACAGCATTTTCTAGTACAATTTCCGGCGGTGGTGCCTTGGTACCAACATGTTGCTCTTGTCCTATAAATGAATATATTATATACAAATAAAAAACTGTAATAAAATATCTTTTTGCTGACTGTGAAGTATTATTAATTTATTTAAAATAATATATCTTACCAACAACAAGAATCCTGTCTGGTACTTGCATTTCTAATTTTTGCATGTCAGGTTCCATTTGATTCCATGTAGCTCTATTTATAATAGTAATTTCTTCATCTGGATAATCTCCATTTACGCGAATGCTTTTAGGAACCTGCATGCGTGTGTTAAGATCTGTAGAAAAGTTTGGGTCATAAAAGATGTCTGTTTCTCCATTAAAATGTGTTGGGCTGTGAGTCTTTGACATTATATCTGAAACTATAATTTTATTATGTTAGCAGTTGCAGTATAAAAATTAGGTGTAACATTAAAAAAAGCATTGTGCTATTTTGATACTTAGGTATATTAAAACATCTGTGTCACAAAAAAATAACATATAAAAGGGATGTTTTTCAAACACAATAGTTAACAATTTAACACAACGTATAAGTGATGAACTGTAACAGATAATAACAATGCAAGAAAGTTAATGATTCTTCCTGACATTTTGACACAGTGAACTTCACTCCAATTTACGAAAGGGCAGTGCTTTTTTTCAAATAGATTAAGGTGCAACAAAGCAAAATTTTTCATTGTTAACACATCTCACAGACATAATCGATGCGATATCCGGAATCAGTATTTTACGTAGTCCTTTTCTTTCCGTTTTTTAATCACTCACTCATTCGTAGCAAACGTTATATATGTGGTTAGGAGTCACTACAAAGGCTCGAGTTGCTCCGAAATCATCTGACATTGTATAGTCATCCACAAAGCGATCATATGGAGGTATAAATTATTAGCGATACCGACAAGCGTCGTTTATACGAGTATTCCACTGTGAAAAAGAAAATATTTACCCTCTCGCACTCTGTGGTTCGTTAGTCATAAAAACTTCGTCCTTTGCACCTTTGCCGATGTTCGTTACGAATGGTTACGAATTTGACGGAGTACTTGAAATTCGAGCATAGAGCACGACGTAGAGCGGTGCACTCTCCTGTTGGCAATTGTACCGCCATATAAAATTGAAAATCAGCGCCAAAATCAAGTATTATTTTAATTTCAACATTAATTTTCGTAATAATTTGTTTGTGTCATATTCAGATAAATAATTAAGAATATATTTACTGAAAGAAATATATATTAAAAAAAGAGAAGTAATAAATGTGTTTGCAATACGTTTATTACGATGTCCAAATGGCAATTAGAGAAGTCAATTAAATTAAATTATTTTTCTCAACTTCTTATTCTTGTTCCACATATAATTCTAATACTGATCTGTAACTTATTTTTTTTTCAAAATCTTATTAATGCATTAAACAAAATACTATCCCTCGTAATCATTATATCAATAATTGTTACGTTAGTACAAAATTATAAATAATTTTAATCATTACATTTAAACAAAAAAGTTACTCCAAAATCCTAAATGCAATAGTACAACAGTGTTTCATAGACTCTTTTGACGAATATGCAGCCTCACTTTTGTATTCAAAAATCTTTTTACACAATTCAAAACTACAGCTCCAGAACAAATATATTAATAATAACGATATGACAAAAATATAAATTTTCTTTTTAATATTCCACCATTGATTTTTTTTGGTATTTTTCTTCCATGATATTTTTTTCTTCTGCAAACTGTAAGTAGTGTTGTGAATGTGCAGGTGCTATAAAATAAATGTATTATAGTATCATCTGTTTCATAGAGAAACTAGAAACGATTTTAATTTACTACTCATATTAAACATAATATACATCCAGATAACATTTTGCAATAAAATTTAATTTTATTTCAAAGAATTAATTTCTGTACCTGAAAAAGTTGCCGGTTGCATTGCAGACCCAAACGTTTTATATATGAGTCTATAGGCTTCCTAGGTTTTGGTTCATACGGATTATTATAAATTCTATACCTGAAACTAATAATATTTATTATTATGCATTTAAGTTTATAGTTTGCAATTGTTATGCAGTGCAGCATGAATGTAATATGCAGATATGATATACACAACAGATATGGAAGGGATACCATTTGCACGAGATTAGTCTACATGACGCAAGGATTAAAATTCTCGAAGAATTTTCTTCACACTCTGTACATAGTCCAGCAAGGATGGGAGGTCTGGTAACGAAGCAATAATACCTCCGAGAAAGTTCCACGTTCTCCATCATGCGAGACAGTATTTATTTGCTCTCTTAGCTCCCTCTTTCTCTCCGTTTCTTTTTTACTCAGATCAATGTATTCTCGTTTCTGAGAGCAGATATCGCGAGTGTTTTTTTAAATTATACGACGTAGCAGCGTAATGAACGACGCTGATGTGAAGCTGTGAACTGAGAATAGACTTGGATTCGCGGTTACCGAAACAAAGATTTACGTGAATTAATGCGAGCTCGGGCGTCGTTGCGAGGGTTGTAACAATAGTGGTATATTATCACAACACTCGTTCGCTTTCGAGAAACAGAACACTTGATACATTGATTATATTAACGAATCGTATTCTCTATTTCTCAGCTCAATGCTCGAAATCGAAGTTTCGTGTTACCGCCACGTGAGGTCTTCGATGTTCATTTAGAATCTGCACTTTTTACACGCTGCACGAACGGATCACGTGATATATAAAAATAAAAGAACATCGTAATTGTTCCAATCTTCAGTGTGCTGTTGGCTTTCTGTGGCTTTCATCGATTCTGGTTGGAGGTTAGACTTTCACGACCTTTGGCACTTTAGTTTTGGAAGGCATGACGGTACAATTTTCAGGTGAAAAGTATCTGAAAGATTAAGATTGATATCGATCAAAAATGTATGTATATGTATATGTACATTTATAAGCATTTGTCACTTTTATTAAACTTTAGAATATTTTGTATTTTTCTTTTTTAAATACTTACGGTGATTACTTGTAGATGAATACTTTTTAATATTTGTCTTATATAGAACGTCGAAAAAAAATTATTTTGCATGCAAAAAAATATTTTATATACATTGTAGCAACAGTAATAATATGAACTTGAAGAATAATAATGTTATATTTTTTTAGATGCATTTAAAATATATTTAATTTTGAATACAAAAGGACTTTAAGAAATATGACAAGTTATGGCACTTTCTGTGAAGAAAACAAGTCTTGAGTGATATAATATTAAATACTACAAATAGATAAAATGGAAATGTCATCCATCAATATAAGTACAATGGGATTTTGTCCGCCAAACGTAACTTTTAGCAATATCTGGATAGACCATGGCATATCCAAATGTTTTATGGACACTATATCTACTAGTATAATTTTTCTGTACTTAATTATATTTGGATCAGTACAGATTTGGATGTACCACAAGTATAGCAATGAAGTATATATATCAAGAAAAAGCAAATTATATAACTTACAAAAATTTTTGCTGTATTTGGTTCCTATTTTAAGTATAGTTAGAATAATTTGTCAAGCTACAATATTGGATGATGGAAAGATCTATGGATATATGGTGAGAATTTTGCTTGTACTGTTATTTGAAAATAAACATCAAATAAATAAATTTGTTATATTGATAATTAATAGCATAAATATTAATTTTTTTTTCAGATATTAACAACAGTATTGACAGTAATTGTTTATCCATATTCAATCTATATATTGAAACTTGAGAGACATCGCCTATTGCCAAGTGTGACACCTAGTGGTCATGGATTAGTTTTATTAGGTTTTTGGACGTTGGCGTTTGTTGCTGAAAATCTGATTTTAATTAATATTGAAAAGCTCGAATGGTGGTTTCACTTGAATTCGTAAGTTTATATTAAAAAAAATTTTTCTAATAAATTTAATTTTAAATTTAATTAATTAATTTAATTCCTGTATTACAGAGTAACAGATCAAATTGAAATGGCTTTATTCATTTTGCGATATATCTGTAGTATGTTAATTTTTGGTCTTGGTTTACGAGCTCCGGGCATTGTTCATATGACTTCCGATCGTGATATTATTGAAATTTTGAATGATATAAATAATCTTCAAACACGATATTATCGTGAGAGAGTAAGTAATACATAATTACACATTTTATATATATATATATATATATATATATATATATATATATATATATATATATAGTTTTGGTAAATATATTAATTTATATTAAAATATTTATAGATACCAGATAATGTTTCTACATGGAAAAATTTGTGGTATAAGATTAAAATTTTAGCACCATTTTTATGGCCAAAGTCAAATTTTTGGCTTCAATTGAAAGTGATGTTTTGCATTTTATTACTGTTATGTGGTCGTTTAATAAACCTTTATGTACCGATTTACAATAAAAAAATTGTGGATAGTATTACAATCGTTCCTATGGAGTTTAGGTAAGCGACTCATTACTCACAATAATTGCGTCATGTTATATTACATAATAATTGTTGCATTGTGTTGTAGGTGGGATCTAATACTAATATATGTGGCTTTCAAATTTCTGCAAGGTGGTGGTACAGGAGGTATGGGTTTGTTGAATAATTTAAGGTCCTTCCTTTGGATTCGTATTCAACAATATACTACTCGCGAAGTGGAAATAGAATTATTTAAGTGAGTTAAAAACTTAAAGCAAACATATTCCTACTTTAGTGTTTATCAAGCAAAATTAAATTAATTGTCATAATAATAAATATTTTTTTTTAAGGCATTTACATGGATTGAGTTTGCGTTGGCATCTCGGAAGGAAAACTGGGGAAGTATTGAGAGTTATGGACCGTGGCACTGATTCAATCAATAACTTACTTAATTATATTCTTTTTTCAATTTTTCCAACCATTGTTGACATTATTGTGGCCGTTTTGTTTTTTGTCAGTGCATTTAACAAATGGTTCGGTCTCATTGTTTTCATAACTATGATTCTTTATATCGGTAAGTGTAATAATATACGTAATAATAAGATAATTACTTACAAAGCGGACGATTTTACGGGTTTCGATTTATTGAGACCCAATGAGATTATAAAAATAAGCAGATATATTGTTACTAGTAAATTTTAATATACTTATCTAATATTTGTTTTTTACTAAACGTTTAATTTAGCTGCTACAATTATGGTTACGGAATGGCGTACAAAATTTCAAAGGTATATGAATTTAGCTGATAATAAGCAGAAAGCACGAAGTGTTGACAGTTTATTGAACTTCGAAACAGTGAAATATTTCAATAACGAATCTTACGAAGTATCAATGTATAAATTAGCGATTTTTGATTTTCAAAATCAAGAATGGAAGGCAATGATAACCCTGAATATCTTGAACACTTTGCAAAATATAATTGTCTGTGGTGGTTTATTATCTGGATCGTTACTGTGCTTACATATGGTAAGTGCATGCATCAAAGTCATAATATAATCATCTCAAACATAATTTTTACTTGTGGGTATGAAAAATTTACAATAATTAATTTATATTAATTTATTTGTAGATTGTTTCCCATGAAGGTTTAACGATTGGTGATTATGTATTGTTCGCCAGTTACATAACACAACTTTACGTGCCATTAAATTGGTTTGGTACATATTACAGGTAATATGTTAAAAAAAAAATTTTTATGTATGAATTTACTAAAAATTAGCTCAGTCAAAAATAATTATTTCTGATTAATTTAGTTTATTGATTGACCACGTTTTACTTAAAACGTTACGGTAAATTTATTAATTTTCTTTTAGATAATATAGTTTGTTTTTTGTTCAAAGGGCCATTCAAAAGAATTTTGTCGACATGGAAAACATGTTCGATCTATTTAGAGAGGAGCAAGAGGTAATTGATGCACCGGGTGCCGAGATACTGGACGTTGAATATGGACAAGTGGAATTTTCTAATGTGTCATTTGGTTATACTCATGAAAAACTTGTGTTAAAAAATATCAGCTTTGTTGCGCCTCCGGGAAAAACGATAGCAATAGTTGGTCCATCCGGTGCCGGAAAAAGTACCATAATGCGATTACTATTTCGATTTTATGACGTGGAGCAGGGTGAAATTTTAATTGACGGACGGAATGTGAAAACCGTCACACAGGAATCTCTCAGAAATAATATAGGTAATTTTGCATTGGATACTTTTGATCGCTGTTAAGCTGAACTTGCTTTAATGAGATATTTATCGAGATAATTTCACGTTTTTGCAGGCATTGTACCTCAAGATACGGTTTTATTTAACAACACTATACGATATAATATTCATTATGGTAACCTTTTTGCATCGGAAGCGGATTTAATTGCTGCTGCAAAATATGCAGATATTCACGAGAGAATTCTCACATTTCCAAATGAATACGAAACAGAGGTTTGTCAAATTTTTGATTTGATTTTTATAGAAACGCGCATGTTTATTTAATTGCTTAAATAACTGTTTAAATTCCTTGTATTTTTTAGGTTGGCGAAAGAGGACTTAAACTAAGTGGTGGTGAAAAGCAACGCGTCGCAATTGCACGCACGATATTAAAAGACCCGAAAATAGTACTACTTGATGAAGCTACGAGTGCTTTGGATACGCATACGGAGCGTAACATACAAGCAGCATTAAATAGAGTATGTGCTGGACGAACGACTATTATTATAGCACATAGATTATCCACAATAATTCATGCCGATGAAATTCTTGTCTTAAATGAGGGTGAGATTATTGAGAGAGGAAAACATGAGGAATTAATTTCACTCGATACTGTTTATCGTTCGATGTGGCAGTCGCAGCTAGAAAATAATCTTGAAAATAAGAATGAAACAAGTTCGACGCATGAAAATAATGTCCTAATTAATAAAAAAAATGAATAATAGAATTGTGTATATATATATGTATATATTATTCGCTATTTTTTTCAATGCATTATTAGCGTGCATAATAACGTGTAAATTAATCAGCGAGAGAGTCGCGTTGTCTCGCGACAAGAGGAAAGACATAATAAATTTCATATCCTATAAGCGTGCACTTTTGATTTACCGTAATTAAGCTGCAAATATAATAAAATCCTTGGGATTTTTACAGTCGAAAAGATAGACTTTGACACACGGGGCAATTCTCTCAGTACACATTTTACGCGTCGCGACTTAAAAAAAGTTTTTTTAATTTTAATATTAACATGTGGTAAATAAATACGATATATATTTCTTAAGGAATCTTCTCAGATAAGAGTAAATAAAGTGACAACGTCAAAATAGTTCTAACAATTTCTTTTTGGTTTTTTATAACACTTCTATAATTCATACAAGATCTTTGTGAATTTTTTATATATGAAGTATACATGTCTGAAATATTTTGACATTACTAGACTAGGATATACATACACATATACACATATATATTCCCAGAGTCATGCATCCTCACATGTATATATATTACATATACGTATATCATGCAGGAATTCTCAATCCATTTTACGAAAACGAGATAAAGTATAAAATTATTTTCCGTATTAAATGTTATTAAATACATCGAAAATTCGCCCTTAAAAATAAAGAGGCAAAGTATAAAAATTGTACAAAAGTCGTATTTCTATTTACGTAGATTACATTTTTTTTTTTTATGTAATATGATTATTTGTTTAAAAATTGCATACCGCAATACAGACGAATGTATATATATGTAGATATATATTTTTTTACGATGTATAAAATTTTCACGTTTAAAATCTTTCTCAATTATTTAATACAACTCTTCATAAATGAAATATCTGCAAATATAATATAATACATAATTATATATTATAGTAAAAGTTCTATCTTTTATTTCAAAATAAAAATAAAAATTTATATATATAATATCTTAACATCTCTTGTCACAAGATTAAAAAAAAATGTACAGGATTTTTTATTTTCCAATTTTAATTGATTATTAAGATATCCAATAACATGAAACTATATGTTAATTTGGAATGTCTTTTTTTCCACGTTTTAATCTCCGATCGTATTGAAATGATATGCATATCAAAAATAGATTAACGAGTAATAACAATTTAAAAAATAATTATCAAAATAGTTAAATAGAATTATAATTAATAATTACATTTGTATTATATTAAAATTAAAAAAAAATATATATGTATTTAAAAAAATCGCGTAAACTTTGAAACAATTTTAAAGTTTTCTAATATCTTCTGTCCTTTAACTAGATTTACGAAATTATTATATTTAAAGTTAACGACGGAAATGCATCAAGAAAAATTCATAGAATATAAATTCTTGGCAGGATTCTTAGAGAAAGAATATTCATATTATATTCAAAGATATAACCTAATGCAACATTATTATACTTTGGCATTTCTCTTTTTAAACTCCTTTACAAAAATGTTAATATCAAGTTAATATAACATCTGTTTATTTCGCGTTTTAAAATAAACGAAGGAATCTTAACTTTTTCAGTCCTAATTAACGTTGGCTTATATATTTTGAACCTCTATACATTAATTAATAGACCGAGGTTGCTAACGCCTACCGTAATATTTGGCAGAAAAATTCAACAGATACGCAAACCTCCTCAGCAGTATAATATGAAATAAATATTTGTCAATAAAATCTCTTTTGGCACATTATCTCTCTTTAAGTACTGGTAACACCTTTACGAGCTACTAAAAGATTTAATACTGGATGCTTTCTTATATAAGAAACTGCTTTCTTGTGAGTTACCATTGTAAAGTCATATCCATTACATTGTAAAATTTTATCATGCATTCTAAGACCGCTCTTTGCCGCCGGCGATCCGTCGTGGACTTCCGTCACATATATCCCCTTAAAAAAAAAAGAAAATATCTTGTCAGTGAATTTTTCGTCTTGGAAATAAATCACTTACAAAAATACGTGCTTGAAGCATCGATATGACACCTTACATTGTCTGTATAGCCTTGCGGGCTTTTTGTAAAATCCTGATCGATGCCACCACCAATTTTGAACCCACATTTCATTACTTCGTCACCGTTTTCATTGATCTCCGTTTCTTTGTGTAATGTAATGGGTATCTGTAACAGAGAATAATAGACACACATGTACATAACACAAAGCAGAAGTGCAGGCACAAACAGAGTTTCGAATGCACTATCTTGATACTGATACGGTCACCGTCACAGATAGATAGATAGATAGGGATGGAATTAATAGAAGTGAGACCGTTACGGTATCGGTGTGAGTAAGAGTAAAGGGCGTGTGTCGCGGGAGATAGCTTTGAACGACGGTTTCTAATGATACCTACGCTTAGGCACTCCATCGCGGTACCCGGCTGATGTTGAAATGCCATTTTCGCGCACATAATCGAGCGACTCGGGCTTTGCCGCGCGTTCTTTGCTGTTTAATAAATTTCCCCTCGGTGACTCACGTGCGATCGAGCGATCGCAGCCACGTCCGATAACAGATTCTCCGCACGAATCTCCGGTGACGCCGCGCTGCGTAAACGTGCGTGCTGTTCGAACGAGGTTTCCTGTCAATCTGCACCGCTTAGCGTGGGGAACGTTGGAGCGAGCGATACCTCTTGTCAACTGCGGAACGGAGCGCGAACAGATGATCACTAAGCGGAGACAGCGGAGTACAGAGAGCCCAACTCGGAATCAGTGGTCGCAGATTTCAGACGGGCAACATACGCACACTAGGCACAATGCCGTGTCCGTGTGTGCCCGTAGCGCCTGCCTCGGACGCAGAGAGTCGAACTCGGAATCGCGGCTTCCACGCGTACAGATATAGAGACTCGTCCGTGTGAAGCCAGCGTTTCGGCTGCCGTCGGATAGAAAAAAAGGCCAGAACTATACACTGTCTGTCCTACTCTTTCGCGGTGTCGCTGGCAGTTCTAGAGTTCTGCCGGTGACTGTAACATAAAATGAAATATATTAATGTACACATGTTAGCATTTAAATTAATGTAAAGATATGTAAAGATAAATTAATGTAAAGATATAATGTAAAGGTAAAGCTTTATTTTTATAAAGATTGTATAAAAAAGAATTAATTCTCACCAAAAAGTTGCTCCGCCGATGCATGATACTCTTCCTGGTCCTTCTCCTCTTCTCAGGATGTCTGCGGAATGTCGGGTCGGTCCTTCCTTCAATGCTGGAGTATTATCTGAAACAGAAAAATTACAATTAATATTCTGTTCTGTTAGATGTCTTATTGAGCTATCTTATTTCTTGAATCAAAATCAAAAATTTAACGAGAAAGGCGGTAACGCGTTCTGAAGCGCGGTAGAAATAAAACGCGGGACAGTGAATATCCGCGGGATAGTGAAATTATGATTAATATTCTGTTCTATTCGATAATTATTGAGCTATCAATTACTCGAGTCAAAATTCAAAATTTAACGAAAAAGGTGGTTGCGTGTTTTGAATAACGGTAAAGATAAAAAGCGGGATAGTGAATAACCCCCCGGTGGGGGTAACACAAGGGGGGAAAGAATATCCCGCGCGATAGTAGGGAAAACATTGAAGGGGTTGGGGGAAGTTTTTGCGGTCATTCTACCGACGACTTTTGACCGCGCAACAAGGTGACGTGGACCTCGCTTGAAGTGACAGTTAGATTCTTGTGTCGGGATTCAAGGTTAATAGGAAGTGTCTACCGTGGACTATCCCGCGAGTGTCTACCGTGGTAGGAATATTTTATATCGCGGCGCGTTTTATACCGGTGCTTCGTGCAAGTTTTGTGTCGTTCGTTACACCGACCGAAGTATTAAAGTGACAGTTAGACCGCGCTTACGTCTCAGGGTCGTGTTTAAAGATTTAACGGAAGTGTCGTGAATATCCCGCGAGTGATCTAGTGCGCGGAGAACGTTATTTTATTATAAAACAAGGATGCTTTTTCGTGATCGGAATATTGTTTCGCGCTTTCGGGATATAATAATTCGCGTTTCAATTTATTTTTTAATTAATCGTCGTACAGCCAGAGTACGCGTTATCTCTCGCGGAGTGTCGATTTTCTGTCTGGTAAGACGTGCTAATAGTACAGTGACCGGTAATGATGACTTGACTCACTGTGGCGAAGGCGGCTAACGCGCGTGAGCTAGGGTGGAGTGCGTTAGGCCTTACCGCGGATCGTGTGCGTGAACCTTGGAGTACCGAGAGAAGCGAGAGAACGAGGGAAAAGTTGGAGGAAGGCATCTTTATGTTCTGTTCTGTTCGCGACCGTGCGTGTGAGAGAGAACGCATGAGTGATCGCTAAGAAATCATTATAGGCGCCTCTAATGATTTCTTAGCGATCACTCGTGCGTTCTCTCTTACATGTACGGTCGCGAACAGAACAGAGCATGAAGATGCCTTCCTTCAACTTTTCCCTCGTTTTCTCGTTTCTTTCGGTACTTCAGGACTCACGTACGCGATCCGCGGTAAGACCTGACGCACTCCACCCTAGCTTACGCGCGTTAGTCGCCCTTGCCGCATTTAGTCATGCTATTATTGCCGGTCACTACTATTACATGCAATTCGGAAAACGGCATCTTCTGCTTGAGATATTCGCGTTACGCCGGATTGTGCGATGCATATTTTAGTAGTTTTAAATTTCTATTCAAACAATTTTTCCTTGTTTTATAATAATTTAAACTATGAGTCATAGTGTAATAAAGTGCGCGGTGAATATGTGTCATAGTGTTATGAAGTGCGCGGTGAATATTATGTAAGTGAGTGTGAGTGTGAGTGTACAGTTTCGCGTTTTTGTATATAATACGGGGTGCCGTGTTTAAGTTATTACAAAACAAGGTCGCTTTTCTCGTAATCGGAATATTGTTTCGCGCTTTCGGGATATAGTAATTCGCGTTTTTAATTTATTTTTTAATGGATCGTCGTACAGCCCGGAGTATTCGTCGGTCCCTCGCGGAGTGTCGTTTTCTGTTTGGTTAGCCGTGACTGATAGTGCGTGCGCTACTGCACGCAATTCGGGAAATTGGCATCTGCTGCTTGAGAGATTCGCGTTACGTCGGATTGTGCGACGCGTATTTTAGTAGTTTTAAAGTCCTATTCGAACAATTTTTTCTTGTTTTATAATAATTTAGACTAGGTATGAGTGATAGTGTAATAAAGTGCGTGGTGAATATGAGTTATAGTGTTATGAAGTGCGCGGTGAATATTATGTGAGTGAGTGTGAGTGAGTGTGAGTGTACAGTTTCGCGTTTTTGTTTATAATACGGGGTGCCGTGTTTTAATAATAATTTAAACTGTGAGTGATAATGTAAACTAACGAGTGATAATTTAAATTATGAGTGATAGCGTTAGGGGTTAATGACAGTATTTCGCGAGAGTTTCCAGTGCGCGAAAAGATGACTCGACGACGACGACGACGACCTCCCATCTGAGAGGAGGAGCAGGCCCGGGGGGCATCCTGCATCGGCGGAGCAACTTTAAGGTAAGCATTAATTTTTTAATTAGAATCTTTATTAAAAAGAAACCTTTACTTTTTTTATATGAGTCTTATTAACTAACATGTCTACATTAATATTTTATTTTTTATGTTACAGTCACCGACAACAACTCCGCTGAAGCTCATGCAGATTGATAAGTTGCATGTTTTTTTTTTACAAATTCCTTTAACTGTCTTTATTTTAATTGTTATATTATATATGTTTTATGTATACTTATATATTTTTATGTACATATGCTTTAATATATATTTTACTTTCAGAGAAATAATACTTTTTTTTTTTTTACAAATTTCTTATTTAAATGTCTTTATTTTAATTGTTATATTATATATGTTTTATATATACTTATATATTTTTATATACATATGCTTTAATATATATTTTACTTTCAGAGAAATAATGCTTTTTTTATAAATTCTTTATTTAATTGTCTTTATTTCTTTTTATTTTAATTGTTATATTACATATGTTTTATGTATACTTATATATTTTTATATGCATATGCTTTAATATATATTATTTTCAGAGAAATAATGCTTTTTTACAAATTTTTATTTAATGAATTAAATAAGACAGCTGTCTTATTTCCTTGAATTAAAATACAGGCGCGCGCCTGTATACATATATTAAATATATTTATTTGCAATAATATTATATTGCTTTAGGAGAAATGATGTGTAGGATGCATCAAAATTTTTAACCACACCGGTCGTACTTACAGAAAATATTAAAAATATGTACAACCGACAGTCCGCAGTCTGTTTAAGTGGGACGGAAAATTTTTGTTGCATTTTACATTAAAAATTTATATTATATTATATCTTGAAAATGTCGGATCATACACAATTCGGTAAGTCGGATTTCGTACTACTTAAAATTATTTAAGACTCCGCGATGTTACCGAGAAGCGGATCTGAGATATCTGCCGGCGACGCCACGAAAGAACAGGACAGACAGTGTATAGGTCTGGCCTGTTCTTCTATCCGACGGCAGCCGAAACGCTGGTTTCACACGGACGAGTCTCTATATCTGAACGCGTGGAAGCCGCGATTCCGAGTTGGGCTCTCTGAGCGGAGTAAGCGAAACATAAAACGTCTTGACAGTGCCATGCGCGTTGCGCAGCACATTCCGAAACGCATCCCGAAGAGGATTGATCAGAAGGAGTTTCAGAGACCGGAGTGTATGTGACTTTTATGTAACAAATTTGTCAGATAAAAAAAGTATTTTGCAAAATGTAAAAGCACACGATGCGATTGACAATTTCACGAATTATTCCACGTTTGTCGTTCACTTTCTCTTTCCGATATAAATATGTATTTACGACGTAAACATTTTTGCAGGTTATAACCGACCGCTGTTTTATGGATATTTTCATTTAATAATGGTAATAAAATTTAATTCTTTTAGTAATAATTATTTATGTAATTAATAAATTAAGTTTGATTATAGAAGGAAGTATTTTTTATAAAAATAAAGAAATTATGTTTAGTATAAAATAGTTTATAGTAATTAATTAAAAAAGAAAAAAAAAGAAAATAAGTTTAAGCTATCAAGAATTTTAGAAATTAATTAATTAGAAAATATAAAATAGTTCAAATAAGCACGAAGTAATTTGGAGGAAAATAATAATGTTATACTTGAACAGGAACACATTACAGAAGAGTAGAATTATTTGGAGTCAGATTTTTACAAGAAACCTTGCAGGATGTTAAAGCACAACTTTTTAAAAACGTCATGGTGCAAATTACGTGTGCGATATATACACAAGAATGCCGCTCTTTTAGAAGCGTCTAAAAATAAAGAATGCTCGACTGCAAAAATACGTAACATTGGCATATTGGCACATATTGACGCTGGTTTGTATTATTTTTATATTAATCACAATAGATAAAATATATTTGATTCCTTCATTGACTTTAAAATATTTTTTGCAACAATTAAATTAAATATTTAATTTAATTAAATTGATTATTCGTTTAATTATATGATTATTCTAGCTTTAATTTAAGACTAACATTATTTAATTATTTAATATAATTTATTAAGTTACAAAAAAAGAATAAAAAAAATATTAAACACCAGCCTGCAAATATATTTTTATTAAAATATATTTTTATTTAGGGAAGACAACCACAACCGAAAGGATGCTGTATTATTCTGGTGTGATAAAAAATATGGGAGAGGTCCATCATGGTAATACAGTAACTGATTACATGGAGCAGGAACGACAGCGTGGGATAACGATCACTTCAGCTGCCGTCACATTCAATTGGAAAGACTACCGCTTTAATTTAATAGACACTCCCGGCCACATTGATTTTACTATGGAAGTCGAGCAGACTTTACAGATATTAGACGGCGCGATTGTAGTTTTAGACGGCTCCGCTGGCGTGGAAGCTCAGACATTAACGGTTTCTAGACAAGCAGACAGATACGATATACCGCGGATATTCTATATCAACAAAATGGATAGACCAGATGCCGACTTTGGTATGAGCTTACGATCCATCGAATCTAAATTGAACGTAGTAACGTTACCCATACAGATTCCCATTATAAATGCAGGAGTCCTAGAAGGTGTCGTAGATCTGATAACTATGGAAAAGTTAACGTTCGATAAAATATATCAAGGTATGAATTTAATGAAAGCAAAAATAACTGAAAGCGACGACGGAAAATTGTGGGACGTTGCGAGCGAAAAACGACGACTGTTGACCGACAAGTTATCGAGCCTGGATGATAAATTAGCCGATATTATTATAGAACAAGAATCTTTGGATAAGGTGCAGTCACAAACGTTAGTCGATTCTTTGCGCAGAGTCACCATAAGTAGAAAAGGTGTGCCTGTAACGTTGGGAAGTTCTTATAAGAACGTCGGAGTGCAGCCTTTAATGGACAGCATTGTTTTATATCTCCCGTCGCCAGCTGTAGATCAACTGAGTCCGTACCAATATTTCGAAAACAATTTAGCAGCCAGAGTCTTTAAGATTATTCACGATAAACACAAGGGACCAATTACATTTTTCAGAATTTATTCCGGCAGTATGAAGAAAGGCCAAAAGCTGTACAACGTAACGCGCGGGCAAAGTGAACAATGTGCTCGCTTATACGTTGCCTGCGCCGACGATTACGAGGAAGTGACCGAAATAAGTTGCGGCAATGTCGCGGCTGTAAATGGATTAAAGAGTACTATTACAGGTGATTTAATAACGACGAGCGTAAGCGTAGCCAATCGCGCTAAACAGTCTATGCTAAAGAAGAATCCGAATCAACAGGACTACGTAGATAATTTTTTTGCATCCGGTGTAAATTTGCTCGATCCCGTTTTCTTCTGCTCCATAGAACCGCCTTCTCTCTCGGTGCAATCTGATCTGGAGACTGCACTTCAGGAGCTGCAAAGAGAGGATCCTAGTTTACACGTGAAAAACGATCCAGAAACGGAGCAGATCGTTCTCGGAGGGATGGGAGAACTGCACATAGATATCATTAAACAGAGAATTAAAACCGAATATAAAATTGACGTGGATCTAGGCCGCTTGCAGATCGCTTATAAGGAAACGATTCAGGATGCCGTTAAAGATTCCCTGTGTTTAGAGTATAAAGTGGGCCAAACAATGCATAAAGTTAATATCACTATGTCCTTAATACCTAATTACAAGGGAAAGGAGAAACTGCTTCTGGATAAGTCTCCAGAGACTGCCTCAAATATTGATAATATTCATCCACGAGTGATGAATGCGATTAAAAACGGCGTGAACGCTGCATTGCTGCACGGTGTGAAATTAAATTGTCCAGTGATTAACGTCGGCGTTAAGCTTCACTGGCTGGAGGTAGTTCGTGGTACCTCGGACACTATTATTTCTGCTGCTGCCCTGCAATGCATTCGAAAAGTAAGTACATAAGCATCTGAAATATAATTTATAATTCTGAATATTGCGAATCGATTGCATCGTATACATTTATTATAAGTACAAAAATTATTTTTATTTGCTTATCAGAAATTATGAATTTCAATATTTTATAAGTTATAAAAATAATTTATGTGTACAGTTACTTCAAAATGGAAATAGTGTATTGCTGGAACCTATAATGCAATTAGAGATCGTGGCACCCGAAAGATATTCATCAAGTATCAATGCTGATCTCACTCGTAGGCGAGCAACGATACAACAAATTGATATACGTGGTAACAATAAGGTAAATAAATCATACCGTATTATTTACAATAAATCGAAATTATTTCTTTATTCTATGAATTACGACTAGAGTAAAATTTCCTTTCTTAGGTGATTAGAACTCTCGTGCCACTATCGGAATTATTGGGCTATTCAACGACATTGAGAATTGTTACATCGGGCAATGGAACGCTTTCATTGGAATTTAGTCACTATCAAGTAATGACGCCTATGGACGAGGAGGAAGCTATTGAAAAAATTAGAGGATTCTAAATTAAACAGTACATAATAATGAAGAAATATATGATGTTACCAAAAGTACAATTTTACTTTGTTTTATTGACTCAATCTAATCAAAATATATTGCAACATTATCATTGGTGCGTTACAATCTTCATATACAATTCTCAATAGCGACTACCAAGTATGATGCAGAAGCTCTTGGTAATCGGCCGGAGCAGAAAAACACTAGCAAGCTATCCAGAAGTCATTGCTTTTATGCATCATACCTAGTAATAACGCATAAATATATTAATATTGCTTAAGATCATGCAAAAATGTCATACGTCATAAAATATATATATATGTAATATATTATATTGTATGGAGGGATTAAATGTTATAATGTCGCGTGAGACTGGAAAAACGACAGCCGCGTATAAAAATCTATGCCAATGCGGATAATACGAAACGAGATTTTCTAATATTCCGAAGAAAATGTTCGGAACAAAAGAAACAAAATAAAAAAAAATAGTTTAGAAAGTCTCGCACTCGTACAACTTTATTTATCCGCTCATATTGCAATATTAAATATACATTTGAATTATGCAAACTGTTGTCGATTAATCTTAAGCGCAATTCAAAGAGCTTAAGAATTAATGTACTTAGACGTTTGAGCTAAAAATCTTATTTTGTCTTAATTTTTATATTTTTACAATATAGAAGTAAAGTATAAAATTTTATTTGTCTCATTGAATCGTTTACAAAATGACAAATCTTATATTTATTACTTTCTAATTCGTTAAATGTTAAATATACTTATATCACTTGTATGCAGACGTTTATTGCTCATATCTGCGCCAATATATTTTTTTTTCTTTTTTTTTCTTTTTTCTTTTTTAAGGTTCAAACAGCTATCGCTTTTTCTTTTTACATATATATCTCCTATTCACCTTAAAATTCAAACTTTTAGATTAAGTCGATTAAGAAAAATGTATTTACGAATAGAGAAATACTGAGAATTGTACAATATGTTCGTCGACCCATCGTAATTCAAATACAATATTTTCAACGTAGCACACATTGAGATCTGAAAACAGAAACGTTTACGAAAAGAAAAAGCACCAGCTGTTGATGAAACAAATATCGCGTTAGAAGAGCGATCAGAAATTTCGTTGTAAAGAGCACGCGCATAATACTTATGTTCCCCTTAGAAATTCTTCGCGTCATGGTACTTCCCCGTTCTTATTCGGGATCGTTTTCCTCGTTGGATCCGTGCTCCTCTACGTCGTCGTGGCGTCACAAGCTTACCAGTTTCGGGGGATTTGCATCCGGGGAGCTGAGATCTACGGCGGACAGATTGCTTCTCTGTTGCGTCGAGCACGACGGTATCAGAGGTGTTGAGACCGGGGTGAGACCGGTGCCGCCTTCCATTAGAGACTCGAAATTGAACGGTATACCGCTGGTCGGGGTGGTGATCGGCATACCGGCCACGTCCAGCGACGGTTTCATAAAGGACGGGGTCTCCACCGTCTTGAAAGCGAGGGTGTCCGGCCTCTCCTTCGGTTCGGCGAACATCGTCAGGGAATTCAATCTGTTATTATTGTCCAGACCGACCGGCAATGAATTAGGTCTATTCGGTCTCGTTGTCGCGGCCACCGTCGTGTCGCCTTTCACGGATTCGGCGGCGTATTGATTCTCGATCGAGAGATCGTTCTTTATCACGGGTTTTATATCAAGCGGTGACGAGGGCCGAAGCGAGCGACGACAGACCGCTCTATGGGCGTCCAAAATAAATTCCAGCTCGTCTTTGACTTGTTTCAGCTGCTCGATCTCGTCTTGTAAGCTCTGTTTCTTTTGCTCCAAGCCCTCAGTTTCCTGTGGAAAAACAAAAAGAAAAAAAAAGTAAGTATGTTGTATTTCGTGATATTTCCTATATTTGTTTTCTTTCTTTTCTTTTTCTTTCTTTTTTTTTTTTCGTGATAACGCAGTTGTGACTTTACAAAGATCGAAAAAGTATAATTCGAAGCCGTTATCTCTACGAATAAGATTAAGATATTTTATCGTCAAACCGTTACAAAATACACGCATAACGCTATCGATATTTTCAGCGATCCGTTATTATATCCATTATAGTTAACGCATTTACTTCGAGTAGGGCATTGGTGTGGTCCATTCTTCGCTTGCGACATCTCGCCGCTGCCATCTTATTCCTTTCGCGCCGGATCTGCCGTCTTTCCTCCTCTTCGGGAGTCATCCCGATCGTTCTGGTGGGTCGCCTGCCACCCATATTGCGCCTAACTGGCTGCTGCTGCTGTTGTTGGTGCTGCTGCTGCTGTTGCTGCGGCTGCGTTTGCTGCTGGGGCTCGACGAGGGTGGTCGTCGGCGCCGGTAGATGTACCGCCGTTGTGTTTTGCGTCTGTGCCGGGGTCGGCTGCGACGGCTCGACCAGCGGCGGCACAAAGCCGGCCTCGCGACTGTGCGACGCCGACTCGCTCGTCAGCTCCAGGAACGTCTGCTCGATGCTGCGAAGAGTGGTCGGCGTCAGCGTCGGCGTCGTCCTGGTCGGCACTCCGCTGTGCAATCCGTCCAGAGACACCAGCTACAATAACAAAGACAACGGACTGCGTTAGCCGAAAAGTTTCCTCTCTCTTCTTTTGTTCTGGATTAGTTTAAAGAGCCCGCGTCGACAAAGACGTGGCGCGAAGAAGTAAAAAGAGAGAAAAAAAAAAAACAAGGTTCTCCGCGGCGCGTTCTTTCGCGAGAGAAACTGCCGGCGCGCGACGGTAGGCGCGGTATCGTTATCTTCGCCTCGGACAGTTCCGATATCAGCCGGGTAATCTTCGCCGAGATGGCTCCGATATAAATATCCATGATCCAACAAGCCGATAACGTATCGCTCAGATAGATCCGCTCGAAGTTAACGATTCCGCTCGCGTCGGCTGTTTAAATTACGCACCGCGTTGCTGGCGACTTTGATTCACGAAAAACGGTCTCTCCCGGCGGCGATTTGCAAAATAATCTTTCCGACGGTACACGTGCGCCGTAAACGTTGCGCAATACTGGTAATTTGTGTCGAATTAAAAACGTCGTTTCCATGCTGGCGGCGGCGGCAGGACGGTTGAAAAAGATTCGCGGTTACTCAAACGCGATTTCACCGAGACGGAGAGAGAGACAGAGAGAGATAGAGATAAATAACTAGATAGATAGAGGGGGGGAGGGAGGGAGGAGGAAAACAAGCAGAGGTGGAGGAGAGACGTACTTTACGAGCTCCCTAACTATGACGGTATTAACGAGCACCTCGAATCGCAGCTCACGTAGCGACAGCCTCGCGCTTGCTATTATCGCGCTGCCAATCGCCAGCCGGTCGGGGACGCAATCTATACGCGTTGCGCATTTCCCAGAAAACACAAAAGGACGCGGGAAGGAAAAAGAGAAGCCCCGTGGCGTCCTTCGTTCTCCCGGAGCGGTAGAGAAATACGTTGCCCGGCGGCTTCGCTATCATTTCTAAAATTACAAATCGCCATCCTCCATTTAACGAAGGCCGCCGTTGTTTGCGCCTGCCCGAACGGAAGGAAAAAAAAAAAAGAAACGCGGAATTAAAGGAGCAACGGGGGAATAAAATTTACGACGACGCTGGGTGGAAGCGAACGGCACCCGCGCGTTCTGATACACGCCGGACGTACTTCCTTCTTCGACTTTTAGGGGTTTTATTTTCGCGCGGGAGAAGCATCGATTTATCAATATTTTAAATATTTAATTGTAATTAATTAAAGTGCGCGAGATGAGAAAATAAATGCTTGAAAAGTATTAATTTAAATCGATGTATGAATGTTTTATCGAGCGATGCGTTTCCGTCGACCAGATTGCGCCGTGAAAAAAAAAGAAAAAGAAAGAAAAGAGAGAGAGAAAAAAAAAATACCGTAGGCAGACGCTTTAAGTGTCATCGCTAAAATTACTTAACGTAGCTTCGAAACGGCTTCGCCGATTTCGGGTCGGCGTCACTCGGCCACCCACCGCACCCGACCCATGCTTCTCTCGCCCATCGGGAACGATCGCGCGGGGAACCTCAGGAATGTCCGGAGCGTTAAACTTAGGCGTTACCGAATCGTGTCCGTGTGCGTAGCGGCGTCACGGTCACTGGAATTCCGATTTTGTGCGAGAAAGTGCCGAAGGTAATCCTAGAAATCCCAGAAATCGCCTGGAGCGATCGATGGCTCGTCGCCGGACCGATAAGTGGACACATCGGTGGTTTTTCTCTCAAATCGCCGGCGACGTTTGGCCATTAATTAGATTTAAATTAGCGCTCTTCGAAACGACATCACGCCGCGAAATAGAATGCCGCGATACGAAAAAGAACCTCTCGATACGAGGTTTAAAAATAAAAAATTGCAGTCTACGCGATCACGGGGTGGGATGCGATCTTTGTTAATTTTTTCCGCGAATTTTTCAGGACATTTTCAAGCTAAATATCTCATCAATCAAAGTCGTCCATCCGTTCTCTCTTTTTTTTTTTTTTTTTTAATCAGTCAGCCAAGCCCTTTCAAACTCATTTTCTTTCAGCGGGTCAGTCTCGTTTATCTTTACATCTTTCGACGTGGGGATTACGTTTCGGGATTTGATACCGTCTGAGAATTAACGAACGCGGGAATGGATTCCTGTTGTAATCCCAACGATTTATCGCGCCGGCGGACGATTATTTCCCAAACTCTAAAACTGAATCCCGGCTTATCAGCCGCTGTTTGCTTTCCGCCGAAAAACGGAAATGGAGAAACGTCACGCGACGGGAACGGTAAAGTACAAACGTCGACGAAACAGTGCCTTCGAAAGTGGCAGCGAGATTAATTCGCTGCGACAGCTAAATTTTTCCGCTGCAGTAATCAATTTTTTTTTTTCTTTCTTTTTCTGCCACAGCAGCGCAAATTGCCATTTTTTTCCTTTTCGTGTTTCATTTTCTTCAATTTCAAAATTCTTTTCTTTTCTTCAATTTCTTTTTTATTCCGCAGAAAGAAATAAGTAAAAAATAATAATAATAAAATGATAAATCTGTTAACGGAGAAAGATGGCATTTTTTATTTACGACTATCGTCGAACTTGACGGCTTCCGGCCATTCTTGACGGCCTTCGGGCCGTTCACCTTACTCCGCATTGTTTGTCGCGGGATCACTCGAACATCGTTCGTTCGAACGCGTCATTATATGCGCGTGCATCAACAGCGTCGACAAGTCTTCCCTCGTCCGAACGTGAATCACATTCGCACACCACGCGAAACGACTCCCCTTACCTCCCTTCTTCTGATGACAGCTTTGTTCGAACGTATTTAAATATACGTACACGTCCACGCGACCGTACATATTTAATGTAAGAAAAAAAAAAATTGCACTCGTTTTTTTATATATTTAAATCTAAAATTTTTTTAATCTACGTTAATCTAATTTTTTTTACGAAAAAAAAATTTATTTCTAATTAATCGCGAGTCCTGCAAAAACTTGTTTTGTAATAGTTTATATAAATTGACGCACGAGATAATGCTAATTTTCATTACGATCCCAGCCGTTGATTAAAAAAAAAAAAAAAAAAAAAAACATTTAATCGTCGCGAATTACGCAGGATTTCACTATCTGCGTTTCAGCAAAATTTTCTTTCGCGAGGGATCGCGAGCGACGCATTATTTTTTTCTCTCTTTTTTTTTTTTATAAAGCCGATGGCTGTTGGCATGCGTACGCGTTTTCCGTTTTGCGACGCGGTTACTCGCTCGCCGTTCGCTCGTTTCTCCTCCACATATGTGCTCACACGTGCGGCGACACGATACACGCAGGAACGCACGCACGCACACGCGTACGCCTAAGCGCGGGCGCGCGCGATTCTATAAATAAACACATGTACGCTGTTCCCTCTAATCTGCCCTGAGCTCGCGCGTAGCAAATCTGCGAACAAAGGGCGATATCGGTCACCAGGAATCATTGCGAAACGCGCATCCAGATAATAGCGCCCGCGCTGGGTCGAACTCTCGGCTTCGAAAGCGCGGGCGAGAAGCGCGCGCGTAAACGCGACGCGCGTCTGTATATCGCTCTTGTAATTCAACACCGCGGAAAATAGATCCTCGCCTAGAACGTCGCTTCCAGAACGAGGACGAACGGATTAATTACGCTATCGAACCCTAGAAAAATCGTGGCCGAGCGATTATTTCGCCCCGCTCGTTATCAGAGTCCGAGATACGCCGCGGCGTTTGCGGCGTGCGCGCCGCTCGACATGTGAATTTAATCGCGATATTTAAAGCTCGCCTCCTCCACCTCCCCCCGACGGCCCTGAAATACTAATTTCGGATAAATCCCCGCGAATATTGTACGTTAAATATTCAGGTTATTAAAACGTGCCCTACCACGGCCGCGTAATCGCGCACGTAATTTCGAAAACTAAATCTGTTTCGATGCTAGTATTTGGTAATTCGCGACTGTGCCAAGCCGTCGGATTAATTGGCGATATTCGTTGGAAACGCTGCGATACGCGAAATTAATGGCCTTCGCCACGGGCAAGGGTAATATTCGAAATGCTCGCGGATTTTATTAAATTCCTAGCGTATCACTTCCACCTTACGAAGTTTGAAGAAAATCATCGCATTAAAAAATCGACGCATACAATATTTTCTAAATCCTCTCAAGTGTCGCAAATATTTTTGGCAATTTTTTTTCTTTTCCTTCTCTTTATTCCAAAGTTATAAATTAATAAAATAAGTACCGCGAAATTATTTTTTACTTCCTTTTTTTTTTTGTTTTTTTTTGTTTTTTTACAAAACAGCCAAGACTGAATATCTCGAATAAAGAATTCAAAACTTTGAACGGTCGAATTCGTCTCGGCGGCGGCAATAAATCAGAAATTAGATTCGTTTCATGCCTCGTGACGATTCCTGCCAAGCTTATTAATCAAACAGCTGGGATAAACGGTTCTCGGTACACTTGCGATAGTTTCACGCGCGGTCGATAGAACCTCTAACGATATTGCGCAATGTTGCACAATTCCCTCTCCCCGTTTTCGTTCGCATCGCAATCATCAAGCCCCGCATGAGCGCTCGCTCGCTCTGCTCGCTCGCTCCAAGGCGAAAGCTTTCTCTTATTCAAGTTCACAGAGATTACGCGATTAACTCGATGCCTCGTTATTCGCGATTAAACGCGGGCGGTCTTTCGGCGAAAGCCTCGCCGCTTACTCGTAACTAACTTGCAATTAATGGACCGCGGTGAATGAAAGCTCTCTTACTCTCTCACTCTCCCTTTCTCATTCTTTCTCGAGCCGCGGCTTCGAAAGCGCGCCCAGCCGCCGACGGGTTTATTTTCAGATCAGAAACGAACGTGTCTCTCAAAGAACCCTCCTTCGCCTCTTCGCCGGCCCTTTCCCACCCCCGAGTCGACAAAGAGCCACTTTATTCGCGCAAACGCGATCACAATGAGATCGAATATCGATTCCCGTCAAAATGTATATCAACACCGCGGCGGCGAAACGCTGCGTCCTCAACGCGGGTGGGCCGAGGATCTCCTTCGTAATCTATCCGTCGTCCGGATCGGATGGGAGAACGATATTAAACGACGAGAGGAATATTTATTAAATAACGATAACGGTGTTGTAAAAGTATTTTAAAGCGAGAAGAAATATTTAGATTAAGATGTTGACGATAATGGTGTATTATCTCTTCGCTTGCGTTTGTTTAAAATTGATTAAAAGAACCTACTCTTTTTATTTTATTTATTTTTCTTTTTTTTAAGGGGATGATCTATCGAAATTTCGCGGGAGAGACGACTTTTTATTACCTGGTGATAGAGCAACTCCTGCGCGAGTATGTTCGCAATGTCGACTGGGTCCATGGCGGTGGCTGCCATATCTCGAAGGATCGGTTTATTCGTTCAGCGTTCGTTTGTTCGTCGTCGAAAATTTGACGGTGAGATAGTGAGAGATAATGCGTGAAAATCGAGGGAGGGAACGGGGGGGGGAGGAGAGAGAGGAGGAAAAGGGGGTCGGAGTAAAAACGGGATCGGGAAAGCGGGGATTAAGTGATGAAGAGCAAATGATATATCTCAGTCGATCGTTCGTTCGTAAGAAGATCGGGGCGTCGGTGTACGCTTCGCTATTTCCCTTTACGTTTCGCACCCCCCCTTTCCCTTTTATAATCTCATCACCCTCGTGCGCTCGTTTCTTCTCACTTGTCGTAGAGTTTGTCGTTCACCACTGCGTCCTCCACCGACGCCTCTTTAATACTGAACGAGCGACGCCGACGCCGCTCTCGCCGTGGCCTTACGCGACGGCGAGACTCGTCCTAAAAATAATCTTCGAATTTCGAGTATGTGCGCTCCGCGATGAACGCGACGAGGGAGAGAAAGAGAGAGAGAGAGAGAAGCAAGGATGGAGAAGAAATAACATTTTTGCAGCTTTGTTAGTCTCACGTGCATGGACCATTGACCGCTAAAAAAATTTCCCTGACTGTAAATTCATGTAGTAGCTTTTATAAAATCGTCGAGCCCGAATTAATTTAAAATAAAGAGCTGGATGAAGAAGTGGATATTAAATATGAAAAATTATTTAGAAATAAGTTGTTGAATTATGAGAAATATTAATTGATTTTACGTGGTGGCTGGTATATTTTTTTTTTTTTATGTTTTTTTTTTATGTTTGGAGTTTTATGTGAATTTTAGTGACACGATTACATGGAATTGTTGTATAATTCCGTAAGGAATATACAGATTAGATATACAGCGATTTCGATTGTTTATAAAATCTAAAACTAGAAATTCCTCTCTCTAAAAAAAAAAAAGATAAAAAATGAATCGGTAAAATTCGTGAGACGGGACAATGACTTTGCTCTCAATCAGTGGTTTTCCCGGTACGCGTGAAATTCCCTGTTACGCGGCCGGTCGCCGTCTGGAAAGCCTTAATTAGTTCGAGTTCTAAGTTTAACACCTGTGTAGAATCGTTTGTCGTCGACGCCGGTACTCGCGGATTCGACTTGGACTCGAGCCAGAAGATCTCCCGACGATCTCAAGCTTGTAACGCTTCAATTTCGAGATATTAAGTCGGAATGAAAAAAGAAAAAAAAGAAGAAAAAAAAAAGGCGTAAATTAATGATCGATGCATCGACTCGCATACTTTTACGCACACGAAGAAGAAAAAAAAATTGTTTTTCTGAATTAGATTGATCATCTTATTTGAATAATTATCAAGTTGATTTTAGAAAATAGAACAAATGTAATAAAATCTTGAATATAACATTTATAATATTCGGAAAAAAAATTATGTCGTATAAAAAATACGTATATCTACAAAATTAATTTTTTTTTTTAATATATAACTAAATATATTTTTTATACGTAACTCTGTTATAAATTATGCGTTGTTTTTAACATCCCGGAAAAACTGAAAGAGCAGCGGAGGCTTAAAATAGTCGCGTCACGCTGGATGAAGCTGTTTGTCTATCTCGCTGGACATTTCCAGGATGCAGCTTCCTCGTATCGGGTCGTTAAGATGTGGCGCCACGATGATAATTTATTTTATTCACAAAAATATTCCAAGCGACAAGAGATATCCATATCGCGAATACCAAAAATTTAAATCAAACAAATGCAAGATTTATTAATATAAATTTATCAAACTAAAAAAGTCAACGTATCGATATCGCGGAAATCAATTATATAGAACCTTTATTTAATTTTCTCTCTTTTTTTTTCTTCTTCAAATGTGTAGCTTGCACTTATCTTATCAGAAAGTTGCATATGTCATTGTTAAAACCTGTTCGGTTTTGTGTTATTCGGAAGGGAGGTTCTACAACACGGTATGGACATTCAAAACCAAGCTTATCTCGCCTTGATATGAAAACACGAGGCAACCAGGTTATGATAAACAATCCGTGTGTTTGACCAGCCGAGCCTGTCACAGGTTTCGCTAACGCTAAACATACATCGTCGTAACAGCCATTGTGCGCGAAAAGATTACCGTACTCATGACGTTACGAAAAAAAATTTAATCTCAAATGTGTGCCGGTAAATTTTCAACGGCATTGAAAATGTTTATTAACGCAAGCGAGAAAAAAGAAAAAAAAAAAGAAAATAAATTTATAATTATATTTTACGAGTCTTCAAAAGCCCAACGCATTTCCACGACTTGTAAACCGAATATTACAATTTTTTTTTTAACGTTTCATTTTTATATCTTTCTTAAACCTCACGTTCGAATGTTTCATTCTATTTTTCTCTGCATATAAAATTATTATACATAAGTACATAAATTATATATTTTAAGTATAACATAGTACGTTTGCATTTTTTTCTTTTTTTTTTTTTTTTCTAAGCAAGTAAACAGCAACATAGAAGACTTGAATTATTATAGGCGTAAATCGAGCATCGTCATTAAATTATTACTTTTTATCGGATCACGTTTGTGGCCGAAGATTAAATTTAATTTTATGTAATGCATCACGCGATTACATAATAGACAATAAACGAGTAAATCGATATCAGTGCGCAATATTTATTTGCCCGCTCTCTCTCTCTCCCTCCCACGTTTCATCTCTTTTCCCTGCCCTTCGCACATGCGAATAATTATGCCGCTGGATATTACACGGTAAATAATAACGCGACTACGTCAGAATAGCGTGTTCTCCACGGATCGCCGGAAACAGTGCGGTTGAAAGTCGCAAACCACCGCGCGACCGCAAAAGAGCCACACAACCTTGGATGACAAAGGAACCTCTACATCTTTACTTCCAATTTTTGCTGTTTCAACGTTTCCGTTCACGGGACTCGATGCCTCCTTAATACAAGAATTTCGTAACTCGCTCGTAAATTCCCAATAAACGTAACGACGCCGTTACAAAACGGAGCATAAATACATAATTTTTTTTTATTTTCATATTTCCTCCCGTTGCATTATGTACGCACTTTTAATTAGCTGCGTATGAAATTATCTCTCGTACTGGAATAATCGCGATTCTTCTCGTGAATTCATTGAACTTAATCGGATTTTTTTCCTCCCGTCGCGTTCGCGATCAATAAAAGCGGATTTCAAAGTTAATTAAAAGAAAAAAAAAAAGGAACAAAAAAAGAAATTATGTCAGCCGTATAATCGCGCGCGCTGCGGTCTTATAACGAGTATTCATGAATTAAAAGGACGGGTTTCTTTCCACGATGCGAAACGTGTCGATTCCAGTGCTTAGGCCGAGAACAAAGAATGTAAACATGATAACGGGCATATGCGCGAGAAGTGCGTTCGAACATGCATCGCAATGATCGGCGGCCGTCTATATTGCACGCGCGGCTGCATGGCATGCCGATAGAATACATTAACGCTTTGCGGCGGAGAGGAAAAAAAAAAGGAAGAAAAAAAGAGAAAAAAGTCCACGATTTCACGCGGCAAAAATCAAGGAGAAACCGAAACCTTCCGGAGGAAGACGTAAAAACGACGCTAAAAGATCTATCATTATTTTAACGAGTGAGAAAAGCGCGACATTGAGAAGAAACGAGAAGTCGATTACGTCGAATTATGCAACGGATACGATGTTTATTTATTTTTGTTTTATCGGATTCGCCGCGGAGAGGAACTGCGCGAGGCGTTTATGTTGTTGGCGCGATATTCGGGAGAGAATAAAAAAAAAAAGAGACCGCAGATGTGCAACATGGTTTCCCGGAAGAGGCTGCTGGTCAGATCGAAGCGAGATTCCGAGGCCTAACGTTCGAGGCGACCGAGGAAAATCTGTTTCAAGATGGTTTCTTTTTTTTTTTTTTTTTTTAATTAATTAATTAATTCGATGCAACCATTTCGCATCGTATTTCTTATTAAAATGCAACGTTTGATTCGAGTACACGCGTGTAAGATATACCATTATGCGCTGCGATTATCTAGCATGATGTGACGTCAATCAACGTGACGATGTCATCACTCGGTTATTTTTTCTCTCTCTCTCTCTCTGTCTTTTTTTTTTTTTTTTCCTTCTATTCGACGCAAATGATATCGCGGAATCTCACGTTTGTCAAACATCGCGATTGCATGCGATGTAGTATAATTTATCTGCTCTCAAAACATAACTAGGCTAATTTGAAGCGTGAAACAACTTCCCCGTTTAAGAACGTAATATAGTGCGAATGTACGTCACTTATATTAATTAATAAAATAATTCACTGCGTACATATATTTATTTATTTATTTTTTTAAATAATAAATAACGCGAAATGTCGTTATCAATCATCACCTACGAGCGCAGACTGTGAAGCTGCGCGTGAAAAATAGCCGATAGGCAGATTACGTGCCGTTTAATTACTTAAAAAAGCGCGAACGCGTGTCACGTGCGCGAAATTAAATGGGGTCTAAAGTGCAAACGGCGAGAGAAAAACAAACGCGAGAAACGGCGCGGGGGAACGCTAATAAGCGCGCAATAATTATATTTCTTTTCGCCGACGAGGAAAAATTAAATCGATAGACGCTCGTTCGGGGATTTCCCGGCAATAAAATTCGCGACGTAATTTTTCGTTTCGCCGAGACGGCGGATCGATGGCTGAAGGTACGAGGGGAAAAATCGACCCTTAATTCGAACGCGAGTTCTAGCTGAATCGAGCGAGTGAAACTTGGCCGCGATCGGCAAGTCGCGGTGCCTGGATCGGAGAGAGGCCTCGGGTAAAATCATTATCAGCGCACTGCTAAGAGCGCAGTTAACGACGGGACGGAGCCGTGCAAGGACGCGGCGGCGTGTTAAAGCACGGAGCCACCGCTCTGCCTCTTTTCACGGCGGCCTAAAATGGGAATGTATTTTTTATTCTTTTTTTTTTTTTTTTTTTTTTTCGACTCACCTCGAAGCGAAGAACCCGATCACGGACGACCTCGTGCCTGTTCGCGAAACTTGGCGGGTCTGTCTCCCGGAGGCCTAACCTGAACTGCTCGCGTTTTCCTTTCACAGAGGCGACGCGCGGGCGCACGTTTCGTACGCGTGCCTTTCTGACAATCGTTCTGACGTCACGTACGCGAGCGTGCGCGAGGAAACGTCGCCACCGTCGGCGACCTTGCGGCGAATTCGATAGACCGCCGCGGAGAACAGAGCGAGGCGAGATAAAGGGAGGGAGAAATAGGAGGGAAAAGAAAAAAAAAAAAATAAAAAATAAAAGAAAAAAAGAGAGAGAGATCAGAAATTCCGACGGGCAACGCGACGGCGACCGGCCCGCAGCACGACCACGTCGGACGACTGTCGCGGTGACACTGACAGCGCTTCTGTCATCGCGCCGCCACCACATGGTCGTGCGCGCCTCCTCGGTCGTCCTCGGCCACGCTCGGCTCGTTCTCGAGAGGACTTGATGCGGCGGAGTGGCCAAAGAGTCCTCGACCATGCAGCGTAGCGGACGACGGGAGGTCGAGAGACACGCAGGGGGGGAGGGTGGGCGCGAGGGGGAAGAAGGGAGGAGCGCGGAGGAGGGTCACGCGCGCACCACTGACCGACACCGATAGGGGGACAACGAGGGATGACTTCATTGAGGGCCCTCTTGTTGTCGCGGCTCGAGCCGCCAAACGTCGACCAGCTTGTTTGCCGATCCGCTTCGGATGTAGGAAAAACGCTCGCCTCCGCGCGGTACACCGCGGGCTCAGGCCGACGCGCCGGTGGTCTCCGGGTGCCGCGGTTTGCATCCGGCATCCGATTGGCGCCGGCGGCGCGATATGATTCACGGATTGATCGCGACACGGCGAATCATCTCTTACCGAGAAATGCAAAATTGTACCGCGAGAACGTTGCGTCACGCGTGTAAACTACTTCCTGCCTGGGTATCGGTCAGAGCTACAGCATTCCGCGAATACATTTCGTGAATAGTCATCGAATGTAAAATAATACCGCGTGAGAAGGCGAGATTTGTCAATAACGCCGCGAGGAATGGAAAAAAAAAAAATTCTATATCAAAAGAAAAACACCGCGCGCAATGGATCAATGCCTCGGAGAGTAGAGCTTTAACCGGCCAATCTTTTTCTTAATCTCATTTAAATCATTTCGATGCAGCAATGAGTTCTTGAGACCGCGTTTAAGGGTGCTTAATTTGAGGTCTGGCCTTTCCTGAGCCCCGATTAACGATTATCATTGAGAACAGTAACTCGTTGTCGGTCACACGCCGCCCTTTTATCGTTAGCGATGCACGGACCCGAAAGCTTAGCCATATACATATATTTTACGAATTACTCAAAGAAAAAAAAAAAAGAAAAAAAAAAGAAAAAAAAAAGAAAAAAAAGAAAAAAGACATACAAATATGTAACGAAGTTATTATTAGAGATCAGTATAAATAGAACAAAGAAACGCCGGACAAAGTTGTGCGAAAATAGATGGCGGGCCTTCTTTTGTCGGAAAGAAAGTCACGTTATAAATTCTGCATAGAAATCTCTAAAGTGGGACAGGCTAAATATCACTCCGATTAGCTACCAAGAGCCTGGTTCTATGCACCGTTTATGTAACGCCGAACAAAGTATCTCGAACTCGAGGCCCGTGGGTGCTCAATAAACATCGAGATAAGACTGGAGTGGTTCGGCTCAACTGTTTTTAGCACTAAAGCTCCGAGAACAAAGGCACGGCCGAGTGCGCGATGCCACAAAGTCACGATCGGAGGTGAACGACACCGCGGCGCGAGTCGCATGTTCGGCGTAATTTTGGAAATTCCGCGTGGTATGCCACCCGGCCTTGTCTGTACCTCGTCGAAATTTATCGTGCCAAGGTTTCGTCACGTCTTTCAAAATTCGTCGCGAAATTCGCGCGCGAGAGATTTCGAGAATCCCGCGGCTTTTAGAATCGCCAGAAGATATTTCTTAACTTTGCATCCGTAATTTTGCAATTTCACCCGATTATTTTTGTCACGTTTGGAAATATACTTTCTTATTTCGATCATTGCTAAATTAGATAATTATAATCGACACGATCGAAAATATTTATTCCACGTGCGGCAAACTTAATTGCTTGCTTGTTTTTAGAAGCGATACATTCGTAAGAGCGCTAATAAATTAGTTCATTATGAAAACGAGATATTTTTGCGAAGTAAATCGCTTCTCGAAATAAAAAAAATATAAAAAAACGATTATTTTTGTCACGTTTGGAAATTTACTTTCTTATTTCAATCATTGCTAAATTAGATAATTATAATCGACATGATCGAGGATATTTATTCCACGTGCGGCAAACTTAATTGCTTGCTTGTTTTTAGAAGCGATACATCCGTAAGAGCGCTAATAAATTAGTTCATTATGAGAACGAGATATTTTTGCGGAGTAAATCGCTCCTCGAAATAAAAAAGAAATATAAAAAAAAAACGCGGTAGAATAAATCGCGCACATTATTCTTCTGACGATCCTCGTCCCTATTATCGCGAATACGTGTAATCGATTCCTTAGTATAAAGATACATAAATGTCTGTTGAAACCAACGCTTTGGTTCAAGGCTGTATGATCACTCACTTTTCACCAAGGATGATCGATTAGATTCGCTGACGCCAGCGGCACAAAAGTGGAGTAATTGGCCGATTAGTAAATCACACTATAATTATTGTGATATCTGTCAAGATTATTTACGTGAATCTATTATTTTCTATGATATACTTGATCTCATTTTCCGTGTCGCAGATTAAATCTGTCGGCGATAAATAATTGAAAATAGTACAATAAAATTAATATCGAAACAACATCCCGCCGAATAATTTAAAAAAAATTACCCTTACCAAAATTAGAATATTAATTTTAATCTCCATGATAAAACGTCTGTGGATAATTATTAAGCGAAATATAGAAAATAATTTGTCGCGAAAATTAAAAGTTATAGAAAAACTATTTCAAAGAAATCTCATCGATCACGAGAGGCTCTTGAAAATATTCCGAGTACGAAGGAGTTGAAATAAAATAAAAAAAAAAAAAAGGAAAAAAAGGATCTCCGACGTAGAAAGAGAAAACACTTTGAGGGCACAACGGTCCATGAATTCCTAACCAATGACGCAAGCTCGAAGGCATTTCCGACGGGTTGCACTCTTCGATAGCCTCTCTTCGGAGAGAAATACCTACATAAATGCGTATATAATACAAGCTGGACTTCGCTGTGCGATTAGATATTTTCTTTCCCTTTATACGATAATATAAATAACGTTGTATACCTCGAAAGTTGCGTCACGTAAAAAAAAAAAAAAATGGATTAAAATAAATATGCTCGAATATGAAAACACGCCCGTTTACTTTCTTTTCAGTCTCAAAATTTTTCCGACGCTAATGTACTCGACTTTTAGTTCCCAATTGTCGACACATATATCCATTGCTTCCTTTCGTCAAGCCTCTCTATCCTACATTTCTTAGGAACCCATTTTTGCTCTTGTATATCCAGTCACGCGTATCAACTTTATCTCCTTTGTCTCTCAGAAATAATCGCTCGACATTATGCGCCGATTACTCTCGGAAAAATAACGCTAACAGCTGCATTTATCGTTATCATTTTTTCCTTTCTTGGTTCTTTTATAATTTAAACGAAGATTATTGTATAATTATTCTACCATTAATTTTTCTCACGACAAAAAGAAAAACAAAAGAAAAAAGAAAAAAAAAAGAAAAGAAAAAAAAAGAAAAAAAAAAAGAATTAGTATCTCCAAATAGGTATAACATTATAAAAAAAAACAAAAAAAAAACAAAAAAAAAACATCTGCGACACCATAAGCATAATTAAATTTCCACCGTGCATTATAATTCCGTCTCACGTCGCGTTCAGCTTTTAACGCTAATCCATTTAATGATATCCGGACAGGTCGGCCCTTTGTGTCGCCTTCGTAGTTTTTGTGGCCCTCGTGTCCGTCGCGAGCCCGGACAATAGTTCCACGAAATTGGATACGTTTATCCCACGCGTCATAACGCACTCTTTAAAAAGAAGGCCCGCAGGGTTCTACGACCTCTCGAACTCCGCGAGCGCATCGCCCCGAATAGCCGGGCCAGTTTATCATGCCATCACGACCGAGAGAAGATCGTTTTGAATTATGGGCCCGCGGTCCCCCGACTCCCCGATTCACCTATTTTCTCTCCTCGGCGAGCGTTACTCCCCTTTTCCTCCCCCCTCGACCGACCAGTGTCAAAAATCTTTCAAAGGATACAGATTCTACCCTCCTTTCACATCGCCGTTTGTCGTGACGTACAAAGAAAAATCCATTAAAGAGCGAACAATAACCGGTCGTTCCGTCGCGACGGATTATTATGTGGAAACGACCGCATTAGATATTCATTAATAAATCGCCCGCCCGAGCAGGAAGCGTGACATTGAAAAATATAGAACGCTATGTTGTCGGTGATAATGCAGACGTACGTACGAAATACGTCAGACGTACGCGTCGAATATATTCATTTTAATCGCGAGCTGCCGCTGCTACACTTGCTTTCTAAATTTTATTAAAAAAAAAAAGAAAAAAAATATATATATAAAAATAAAAAAAATAAAAAAAATAAAAAAAAAACAAATACGTTCCTAAAGATATTTAAGATTATATGTATATTCTAATGGCTCACGAATTTTATTCCTATCTTGCACTCCTAATATCTCGCTGATATCACGAGTCGCGTGGTTTCGCGATATTAAAGCAGTACTTGCTCGTACTAGGAACGACGAGAGAAACGACGAGCTCTTTCGGTTGACGTTATATTATAAGCAGATATAATTTCGAGTGTATGACGCACGAGCGCGGCTTACCATAATCCGGTGTACGTATATGTATGTGCACGGGCGTGCAGTTATGATATTGTTACATTAATCGCCGCGCCGCCGTGCTCGTCGACGGCCCAGGTAAACCAAGGCGCAGTTAGCGGAGCGTTATTATCGCTTAACAGACGCTAGACGACGTATTATCGACGACATTGCGACCTTGCTTCGCAGAAATTGCCTCACTGTGGAAGACTATGAAACGATAACTTCGCGTATTACACGAAAACGGCCTCCGTCTTTTTTTTCCCCCCTCAGGTTAAATTAAAAAAAATTCTACTGCGAGTCGAGAGAAAGAAATAAGGATTTTAAAATAAATCTTATTTCTTTACTTTTTTTTTTAAGTCTTTGTTTAAAGGAATAAGATCAACGAATTTTATTCGAGTACCTAGTATTCTTTTACCTAATTAAATATTGGAACAAAGATTGAATTCTAGAAAATAATACGTGTAGAAATAAGTTAAAAAAAAAAAAATAAAAATAAAAAAAATAAAAACAATTCTTGCTAAATTTTTTAAATGCACTTAAACGGTAATTTGTCCAAGATGCGGACAGTAGTTATAGATCTCATTATGCAAAACAGTCAATTATGTGTACATTATATTACAAGCACTCGTATAATGGATACTTCAAGGTGGCCGGCAATTTAAATATTAAGAAATCCCTCGTGCATTTCTCCGAAAATGTAAGAAAGTTCGCTAGATTACGCGATGAGGCCTCAGCACGCTCGGCGCATTCTCTTAGGGGAAAGTGTTAAGCCAATTGACGTCATTCATACGCAAGATATCTTTTTGCGGAATCAACCTCCTTTCGAGGTCGACCACACCGGATCGCCAGTCTGCTACGCGCAAAAAGATCCTTTTAACTTTGTCTTAGAAGAAGCACAACACACGCACCGTTTCCTCTTTCGCAATCGGGCGCTATAAAACACAAATCGAGCGCGCGAAGTGTTGCAACGGGGAAAGCAAAAAGTATTTCAATAAACCCTCAACATGATACGCTGAAAACATTTCCTTCAACGCGTACAGAATATTATAATTTTTCTTTTTAATACCATCTTCGTTAAAAAAAAATTTTTATTGCATGTAACGTATTGAAGGAAACGTTTCTTAAAAGTTTCGCAACGCGATTAGCGACTCGGTCGATATCAGAATAGTTCTCGCGCTCGATCGAGCCTGTTCTCAATAATTTGAAAGAAAGATAAAGCTACTTCGGACCTTGAGCAAATTTTCCTCCTTGGCGCGAGCAAAGCTACTTCCCGGAACGCGAAGGCGAACCTTCGCCGCGGCTCGCTGCAAGTGCACAACTTTGCGATGCACTCCTTTTTTCCCGGTATCGATTTATCTCGCGCGAGCGCGAAGCGCAATCGATGAATTTATGAGCCGTCACGAATAATTGCAGCGAGGCGTCACTACGAGACGACAACGTGCACGCGACACGTGCATGGATTTTCATTCATAAATCGCTAGCAAACTACGCGCGATGATTCATCCACGCCCCGCCTGTCGTAAGACGCGAAACTGATTGTGAGATAAGCGCGGCAAAAATAAAGAAAAAAAGAGAAAAAGAAAAAAAAGAACGATTACGAACATTGGAAATTTCCGCGTACGACACTTCGCACATTGTCGAATTACATATTTATGTAAAAAAAAAAAAGAAAAAAATTAATATATGCCGCAGTAACATATAAACATGAATAAACAAAATGTTGAAAGAAAATTATATCACGAATGGATTACATAATAAAAAAAAATTCTTGAAAAGAGTATTAAATTAAAAATTCTATTTAATACAATAAATATAAAAGCGAAAAGATTTTTTTTAATTTAATGTGAGAAAATTTTTACGACAGAGAATATACGATGCAAAGTTTAGAGTTCATTTATTTGGATTTTAATTGTCCCTCGCAATCGGAATTACGCTGGGCTTGATTAATTTTTTTTTCCAGAGATAAGTAACTAAAAATCGGGAAACAACAATAAGAAGTACGTCTCTTTTTAATGATGAAAGCAGGATGATACCTCTTGTCTTATGACCCGTACGTATTGCTCTTGCTAAACTTAACCCTGCCTTCAACTAAACCTTCTAATTGGCGGGTTAACGAGCGTTAACTCTTCGCTTCCTGTCAGATTTAACTGTTTTTCTTCGGTTTCATACAGATAACGTATTCAGAAAATTATACTTCTTTTTCCTTTCCCATATCTTTGGCTCATTCAACCATTTAATAATCGATCGAAACGCCTTCGTTAACTTTAACTTATTAAACGGCTATTTTTATGATTCTCATACGCTTGATGATAACGTGCTAAATTATGAATAATTAACACGTCCGATTTCTAACAATCACCGCCGATTCTATTCAACACTACCCAAACCTGACACGATTCTTCCTCAAAAAGCGGAAATCGCTTACAAAACTACAACATACTTCTTACGTAATAAATCTTGATAAACGTCATCGTCTTTGAAGAAGATAGCTTGGGCGTCTCTGCCTAGCCATGAAAAGTATTATAAAAACACAGATAAAAATTAAGCGATAAGAAATAATCTAGAGGCTGAACGTTATAAAAATTAAACGATAAACGGCGATTAAATAATTTACGAAAAGGAAAGACAGAGAGGCAGAGTATAATTTTCCAAACGCGCAAATTGAAATCTTTCTATTTTCCTTTCGATCGCTGGACGAAAATTAATTTATACGGTAGTTTTAAATTAATTAATAGGACGAGATTTGTCGAGCATTCGAAGTGAGAAGGCACCGGCGATGAAATCGATGGATGACGCGCAAGTCGAATTTCGGTTTCGTAGAAATCGGAGCCGAAAGAAATCGGTGGGACCGCCAGGTGAGAGCCGCCAAGCAACCCGGCGCGATAACTTAGCCTTTTCTCGGAAAATTCGAAACCAACGCGTCATCGCGAGCGTGACCTCGATTATTAATTTAATTGCAAGTGATCATTATATAAAACTCTTACCCCTCTCGCGTTACCGCCATCTTCGCTTCGGCTGATTTCGCGACACCGGTACTGACATGAAAACGCATGTAATTATTGCCCGGCTCTCTTGATTATGCATTGTTCGCTGGTGCTCGACGGCGAAATATTCGTGGAAAAGAAGATTTAGATTACGAGTTCAAAGAACATGAGCGGCTGATTATAAGCTGCCGCGAAGTTACATCCTCGATATATGCGATTCATTTTGGCTTGTAATGCGAAATATTGAATAGATTTTTAACGCGATAACGCGACGGTATTGGAATTAAATCTTGCCTGGTAAGGTATCTATTTTTCTATAAATTTTCGCAGCTTATTCTGCTAATCTTATTATACCGAAAAAAATAAAAATTAAAAAAAGAGATAAAATAAAATATGACGAAATATTAAAATAAAAAAATTATCTTGTTTCTATATTTAAAAGTAGAAACCGCGCGTTTCAAATAATTCAAGAGACTAAATTAATAAATAAATTCAGATCGTCTGTAATAATTTATCGTTTCGTTTATTCGTTTCGCGGTCTTTGCTCAAACGATCCGATTGCTCGAACGATCTTTTCTTTCAATTATCTATTACAAAATATATTTGCAAAGTATACAGATTCGTGCATCCCCCTCCGACATAAACACGCGTTTTCACTTATGATCATCCATCGGTATCATCGTTAACAATACATTACATTTATCTAATCAGCAGGTTGTTTTTGTCGGTGTCGTGCACCGTAGATTGCCTGCATAGCGAGTTACGTCTAAGAAATCTACGAGAAGAAAATCGCGCAGGTTAATGATGTAAATTTATTTAAAACATCTGAATAATGCTCATCGCTTGGAGAATATTTCGGAGCTCGTACGATTTATAGAAAAAAATCTCTGCTTCGAGTTTCTTTCACTCAGAAAACGTTGAAACCAATAAATATAAATAACACTAAAAAATTCTAGACTTAAGAAAGGAACCAATTCTATTCGAATCAGTTTCTCGTGATCTTATTCCTTTGTATAAAGAAAAAAAATTGCAGCGAATATCAATTGAGACTGAAAAGTGTTTCGCGATTGAAGTTTTCGAAGAGGTACAACCATGATCAAACGTTATCGATCTAACCTTGAACCGTGGCACCTGCCCGAAGAACGCGTAATCGATTATTTGTGTGCGTTCGAGTCGATCGTGTCTTCCGTTTACGTGTCGCGTTCACGCACGGTGCGTCAATTTCGCGTTCCGTCACGAAATTCCTTATCTTAATAATACAACCATATATAATATTAAAATAGACGACGTCGTGAAATAAAAAAAAAAAAAAAATACCTATCGTCTGTTTCAAAGGACAATAACAGGCACGAAGTTCTCGTTCCCCAATTTCCCGCCCGAGGTACGATTAAACTAAAATCGATAGTACTCTTACCATGCCGTTCTCCTCTTTCAGCTGCCAGTCCATGACGTTCGTAGTCGGCGGGTACATAGAGAACATCGTGTAGCTATGATCCTCGATAATATTGTCGTAATACCCGGCGCTGGGCACACGTTGCGTCATCCTGTACTTGCAGTTAACTTCACTCCGAATAAACGTCTCGCGGTCTCGAGAAACGTACCCCGAATATAATCGCGAGAAACGAACGAAGGAAACGAGATCGTTCACTCGGGAAGCGAAGCCTGGTCTATTTAAGAGAGAACCTTTTTAAGCGCGATGACAAATTCGGAGACTGCGAAAGAATATCGGCGCGTTCAAACCGTTCCGTTCCGCACCACACGTGCCACCTCGCATTTCTCGACTGAGAGCCGCCAACGTGACTAAGTAACTATATAGAAAGCCAGCGGCCAGCCGTCCGTCGCCCCCACCAGCTCGCGCGCGGGCGCGCTGCCCGTGACGTCACCGCCATCTTGATCGTTGATTCGCGCGATAGCGGGGCAACCAATCGACGGCGGTCCGCAGCCTCGCGCGTCGCCGCGCGCTCCGCGGCAACTTCACGGAATTGGGGAACGCATTGGAGAACCAGATCCCCTTTTCCAGGTAACGCGGAGTGTGTTCCGCGCTAACTTGCATAACCCGATAATAAATCGACCCGGCCCGGCAAAAGGGGGAAAAAATCCATAGGGGGCATATTTTTTTCCTCCGGCGTACCGGAAGCGCGTAAATTGCGATTCGCGATAAACGTTCAGGATGTACGCCGAAATCAGCGAAATTGGCTGAAAGGGAGGGTGATGAAAAATTCAGCCACCTCGACGTGGCGAAAGGGGAGAGAAAAAGAATAGGCTCGATTATTTCCCGAAAATCTGAAAATTTCCGCTCGACTCGACTTAGTTCCTCTTCGGATATTTTGCTGAATCTAAACCGTGTTATCCTCGCGCGAACGTGCTCGATAACGTACTATCGACGTCACGCTAAATAAAATGTTGCACGACGAGTAGCAGTGACTCAATAATGCTAATTGCAATTTTTTTTTTTTCTCTTTCCTTTTTATCTGGACGCGCGAACGCGTTAGATCGCGGAAAAGGTCTTCGGCGATAGCGACTCGCTGCAAACGAGATTCTTTCCCTCCCCTTTTTTTTCTCTTTCTTTTTTCTTTGTCTTCAACTACCATTTCGCGGTTACACGTGACGCGTATATACTTTCCGCGTGTAATGAACTCTCAAAACATGCACAAAGAAATGCGCGTGGCAGTCGAGGCTGCATATACATTAAATACCGATTTAATTTACAAGCTGTTTGTCCACGATCGTCGGATATTTGCCGAACGAGTTACATATATGCGTTCTTAAAGTTGCAGCAAGGCGCGGGCAGCGGAAAAACGGCAAGAAATTTATTTGTTCCCGACATACCGTCATGTTTTCTTTTTTTTTTTCTTTTTTTTTTGTGCGATCGAATGTCCTAACGTCGGTGCAGCGACCGAGCGTATAAATAAAATATTTGCGGCGTAAAAGAATTTATTAAATGCAAGCGCCTTCCATCGCGCGCCACGCGGCTCCAATTTCTTCACGTTAATTTCACGAAAAAGCATAAGCGATCGCGTAACATAGCGCGCACGCCGTTGTTAAACGTAGATAAATCTATGATTTTGTATTTATTATTAAAATATACGGAGCACGAGTTTTCGACTATTAGCTCGTCGTTGAGCCGGCGGAAACGAAAAGTATACAGATTTCAGTCGCTTTGACGAGATACGCGGCTTAACGAGCACAACGGAGTAACGAGAGGATCGACGGACACCACGAGAGCTTTGTTCGCGCGACAAAGAAACGTTTTAATGAGGGAAGAGGCTGCGGTTTACTCGGCCGAGCTGTAATTGTACGCCGCGGGACGTCGTGTGCCCAGCATAACAAACACCAAATTTTATTCGAAGCGGGTAAAGAGAAAAAAAAAAAAAAAAAAAGAAAAGAAAAAAAAAAAAAAAAAGAGGAAGAAAAAATAAAAGAAAAAAGCGGAAGTCCCAATCGATCCGGGAAAGTTCTATTAAGCATTTTTAATATTCGACCGGACAATGAGAAATAAATTCAAGCCCGTGAATCACCCAGTTTCTTTGTACCAACGCTGCGTGTCTGTACTTTGAACGCGTGTCGCGAAGAGAGAGAAAAAAAAGAGAGAAAAGAAAAAAAAAGGAAATGCACAGCCGGTTCCCTATACGATAACGCGGGTTTATCGAGCGTCATTCGATTCACCGTGACTTTATTCCGAAGTCTCCTCGTGAAAAAGAATCTACGCGGGGTTTAAAAAAAAAAAAAAAGAAAAAGAAAAAGTACGGTTCCGCAGCTTGAAACGCGATATTAACTCAAGGGGACTTAGCGGCCAGATGTACCTTCGTTCCCGATCGTTATAAGTAATATTTGCATTTTATCGGTCGGTTTCTACGCACGAACCCTTCCGTTATTAGAGGGAAAGATAATTAGGTGACAACAGCTGGCACGGGAGTTCCTATCTAGCATAAGCCTTATTGCGTAAACAGCAGAACGTAATTCGTGTCGCGCGCTGCCGTCCACGCGTGCTCGTTGCACGCGTGTTTTTATTTAAATGGCCGTGCACGTAGTGAAGCGGCGCCGCGGCAGCGGCGCTTTATAAAACAGCTGTTGGAGGCGGTCGAAGCCACGCCAGACGTAGTGCTAGATCAATACTAACCACCGCCATCCTACTCGCACGCGGAAAACATATTGGGTGTCCCCGAATTAACGAAACGAGCCTGGAATCGATCGTCGCGTACGATTTTAAATTTTATCTTATCGAGGAAGTCAGAGGATTTCGTTACGAGTCTTTAAAACGATTTTTTCTTCGCTCTCGAAGTCGTAAGACATTGCCGTATCGAGTTCTCGGCTGTTCTTATTATTGTGTGAGGAAAAAAAAAGGAAAAGATCTCGCAAAAATATAATTTAAAATTGAGCAGGAAATGACATCGTGCTAATTCGTTTATGCAGTTTGATATTAAAGTAAAGGTCGCAATTTTTTATTATTTACGGCGGAGCTGTTAAGTAACGTTACTCGATTCGTGTGATCGAACGAGGAATAAAAAGATGGTGTATTAAAGAGATTTAAGTGTACGATTCAAGTTTCGATTTATGGCTAATGCGAGAAAGCGATCGGTGCTTCGATATTTTTGCCGATTCCCGGATTCTTGGGAATAACGTGGGCAGTGGTTTACTTTCGGGTGATTTTAGGACATCCTATATGTATACATAAAGGGGGAGATGTACTGGCACTAAATCCTAGTCGATGCCATAGAGATATTGTCTCTGTCGCGACAAAGAAAATTTTCTACTTCCCGTCTGCATTTGTAAGTGTATTACACGCCACGCCGACGTAACAAATTACGACTCAAGTGAACCGACCGACTTATTAATATTAAATAACGTTAACTAACCGATAATGACGTGACTGACGAACTAATTAATAAATACGTCTATTTAATTACAATTTAAATGAACATTTTTCTCTATTATAAATACAAAAAAATATATATACTACGTATGAATAAATAAATATATAATTAATAATTATTAATTCGCCGTGCACTAAAATTTTTAGAGAACCGTGAAGAATCACGCTTACAGAATTACGTATTAAAAAAAAAAAAAGAAATTAATTCATTAAAGTTACAATTATTCAAGTCCCAAGATACAATAAAAAAAAGGCCTAAGTTTCTATCTCGCGGCTGAAGATCAAAGTCACTCGCTCATTCGTGGCGACAAGATTGATCGTTGAACCGCATCGTATCGTTGACACGTCATCTATTAATTGCAGCTTAATCGCGGAACAGCTCGGGGAGGAGGCAAATTAACTGTCCCGCGTTTTAAAGTTCGCGCGGAGAACTTGGTAAGCGCGAACGCTTGACGATCCCCGCGAGATCATTGATCTCGCGTGATGATCGGTGAATGGACAGAGTAGGATGAAAGATAATGCCTGATTGGATAATTCCGTAGTAGCCCGAAGGTTCACCGACAGTGCACGCGGTATGCACCTTAAAAGGACATCTATGCAAGACTGGAATGAAAGTTGGCTTTATCTAAGCGCGCAGGGGCGTTTAATTTATTTGCAGACTCCGCACGTGAAGTGGAGCCTGCTGAAATATTGGTTCACGTAATAATCGTTCAACTAAATAAATTCTACGTAAAAAATGTCTACGCTGCTTCCTTAACCTTTATTTTATTTTATTTTTATTTTTTTTTTTATTGCATTTTTTGAATATTAGTGGCTGACAAATATCTGTGTTGCTTCACGAGAGGCTTCGCAAGTTTTAAGTTAAATGTGCACTCTAAAGTTATCGCAAACTAGCGACACGTAATTTCAGATGAAGTACACTTGATAACGTCGCACCGATGATATTTTCGCGCGGCTTATTTGCAGCGACCGAAAATGTGTTATTCGTCCGAACTCGAGCATTTCGGTTTATAGCGATGACGGCACGCGCTTTGTAAATTTAGCAGCACTCTGTCTCTAATTCCCGGATAAAGAAGCTCTTCGACAAAGTAGCTTAACAAGTGCACGGTGTCGAAGGATAGTTTAACTCTTTGGACTTGTAAGTATAATGGAATTAATGAGTGCGGTATTGTCGCACTATATTTTGTGTAAGCCACACGAAAAATTTGTATACGAAGAACTAATATTAAAAAAAAAAAAAAAATCAAAAACAAAACGTTTTTATTAAATTAGATATCGAGCAACAATTATTTCTCTAATTTTTAATTTCTACTTATTTATATTTTCTCAATTAAATTTCTCAAATTTTGACTAAAGAAGAACCCGCGCTTAATTCTTTTTTTTTTTTAATTTTACTTATACAAAACTCTTAATTAATTAATTTAATTATGGTTCCTGTTCGATCAATTTAACAATTTATTTTTTTTTTTAATATCAATACCTTCATATAATTGTTATATGTATCGAAGCACAGGAAGATCAATGGAATCTAGGTCACCAGCACAAAATTTCAATAATGAAATTCATTCGTCATAATGTTCCATTATACATACAATAAATATTAATTATTCATTCGAGCCTTAACATACTCGTACGAGCGTTAAAATCGGTTGAGGTATAAACGATGCACATTTCATAGTGCAAAATCGTTAATGACTCATCTCGTGCGCGACACTAAGAGATATTTGTGCCTTATCTAGCCTCGGGATGCATGTTCCTATGAAAGAGCGTGTAATTTTCAGATGCGCGATTAAAATGCGTCACGCGGTAGCTGCAAGCCGGCATGCTACGTAATTTTAAACGATTCTACTAAACGTTTAACGAAGAATAAAAAGAAAAAAAAGAGAGAAAGAGAGAGAGAAAAAAAAACCTTACGTCACGATCATTTACATAATTCGCCAAACCTGGCTTCCTCAAGTTAACGAAAATAAATATTTTCCGATAACTTACGTCGACCTGTTCAAACCGACGAATTTGCGATTACGGGGAATCGATAATCTTTTATCGCTCCATATACTTTGATCAGCTGAACCTCATAGTCCGAAAACTCCTTCGCGGAAGTTCAAAGATATATTTTCGACGATGAGCCAATTTAACTTTTGGCACATGTCGCGAAATTAAAAATGATATCACGAGTATGTCTTTTTAACCGCGATAACTCGCGTTTTAACGTATAGGTATATTATATACAACGTGTTTAACTTAACAGTAATTATTGTAGCCTTTATCTGTAACGCATATATCTTGACAAAATGTTTCTAGACATCAGGTTGGCTTCTTACGTTCGTAAGTGAGATAAGAAACTATTATAATCCCTTGCGTGTGCGTTTTTATTTTTCATTAATATTTAATGTATTTTTAATTTAAATTAAACCTCAGTTACTGACATGTTTAAAAAAATAATAATAAAATCTCGAAACAACCTTAGCAAATTAATTTTATTACTTGGGGAAGTTTAAGAATATAAAAAAAAAATCCTTTACGTTTACAATGTTAATTATCTCTCTATAATCTGCCTTGTAATTCACGAAGTTACACCTTTAATAAAAAAAAAAAAAAAAAAAAAAAAAACGTTTTTACTATTTTATACAAAACCCTCCCTAAGTTTCTCATTTATCTATTCTCGCCTTGCCTCATTTTTTTATTCCACGCGGCTGAAAGACGTTCGATCGTCACGAAAGTTTACAGAACGAGGAGATATGAAATCTCATCTCCCGTCACGAGCCCGATGCCGTCCCCGGCCACGCGTGGAGGCTCAACGAAGCACGTTCGCGCCACGTACGACGCCTAAACGCCGCTTTAACGCATTATTTATTGCGCGCGAGTTACGTAACGCGCGTTACCCGACGACGATCGTCAGTGGAAACGCAACCGCGAGGCAGTCTCGACGACGCCGAACAGCGGGGGGAGGGAGGCGGCGGGAGGGGAGGGGCCATTATTTACGGGCGTAATTTTATCGGTACTCACGTTATTCGGCAGCACGACCGTGTTCCCGATGCTGGTGAGAAAATCATGGCTGACGCGGGAGCTCTGCGAGGCACCGCTGTCGCTGGACACGCTCGAGCTGTCGTACAGCACGTCGGAGACGTCCAGCTTCATGATCGCCGTTATCACCCTCGCGCACCGCGTTCGGGATGTACCGAGACCCCCGGGTAGTCCGCGTTCTAACCTCTCTTTTCCTCTCGCCTTCCTTCCCTCGGTGGAGGCGCACCTTCGTCCGCAGGAATGCGGCGAAAACTCGGCGCGACGGTACCGGGCTGAAAGATCGGGGTCGTGGATCTCAATGGACCGTACGTGGAACCTCCTCGAGCGGCACGCACGAATCGCGGGGTCCCTTTACTCGAAACTGTGCGATACTGCGGCTGGATGACTCATACCGTGGGGAATACCTCCGCGCGCGCGTTCGGCAAAGCCGCCCGAGCCCGCCGCGGTGAGAGTGGTGGCCCCTCGAGCGGTCGAGTGACGTCATGGGTTATTCCCGGCCGGCCAATCGCCGCGCGAACCGCCCGGCGCTGCGGCGCAGCGGCGATCCGCGGCGGCACGGGACCAAGATAAACGGCGGGGGGGAGGAAGGGGGGCGCATTATCGCCGAAAGACAACGCGTTCATTTGTTACGCGATGCCTCGTAACCGGACACCTAATTAAAAACGTTTCAATTATCCCTCGGCCTGTATTATCTCCCGCGCCGAAATCGCCCTCCAAGCTATCGCTTCGAGATTCGCGAACGCACGAAAAACGTTGACGCGACACGCCGTAAATTAAACTCGCTCAATGAACGTCTTTAAATATCACTCGAGCCGAACGAGCGGAAATAGAAAGTTGATCGTAAACAATTCACGGTCCTGCCATTAATTTTCTTTCAGATATATGTACATATATTTCCGTAAAATGTGTTAAACCGCTTGATTCATTCACTAGCTGTTTTAACAGGAGAGCGCCGCGCGAGAGTCGTGTAAACGATTCGATATAAATTCCCATTGAGATATAGATCTATTATTTGGCACGCGGTAACTGTAAACATTCGGTGCCGAAAGTTGTGCGTCATTTGATATCGGTATAATGATGAGCAAGCGTTTTATATTCCTTCAGGCAGAAGGTTGGTAGCCGAGGAATTTTTACGTCCCGCGTCATTTAATTATCTCCTGAAGCTTCCGTTAAGCTTAATTTGCGTCGGAATACAAGATTCAATTTACAGTTTTATGCATTATGCAGCAAAAAAAAATAAAATAAAATAAAATAAATATTAACCAAGCGCGAGCATGTAAAAAAATTAATTGCGACTAGAATTTCAATGCGTGAAATTCTCGAAAAGGAGACGCGGAGATTTAATTATTGAACGTTCAGTTCAACATAAATTACAAGCTGCCGGAGCGTGTTTTACCTCTTAATTCCTCGAATGCTCGATTCGCTGCCGTACGGGAACTCGTCGGCAAGTTGAAACGAACGGCCTTGAATTATTCCTCGAGACGAGATAGTCCCTGCATTCCCGCGAAGGACGCGCGTATCAGAACCGTACGCACGTGAGTATCAAAACTATTATTCCTGCGGCTCAACAACTGCGTCGTTGATTTTCTTTTCTTTTTTTTATTCGTAAGTCAGCATCGCGCGAGCGGAGGTGACTGCTTCAAAACAATATCGTGTTCGCCCGATGTTTATTCAATCGCAAGAGCGACACGCGCGGACACGTTTCGAGATAGGCTAGATTGCCAAACGCGATACGTGGCGTCTCTCGGTGTCGCAATTAAGTCTATTCTGTTAAATTAATTAACAATCGGGAATAACGGCCTATTTTTATTCTTTCCCCGCGCGGTACGATTGCGCAATCGTTGCGCGTGTGTTATTCTAAGCCGCACGGTTTTTTTAGGATCTAAAAAAAGGAGATAAAAAAAAAGAAAAAAAAAAGAAAAAAAAAAGAGAGAGAGAAAAAAGAAATAAAAGAAAAACGGTTTTGTTACGCACGACTGAAAGTGACGGACGTTGCCTCGACCTCGGACGCTCGAGCGGACTCCCGGTGTGACACGTGAATTTTCCCCGCTAACGGTACCACCGCGGCGGCGGGTGACGAAAATCTTGAACGAGAATCCTGAGAGCGGCGCGTTTCCGAGAATCGCAGATGAGTCACTCGCCGGCGCGTGGGCGCGAGCGTCGCGAATGTAGCGAAGGAACGTATCGAACGAGACGCGTGACTCATCGATCTGATATGTCGAATATTCACGCTCATAACCTGCTACCTAGACCCAAGGGTCGACCTTTTAGAACGAACCTGCCTTCGACCTGCCCTGGGTGATAACCTTACGACGAAAAGAGAACTAATCAGCCTTTCCTGAGCACGAGCCTGATCGCCTTACCCGTAATTTATCATCACGGTTCCTCTTTATCATTTTCTAAACGTTTTACGTAAGTACGAGCACGTTTACCGTACCCGCTGAAATATCATATTCGCGCGGAGCATAAAAACGTTTCGACAGAATATTTTATCTTGACTAACCTTGCGACGTTGTTAGATTTTTGTCCCCGAGTTGCAGCTTTGTCATTTATCCACCTGCTCGCCACGCAAAGACTGCAGTTTTCTTGATAATTGAAGCATGTAATCAGCCGTGTAACGTCGACTGAAGAGTCTCTCTGAGAAAGTAATCCTGTCTCGAAATTTTCAATCGCAAGTGTTACCTGAAAGCACAAAGATAAAGGAAGGTTATTATTGAAAATGTCTAGCACAGGTTGTCAACCTGTTCAAGGTTGAGGAATTCTGAAGAGTACCTAACGTGATGACTTTTAAAATAGCTTTATTTTCATGAAAAAAAAAAGAAGAAGAAAAAAAAGGTATAGTTTGTTTTATTAATACGTTTTTTGTGAAAAGACTCGGCACGTGCTTTAAAGTAAAAAAAAAGTTTAACGCTGTCAGAAACTGATGTATCATTTTCACAATAATATTAATGGCTTTTTGCAGGTCAAGAATGGAAGATGAGAGAAAAGAAAGAGATAAGAAAAGAGGAAAACTTGAGGCTTCAATTCATTGTCTGAGGAAATAATTTTACTGGCTTTCTCTTTCTCTTAATAAGCGAAGCACGTGCTCAAGAGACGAATTCGCACGGCCAGCTAAAAATAAAGGCTACTTAAGCAAGCGACGGCGAAATATCATGCGGTGAAGACACGTCTCATTACGGGCATAGGACGAGACACTGGGGGACTCTGACATTCACCCGCTTAAGCTACGCTCCATGATGAAATTCGAATAGACGGGCAGTCGTCATCCTTGAGCTAGCTTCTGCTTGTAGCCAAGGCCCCCGTCAATCTATACCTGCTTCTCGTACATTTGAAACGATTAGAAAAATAGCAGCGCCGTGGAATGTCATTGTCGCCCGGTGTGCACGTCGAATGCCCGCCGGTGTAAACGCAATCGGTCGCAAACTGTACGCGAGACCACCTCGTCTACAACGGTCGGCTGTAAAAATAGAGAGCGCGAACACGTAATTGCGTAACGTACGAATTTTCAGTGGGAAATTCTCGATGCAACCGAGCCACACATTGCGCACACCTGGGCATTCACGTTGAAATCGCGTTATCGCGATGTAGGTATATCGATAAAGCCACCAGTTCCACCTCCTCGTTGCGCCTTAACTGAAACTCTATATGCGACGCGATACTCTGCGAATGCAGCTCCCGAATTGTTACTCGCAATTATTCGCATTAAAACTACGTAGATGTTGATAAACGTGATATGAGAAGAGATTTAATTTTGCAAGCTTAAACGTTAATTAAGTATATCCTTTGTTTCGATTATTGCGTTGAGGATTTAAAAGAATTCCATTATGTTGAACGCAGATACTATTTCTGATGCAACAGAATCTCTCCGTATCTCTGTCACGAATATCAATGACGTGCGATTGCTTAGCGTACTCGTCGAAGACAAAGGTTTAAATTTAGTAATTAAAACTGCGTCTATCTGTCCGCGTTCTTGAATCGCCGATCAGTCGCAATTTCGATACAAGGAACTCTCCATGGAAATGTTTTTTTTTTTATTTTATTTTTTTTAGCAACATCAACCTCGATGTTCGTGGCGCAACACACACAAACTCTCGACGTTATCTTATCAGCACGATTTGGATAAAAGAATTTCTGCTGTTCCAACTACATCTAATAATAACAGCGCAGTACGGCGAAACGAAATATGAATCAATGTTCTTTCTTTTAAATTATTTATTTTTATAGTTGGATTTATGATCACGCAAAAAATCCGTTTTTGTCAATTAATCATTTGACTTCTAATTTATTATTGCTTCATATTTCAACGTGATAATTTACTTATTGGGTAATTTGATTTTTCTTTTTAATTTGCGAGACGCGAGGGTCTTCGATATTGAGTGAAAGGCATAAGCATAATTTAAGTAAATAAAGAGGTTCCGCTCTGACGAAAAAAGAAAACAATTAGTGAGCTGCTCACGCCAACGCGGCCGCTTGCGCGATAAACATTGCTGGTTCTTTGTCTCGCGAAGTCATCGTGCGAACTCATCTCATGCTGTGCACGATTGTGTCTTGCGTCGTTCCGTTGAACGAAACTTGTTATTTTTTTTATATTTTTTCTACTCGTTTACGTCGATCGAATCACGTGCTCGGTGGTCTTACAGTATTTTCTCAAACAAAGCGGGACAAAGAAGGAATCGGGACGAAGCCAAACTCTCGAGCGGACTCTGCACTCGCAGCTGCGGTAGCGAATATTCACTTACGCGGAAATTACGCGAAATGACTCAACTCTCCTTGCGTCTGTACATATCCTCGAGAACACGTGCATATTCGGTTCATTGTGGCGAATGTTTTAGTTTAAATTTGATAAGCTTGTACATTTTTTAGTCGTCACTAAAAATAATCGTCGCACGTTTTCTGAAGAAACAAAACGATTAATTTTGTGATTCCTAAAGAATTTTACTTCCACCGATTAATATTTAACTTAATAATTATATTAAATTATAATAGTTATATTTCTCAAAGATTTATGAAGATTGAAAAAAAAATTATATTAATATAATTCAAAAGTAATTATAATAAATTATGAAATTAATAATATTGAAATTAATTTAAATAAAATATGAACATGTTTTATTTAAATTAATTCAAACACACACAACGTGGTGGAAACGTAAAATTCCAAGGATAAACCCGGCATTAACGATTGCGAGCAGTTAACGGGAAAGGCTAGCGTTACATTTCAAATTCCGCAAAATCTACACAGCAACGTAATGATGATGATAAGCCAACACGTAATTTAATGCGTTCATCGTGTATGCTTTATTAACGGCCCGCGACGTTTCGCTACTTTTTGCACATAGGAATATTAAATTATAGTCGGACAGTACTTTACATACAATGAAGCCGCTGTATATTAGACACTGGGCCGCACAAAGACTCACGACCTCATTTTCTTTTTCTTTTTCTTTTTTTTTTTTTTAAGTTTTGCCTTCTCTGTGAATAACAAAACGAACCGACGAGAGTTTGGACTTGTCACCTTAGATTTATTAATTCTCATAGAATATGTTTCTTGCACGTACAATACAGAGGCGTGTGCATACAACTTGCTACATATATGATACGTGAAGCTGATTAAAGTCAGCAAGGAAAGAGCGTATACGCTTTTTAAGAGAAAGCGAAAATTTCCTTGAACTTTGAAATGTCTTTGATGTTAAGTTAATCGCGAAAACCTTGGCAAATTGCATACCTCGCGTTTACTTTCGAAGGAAGCATTTTCCCAAGCATAAAACAATGTCTTTGTTCCCCTTTTCCGTCGACCACTCGGTAGCTCCATTGTCTCCTGTACAGCCTTGATGACTGTTATAAACCGGGACATTAACGAGATTCGTTTACTGTGGCTTGCACGGCGATGAGAAAAAGATTGTTATGAGACATTTGCATATGTGAGAATGTAGCGTGGTTGTATTTTGACTGTAAACGTTTATACTCTTGTACAGTGCATATATTACTAGTTTTAAAAGCCATTTTCGTATGTTAAAGTTTCAATGAATAGTTTGTAAATACATTGGATACGGGATTGTAATTACTCACGTAATTATCGAGCATGAGTAAGATTTGTTTGGTACAATATTAACTAGTTCATAAGATAAGACATGATCCTTTACGTTTTTGCATCACGTTCTATTGTATTGTAAGACTAACTTCAGATAAGCAGATAAGCACACCGTAATTTCAATGCATCTTGTGATAACGAACAAAAAATCTGTGATATTAAAATTATATTTTTATGCGCAAGAATTAATTGCCAGGAAAGTTGAGTTCAACTTTTTTAAGACTCAGCGTGTAGCCAAGAAGTTTGATAATTACAAAGTTAATTGTAAATTAAGTGAAAAAAAGAAATGTGTAGAGTGTAATAAATGTAAAAGTAAATTAGGTAAGTTTGGTAACGATAAAAAAGAATTTTTTTTTATGAACTTGCAAGTAAGATACTTGAAATAATTCATTTACTATGCATCGGTAAATTCAAGTTAAAAGCAAATTTTATTTTATCTACTAAAGATATATTATTTTTTTTTATGTCATAATTATTTAAATCAAATCTGAATTTAAATCAATTAATTAATATTATACGTCGGCAATTTTTCTCTCATATTCAGGAATATTTGAAGTTAGTTTTACTTGAATATTCTTTCATCTATCAAATTATTATGTAAGCACAATTTTATGATCGACGTGCGAATATAAGAAAAATAGATCAAAATGTTAAATCTATATTGTTATCTCGCGATATCGTAATTGTTCTGATCGCAAAACTAAGTTAAGAAAACGTTATTTTCATACCACTTGAGAAGGTTCTCGGAACAGAGGTGGTTCGATGAGCTCGTTTTACTCCTTGCTTAGAAAAAGATGTCACGACGAATACACCGTTATCGCGTTTTATCCGATGCTCTCGAAAAGGATAAAAAATATAACGTAAACAAACCAGAGTTGACCAGGGTGTCGAGCTAGCCTGTAATTCCGAGAATCCCTACTCTTCTCCCCTACGCTATAGTATGCGTGCGTGTATGAATGTGCGTGTGGACCTGTACTTGTGTCGCGATTCGAATTTGTTTCAGGCTTAGAAACGCCTCGACTGTCGCGCTAGTCAGTAGAAATTTTCGCGCTCCGCTCGCGAGCGTAAAATCGAGTGCATTATCGGTGATTGTTAATTAAGAATTCAGAAAATTTCGTGGAGCGTCGGCAATTAATGATAATCATCGCGTTGTAAGATGCTCGGCGCGAAAGGATGGTCGTTTGACTCGCGTAGTAAGTTTCGAAGCCGGCTCCGCCAGTGCGGCCACGGAAACGGCAGTTGAAGTGCTCCATGGTGCGCGGTGCATCGTTCACGGAGCGATAGGTGAAAATTCGGGTGAAAAGGGTGACGAGAGAGAGGCAATGGGTGAGGATTTTGGATCTCGAGACGATCGAGGCTGCGGGCAGCGTCCGGATGTAAGAATTTTTCAGTTTTCGTTACGTTCAGGTTACGACTTGAGGATCGTCGCGGTCGTTCGTGGCGCGGGAGGGACACGGGCACGTAATGGCGGTGGTGAGAAAAGGACGGGATTATTACAGTCGCGCGATTATGGCACACGGGTTAAATATACGTGATGGTTTCGGCAAGAGAAGGATACGCGAGCGAATCGGATACGGTATATCGTGTCGGCGGCGGGACAGTCTTATTTCGTGATTATTTATTCGCGATTATTCATTCGTGATCATTTATTCGCGATTATTCATTCGTGATTATTTATTCGTGATTACCATGTTCGAACTTACGGGTTGTTGCACGTACACTGAGACGCACGTATGGTACTTGTCGCGGCGACGGTGGGAAGCGTATGACACTCGCGAACGTACGTCGATCCTCGCACGAAACCCATACGATATACTACGAGGCACCAGCTGATAGCCACCACCGAGAATTGGGAGAGAACACTGCCGCTACCCTTCCCCCCGTCTTCTCGATCGTCACTTCTCGAGTCGGGCCCAAAGATGACGATCGAGAAGACGGGGGAAGCGGCAGCGGCAGTGTTCTCTTCCTCAATTCTCGGTGATTGTTAACGGCCGGCGTCTCGCGGTATATTAATTATGGGTTTCGTGCAAAGATCGACGCACGATCCCAAGTGTCATACGCTAACCGCCGTCTTCGCGACAAATACCGTGTCTGTATCTCAGTGCACGATGCTACATTTATCGGTTGCTTTTTGCCTCCATTTTTTCTTCGCGAAGTATCTTACCGGGACTCTATCTTACCGATGGTCAGCGGCGGTGACCGCAACCGGCGACAGGTGGCGCCAGCGTTGCAAGCGGGCTGCCATCAACAATCGATGACGGTTCGTGCCGCGCGCGTCGCGAGCGGTCGCGAGAAGACGGGCGTCCCTTAATCGCGTATTAACCGGTGCGTAAACGCGTCCCTTGGTTCCCGAATTGCGCGACGCGTTGGTGCCGTGGTCGGTTCGCGGCGTCGTGGAACCGCCCCGCGCTCCGTGCGCGCCGTACCGTCGCGAGGCTCCGTCGGGTGTGCTACGGCCGGGGCTCGTGAAAAAATTCCACCCGCACGCGGCGCGTTCCTGTCACTTTTCGCCGTCGTTCCCTTCTCCCGTCCCCGTCTGCTGCCTCACTCGCTCAGCCGTTTCTCCCGTCGGTGCTGGTCGCCGCGGCGCTACGTCGCGCGTTTATGCGCGACCGGCTCTATGTGACCGCGCCGCGATCCTCCTGTGCGATCGTCGTGGATCTTCGTCGCGTCCCCGGGGACGAGATCCTCGGCTGCCTCGACATCCGTCATCGCTACCCGGGAAACAACCACCACCACCACCACCACTACCGTCGTCGACGTCGCTCGCCGAAAGGAGCTCCATCGGAGGAGGAGGAGGAGGAGGAGGAGGACGACGACGACGAGGAGGGCTTGAGAGGGCGACCAACATCGGATACGGTTAACCGAGGGATGGCAGATCGCAGCAAAATGTTAGTCAACTATCCTTCTTACTAGCTTTGTTTTTTTTTAATATTTTTTTTGCACGATGAAGGGTGAACCCTTTGCGGAGAACAACGTCGCAGCGGTGCGACGACGACTTTCGAGTTGACTCCGGCATTGAATGTAAATGCGCGTATATGTATTTGCGTCTCGCTTCGGTCGATCGGTATCGTCGCCACGCGTCGAGCGACGTTCACAATTTTTAGATACAATTCAAGTACGACTGTCGGCTGATCCGCGAATCTCGGCTCGGTACTCTAAAACCTACCAGCTGATTCCTTTCCGCGTTAATCTCGGTATACGTTCTGCGAGTTAAATCTCACTTTATTTATTTATTAATTTTTTTTTTTTAAAGGAACGCTTGTTCTCGTTTGGAAAAGATCGTTCTCGCGTTTATTAAACTGTTTTTTAATTATTATTATTTTTTATATATTTAAAAAAAATTAATTTAAAGAGGTTTTGTAGAACGAAACGTTTACGGGCAATTAAAAACGTTTATCAGCGCTACTAAGTTAACGAAGAGAAACATACAAACACCTTAAAGGTAAACGAGTTCCTTATCTACACTTAACTTCGTCTGAAAGTCGTAATAATGTACGAGATATTAACCCTTTTCGTACGAGCGCTTCCTCGGCTTTCGTTCTCCGACAAGTCAAGGAATATTATTTTATATATCATACACAACGAATTCGTAAGCTAAATAATTAAATATCAAAATGATAAAAATGAAGAAAAATAACTATTGCCGTCTGAAAGCTTTCGCTCAATTATTTATCGCCGCGGCGGCGACAATCGGCGTTCGCGGAGTTGAAAAGTTGAATTTCCCCAATTACCTCGCGAAGCCCTCGTCGGTTCTATCAAAAATTTTTTCCTTCCACCTTTTTAAAATTTAATCTCTCCGCGATCGGGAGGGAAACGTCTAATTTCGGGACGGTATCGACTTTGAACGTAAGATACGTCCTGGGAGGCGAAATCGATGTCGAGTTTGCTTTGAAAATACGAAACTCGACGTGCTCCCTTCGTTTTTCTCCGTATCGAGACACGACAGTTTGCTCATTAAGTTGTCTTAAGTTGGGACTAGTGAATGCGACATGCCCGCGGATGTGCCTCAGCCAGGTGAAATTCCGCTCGTACGTTAATAAAGCCGCGTCCCCGATATTTCGTTGCACTCGAAGGTGGAGGGGAGATTCCTTTGATCGGTATTTTTACAGATATAAATAACAATAGCGTATGAATTATGCAGCCGAGAGAATTCAGACATCATCATGTTTTATATTAAGAATGTACGTCAATCGATATTATGATTAAACTCAATACTGGTATTACAATCTATTTTTAAATATTAAAAAAATAAAAAAGAAAAAGAAAAAAAAAAATAAGACTTCATCCGCGAAACGAGTTTCAACGATTATATTTAGTTTATAACGTCAGATGCATTGTAATATAATTAAGTCGGAATTAATACGGTAATTTATATCGCTTTGTAATATAAAATTAATAATCGCGTGATTAATAATGGGGCTCCGCGAATAATTGATTTTTATCCGTTTATGTATCGGCGTTAACGCGGCTGTAAATTGCAAAATCTTTTGATATCTGCACAGGCGCCTTTCGTCGAAAGCTGTTTGAAGATGTCTTCCGCAAGGCATCACGCCCACGTAATGAGTATGAATTATAGTTACTCGCTTGTGCGTGCAGGATCGGGTGTAAAAGATCCGGGCCCGAAGTAACATCGAAATATACAAACGAACGCGGTTCTCTGGTAACTGATTTAATTTGAGTCTCACCGACCTGGCATTCTTCCCTTTAAGCTCCTTACTTTTAATAAATCGGCGTTACGTTCGTTAACACAACTCGGCGCAATTCGCATTTCTATTTATCGGAATAAAGACGGATTCGGAATTTAATAAATTTCTATTGCTCGAGGCTCGTGCGTTCTCTTTATTATTTATTTTTATTAATGGTTACATTAGACTAATTAAAAGTTAAAAAAATAAAATAAATAAGAAAAATAACAGGTCGCCGTGGCGGGAAACGTAATGCGCATTAGATATGCAAGGCACACTTGAAATGCAATCTTTGCTACGGCCGTGGCAGTTTCGTAGACGTTTCACTGGCTCGTACTCGCGCATATATTTTTTTTTTTAGTACTGCATACGCGAGTGCGATAACGTATCATGTAAAAAAAAAAAAGAAAAAAAGAAAAAAAATATATAGAATATTTTACAGTATTGTAATTTAAATTGGCAGCGTTAGGATGCGAAATAATCTGAGCGATTCGCCGGCAAAGTAGATTAATTTCGATCGGTTAATCGTTTCACGTTTTGTTTATTCTTCAAAACTTCGTTATTAAGCCACCGAATTATTAAAGTGCATTAAACGGCTTTGTTCGCGGCAATCGATAAACCTTTTCCGCGAAATTCCGCTTCGTGGCGTGTAGATTCGACGATTATGCCATCGATTAGGTAAATTAACCTTTCGCTCGTGTAAATTCGAAAGGAATCCCAATGATTGTCAAGTCTTACGATACATATATGTCGAATCGCATTACATATTATGCCGTACGAGCGCCGACTTTATACAGCGGTCGATATTTGGGCTAGATTCTTCAGATGTATACGATACCGAGACATGTGGCGTATACCGGGTGTCTCGCGATGAAATATTGAGAGCCAGCGGATGTTTCATGTTCGATTCCCGTCGTAGAGGTCGAATAAATTCTAGAAGCCCCCGTCGTCGCGTATGTACGATCGCGTTTAATCAATTAAGAACATGAGTTCCAATTCGTTGTAAATTGAAAACAAAAAATTTGTTCTGCCTTAACGTTTTTAATTAATTATTACTTACATCTTTTGGTTTTTCCGAATAATATCACTTTTTTTTTTTTTTTTTTTCTTTTTCTTTTTTATTTATTTATATTTAAAATGTTAATTAAAATACCAGCGATCTTTGGGAGGGCACAATTAATTCGCGTGCAAACATATCGAATTATATTCTGCTCTGCATGTCGATTTTAGGGATAATAATTTTTTTTTTACGCGAGTAATAATTTAGATTAGAAATTCTTCTCTAGCTTTTACGGTATAAAAATTTTCTTACTTTGCGCCGTATTTATTTTATACGGATATGGTTTTATCAGATACGTCTGCTTACAAGAAGAGATTGTCTTTCTCGTAGTACTCTTCACACGTGTGCTCTATCGCGGAGAAAAAAAAAAAAAAAAGATATCGAGATTGTCGGTTAAATTTTCCTTTCTTTTTTTTTTTTTTTTTTTTTGCGTTTCGTGTTACTTATCTCGTAGAGCTAACGTACTTTAATTACGACGTCGTTCTGTTTCCGTCACCGGTTATCAGTAAGTTTTCGTTTGTAGTTCGTGCTGATTACGAGGATGGTTAATAGTTTTTAATCTAAGTAAATTGTGGAAGATGTCGAAGCACTGAATTACGCTGCGCTGACTTTTAAAAAGTAAACGCGGTGTTAGAGACAACGCGCGGATGAAATTATTAAAACGTCAACTTGCTACAATTTCAGTGAGAAGTTACGATACGCGGCCTTAGGCGTTCGTGTAAGATTTCATCTGTTTGGCATTCAGCGATATGCTGATGTTCCGTGAGCTTGCTTTGAAGTCACGAGTACCTTTCGTTACCTACATTTTTATTTTTTATTTTTTTATTTTTTTATTTTTTTATTTTTTTTAGAATGGGAAATTCTTGACGAGGGCCTTGCCGGTTTAATAATTATGAACAGTTGTTACTTCACTTCAGACGTCACAGAACCTACGTGTCGTCAGAGGAGATTACTTTTTTTTTTTGTTTTTTTCTTATTTTATTTTTTTTTTTCGTCGAGCTCGCGCCAGGAAAAATTTGCAGTAGACAATTATTCTGAGGCTTTAATATAAACCTCGTGCGAAGGCGCTTTTTATCTAAATTATTTCTCTGTTTGTGCAAACATATTGCTTGGGCGACGCGAACAAAAGACACGCATGCGACGAGTGGAAATAATAATGAATATTTTGTCGCTTAATCGCGCTGATTGAAATTACTGTTTGGCGGAATAATTACCTGAGCGTTGTTTGAATTATGCAGTTTTTAATTAGTAGCGGCATTGAAGTTCGGCGCATAGTGTACCGTACCGCGCGTTTGACGTCAACTGACAAAGACGAGGGGAAAGAAAAAGTTCCTTAGCTTTCAGTAAGTCACATGGTTTAATTATGATCCTATTTAATAATCTCCTTCGCGGTCTTACTAAAAGTTATAACGGAAAAGTTATTAAAATTTATGTCAAATTGTAGAATAGATAGGAGGTATTGAAAAAAAAAAAAAAAAAAAAAAAAAAGAAAAACTTTTCTTTCCGCAAAGAAAGACAAATAATTAGAATTTACGTTAATTCTTTCCGAGTAAATAAATTTTTAATTATTTAAAAATTCAACTTTTAATTACGGTTAATTTTTTAATAAAAAAAAGAAAGAAGAAAAAATGAGTGGGCGATTATTAAATTCGGAATAGTTTACGTTTTCATTTATAAATAATTAAACATAAAATAATTAAAGTTATTCTATTGAAACGAAAGTTTAAAATTAGTATATTTTTTTTATACACATTTTATACGAACGCAGTGAAATAAATATACATTTTATTCGGCACTATATTCGGCGGCAATAATTAATGGTTTCATATTTGCGGTATGTAAAAAAAAAAAAGAAAATATGAGAGTTTATTAAAATTATTGGCTTTTATGACATCGCTACGAGCTATCCTCGATTTCATCGATTTATCGACATCGTGTCGGATAGACAAATACATTTTATCGCGTCCAGACGACATATAAGAGAAAGCGTAAGCGATTTTTCGTTATACGTCATTCCGGTTGATTTATGCATCCGCCTTTATTAAATCAACGCGCGTGTAATAATTATTAAATAATCAATAAATAGAAAAAAAAAATAAAAAAAAAAGCTTTTAATAGAATTCGCGTAAATTACGCGTAAAAGCAAAGAGAGAAAATTTCCTCGCTCCGAAACGAAATGTTTAAGCGTCGCAATAATTTTAACGCGACCGTGTCTCGTTCGATGCTTAAAATCTTTACACCTACAATTTCCCTTTTTTTCCCACCTTCTGTAATTTAATCCCCCGTCCTTGTTTAGAGTCTTTAATTACTTTGGAAAGTTTTTCTTGACTCGGGGGGTTATTGAGAACGCAGATGTTGCTAATTATAAGATTGTGACAAGAGTCGGACAAAAGAAGATCGAGATAAGACACGGTGTGTTTCGCTTCGCGGCCGTCCGTTCCGTTGTTAATGTTTGCGGCGGTGTATCTCAGTTCATTTGCTTAGATACATAAGCACGCGCGGCCCATGGTTGATTATATGCACCTGTAACGGCCACATGTATCATGTGTAAGGTTGTTTTTCTTAGCGGTTAAGCTACCGCACATCCGTTTTTCAGTAAACCAGTTTTATTTTATTTTATTTTATTTTTTTCTCGACATCGTCGGACGATTTCGCTTCGCGCGTGTAACTCGCGAGCCCACGTAAATGACAATAAATCCTAACGAATTATTACGTGATTTGAAAATAAATTGTTTCGAATTAAAGTCGATTAAATTTACTCGTTGATGTATAAAGTTTAGCTCGAGTACGCGAGAAACTGTATTACGCGTTTCGTAAAGTAGGAATATCGTTTTCTGGCATTTTAGCTTTGTTGCGATCTCCAACCGGGCTCTCTTTGCGATTAGCGACGAAATGTATGGAATTTATTGTATAGAATGCTTTCTTAGGCCTTACTTTCTGATTAACGAGGTCTTTCTAGCGATCACATCCACAGTGTTCTCCAATTTCGCTTCGAGCTTTCTAACTGATCTCCTTTTTTCAGGATTTTTTTTTCTTTTTTTTTTCTTTTCTTTAGACGGGAAAATTATTCGTTCTTTTATTCTTTGAACACGTCCTTCTTGGTGAAGTCTTTGTTGGACCACGTGTGTTGATAATAAGAACTCTACGCTGATACAATTTATGGCTAAAGCGAATCCGGCCTCACTTATCTCTCGTTAATCCGCGTATTCCGCGTAGTATTTTCCTTTCTAGATCGGATACTTTGTATCATAAATAAAATCGAATCGCGGAATGGACGCAAGTTCCAAAGGTTAATTAAAGATTTAAATTGTTGAGATTGTAGCGGAGGTCTTTTCGTCGTATACGTGATAAAGTAATCGCTATTAACGTCACGAAAATTCAGGCTCATAACGCGCATCGATTTGTCATTTGTTATTAACATTTATTATTCAGCTAAGCTTATCTTTTATGTAACGCATCATGTAAGTTGTTTCGTAATGCGGGAATTACATGTATTAAAAAAATTAGTTGATAACGCTAAGTTGATTATTAACACGACGTTTTAACTTATTACATCGTTGAATGTTATGCACATAACTGCCTTTTTTTTTTCTTTTCTCTCTTCATTTTTTAATAAAAGTTTTAATTGATTAAGTAATTACTTCTACTTTACTTCAACAGATTATTAAATTCAATATTAATATTATCTTATTGGCTTTTATTATAAATGCTTTTCCGATTAAAGCGAGAGTAAATTATATTCTTTGAACAACAGTGGGAATTAGTGGTAATAGTTTATTTCGGAATTATGTTAATATAATTAAAATCTTAAATCAAGTTATAAATATCGAATATTCGAATTAAGACGGTACGCTTGAAATTTTCTCGCTGCGCTGCGGCGAATCTTTTAATTGATGATACGACGCTTGAGGCACATTGTTCACGTTCACGTGTGACGTATTGTTGAGTAGGCGCGATCGTCTTACCATCGTTCGCATTGGGAACCTCGAGCAGTCAGCGTCGCGTTCGTTATTATCTCTCGAAACGCGATTATTCCTTGTGAACAAGTTACGATTATCAGCTCAAGCGTTTAATTCCCACGATTAACAAGTCGCGAACGTATCGAGACAACGGCTGCCTATCGCCGCGACTATTTTCCTTAATTTATCCACTCCGAACGGCAATCGATCGTGAGAAATATGGAAATAATAAATTATTATTTTATGGTAATTAAGCGCGATAATTTCTACGATAGCTCTCGGGTGTTAAAAGTATCTTACGTCATACTTTGAACTCTTTACTGGTTCAATTGCAATAGATATGGCTTTTTTCTTCCTTTTTTTTTATTTTTTTTCTATTTTAATTTTTTTTTAATTTTGTTATTTATTTTATTTATAGGATGTATTAATGAATTTTGATTACGCGGCTTGAATGTTTGATTAGATATCAATCTGACTTTACTCGTCTACAATTTTTTGTCGATTGATAATTATTATTAGTTCTTCTCGAAGTAGCTCTTTTTTTAATAATCGCGCGGCGTTTAAATATTTATATTTTTTTTATTTCTCAATAAAGTAACAAATTTTTTGGCAACATAGGCGATTTATTAACATTAACAAATACCCGCCCGCTGCATAATTTATGAATAATTTAAATGCCGACCGGACCAGTTTCAGGCCATTGCGTTCATTGCTATTATTTTCTTCGTGATATAATAAAACACCCGTTGCCCGCAATTAACGCCGGGAGTGCCGTGCAAAATACCGCGTAATCGTTTTGGTAATTAATGCTCGCGTGATCGTAATTGAACATGTCGCGAGTGAATACTACATGAACGCTATAGAATAATAACGACCGAGTAAAATTTAAGTAAAAGAAAAAAAAATAAATTCAAAAACCATTTAAGGGACATTAATTTAACTTAATTCGGTGAACATTGCTTACTTATCGCACGAAAAATTAATCCTTCGATAACGCGTGCGCGTCGCTGTTTGCGCGAGAGAAACCGAAAGCCAAGATCAGCTGTGCGATAGAATCGAATATCACCTGAGCCGTGAAAATTAATAACAAATGACATAGACGTACGTGTGAGCGCAGTTTCGGATCTCGGGAACACGAACTTCGCGCGTGATGTCACGGCCACCTTCGAGCGCACATGATTAAAGAATTGCTCGATCTTATAGAATTACATCGCCTCGACCTCCTTACAATTCCAACCTTTTTTTTTTCTCTTTTTCTTTTTCAACCCTAGTTAATTTCAGAATACGTTGTCGGAACGTCGCGCGATGATCGAAGAATCTATTGTTAGGGAAGTCCATCATTGAAGGCCTATCTACAAGTACGCGCACCTATACACCTAAAATCGAGCACGGCCGAGTAAACCAGCGCGAATAAGCTCGGATGAAATATGTCGCGTCGCGAATATTAACGCTCGTTAAAAAGAAGCCGTTTTTTCGCATTAATTTACGTTCGTTTAAACGACTCGGGAGGAAAAATCATCGTTCGAAGTTTAATTTCTTCATACGGAGCTTCGGGATTTCATTCGCAGTTTTGTAAAAATAGTAATATCACCCGAATTTCTCGTTAAAGACGACCTTGTCGCTTGAACATATTCTCCGCGTTTTTTTTTTTTTTTTTCCTTTTTTTCTGTTTTCGATTCGTTAAGCTTCAGGTTTTCATTATATCCTCTCGTTGCGCTGACGTCCAAGGTCTTCTATAAAACGTGGGGTACGCTTTTATATAAAACTTGCGAGGCATATTCAATGGTACGATTATAATTAGTCGCTCGGCGATTAATGGTAGGCTGATAAAGGATCAATAATAGCGCGCGGCTGTTTTTCAAATCGGAATGTCGAATGACAAAATATATGTGGAGCGCTTTTACTTGGAAGTAACGCGAAGAATGTCTGCGTTAATGTATGCGCGAGTTTAGTTTTATAAATATCTTATTTACCGATAGGTCTTTAGAGAGAAATGTGTCTGAACACATCAGGTATTTATTGCATGTGTGATAAAAAAAGAAGAGAATATTTCGCTCGCGCGGCATGTTATTGCCATTTACATATTTAATAAGAAAAGAAACTTCAATTTTGTGAGTTACAACCAGTTGTCTGACATAAAAATTAATTACTTAGCGAAATAAAGATTACTTAAAAAAAAAAAAAAAATAAATAAATAAAACAAAGAAAGAAAGAAACTAAAATTTAATTAAACGAAATTAATATATTATTTGATTTACTTTTTGCTGAATTATTTTATGCATGTACATAGAGACATAAATTTTTTACATCTTGACAACCGATAATAAAAATTAATAATAATAATTATTATAATTATAGCGAAATAATCTATCGGTTCTGGTAAAGTAAAATTACTTTTCCTAATTATAAATACATTTTTTTTTTTAATATAATAACTGATAATAATTTTATTGCGACATAAAACACGTTAAGTCGGTAAATTTCTTTTCTCTTTCTTTTTTTTTACGTGGATTTTATAATATATAATAAAAATTTAATATTGTCAGTTACGTTATCTCTGTCTGCACAACAAATGCTAGATACGTTTGCCTATGTCATCGTGCTTTATCGCTAATTTTGCACATTCGCGACGCTTTCGGATTGTGCATCAACAACGGTTCTCGTAATTCGTCGCGAGGGGTTATGGATAAATTGACATTGGCAGAGGTGCATGCACGCTAGTACGGTAATAATGCAAGAATAATAATTCCAGCGATAGATCTCGCTATTTATAGATAACCGACGGACTTTGTTAGTTGGCCGGAGCGGCGCCGTAGCGATGTTGTGATAATACGACTTTTTAATCACGATTATCTAACCACGCGTGACATCGATTGGACGATCAGCTGATGAGGTTTCTAACATCGAGTTGTTTCCTCGAGGCATCGCGGATTGAACCCATCTAGATCCCACCGATAAGGTTGAATAAAGAATAAAGAATAATAGGGACGTCGGAATTAATTATTGAAACAAAGAACCTCAGTAAGACCGGATTAAACTTTTATGCGCGCTTGATTATTAATTCGAATTAATCTTTCTTCGCTCATTTAAATTAATCATTAGTTCTTTAATAAACACTCTCGTGGTACGTAAATCTTCAATCCAGCCTGGCGCGATGGTCAGTTCGGTATTTTATTTATTTTATTTATTTCTTTTAATTTTTTAAAATTATTTTAAATTATTTTTAACGACCTAATTCACATCTGCTCCCCCAATTTCGTTTCTATAAAAAAACATCGTCACGTCTCCCGTCGAAAGAGACACACTTCCGTATAACGAGCGTCGTTATCATTATCGTTATCAATTAAAGAATATTATACCATCGATTACCCCCGGCCTAACATTGAAAATTGATACCTTGGCCTCGACACGGATGCCGAGGTATCGGACGGTGTTACACCTTTGATAGTACCGCGTGTGATTTATGCCGATGGTTAGAAACGTCTGTCACATGCTGGGCCCTCAATGAATCGCGGCGAGGTAACGAAACGTCAATTGGTTCGGAGCATTCCGGGCGAGAGAGAGAATCGGGCAGACCGTCGATACCGAACGACCTTGCGGCATCGACCAACCCTCGGCTCTTCTCTTGGCTTTTCGAGTCTATATACAGTGCCTCTCCGTTTACTACGCCCTCTTACCGTCCTCTCTCCTTCTCGCTCTCTTTTGCCCTTCGTCCTCTCTCGCCGTCTGCCCTCCTCTCTCTCTTTCCCGCCGTGCATTCCCTTTCTCTCGTTTCCCTTCTCCCTACTGAGTACCGTCCTCCCACGCCGTTTGACCCTCTTCAGCCTTCGAAAATTGTGATCCATGTATTCGATTTGCGCATTATCGGGAATGAAAATAAGTATCCGTCCGCGCCGAATGATTTAACTTCGGTTGATGCACGGCGCACCGCTGTATCATTGCCGTTATCGATGCATATGGGCGTACGTTATTTATTTTCGTATTAACGCGAGAAGTTATTATCGATTGCTCGATGCATCTGCCAATGCAAGGAAATCCCATCTAATGTTTACGTCGGCGAGCGACAGAAGCTTCCCGCGCTTGACGTATGGTATAAAATGTAAAAAAAAAGTGTTACGTATCGGAACAAATTATTCTCTGGCAGCGTTAAAAATATTTTAAACGAGTTCTTTTTTTTTTTTAATTTTTTCTTTTTTTTCTTTTTTAATGTTAGCGTCAAATTTTTATATTTAGTTTTCGATTACGAATCGAACGTGTCGCTCTCACAACGATCTTCGACTCCTCAAGTATTTCGCGGGTATCGTTTTATTTCTGCTCGGTGGCAAAGTGTTTTTATAGTATTTTACAGTTGAATTGACGTAACGACGTATCGTCGTTGTGACGGCGGTGTTTTTACGAGGAAATAAAGATCGAGAGACTTCGCGAAGGAGAGGATACTCGTATCAAGGCGGTTAGGTCCTTCCTTATCTCCCCCCGCTTGATGCAATTTCTCAATGCATCGTCGCGATGACATTGACGAGCAAAGACAATGGCGGGTAAACGAGGAGGAGTCCATTCCGTTGGCAACTCGACAACAGATCCCGTCCATCTGCGTCGCGAGGGACGGCCGAACGAGACATACGAGTAACGGAGGGAGGTGGAGTCTCCACCCGGCGGGGTGGCTACGGTCCTGGGGTCGCTAAGGGTGGGTTAGGCCGTGACGCGTTCGGCCCGAGGGGTGGGAAAGGTTACCTCGCTGGCAAAAGCGGGGAGGGTGCCCCCCCCGAAGCGCGGAGGGTGCGCGCTTCCGTTTGAACATCGGTGAAACGTCAGTTACCTCGCGACGATCCTTCCGCGAGGACTTTGCCCGATTCGCGCTTCGCCTCGCGATTGTCTCTCGATCGCCTCGCGCACCGCGCCTCGGTAAACTTTGCGCGTGGAGGAGTTAACCTTGGCTCGCGCAGTGCCGCGATCTTGAAAGAGGACCCGATTCCGTCGGGCTGCGGATCGTTCCTCGGATTTTATTCAACGGTTGATCACAGGTGAAAAAGATAAAAAGAAAAAAAAAAAGGAGGGCTGGCTTTTTAAATCGCGCGTACGATTATCTTCGGTTTAGATTGTCCGGCCGTGTGACGGTAATTGATCTTAGGTTTCTGTCTCTGCGTTTGGGAGAATGCGAAGGGATGTATCCTCGGGCGGAAATTGAGATGAAAGAGACTGTCGCGGGCGCGCGTTGACTAAATGCGTTTCACCGATTTCGACACGGGACGGAGAAACGAGCGTGGGACAATAGGTACACGTGTCGGTCCGTTTTTGGCGTTCCTTTTCGCGGGAACGCGGGAGTTATTAATATTACTCCACCGGACGAGGCGTGACTCGGTTCATTCGCGATACAAGTTGAAAAAAAAAAAAATAAAAAACAAAAAAAACCTATAAGTTTGATAAATCTATATACATTATATCTGCATATTCGTGAATAATGAATATTTTGTGGATATTGGAGTTTTGACAGTTTAATTGAAAATTCAAATTGGTCGGAGAATTTATCATTAAAATTAACACCCTCGCGTTTACAGGCGCGCTGTCAGATATAATAAACAAGCTTATAATAATAGACATATAATATTACATTTAGCGTGGGATTTTTTTTTTTTTTTTTTTATTTCGGGTTTTGGTTATTAAACAGCTGTCGCGTCGTAGTGATTTCCCGTCCCGCTTATTCGCGGACGATATTGCGAGATTTTTATGCACGGTACTAAGACTACGTTCGTATAAATGTTAAAGGTGGATGTTTCCGATGAACTTTTTTTACGTGAACAATGACATTCGGGGCGGGAGGGAGGGGGAGGGGAAGTTGATGCGCTATCGACGTCCGACTGACGCGTCGTTGACGTGCACGCGAAGTAAATCTTAAACGGTCGTTCTAAACGTGGGCTCTTGCCAAGAAACCCGGAATATTTCTTGATTAAGCAGGCATTTAACCACGCTGTTGCGCGCGCGATGGCGACGCTGATAAAAACGATTTCCATCCCGACACGATAGCCAATTACGGCGACGATAATCACTTACGCGTCTTCGCGCTCGCGGACCTTTTTGCCCGTCGACTTCGCCGCGGTGCTCCGCGCTGGAATAATTTCGAGATAATACCGCGTCCGCGGGTCTCGAAGCCAGAGAAAGCCGCAAAAGTAAATTTGCAGAAGCCGCGCGTCGCGTATAAAGTCGTAGCTGGTCAATTCTTACGAGTCTTTTCGATGCGGCTGTTTAAGTTATTTCAACGCGTAGCGTAGGCAATTACGATGATAATCACCATGCATAATTACGTGCACGCGGACTTTTGTTAAGTTTTACGCCTTGTCAGGTGAATACTTAAGATAAAAAAAAAAAAAAAAAAAAAGAATATCTCAAGACAAATTTGTCTCGTTCCGCGCAAAAAGAGATACAAATTATTGAAATATGAAACAAAGTGTATAATTCGCATAATTATGCTCGGGAGGAAAATTGCCACTTATTTCAGTTAAAATAATTTTATTCGTTGACCTTTTTATCGTACCCGGTTACCGTTCGTAGAGCTTCGTAAAAAATGCGTATAATATTTCTTAATTATACAAAATTACAATTATACAAAATTACAATTATACGAAAAATAAATTGTCAGATGCAGTTTAATTTTCTTTTATTTATTTTTACGTGGTCGTCGGTTGTCGCGGGAATTCTTTTGCGTAAGAAAGAAGCATGTGTCTTAATCACATGCCGAGTTTAGTTGGACGTAAAAGTGCTGTATGGTGCTCGGAGAATTTATCGCTCCCTCCGCTCTTTCTGTTTCTCTCGTCTTAATGATTAGACGCGACACGGTAACGTTGTAGGAAGATTCTATTAAGACCGTCCGCGGTGCAACACATAAAGAAAGTAGTCGGTCTCTTCGAGATCGAATAACAGGATTCATTGAAGCGCGCATCGTCGCGACGAGTGGCGAAGGGGGAAGATGAGCTTTATCGCTTTTCAATCTACCGAGGGTTAAGTACGTCGGGGAAGCACTCTTCTCGAATGCACTCGACTGTTGGAATTCTGCCAGGGAAGGATAATAACCTTCACCCTTGCCAGAGATCATCCGAACGTTTTGCATTAACGTCGAATTAAAACGGTGCGTCGCATTGCGTGACACTGATTCGAGATGTGCTTTCGTTTCTTTTTTTTTTTACTTCTTCGTTAGATACAGATAAAGATATTTAAATAAGGGGATTCAGTATTTTTTAGGGACGTCTTTTTTTTATTTTAAATGGAATTTTTATATGGAAAAGTATTATCGCGATGGAAATTAATGATGTAAAAATTATTATTGGTTATTTTATTTTTTTTTTAATTTATTTCTTAGTAAGGTTACATGACGCGGTTTGATGTTGGGCGGGTTAATTAATTAATAATTTTTAATTAATTTAAATCTTACAGTAAAGTTTCGTTACAACGTGTGACTTTAATTTTAATTTAAGTTTTAATTTTCTTTTTTTTTCTCTTTTCTCTTTAACTTTAATTACGATTTACGCAGTATACATTCAACAGTTATGTTTAATCAGTTTAATCGTTAAACCCGTGTTTTGAAATCTCTTAATTTTAATTCGCCTGTAAACAGAATTGTCTCGCGCGTAATTTTGAGGAAACCGCAACGACGAGTTTAACATTAATTGGGAGAAAACGGACTATCTTTATTAACTCGTACATGATATGTGTGCGTGATTATTTTAATAGCTTTTAACAGTAAAATTCTAAATGAGACGCAGAAAGGATATTTCTTTTTTATAATTATAATATCGTAGATAAAGATTGTAGCGTGCATATAGAGAATATTGTATGTTACCCCCTTTGGCTGCGTTGTACAGAAGTAAAAGTTTATCCTTAGATAAGTACTGCACAAAGACATTGTTCTGAGAACTCGCGTAAGTTAATTGCTCTAATTTTTATATATGCTAATTTTTTTTTTCTCTCTTTTTATTGAGACACGAGAGTGATGATTAATTGTATTGTTCTAACAAAATTTACCGGCCGTGTACATACGCTTTTTATACGTACTAGAAGAAACCTTGCGCGCGCTATTTTTTAGAAGACCTTAATTACAAACTACGAAAGAAAAAATCATGTGACTTACCAACTTGCATGATGAGTTTCAGTGGAGTTCTTGAATTCTGTCGGTGACTGTAACAGAAAAAGAAAAATATTAATGTAGACGTGTTGAAAATAGTTAATATTTAAATAAAAAAAAATTACGCGTATGTATTTAATTCTTTAATAAAAATTATTAAAAAGAAATGAATAAAATGACAAATATTAAAACCGAATTGATTCTCACCTAAAAGATGCTCCGCCGATGCAGGATGCCCATCCTGAGCCTGCTCCTCCTCTCAGTTGCGACGTCGTGACGAGTCGTCCTTCCGCGCACAAGTCACTCGCGAACGCGACCGTGATTTTATATTCGCGATAATTATTGATCTACTTGCGCGCGATATTTTTCGGCACTGCTGTAAAGAGAAAATCCTGAAAACAAGTTACTGGCTTACCCAATCTGCATACAGCGGAGTTGTAGATTTCTGCCGGTGGCTGTAACATAAAAAGGAACATATTAATGTAGACATGTTGCTGTTTAAATTAACGTAAAGGTAAAGCTTTATTTTTTTTTTTTCAACATTTTTTAAACGAGAAAAAATTTATATTTACCTATAAGTTGCTCCGCCGATGCAGGATGCCTCCTGGTGGGCCTGCTCATCCTCTCAGCTGGGACGTGACGAGCCATCCTTCCGCGCACTGGAAACTCGCGAACGCACTTCCGTAAAAAGATTATCGAAAAAAGAAACGTCCGAGAACTTAGCGGCACTCCCGAAAACGACCGACGAACCTCTGCGGTTCGTGTAATTAAATATCGGCGCACGGCAGCGGAGATCCTCTTGATCTGTAACAGAAAAGTTAAAAAATAATTTAGTAAATGTCACATCTAATTAAATAAAATAATGAAAAAATAAGGAACCGTTTAATTTCGTAGAAAAATTGATACTTACCCCGGGGTTGCTCCGCTGCGGCAGGATACCCTTCCTGGGCCTGCTCCTCCTCTCAGTTTCCGTGTCGAGTCATCCTTCCGCGCACTGGACACTCGCGAGCACCCCGACCGTGATTTTACAACCGCGAGAATTATCCCCTCGTCACGTTCGCGCGACCCTGTCCGACACTCGCGTTTAGAAAAAAAAAAAAAAAACGAATCCAAAAAACAACGCCCGAATACTATACGAAACTCCCGAAACGACCGACGAACCGGCTGCGGTTCGTATAATTATTAATATCGGCGGTAGCGACACTCGTTGACGACGGTAGACGAAGCCTCGTCGATCTGTAACAAAAGAAAAATTTTAATTAGATAGGTTATCTCAGAGAGACGAGTGCATGAGTAAGGATGTAGCTTACTTTAAGGAAAGAACGGTAGGCACACGTGCTCTCCACATAAGATCGATGTGAGAGAAGATAGTTCTCGTACCGGCACGTTTTCGTCGAGCGGAAATACGCATTACGTTCGGCACGAGCACGCGGTCGCTGTACAGTGCGCAGTGCGTACGTGTGCTGCGTGTGACCGCTGGAGAAGGACAAGCGGGAGTGGGAGTAGTGGGAGAATATACCTAGGGAATATTCCGCGCACCTACCGTTCACCCCATCCCCCTTCCCCCCGGCTTCACGACTATCTATCTTTTACTATCGTTCGATTTAATTGTAATATTTAATTTGTATGTTGAGACAAAGACGGTACTTTTACCAGGTCGTTCTTGATCTCGAAAATCGTGAAGACCGTCTTTGCCTGGGCATATTAATTAATTATTAAAATTAAATCGAACCTCAAAATGGTCGATTTGGTAGTTGAACTAAATAGGATTTTTTGTGAGCTAAATTTAAAAGCGTTTAAATTGAGAGGAACCGTGGGTTAAAAATTGGCAGGGTTTATTATGCGACGTGAAACAATCGGATCTTGATAATTATTTAGAAAAAGAAAAAGATTTTACGCGTTTTTAATTATTTTGCTAAATATTACAAAATTGAGTTTTTAAAAACGGCAAAGATAAAATAATTGATCCTTACCTGTGGGTTGCTTCGTCGGTGCTTGATGCTTTTTTTAGGCCCTTTTTCTTCTCTCAGCACTGACCACTAACGGGGATGTCAGTCTGGTGCTCCTTCGATGAAAGTCTTCCTCTGGATTTTCATCTGAAACGAAAAAGTTATATTTTATTAGTAAAAATGACAACAATTAAACGTTTTTTAAGATAAAATTCATGAACGTACGAGAACGTATATATTTATTTTTTTTTTCTTTTTTTTTTTTTCAATTAAAATACCAAATTTTTGGACGAAAATTTTTCACTTTAACCGTGAAATCACCGACCAGTTTATTCATTGGACTGAACGTTTACTTTACATGAGTGAACTGGCCAGTAACTCCGTGATTAGAGTGAGAATTTCGCCCCGAAAGTTTCAGAGAGAAGGGTCACAAGTATATTTTAATCCGTACACCGTGTTGACCTTAATTCTTTACACTGACAAAATAATAAAATACGTCCCTTGTGCCGGAGTTACAAAATATTTCATTACCAGCGGCAAATCGTTTTTCTTGTTACCATCTTTTGTTCGCGTCGCTTTATGTCTTTTGTTCCGCGGTAATGAGTTATTCCACTCGAATTGGTCTAATTAAATCTGTTAAATTGGACTGCAATAATCTGACTGGTTGATATCTGGGAGTCAGGGATTAACGCGTTTCTTTTCAAGTTTAAATAACGAAATTTATTTTTAAAAAAATCGTTATACGGAAAATTAAAATACAAAATAGTAATATTGTGATTTTAGAAACGGGGGTATTTAGTATAAAATAAGAAACGTTCAGAGGTTTAAATTATATTTGCGATTAGCTGCGTTAAAGAAAAAAGAAAAAAAAAAATTATGTAAATGCAAATTTATTAATGATGGAATTTTTTCGTAAGTTTTTAATCGATAATTTTAATCTTTTTTTTGTGGATACGCTGTTCTATTTGTCTCGCGAGCTACATCGCATGTCTCCTAATGGGATTCTCTGCCGGATGAGAAAAACACCGGCTGTGGAAATTGGCGTAGGCGCGGTCGTTTGTGAAATTATCGCGATTAATGAAGCCGACTGGCTCGGGTGATTAATCCGTCCAGATGATTCTAAGTGACATACCACTCTCTAGAATCTGCCGGAAATAATACATATATGTGCCGACGTGAATTTCCGTTCTTTCGATTTCGTCGAAAGTTTTTGCATTCTTAAAAAAGGTATAAATAAATTTTCGTGCACGCGTATCGTCTGGAAAAGGATTAATGTTGCACAATACGAAGTATAATATGTGTAGTACGATATATAAAAAAATAGTAAGAATATCGAAAAGTCTCGAAGCAAAATTTTACAAACAATTGTTTTCGAAACAAATTGTGACTTTCAAATTTGCGAATTTTTTTTTCTTTTTTCTCCTTTTTTTTTCTTTTTATTCGCCGAGTTTACGTTACTTTGAAATTTATCTATCGTGAAAAATGTATATTCAGTACCAGAGTGAAAAACTGACAGCCGCATTTAGTCTGATATGCGCAGTGCGAATATACACGGTGCTTTTCGATACCAATTAAAAACGGGAACGTTTCGCGAGCGTTCCGCGGACAGAACGTGTATCTTCTTCATCTCTCGGGATTTTTTTTTATTTTTTTTTATTTTCGAAAAAAAGAAAAATAAAAGAAACCGACTCTCGGTATAAATGAAATGTCCATGAGTGAGATTCCTGCGCATAACTGTTTTGGTATTATTTGCAAGTCGTGCACTACGACTATACGTCGTATTGATCGATGAAAGAGATAATAATAGCGACTCGTGGCACGATGCTGCTCTGATTTGATAAGGAAATTCATTAACGCGCCCCACTTTGCTCACATTCACTATCTTTTTTTTTTATTTCTCTCTCTCTCTGTTTTTTTTTTTTTCCTTATCGACCGTAGACAGCGCGTCGATATTGCGGCGTGTTGCATCTGGATTAAAGTTGATTTTGGCTGATGAAAAATGAATTGTCAAGCGCAATAGCGACGTACACGAGTAAAAATGACATTTTTCTTCTTCGAACGTTATTTCTTACATACGTAACTTGTTGTAAATGTCTAGCTTTAATGGAAGCAAAGATCTACCTATAATTTTACGATAATCTCAATGTATTATTTCGTTCTTATTTTTTTGCAAGTCTACATTCGATACATCATAATGTACTATACAACATAGAGGAAAGAAAAAGAAAAAAGTATTAAAATTTAAGATTTAATTAAACAAATGGCGACAGTAAAGATTTCAAATTTTTATATTCTTACAAATTGTGATGCGAGCAAGTAGTATTAAGTTTTCACTTTTTTTAAAAGTACATTTTCTCCGCGAGAAAGTTACGCAAGAAACAACGCACATTTTACACAGTACATATGTACATATTTTTTTTTAAGAATTATTTTATGTTCACGTTTATGCAAAACGGTGATAAAACATAATCCAAGATTTGACACGATATTTTTCCTTAAAAACGTTAAAATTTTTTTTTTCTTTACTCTTTATTTTTATTTCTTTTTTAATTTTTTTTTTTCCTCTTTTGTTATTGCATCTGTCGTTGGTGGGAAGGATTTTACGAATGCAGCTGTGTCATTTTTATATTGTCGCGACATCTCGTACAATAACGAGGATCATTTACATACGAGCCTTGTCGTCCGCGTGCGAGCAGGTGCAGCTGCAGGAATGTTTCGTTACATATTTCGCTAAAGTCTCCCCTTCCCTCCCCCCGCGACTTGCGCGACGAAGAGGCGCCTGGTTTCCGATTGTTTCATTCTCGGAAATAATGCCGCGAGTTTAACACCGGTGGATAGAGAAGCGTAAGAGAAATAAAAAGTATGCTAATAACGTACGACGAATTGCGCGCAAAGTTTCTCTTTTTTTTTTTCTTTCCCTTTCGTTTATGAATAAATCAAGCGCGCCGCCTTAAATTAAATTTCAACGCAGCCACGGAATTTTCACTCCGTTATGCGCCTAGCGACTAAATAATAACCGAGTTACGAGTTAATACTAATGGACCTCGCCCGGCGAAATGCGCGATAAATAATAAGTTTAACAATAATAATTATAGAGTAAAGCGCCACTGGTTGGAGGAAATTTATTATTACGCGAATCTAACATGATGTATCGCGGTGTGCTTTGCGAACCTGTGTGCGTTCGTCATTTGCGGCGTTATTTACGCTCGCGCGAGACAGTTAGCGTCGGGTATGCTCGCAGGTGAATTCAGCTGCGCGATATCGAGGAATGTTTGCGATTCCGCCGAACCGGAATAAGACCGGCGTGAGGGATCCCCCGAAGTTCCGAGAACTCGCCGCGAGTCGCACCGGCGAGGGCTTACTTTTTCGCGGCTCGTTGATAATGGCAAAGGTCGCGGTGTAACCTTGAGGAGAGCCTTCCACCGTGTCGTAAGAGGATTCATCGTAATCCAATATGCACTACGTGCCGCGAAACATTGCACTGCGCCGGATAACGTTCGCGACACGTACGTAGGCACGAAATAAAACGATAGGTCGCTGTATTACGGAGGTTAATGTCGCGACGTACGAATTATTTAACGTACCGGCTGTACGTGAGCCTGGTTTTTTTTTATTATTTGATTTGATTTGATTTTTTTTTTTGAAGGGGAATTTGCGTCGTCTTAGGCTCGTCTGAGTTAAAGTTCAACGGGATCGTTTAATTTTTTATTTCTTTCGCGGCCACGCGCTCTTCGCGCGAATACGATACGGCGATCGTACGCGACGGCGATTTTAACGATGCATAAATATTTTTTAATTTCTACACGTAGACGTATTGATGAACCGCGTGAACCGTACGGTGTAAAAGAGTGTCATTTTTTTATTTTTTTTTATTTATTTATTTTTCCCCCCTTTTATTTTTCTTTCTCTTTTTTTTTTTAGTTTAAAATTGAATGACTTTATGTTGCGAGTTAAAAAATCAAAAGAGAAATTGTTTCTTTGTATGCGAAAGAGGATTGTTACTGAAGTGGCGTGACAGAGTAATTCCGTATCAGTTTTATTGGAATTTGCTTTTATCTCAATTCAACAAACATGACGACCTTTTGTACCAATATAATTAGTATTTCCGGTATACATTACTAAATATATACGTCCGTAAATACATACGGCGCATATATGTATTGGGCGTGGTTGAAACGATACGAAATTGGGTGTCGGGGATGTTTGAGTACTTCTGCGTTAACATGTTTGCCGAACACCTCGGCCTCTCGGAAAGCTTCCAAGTTGTTTTTATTGTTTCCCTCGCGCCCTCCATAAACGTTTATTTTCCTCTGATATTTTGTGCGAGAGAGATTCGGCTCACGTATCGGCCTCGAGGGCGAGGCAATTGCCATTCTGATTTCAACGAAAGCTTGGTCAAGCTCCATTTTTTTATATAGATACGTTCCCGGACTCCCGATGATATTTTATTCAACATTCGCATTCTAATTTGGTCATCAGTAAATTATCATGCAAATTACTTTATTCTAAAAGTCGCGCGGTTCCTTATTTTTCCCGACTTTTGCGATTATTCAAAAAGAAATTGCAATAGAATTACTTTCCAATCTGATTTCATTAATAAAAAAAAAAAAAAAAATAACGTCTGTTTGTCTCTTTGTAATATTTTAATTTTTCTTCTTTCTTTATTTTTATTTTTTTATTTGCTACTTCGAAGAAGTAAAATGGTATGCGTACACGTGGAATATTTCCGGAATTTTTAATCTGACATTTTAATTCGCAAAGGTTTCAAATTTTCCTGAATTTTGAGATGTGTGTATGCGTGAGGTATTTCCCTTAGGGATGCCTTTGCGTGCGATTTACTCGCAGAATGGAATACTTGTGTCGTGGGCTTGATACGAAACCAAGACACGAGATAGGGCACCGGGATATAGTTACATGACGGCTACGGAAAGTTTCTTATCTGTTCTGTCACAGCAAAGTCTGCTCAATTCCGCCACGTTTCGGCATGCCTTATAAAACTGAATAGGCGAGTTTGAAATAGATAGAAGATTGCATAAAATTGCGTAACTGTGAGAGGGGAAGAGAGAAAAAAAAAATTTACGACAATGAATTCCATCTTTTTTTTAATTGTTAACAGCTGGCTTTGCAATTTTATATACGAAACGTTATTCGTCGCGTTCGCTATGCTGCAATAAACTTACGTACATTGATATAACGCGAAAATACGTATTGCATATTTCAATTTATTCTCCCGAATTTATGAATATAATATACACGTTTGTACACATATTATATTTATTATAACAAATGGAACGAAATGTTTTTATTTTTCAAGTCGAATGCATTTAGCAGATTTACAAAGTCCACAATTTTTGTTCCCTCCCTTTTCTGTATCAAAAAAAATATTTATTGAAATGTTGTTTATATTGTTTACTTGCGCAGAAAAAAAAAACTGCAGGACTCTCGTATTAATTTTTTTTTTTTTTTTACAAAATTGTTATATTTTAATATCAGTAGGTTAACGAAATATTTATTGGCGAATTGATTGATTTATAGTCTCGTTTATCACGTTTCAATAGTATTAGCTAGGCCACTCGTGTAGATTTAGGATTTTTTATTCGAGCTTTTTTGTAGTGCCACTTATTCATCGGCTCGTTCAATTTATGAAGTCACGCAAGGTAGATATTTTTTTTTTCTTCTTTTTTCATTATTTATTGGTAATTGCGATCAGCGCAAGTTTAATCTATTTTACGGTCGAATTTACAATCCGTATATCAGTGACGTTATTTAAGGTGGAAGGGTTTTTTTTTAATATATTTTTTTTTATTTTTTAATTATTATTCAATTAAGCATCGGAGATGATAACGGAAATGTTAATAAAAAAAAAATTTATATCTTGCGATACATTGACGCTTGAAATAGGAAATTGGTTAATGGAGTCGTAAATGTTTTAATAGATAAGTTTATGGAAACGTGAGCACACTCGACAAAACCACGCGATATTGCGATGCGCAGGTGCAGTGTCCTTACGATTGCAGTAGGCCGAGTATGGCCTACTTTCCGAAACAATCGCGTAATATCTAGAACATCTTGGTGGGCCAATTGTAAGTGTTGGTAGTTTCAAGGGGATGCGTGAGAATGACCCGCTTTCGTGGGCTTTAGACGTGTCAAGGTCGCGATTCACCTCACGTTATCAGAGATTTTTTTTATTTCAATAATTAAGACGACGATTTAAAATCCATACAAAGACGCAGCAATCAATTTGAACAATAATTTATCGAGTCAAAATTAAAACACGTCCCTTCCGTTTCCAATTTTCAATTATACAATATTTTCGTGATTTTTATTACGAATTCCTTGTTACGTAAAAAAAATAATTAAAATTAAATTCTAAATTAATTTTCAAATCAACTTGTAGGGGAATAATCGATTGTAGAATATTAACGCATAGCAATTGGTTAGCTCGACGGCTCTTATTAAACCGCTTAATCAAACGGATGGCTAAAACGGCTATAACGAAGAGTAATAAATAATTAAACGGTATCCTAACGTCGCTTGTAAGATCGAAAGTATATCCCTGACGACGATCGTCACGCAATTTTCGAACGAAGGTTGACGACGTTTCGGAGATAACGCACGAGAGAGAAAAAGAAAAGTACAAACCCCTTCTCGGCTGATTCAATCGCGGCGACGAGAGCGTAACGTAATTTTTTTTTTTTACTTTTTCAAACGCTCGGATTGTAAGGGACAGATCGCGGTAGGTCGGTTCTTCGGAAAACGCGACGGAGCGTGTTGGTTACCATGCAATACCAGCTGGGATTGGTCGGGGTTTGGTGGGCGAAGGGAGATCAATACTGGGAGGCTTTCGACATGGAGAGGCGTAGGCCGGTGTGTTCACCACGAGGAACGAGGATCGGGATTAACGGCTGCTACTGGCACGGCCTTGATTGTGACCTTAACCCTGATAGCGCCCTTGAACGAGATACAAAAGCTCGTCATCGTCGGTATCGGGCCACCGACGGGAAATTTTCGCGCCGGAAAATTCGTCGCCGCATTTAACTCCCCTCCCTCCCTCCCCCCTCAAACCCTCCCACCCGCCCCTTTTCCCTGCAGCCGAGCTTCCACGATGTAATGTCGGGCCGAACTGTGTTGCGGATTTTATAGGTCGCCCTTTGTATATGTTACAAGGCCATTGAAGCGGCTCTCGAAACGCTGACGTAGATAGGTACCTTCTGGTATACGGTAGACAAACGTATGATGATCCAGCCAGCAGATAACTACTTTGAAACTTTTCGTTTTGATTCATCGAGTGTGCTCGATAAACTTTTCCCTTGCGTATCAACGGCAGTCGCACATGGAAATTAACGTTTTAGAAAAGAGAGAGAGAGAGGGAGGGAGGGAAAAAAAACCCCGCCGCGTGTTCCCTTTGATCGTCGACTCTCGAATTATTTACTTTCCTAATTATCTGACTTTTTAACGCCGTCGTGATAAATTGTAGATATATTCCAAAGGGTAACTGATTAGGATTATTATTATTTCTTTAAATTTATTTTCACGCAAGCGCTACGACGTTGCGATAAAATTATTTATTATATAACACTACACGCTATATCAAAATCGCAATGTTTCCTTAACAATTTTTTTTTTTCTTTCCTTATCTTTTCTTTTTTAAATGGACTTTGTTTCTCGTAACGGAATTAATATTGTAACACTCTGATAAACATTTTATCCGTGTTTTTATTCTTCCGTTTAACTTTGATCATTTTGTTCTACTTAAACGATCGCAGCTGTTCTGAAGGAAATCATTATGTCTCAACTGAGCAATAAGACTCCGCTCGATTTCCATATAATTAAGATCGGCTGTTATCATCGTCGCGGCCTTGACTATGCGCGTAGCTCGCCGTAATAAAGTTTAACCGAGGTTGTTATGTTCGATTTGATCGCGCTGCCTTTAAAACCAAGATTGCCGTATACACGTCGATGCATTAAAAATTTTCCCGCTCTTTACGACGAGACTGCCAGACCGGGGGGGTAATCAACCCCTCGATATGGCTTTTAATGCCGGAATAAAATAAGTCGCGATACAAGCGCGGCTCGTTGCGTAAAGCAATTTTAAATTTAACGCCGGGATATTACGGGGCCATATCGCAAATCCCGATACATTTTCCCTTCGGAAGCTTCATATCGTGAGCGTAGGAACATCCGTAGATCGTTACGTTATCTCGCGAGTGAAGCTGCCTGTCGAGAGAATCGATTGATTGATTATCGCGAACGTTCGCGATGTCGTTTCGTTTCGTTTACAAGGAGGTGTTCGATCCATCTTCAGCGATCAGTTTCTTCCGACATTCTTAAAGCTATTTTCTCGTTTTTTTTTTCCCTGACAGTTCTTTCGCGGATTACTCTCTTACCTTCCGTATTTTTTCTTTCTTTTTTCTTTTTTTTTTTTTTTCCTCTCAATTTTTGAACAGCCCGTGTGTTTCTGCACCGAGAAAAATATCCGCTGCATTCGTTCGTTTTGTACATTCTAGGTAATTTTCGCCGGATAGGAAGCGCAGCTCGGTGCACGATAAAATGTGAGAAGAGAAGCGCTTAACAACCTACTGCGGATTAAATTTGTATATCTGGCATATTTTTTGGGGAAGGGAATTTACAAGTTATTTACTCGCTAACGAACAATGAATAATTATTTAATTACTATTTGTAAACACTCCTCCGATATTAAAACAGCGCGTGATTCGCGATTTAAAATGTGAATATAACGCGATAACTGTTGCAAAACATGTTTTGTATCCGCCGTTAGTTTTCAGCTGCGTTTATTAATTTTATTACTAGATCGCGATTTTTTTTTAATTTTATTTTTTTATTATTTCGATGAGTGCGCTGTTCTCGTGTATGTATTATAGCATTGCTGACGCGAGATAACGTAAAGATTAAAAGCCACGGAGACGCGAATTTGTTAGAACATGACGCTTATTAATTTTACAGACCTAAAAATTAATTCATTTATCTGTCGCGCGCCTGCATTTTTCTCGCGATTGGTTTTAATTAGACGAATTTAGTGATAAATATAAAACGTGAAATATAAACATTAAAAAGCTGCAGAGATTATAATTAGATAGAAAATAAAGTAAGAGATTAATTAATAAATCTTACTGGGTAATTTTCTTTTGACAAATTTAAATTACTAAACATTTTTTTTCTCTAACATCTAATAACTTTTTATTTTATGAGATTAAGAGATTAAATTTTACGAGAGAAAGAGAGAGAGAGAGACAGAAAAGGGAGTGATTTAAGTACTTATATCTTTTGGGAATTTTTTTCATATCATAAATGACGCTTTAAAATTATTAATATTTACCGGATTAAAATAATTACATTTAGGGAATATTATCGAAGACTCGAAATGCTGCGGCGATAAAGTTTTAATATTACGCCTAAAAATCATAACAGCAGTTTAGAATTTTAACATAAAAGATATTTCGCGTTGATGCAAATTGACGCGGCTTTCGAAATCGTCCGAGCGATTTCGCTATATCACGGGGCTCCGCGCGCTTATCAACGAGAGTTAACCGAGTTTGATTGCTCCTGTAGGCTTCTCGTGGTGTCGGGGATTTGCGACAATTGGCACCATGTCAGAGGTGAGGCGCGAAGGGAAATATAAGAGAGGTGAGTGACGTCGTTGCCGACGGTCATCAGATGTCGTCTTGGCCGCGATTCATTCGCGGCTCGTTCGTGCCTGCCTGTGCAACTGATACGCTCGTTGACTCGGACGGCGAGTAACGTCAGTGAAACACGATCGATTCACTGATTGTTCGCGGATCGGTGAATTGATGTTCTCATGTGACCCCGAAGTGCACGCGCGATAACCGCTGTTCGAAGCTTTGCGAGTGTCTCCTCTTCGCCGGCGCTTACGAGATAGAGAGAGAGAGAGAGAAGAAGAAGAGGTTTCGATCGTCGGCGGCTGATCGAATCGGTCTTCTGGCGCGCGGGTCTTATAATATCCAAATCTGGAGTAGGACGAGCCGCGGACGGCTACCCGAAATACCCGGTACCGTCTGACGCAGCGTCGCCGATCGTGATGTGAAATTATTGAAAAGGGAATTCGTGGAGGATTGCGAAGACGCGCCGCGGGTGTTTCGACTCGACGATCGACGTTATTCGAAACGTGGAGGGAATGTCGTTATTTTCCGGCGGCGGCAGAGGTGCCGGTGGTGTCGGCGGCGACGGCGGTGGGCCGCCCGTTAAACCGGAAGACAGCATCCCTTCCAGGCAGCGGAGCCTCAAGGATCGGCTGCGAGAAGGAATCACCGGCGGATTCGCTTGGCAGTGAGTACCTATCGCTCGACGTGGAATCTACGATGCGGACACTGGCGGGATTTATTTTTAATTCGCACAGCCTTTTGTTTCGCGTCCCCTGTATTTTATTCTTTACGTTCGCTCCTCGCGTCAGTTGTAAATTTTTTTCTTTTTTTTTTTTTTTTTTTGCGTTTGCGCGCACAATTTTTGGACAGTCGAAAATTAATTATTAATTTCGCGCGATTGTTTATAAACGGGGTGCATAACTTAGATGCGGGAATTGCTTTCGATACGTTTTTCAAGACAGATAGTCATGCTCGACTCGGTGCACGACGTGTGTTTCATTATAAAGTAAGGAGTTATCGATCATTTTAATAAATGAGCAAGTGTGAAACCGCTATTACCATAAGACCGGGTAAGCTGGACAGTGTATAGTAGAAAGTATACCCAGCAGATGGCGGTTCTAGATACTTTGATTGTCCACTTCTATTATTTATTATCCACGTTATCATATCACTAATTAAAAGAAGAAAAAAAAAAAGAAGAAGAACTATCGATACCTAAGGGCGCGGATATTTCGCCTGCCATTTAAAGCAGCATTAAAAAAAAATTCATTTAAAACCTACAGGTCAAAGTCGAGCGATATACGTTCTTATTTAATTTTAATTCAACCAGGATAATTTATATCATTTTAATATTAATGAATTTTTTTTTAAATTAAACGACGTAGAGGAATCCTCGCAATCTCGTTTTTCGAGTCGACTGAGCGACGATGTGGCTTCAGATTAATGATTTATTTCGTCGGGCCTGTGATTATTCAATCCGCGTGCAACTCGTTATTTAATCTTTCCCGATCCGATTTCTTTCTTTCTTTCTTTCCTTTTTTTTTCTGTTTTTTTTTTTCTTTTTCTTTACGCCATGCAAAATGAGAGGGAAAGTTATTAAATAGCCGTCACCTATATAGTGGCCGACGAACTCGCTACTGGTTCTTCTACGCGACCCTGACCCCTCGGACTTTGCTGGTTTGGGGCCAGCTTCGCGTCCGACACCATAAATTTACCCAGCCCTCGAGTTCTCCACGTTTGCGCTAGTTCGCTTTATCGCCGGATGCCAGCGGTCCTCCTTTCCACTCCCGCTGTCTTCCGCAGCGATGTTCGTTTTTATGAAACGTAGAATTTATTTTTGTTTTTTTTATTCCTTTCTTGTTTTTTAATTCTTTTTTTTACCTCAAAGTTCGCCGCGATGAATGGGACACCGATTAAACGACTCTCGTGATCCGCTTTATATCTCTGCATGCCGATTAGCAGAGAGATTTTCTTTCGGGTACTTTGTGTCTTTTTTTTATATTTCTATCGCTTAATTTAATTTAAATTATTTTATAACGTTGCGAACGTCGATAACGCTAATTTTTTCCGCGTAATAAAAATATAATTTGTAATCCTTCTTAAAAAGATTCTTTTATTTATCGCAAGAGTTTGAGGAATACTTTTTTTTTTTTTCTTTTGTTTTTCTGCCGTAGCGAAAACTCAATGGTTGAGAGTTTCATTGCCGTTATTTCCCCCGTTGCAACGCATCACTATCGATTTCAACACATATGGTGCAATAAACTGCAGATGCAACGACATAGGTCGTTTATAATACATGTTATAGATTTCCGAATCGTGTCACGGATACGACAGATACATCGGGAACAGATGACCAAGACGTCACTTCCGTATATCCGGTACATACGTATATAATTTCGGTCAACGGTACAGCCACTTTGTATACAGACGTGACGCACACGTCGCATAAATAGAGATACTCGAGATAGACATTCGGGTGGGAACAATTCGATGCCTCGTTTAACGCAAAATGACAGAGAGGCTGAAAGCCAGATTATATCAAATGCTATCTAAAAAGAAAAAAGCGAAAGAGAAAAGAAAAAAAAAAAAAAAATGAAGAAAACTGGAGCTAAAGTTATTCAAATATTTAATAAATCCTGCTCACGAATTTTTCCAACTTTTGAAGAGACACGTTGTACATATATCTCGACCGTATAATTATTTTTCACAATACCTATATCAAAGACTAAAATATCCTCTCGCATCAGCACGCGATATTCCCGCAAACTCGTCACGCTTTTGGTAAAAACGTCCCTTTTCGCTGCCCGCGGAAAAATCCTCGTCGCAGTTATATGCGAGACAGCCGAGGCAAGGTCACGGTCAATATAGAGTTTGGATCGGTAACGAATCATCGATTGTTCCACTAGGCCGCTCTTATGTCGCGGGAAAACAAAGGAGCAGCCCGATGCCGCCCTTTACGCCGTCGAGGATGCAATCGCACGTATGCATAGAGGCAGAGCGGCTGAGATGTGCCACCGTATCTACGCTATCGAGTTCCCGGGTCTGCTATCGGACGCGTACATATGTGCGCGCGTATGTACTCGTCGCGCGTACATATCGACATACTTATTCCGTGTGTGCGCGCACACATGCGAGAGCGTGCGCGAGATGACCGCAAATTTAGATATCGCGTTTCCCGAGGTCTTCACCTTCGAAAACGTCCAGACGGACTTTTGCCCGGAAACATTATTCCGCCCCGTGTCGCTTTCGCCGCCGTAGACCGTTCTTATGAAATTATCGCGCTATTAATAGAGGGAAAAGCGATAATAGCTTGCGAAACTGAGCTTTTAATCGGAATATTTCATTTACATTTATTCCCCCCGTTTCTTCGTTAAACCGACCGATTATTTTTCTTCCCGGCGAGGTTTGCATAATTTTTAATTTTCAACGAACGTTTAAAGGTATTACGGACGAATTGTGAATTAATTTCTTTCACGGTAACACGGTCGACAAATTTTTAATACCATCGATCGCTCGTCTTGCGATTGTTTCGTTGAAATTAGTTTTCCATCTCGCTTCATTATCGTCTCGTTATTATTCAAAGATAAATTATTTTATTATAAATATTATTTACAGGTACACTTCGTGTTCATTAAATTTTCTGTGGCGATTAATTTTAATTTCCTTTCTTTCTTTCTTTTTTTTTTTTTTATTGAAAAATGTTCGAAGGCGAAAGGGAGAGAGATAATTATTTCCTTGTAAAAATTTAAAGCAGATAATTCCTCGATGTTCTCTCGTTTCAATTGTTTCCCGGGAAGTTCCCGTCGCGAATTAGCCCGGTAAATATTGTATCGCGGCCGATACATTAATATTTGCGTCCGAGCACGTTCGCGGAATTACAATATATGCGCGTACGTGGCCCAAGATCCCGCGAACGAGCCGCGAGGATCTTCTCCCGCACGTGGACCCGGGCGGTGTCCTCGACTGGCAATCGCAAGAAATGTATAACCGCGCAAGTTGACGGAAGTTTCCTGATTAAATTATCGGGGCGCGCGGGCTCGTTCGTTTCGTACTTCCTCTTCAAACGTTCCTCCGTGCCCGCCGGAGCCCGACGCTCGGCACGAGGAATCGATTTACCGAGAAACAGGCGGAGGATATGACGTCGTAGCATACCCTACTTACCTATTTCAAACAAATTCCCCGGGAATTTACCCATCCCGACAATATTAAGCGAACGTAAGAAATTTTCGGGGGACGGGGGGAGGGGGGGGTGTCACGTACGTACTTTAAAGTTACTGCTTACTTGCACTTAGCGTCGCGAATCCCGTCGCTGACGAACTTCCAAATCGACTTTGTGTCGAAACTTATACACGTTTACGCGCCGTGATTTCTAAGCGTTTAAAATTTCACGATTTCGAAAAATGTGTTTCGGTAAATGTTTGAGAGCTCTGATTTTCTTTTTTATTTTTTTTTTTTTTCCTTCCCCCCTCGTGCGTGCGTTAAACTTTCGGCCCTCCTCGCGTACATATTTTATTTTCCCCAAAATTGTAAGTAAATATTTTCTTATTCATAAAGGGAAATTTCTCTTGATTCTGCAAAGCCTCTTACTATCGGGCGTATAACTCGTACAGCTCGACACACGTTTATTCGGAAAAGTAATTTCGAGACGTTCGCGGCGAATCTTTTCGCGTCGAGGCGTTGTCGCTTGAAATGCAAGGCGCAAAGAAATAAAAAAGTGAAATAATCGGTTGATGTTCTTGACTACCGAAGGAACAAGTTCACCCGCGCCATTAGGTAGATACTCTCTTCAGAAATCTCTTGCGACGAGGTCATCGGGTAAATGGGTCAAGTAGGTTTACAAGCACTCGCCGCGTGTACTTAGGTATGCAGATTGCACGAGGCAATCGCATTTGTGAAGCATCACTGTGCACGCGCTTGTATTACGTCCATTTACGAATTTACGCCGAGCTTTGCTTAACTCCGCTAATGGTGACCTACGTTATGGCGGCCAACATACGGGTCAAAGGAATATGTACGTGATTCAATATAAATCGACGAAATGTTGAAATGCGAACCTCGACAAACGTCGAACCGTAACGAAGGCGCAAAGTAACCCGCGGCAAAGTAACCGATAGCTTCTCAAACACCGAATCATTTAACGAGTCCTTAATTTATTTTACCCTCTTTGATTTCTACGGACACTTGTTAATAAAATTGAAAAAAAAAAAAAGAAATAAATATAATAATAAAGAAAGATTATTACTTTAATTTAAACTTTGAAAAAAGAAAATTTTATTTTGTTAATTTATGAAGTGATTCGAATGCTTTTTCTTTGAAAGTGTACTTTGCTGGAAAGCGTTTACTTCGCTGGGAAATGAAAATTATTTCGCTTGGGAGCGTGAACGTGATAATGACGAGTTCGTTAAGAACAGAAAGTTTGAAATTAAAATGTGATTATTGTACACTTTGTAGCCTAGAGAAACATTAGACCGGACGAGAAATACGCATCTCGATAATCAGCGGAGACATTTTTGCGTCGGGAAAAATTATGAATTCGAGATTTTTGCAAATTCAAAGAACCCGTGTAGAAATAAAGATCTCCAAATTATAATCAAAACGTGAGATTGAATAATTATAAATTTTTATTAACAAATGAGAAGTCAAAGGTCTTTTTTTTTTTTTTTTTTTAATAAGACTGCATCTAATCAAGAAATCATCGTGTCTATTTATCTCGCGATATGTATAATCGGCAATAAATATTCTCAGTTTACAAGTAACATGTTTGCAGGCAGATAGCTCCGTTGAAAATCTTGCTCTCGGTATTACGTAAAATGATACTCGGCGCGGAACAAATAACGATCAGGCACGATTAGATTAATTGGACGTATTAAACTAGTTTAGACTCGCGGAGCATGCGCGCCTCTCTGTTACCGGGGCATAATCTGCAATCGTAAAGTCACACATGTGCGTGTCGTACGCGTTGCATTGCGTAGCTTCGCGCTGCGCTGTCCTCGCGAAACGGCTTTAGTTGCGTAAACATCCTACCTTGTTTATACAAAAAAAAAAAAGAGAAAAAAAAAAGAATAATCTCCAATAACTAGGTCGTTAAAATCTTTACAATCGAGGAAGAAGAAGAAGAACAAGAGACGCGCACTAAACGATATAATTGTAACAACTAATCGAATAAACGACGACATGTAATTATTGTAACGATTATTATTATCCTCGCGGTCGTAAAAAGAAATTTCGCAACGAAGACGAACGGCTAGTCCTTAAGAGAGGTCGTTTCTGATCAATTTGGCCGGTTAGTGGAGGACTCTGCTCAAGGATCCGTAAAGTGGACGTACTTGCTCTGCTCTCGCTCGCGCTTTGTTATATTATTAACTTTCGAAACATCTCGGCCTCGACGCGGCGAAACGCCTCGTCGGCGGCGTCCCCGGCCTTCCCTCTCGTCGCACTCGGTGCGACGCCCGTCGTCGACGGCGATACTTCATCTGTCGGCGTCCCGGTAAAAAAGATTATCGAGAGAGAAAGAGAGAGAGAGCAATGTACTCCGAATGTCCTCGTATTTTATCAAGCGCCGAGTCACTCATCGGGAGGAAGACGGAGAGACGCGCGAACGCCGTGAATCTAGTGCGCGCGGAAAAGAGAGCTCGCGCGAGCGAAAGTGTAACTTTCGTGCCTCGAAACGTGCCAAGGTTACTTTGTAATTTAATATAACGTTGTGAATGAAGATGGCAAGGGGGTATTTTATTGTAAAAATTAAATGATTAATTAACGAGTACGGTATTAGCACCGTGATATTGTATTATTATCTCTCTCTTTTTTATTTTTATTTTTTTTTATATTTAATTTAATTTTTTTTTTTCTTACACGTTTTTTTGCAAAATGGAAAATTAATTTCGCTCTAATTACATCAGTTTCAATTTCTGATCAAGACGCAATTGTTCGCGTTCGCGTTCGATGGACGTGTTTCTATCAGTTTTCTTTCCCCGCCCAAATCGAGTACGCTCCGGTGCTCCTGAATTTTCGCTAGAAATTGTAAAAAGTGCCAGAAACGTCCGGACGTGTTTCCCGAATGAGATAATTCCACGCTCGTAGATTATTTTAATTTTACTTTCGTAGTAAACCATTTTAATCTGCTATAACTCGTCGATAAACATGCCTAGTATACGATACACACGCAGGGTTTTTAAATTACCCGAGCGTCCTTTAAACGGCAGAATTTTTAAAACATTTCAAACCCCAAAATCAAAATCAAATACATTAAAGTACAATGTTTTAAATATAATCTTAGGCTGTGTAGACAAAGGTATGCAATTTGCCGGCCGTAACAACGGCATTCTCTGCATAATTCAACCGCAATTAAAATTTGTATTAATATAATAACAGAAATGCATAATCATGAATATATATCTCTTATTAATGTTGCATTACAATTTGTAATGTTAATGCATCGCGATAGTAACGAATAAATAAATAAATATATATACGCGAATAAATAAATACGCCAACGTTAACGTAAACAAATCTAGTATTAATTATCGAACGCGTCTGTAAAACGGTTTAATTTTTAATTTAAATTTATGAATGTAAACGCGGACAGTTTATCTCGTCCGGGATTCCTGTATAATTCGAATTGCGCAAAGGAATTTCATTCAATGCGTCGGCCTCGCTTCGGTGGCAAGGGCGCATCTGTCGTTATCAACTGGTGCATTACTGCATTCGATAAATATGCAGATGTATACCGTGTATACCGGGGACATCCGATTCTGTTGCGGCTTTCAATCGATGGCGGACTGTTTTCGAATATAGAAAGGGAGGAGCCCCTTTGCCCGCAAATGGACTCGCTTATCTCGCTTTGTAACGCGAACGGCACCCCGTCCAGCCTTTAAGGCCTTCGTGAATTCTAGAGACATTGTTTCGCCGCTGATTGGCCGGAAGTACGACGAGATACTCCCGCGTTTAAGTCACGATCGAGCCTCATTGAGGTCGAGCCACTCGACCTAACATTGAACTAGGCAAAAGCGAATCGATATCGCTGTACGATCCGCGAGTGCGTTAATCGCGGTCGTTATTTCACCCCTTCGCGTAATTAAGGAAACTCTCCTTCTTGTTTCGACTTTTTAAATTTAATATTTATTACCAAGTCGTACGTGATTTAATTTAATTTTTTTTTTTTTTGGTGCGATTATAAGGAATTTTATTTTTTAAAATTATTTTTTATATGCGCGATTATGAACGCGTCGAACGGAAATAAGCAAGACTAACGTTTGATTACTTTCAATTACTTTCTATCGAGTTATCGGAGGGATTTTCAAAACTGAATAATCTCTCTTAATTTCCATAGAAATCGTGAATAGCGCTACTTTGTTGTAGTAAGATAAGCGAGTTACCGGCGCTCGGTTGACGTCTCACAATTCGCAATAAAGTCTTATGTAAGTGAGTTAAGGACACGGTCGACACTGATGTGGCGGAAACGTTTAGATCCTATCTACTAGTCGAACGATGCAAGCTCTTTCTTACGGTAGTCTAATCACTTAACGAGGGTAATTAGTCTCGTTTAAACACACTCGTATTGTTGTCGTACGTGCCGATTAATTCTACGGAGTTTCTTTCCGCGATGTGGATCTATCGACGCGCATTTATCCGATTTTAAAGTTCCTCGAAAACGACGGAAGGCATATTGTGAAACTTACGAGCCGTCGCTGCGCAGATTTATATAAATTCGTCCAATAAACGTTCTCGCGAAGCGATAAGTTTGAAATAAAAATTTTGCCGTATATAAATTTTACAGTATTGTTGTTCAAAAAAACGTGTTTTCCGCAGAACAAGGAGAAATTATGGAAATATAAAAGCAAATAAAAAATAAAAAAAAAAAAATAATAAAAAAAAATCAAGTGCTAAGTCGGCTGTAAACACGAAATTAAAATAAATTTCGGCTCGTACGATTCATCCCGAGATACGAGTTTATTACCTCCTGACTGATAAGTCGGCATTCTTTTCGCGTTACTCCTCTCTCGCTTCTGCCATCGTGACTTAACGATCCGGCGCAATTAACTCGGCACGCACATGTTCGCGACGCGGGGAGCAAATGGCATGCGGCGCGAGCTGCGACGCACGCCGCATATAATAACGCGCGCTCACACACGCGCGAGTCCCGCGTGTACATACGAGACGTGCAGCTGCATAATTCGCTGGTATTGTCGAACGCGCCAATTCGCAAATGTCGCGAGCCTGACAAACAAATTGAATGCGCCCTCGCCCGTGCGTGATCCGCTCACGTCCGTGAACTTGCGACGAAAGAGACAAGATGATGGCAAGGTATATGCAACGTAAAAAGAGACTAATGGGTAATAAACATATACGTATATGTATATGTTTTAATAAACAGGATTGCATTATGCAATTGATGGATATTTTACTGTAATTTGAGAAATCACAGGTGACACCTTGACATTCTTGTATCAACGCTGGTTGTATTACTTGTGATTTTTTTTTTTTTTTTTTTTTTGGTCGAAAATGTGTTACTTATGTATATGCGTAATGAAGGCAGTAAGAAAATTAATTTAGATTTGAAAGATCAGGAAATGTTTCGTATGCGCTTTATGTCTTATAAGAGATAAGAGGGATACTTTTTAAGAAGGTTGACAAATTACGATATTCGTGCATATTTTAATTGGCATTTTTTTATACGTTTTATAGAAAAGTGTCAAATGTATAAGTAGATTGTATTTTATGTAATTGTTTTTTTTATTCTTTTTATTTATTTTTTTTTTAAGATATTAATATCATGATTTAAAAATTAATTTTTTATCTAAACAGGCTAATTACTTTTTTACGTCACGCGCCCGAGGCTAAGCGCTGCGTCGTTTTGATTTATCTATATGATGCCGCGTATGTCCTACGTTAAATTAGCAGCGGTGAAGGATGTTCCTTTATTTACTCAAAAAATACGAATGCAAAACGGTAATGTAGATCGCGCTATAAATAAAATATAAAGCGCGTCGTCGTCGCGCTGTCCCCGACGAGAGGCCGAGGGCGAGAGAGGGGGAGGGGCCTGCCACGAAGAAAGATTAATATTCATAAAACGTAGGTACACCATTCCGGCGTACCGTTCGCGAAACCGAAATTGCTGACGCGTGACGCAAAATTACGGAGCCGCGGCGTCGCGAATCCGCGATTCTCTCGCGATTTGAGTAAGCTCGCGAGCCTTTCGATTTCGAGAAGAGCGCGAACGAAGTGGAGCACTCAGCGAGAATCAATTGGCCCGTTAATAAAAAAAAGAAAAAAAAGTAAAAAAAAAAATAATAATAATAATAATCATAATCATAATAATAATAATATGTGTATAAACGCCTAGCCAATCAATTGTTCCGTAAATTAATTCGATCACGTTGCTGACAATCTCATTTCCTTCTTTCGCGAGCATGTCGAATGTAAAGATGATCAGTCGGCGGATAGCGGCCCTGTCATAATACTGGTTCTAACAATAACGCGGCCGTGTGCGGACGCGTGTTGCACATATGTGGACGGCCCGGCCAGTTCGATTTCGCTCCCATTGAACGCGCGCGACGTATCCTTGAAACTGACATGCTCCAATTTCTCGTCGCGAAGTGTGCCGTTGCAAGTTTCCGCCGAAAATAGTCCCGCTGAAGGGTGCTCGTTATCGGGACGACTTTTTGAGAGCGAGCCGCCGCGGTCGCGCGCGATTGTAACAGGATGCGCCGAAAGGGGGATGTTGCTTCGACAATTTTGTATAAATCCTTCGGAATGCGGTTGCTCTTGAACGGCAGGACCGGTTCGACGTACCGCCTGTCCTACGCCTTCGATTATTCTATTTTTTATTTATTTTTATTTTTATTTTTTTTTTTTATTTTATTTTTTGCTTCGTCAGTGTATCGCCGTAATCTTTTTCTTTTCTTTTCTACGCTTAATCCTATCAGTCTTTTTCTAAGCTGTACGTTCGACACACCCATTTCTGTTATCGTTGTATTATGTTTTATTATTATTTTATGCGCGATGCTATGTTGAATTTTTTTTTTTTTTTAGTATTGTTTTATTTTAATTTAATTATTTACTTGTTATATATCTTTATTATAAATATATATTTTTTTTAATATTATAGGTACTTTTAACTTCGTTAAATTTGTTATCGCTGGGATATTTTGTATTTCTTATTTCGCATTTAAGACTAATTGTTCTTAAGGTAAATTAACATTTTTTTTCCCTCACTCTCTTTTTTTTTTTAGCGTTTTTTCTCGTTTTTTCTTTTACTTTTTTTCTTCACTTCGTTTCGCAACGAAAAATAGAAATAAAGTCACAGTTGGTTTCTCCGAAAGGAAAATGCATTTCTATCTCGATTCCGAAATGGATTTTTCTGCGAGAAATGACGTTCTTCTGCTTCGCCCGTTTTTCGTTCCGTTTTACAGTTGATTTTTCATTAACGATTCTCGATTCGTCGGCCAAGTACAATAAATTCTGAACGTAGTTAATGATCGCGAATTTCATTTTAAGTGCACATGAACCGGCTCCGATAAATGTGGCTCGCAAGCTGTTTTATTCGTAACGCAACTTGATCCGGGCATACCAATCGAATATTTTTTTTTTATATTTTTTTTTTAACGTGAGGAAAAAATGTGTATTACGCATAATTCGGGGGCCGGTCCTCGGATAACGTGGGGCTCGTCAAAGCGACTATACTCATTAAAAACTCTCCACATTCATTAAAAAACATATAATTAAACGTCATGGCTTAGGGAGATCGATGTTGTTTTTTAATTTCGATTCGTAATCGACTGGCAACGACCGATTCAGTTACGACATACTAAAATCTAAAATCGCAGATACCTACACGCGCGAATGCTTCGGCCGATTTGTCGCATCGCATAATTTTGCGCCGATGCGATAATCGCGTGCGAAGCTGCACGCGCAACTGATTTTGTTTCCGCGATAGTTAAATAAAATTACAATGCGTTTTACCGCACACGAGATCGCACGCGATTGACACAACTAATGTAGGATGAAATTATTCTGTCATCTAGTATTAAGATGGAGTTAGAAACGGAGTTTGCTTAAGATTTTTATTTCTGTGCAAAATTACGTGATAAATAATTAACTTTCCAACGAATTGATAAATACTAATAATACATTTTTTTTTTACAATTTAAAATAATGTCTACGTTAATTTTAATTTTCTCAAACTAAACGATCCAGGCCAATAATCTTATTTAATTTTATAATACGGTACCGTTTCTAAAACGTAACATCGCCTAACTAAATATTTTACGCAATCTATATCATTCCTTCTGAAAATTACTTTACTTAAAAAATAATTAAAAAAAGAAAGAAGAAAAAACGATGGGTGTTGCGGTCGCCTTCCGGGAATTCTATTTATAGTCGAACACACCTGAATGAAAGAGTTTTTCTCTCTCGCGTTCGCGTGAAGACGTCTACGGGATTTCAAACAGGTATTATCAGGTTTTACGGGCGTAGCCTAATCACGCATGCGAGAAAGCTCCGCCTCGGCCGGGCCGGTCATTGCTTCGCCTCGATGGGTTTCTTTGCCCATGGTCGCCGGAGCTGGTTCTGCATACCAGCTCCGGCCAAAGAATTCGCTCGGCATCTGCCGCCGGCGGGAGCCGATAATTGTCCCGGATAGTACCGCCCGTAGTCGTAAAAGGTCGCGCCGCGATCTCGGCAAAACTCGCAAGGAGTCGCGAAAAGTTCCCCCGCGACCTTCGCGATCTGCGACGAAGTACTTCGGTTACCGAGCAGCTCGAAACCAGCCCTCTTTCGCTCGCCGGGTGAGACTCGCGCTCAAGGTTGGCTTTGTGGTAAACACGGCCTGCAAACGGATCCTCGCAATTTCTCGTTACACCGCGCGAAAATATCAGCGAAACTTTTTCCCGCTAAGAATCGGAGCAATTTTTTATTTTTTTATTTTTTTTTTTTTAATTTTTTTCATTTGCATTGTTAACACTCGTGATCTTTTTTTCTATTTCTCTTTCTCTCTCTCTCTCTGTCTTTCTCTTTCTCTCTTTCTTCCTTTTTCTATATTTTTTATCGACTTGCTATTTGCGAAAGAAATTAAAATTTCTGGTGGGAAAATAAGCGTTTTTTTTTTTTATTTACTTAAAAGGGAAAAAAATTCGAACTGCGTGGGATTCATATCGTGGAAAAAAACTTAATTAGAGCCGGTGTGGTCCGCGGTACACACGTTAAATACATGAAAAGTTTAAAGTAACAAGCGGCGAAAAGTTCGATCTTTAATATTAAAAATTATAAACGTTAGGAATGTGGATTAAAAAAATATATCGGTCTACGTAAGAAGGAGAAATTACTGTCTTTTAAATAAAAAGATAATAAAATACTACATTTAAAATTTAAAAGATCGCCACTTCAGCTATCACATATTTTCCTTATCCGTATAACGGGCGCATTATCATATTAGCGACCCGTACCCTATATTCCTAGCTGGCGGAGCTTAATTCCACCGTCGTGCCAACGAAATCGGTGCTTTTTCGGCGAAGTCGGGGGAATTCGTCGGAACTTCCATTGCTCTTCCAAGCGGAAGCGGCCAAAAAAACTCCGGAAGAGCGTGCCGCGAATACAAAGTGACGAGATGGCGGCGCGGCTACTGGCTCTTATCCGTGCGATCGGAAGCGCTTATCGCGTGCCCGAGAGCCCGTTATGAAAGGAACGATCGACTACCGTAACTTCTTTATAAAAAAAAAATTTTTTTAATAAAAAATAAAAGAAGAAGAAAAAAATAAATAAATCAAGGGAAGTTCCGGGAATGATGGGTGCATCTTTCTCGCTTCAACGTGCGCGCGTTGTCGCGCGTCGGGCGTGGGAAATTGAATGGCGGTCGTAAATAACTTGGCTGCGTATCTCGCGCGACGCAGGGCGCGAGAGCGCCGTCGACGAGGGAGCGAAAGGAAACGTGTACCGGAGAGGAGAAGATACCCGATGCTTTTGCGAGACACGCGCGATAGCTCGAGGGAACAATGGGCTCACGTTCACGCGCTCGTGTGGTGCATGCTCGAGACGGACACGTGCGGCCCGCGAAACGCCGGGCGTTTTCGCGCCGCATTGAACGGCGTACGGTCTCGGATATCGGCCGAACAATAAACAATATGCATGCGCGATCTATCGATTTTCGTCGCGTCGACGACGGCGAAGACGGTCTCCCTCGTTTTCACTGCTTTGCATACAGCGCGCTCGAGCTCGTTTTACAATTCTGCCCGGTCGTAAAGATCCGAGGGTGGGAAAGATGCGCGAGATGAAAAGATTACGACGGAATCGAATAAGACGGCACGCAAAGAGGCGTTAAATGACGCGAGTAAGAAACGCGCGAAAGGAAAATAATTAAAGCGACAGATGTTAATATCTGTGCCGCTCACTTAAAGCTCGTGCCGGACTAGAGATTAAGATCAAGATATTGAATTTTGACGAGAGGTCGAGAGCACGGATACGTTAAATTGGATATTGGACTTTTCCTTTTTTTTTCCTGATAAAATGGTATTGGTTAAATTCCAATTCAATTTTAATCTTAATTCTCTAATCAGTCAGGGTTCTAAGGAAAAGTTTGATCGAGAATTGACGGATAATTCGTCTAATTCTTTACGTTACTTTCTCGGTATTGTTTTAGATTTATTTATTAATTCTTTAATTCTGTATGTGTATAAATGCAGTTTGAAAATTAATAATTCGTAATTAATGTTATATTAATTAATTAATATTTGACTTTTTATTTTTTTACAGGTGAGTAGTCTTTATGCCGTTACTACCTATCTACCCGTGACAAAAAAACGACTTTTCGCATGTGAGTATTTGTTGAATCGAAAGATATAATATATCTCCACGTAGTAAAACCGATTTCTCTTCAGTCCGAGGTAATAGATGTGATAAAAAAGCACGCGCACTGCACGTGATTAGAGATTCTATTTTATACTCGAAGCACGTTCGAACATAAAAACGCAATTGTTTATAAAATACTGTAGCGCGATAGCGAAGCAGTCGGGGATTGAAAAAATAAGCTTTGCAATTTGCAAAAGTTTTAATCTTACTCTTACCAGCGTTGCTCTTTTTTTAAATTTTTTTTTTTTTTCTTTCCCTCCGTCGAAACTATGACGCATAATAAGTAATTTTTTGAAAACGAAAGACAATATTTATCTAACAGATATGAAAGTTCCGACGAGCGTGAACGATTTATGTTACATAAATTGTTTGTAAGTGTGGCGTGTATTTTCACTTGTATACACTCTAGATCCGCAACATATTTTCTACGAGACATTCCGCGCGGCGGTCTCGATTCCCGGGAGATATTATATAAACGTACGTTTGTTTTCATAATATCAATTCAATTCAATCTCCGTGCTCCAGTTAAGGATCGCGCTGCATTCTTACGCGGGAAGCGACGCGGAACGAAGATCGATCGTTTTCATATCGCGCCGATTTTCTTCCGCCGCGGTTCTGCGGGAGTGCGAGCGGGACGGGGGATGTTGATCGAGGGATCGCCTTTTTGGCGTTGAGGGATAGGCGGCTCTTCGCTTACACACGCGGATGAAGCTGAAGAAGACGTACGAGCGAAGCTTCGCAGCTTGAGCGCGAACAAACGTTCGATAAACTGTTTGCGCTTTTCGCCCGCGGGTGATCGGCGCTTGTAAATCGTTCGCGGTGATATTTCCAGCGCGATAGAAACCTGGCCGTAACGCTGAGTCTACGATCGTATTTCTGTTTTTTTATCATACACGCCGAGTGAGCTGCAAGTCGTTTGAATTTTCATAAATCCGTCCCCGCGGATTCGCGCGAGCGTCTACTATTCCAGCGTTTGCTGTTTCTCGACGCCGCTCCGCTCCGGCGATGCTGCCGCATTTGTCGATCGTTAATTTTCATTAATTTTATTATCTAATTAAATTTAACATTTAACGGTGCGAGAGCGTCCGCGTGGGATATTATTGTTTAAAATAGTATATACGCGGCGCGATAATATATGGCCCAAGAATTTTCGACAGCCGTCTCGGTCGTAAAGTTTCGAAATAACGTAGGCGATGCGCGCGGGGGTACACATTTATCTTTCCTCGCCGATAGCTCATTTCCTTGGCACAATGGCAGAAATGCGCTCGCGCGAATCGGAGAATAGCTCGGCGTCGTTCCGCCAGTGATTTCAGACGTTGGCACTCTACGGGAAAACCGCGAGAGATCGTAAGGATGAGCAGTTTGGGGTCTGAGATTGTAACCTAGTACCATCGATGCTTATCAACATCCGGAAAGGTGCGCTCGATATTTTAAAATTGCAACGGTCTGTGCAACCGAACGACCGCCTCGAGCCTTCACGAAATAGGTCAGCCGGGAGTCGAAAAACTTTCCGACTCGACAACGTGAAATTGGCTTAAGATTAAGATTAATTCGCCCCTACAACCCCAGCTTTCGACCTTGGCTTTTCCTAATTACTTATTTAAAATAATTTCTCTGCGCAATTTTATTAACGACTTTCATTGTTACCTGGCGAGATATTAATATATTTTAAGCTACCGAAATTAAACGAGTCTGATAATCGCATACTTTCCGTTTTCATAAAAGTAAAATCTTAATTTTTTTAAAGTTCAATATCTATCCCGTGTTAGATCAAGTTTTATCCAACATCCATCATGATTAAATGCTGCTTTATTAATTTTTTTTTTTCCCCCATTCTAATGAATAATCCGTTTATTAATATTTATTAGTTTTATTTAACTTATAAATTATTTATACGCGTTATATTACGCATATTGTTCCGTTAAACTACAAATTATGTCATAAGCGCGAGTCCGAAGTAGAATAAAAAAATTTTAACAAATTATTGTGGAATACGGAATTTGTAACTTAGTTAGTATGCGCTTTTCCGCGTACGTGCGCATTTTGCGCTTTTTGTCGTGCGGTTTTAGATTGCGCGGCGAGGTTTTTCTTTTCGTCAAACGGATAGATCGACGGAAAAGTAACGCGCTACAAATTGCGAGCCAAATCGCTGAGTGATAAGGCGAGGCCTTGACCCGAAAATTCGTCATGTTTATTATGCTTATATAATTGTTCTATAATACACGATCAAACACGCTCCTCTCGACGGCTCGTTATCGGAGAAGTGGCTGCGAAGTGGAATATGTTGCCTGTATTTTACTAGAAGCGATTCTCTATCCGCCATCTCAAATACTTTCTTTTCGAAACCGCTTCGTTGGTTTTACGAATACATTTTCATACCGCAAAGTGACATCTTACGAGAAGATTATTCAGGAATTAATTTTCTGCGTTGGTGACTCATCCGGCATAATTTTTTTTTTTTTTAAATATTTTTATATTCTTTTTTTTTTTTAAATTTAATTATACTTTTATTTTATTTTTATTTTAATCAAGGAAATAAGTACCTTTAAAAGTCGGGTATCTAACTTTGATATACGTGATTTTAAATAATAAAAAAAAAGTTGTATAAAATCCCGTGCTTTACGCAGCTAACGCCGCGAGAAAAGTGCGTTTCGTAACCTGTCTTTGAATCGTAAAAAAATCTACATCTTCTCATAATGGAATATTTGAAAATTTCGCGCTATCGCTTCTGTTCCCAGTTATCGTTTGAGGAAAGGAGAATTCCCGTTGTATATTAATGCAAATTTTTAAATAATAAAAAGAGTCGTATTAAATCTCGTGCTTTACGCAGCTAACGCCGCGAGAAAAGTGCGTTTCGTAACCTGTCTTTGAATCGTAAAAAAATCTACATCTCCGCATAATGGAATATTTCAAAATTTCGCGCTATCGCTCCTATTCCCAGTTATCGTTCGAGGAAAGGAGAATTCCCGTTGCATATTAATGCAAATTCTATCTGCCAATCTTCTTCACACTCAACGAAGCGCATCGAGCGATAATCGATTCAGACAAGTACCTGCCGTCAACCTTGAAAGGAAAGCAAAAGAGCATCGCCATCGGCTAGTCGATAAGTTTCGTTCTACCAAACGATATCCGCGATCAATTCACAATTTCGATCGATAATCGTTGTTCGTTACAGTCCAGGAATTCCCTCAAGTTCAATTTTATGCCTCGATCTTTCAAAGCATCGTTTTACGTACATTATTTAAATAAGCAAATTAATATTTTATAATATTTCCTAATACCCCGACTTTAAATATTTAATTTTAATTAAGCTACTAAAAGCAGTTCTAATATTTATTATTAATTTTTTCTTTAATTATACACGTACGAGTTGCGCTAAAAACTTTCCCATCATTTTTTGTATCGTTGTGACTTTACCATGCGAATAACGAGATTGATAGATTATTATTACGCAACAATCGCTAAATATTTAATTTATTTATTAATACTCGGTCCGTATATCGGGGATTTAATCAAGCCAGTCAACAATTAATTTAATATCTGTGTTTAATTAATTGGCAGATTAGTTGCGGAACGGAAAAAAGATACTCTGTGACAGACGTTATTTTTTTTTGGGGGGGGGAGGGAGGAAAATGCGGCGTTTATAATTGTTACAATTATATTTAATTATGTATTAAATTTTCCATTAGCGGGTCATTAATTTGAATAAAAATTGCGGGTAATTTTTTTTCAGGGGTATCTTATTACATGCGTGAAAAGTCGTCCACGAAAGTTTGCCGTACGATGCGAATAATTATAACTGTCAATTTGAATTACGTTTTAATTAGTTCGCAGAACGATAACTAACTCGAGTCAAGTTTAGATTGTACCACGTGCGGTGGTATGCATAATATGCGATATGCTTATTACGTTTCTCAGAACATAGTCAACGTCGGATATTGAAACTATATTTAAGTCTACAAATATCTGTCTATTATAAATATATTTATATATTTTTTTTTATTGAGCATACATTTGTAATAAAAATGATGAATTAGACTAACCATTTTTTTAACAACTACTAGAATAAACCATGCGCACGCTTTGCGTGCGCTATTTTTCGCAAGGGCCTAATTTGTGCGCGACATTATAATTAAGTAATTAAGTGTTATCGGTTCAAGAGACCCGATTTCAAACTACGACAGAAAAATGATGTGACTTACCAACATGTAGTTTCAGCGGAGTTGAAGACATCAGCCGGTGACTGTAACAAAAAATAAAACATTAATGTAGACATGTTATTTAAATTAAAATATTTAAATTAACGTAAAGATAAAGCTTTAATTTTTTTTTTTTCAAGATTTTCTAAACGAGAAAAAATTTATATTTACCTATAAGTTGCTCCGCCGATGCAGGATGCCCGTCCCGGGCCTGCTCCTCCACTCAGATGGGACGTGACGAGCCATCCTTCCGCGAACAAGTCACTCGCGAACATCCCGACCGTGATTTTACTCGCGAAAATTAGCTAACAATATCGTGCGGTATTTTTCGGCGCTCCTAAAAAAAGATTATCGAAAAAGAAACGTCCGAAAACTTAGCGGCACTCCCGAAAACGACCGGCTTTATTTTACTGAACACTGCGCGGCAGCGGAGATCCTCTTGATCTGTAACAGAAAAATTAAAGAATAATTTTATAAATATTCAATCTAATTAAATAAAATATTAAAAGAACGTTATCGAAAATATAAAGCATTTTACTGCAAAGTAAAATTGATACTTACCCTGGGGTTGCTCCGCTGGCGCAGGATACCCTTCCTGGGCCTCCTCCTCCTCTCAGAACACCAGACCTCCCGTCGGAGTGACCAGCTTCCTCTCGGATCATTCCAAGTTCGTCCTCGCACTGATTATCTGCAAGCAAAAATACCGAAGTTAGTTAAAATAACACGAGTCATACAACGCTTCTAAAACAAAAAGGTCGCCTCAGAGAGACGAGCACATGAGTAAGGACGTAGCTTACTTTAAGGAAAGAACGGTAGGCACACGTGCTCTCCTCGTAACGTAGATGGAGAGAAGATAGTTCTCGCGCCGGGCGGTTTTCGTTAAACGGAAGTGCGAATTACTTTCGGTACGGAGACACGTGCTTGCTGTGCCGTGCGTAGTACGTGTGTGCTCGCGCGACCGCTGGAGAAGGACAAAGCGAGAGTGGGGGAACTTAGCTAGCGCGCGGCACGTAGGCTCGCGCTCGCTCTCACCCCGTCCCTCCCCCCGCCTCCCCCGCGGCTACCTACCCGTTACTATCGTTCGATTTAAATGTAATATTTAATTCTTACGCCTATTAGTAATTTTAGAATGTAGAGTTATTTTAGTTTCGACAATTAATTATTACAGAACGAGCCACGCGCGCGTTTTTTAAATATTTTTGCTTTAAAATGAAATATTAATTCGCTCCGGTGTTTGATAAATGTAATGAGAGAAAACAGTTGCTTTAATCTTGAATGCATTACCTCAGCGAACTGTCGGTTTGTTACGTAAATGATATAAATTGAAGACTGAAATTACACGTGGGTAAAAATTGATTTCTCGACGTCTAATAACTTTCTACGTGTATTAGCACGTGTGATAAATCACTATCGGGAAATATTGCCAAATACCGCTTCAGGCAAAGCATGTTAGAGAGCTTGTAATTGTTCCCGTTAGATTAATTTATCAGTAATACCCGCGATAAAAGTTGCTGAGATAATTATCATTAAAGTGTGGATAACACCCAGATTTTTATATTGAGACCATAACAATTATTAATTTCAAGAATAAAAGATTTACTTAGAATTATGTTAAAACGCATTTAGTTTTATGCTATTTTAAGCATTTATTATCAACGATAACAAGCATTTTTATAACTATATATTATTATATGTATCATGTACATTGTTATATTATATTTTATACACATATACATTGAAAAATAGAATTTTTTTGTGGCTGATATAATTATAGTATTCCTGAAAATTACTTATAACTAAAAACTTTTATCTTTTTTTTATTTTCCTTTTAATTTATTGATTATTTGAAGTGCAAACTCATTAACGAACATTACGTTGAGGAGGATTGCAAAGGTTTTATTTCACGTATTTATTAAGCAACATTAATGCACACCTTTCATACTTTTGACGCCGTTTGTCATTAATATTCCTCGGCAGGTGCTCGCACGCGTGGAATATCAAACAGAAAACGACGTTGCACGGTGCAGGCTTTTTCAAGCTGCTGTTCGAGACGCATTCCTTTGTCTTTAGCTCGCTATCAACTGCACAAGGACTCTTGATAATCCGAATAAAGAGTCGAAATCTCAGGGAAGTAGACAATAAATCACGTTCGCGCGAAGGTGAATAAGCGTTCCGCGTTACACGTCGAGTTGATCGTTCACGGATTAAAGAAAAAAAATATCGCGTTACTCCTAGAACATCTTTTAGTATCGATAGTGCATTCGAATAAGTGTTGTTTGATATTTTCCAGTGACTTTCCACTATGTGAAGTGATATCGTATTGCATGACGCATCATTTTGTGTGATAAATACAAATAAATGTTTGATCTATTAAAGATTTTTATCTATTAAATATCGCTTTAATTTATTAGAAAATATTTGTACTAAACTCGCGTTAACAATACAATGTTTTCGCGATATTTTCCACGGTACGAATTATTTTTCAATTTTAACTGCACATTAAGCTCTTTGTCCGAAAATTGCTTTTTTTATTTTTTAATTCGCAAGTAGAAAAATTTATATTAAATTCGATGTATATGTGTATTAAATTATGATGCACAGAGTGTCTCGAACATGATTTCGTAAAATCAGTATAATATTTATTAAACAGAAATAATTTATTACGCACAAGGGAACAATGCCTTCGGAATGAAATATTTCTTATTTTCGTCAATTGTATTTTTCAAGATACAAGTTAGAATTGTAATAATTAATACAATAGTCGGTGCCGCAATAGATAGCAAATTTTTATCAAACAACTACAGACGAGCACGGCCTCTGCTGAAAGTAGATTCTGAATATTGGATTATTCGAATTATTGAAGCATATTACTGATATCGTGCGCTAGGAATAATTTAGTAATTGATCGGCGAAACGATTTCGAATAACTTTTTATAGGTCGGCGATTTTCTAGGGTGTAGAGACTTTTTTAATCACGTGATTCTAATTGATTGCAATTAGTATAATTGCTTTGTTGAATATTGACCTATCGCATTTCGTCTTCTCTCTCTCTCTCTCTCCCTTTCTTCATTGTTTATCGGCAAGCGATTGAAATTGATTTAATTCTAATTTTATTTTTTATTTCGATATTTATCGTAAATTATATGCGGACGAATAATGCAGCGCTACGATTAAATCGGTATTATAATTATATTTGCACACCAATCGAAGGCGCTAAATTTAACAGAACCACAGAAAATAAAAAAAAAGAAAAAAAATAATAAAGTTTGTTGGAAAAGCATCTCTTTATACGATTCCATACGCTTACGCGGATTTTCGAGATGGAAGTTTATAATCCGCCGAGTCGTAAATCGCCGTTTTACGACGAGATGCACCAGACAGATACGCTACGGCTTTACCGATCTTTTTTATTCTGTCTGAGTTCACGAAGGTCTTCCCAATAATATCGTCAGGTTGACATTTTATACGCATAATCATAACGGAAAATATTTTTGTGTTTCCTCCGTTTTGCATTATCTTTAGAATGCACTTAATCTCTCGGCGCGATTCGTCAAGAGAAAAAAAAAAGAAAAAGAAGAAAATACGTAAAAATATTTATTTGCTTTTTAATTATCTAAAAGAGAATTTATATATTTTTCATTTTACATTAATCATAAAACTAATCTTGTAATGGTGTATGGAAATAAAGTTTTCTTTTTTTTTTTTTTTTAATTTATTTTTCGAATCGCTGCTTCAATTTGGAAAATGAAGAACGTGGACGGGCAATGTATTGCGAATGAAAAACACGAGACTTATCGCGATGCTCAAATTATTCTGATGACTAATCGGCTGAAATTGGCACGTGACGCCGTTACTCCTAAATTTGACATACCTGATTTATATATTGCTTTTTAATTCGCTCGGATATCAATCTTCACCAAGGGCACATCTGCTGTGCCTATTTCTTGATCGATACGGCGATTGTACCGATCCGCAATTAAACAAAAGGTATTCGGATGAAGAAGGAAAAATTCGCGGTTTATTCTATGACGTATTTTTAGCATTCTATGTTTTTATGTCTAAAACATGACGTTAATTCTCAAATTCTACGGTGCTTAGTCGTAACTAAAATATATTATTTAAATTTTAAATCAATAACTGTTTAAAAAACTTAATTTTATTTTTTTATTTTTTTTTTAAGTATTTAAAACGCGAATTAAATTCATTGTTTTAATGATAAATAATATCTGTGAAATTTTTTGAATTTTAAACGCGAAGTAAGAGTTTAATCTTACTGTGCCACAGAAAGAGATAGATTAGATCTCTCGTGTATAATTTTGGTATGGTAGCCATATCGTAAACCTCTTTCACGACGTGTAAATCCAACGACAAATACACATCTGATAAAATATACTCGGTTAATTGAGGTTCAACTATTCAACGTTTAACGCAAAATTATTCCATGACTGTGAAGCACTTTTCCGCGGAGTGTAGTATCTCAATGAGTATATTTAGCAGAGATAACAGCGTTCCGAGTATTTTTTATTAACCCTGAAATTAAATCTGAACCATTGCAGATCCTTTAATATAATCTTCTACCGATTAAATTATCAGAAAGCGCACTTTACATAATTCATTTAATTCTAAGAAAATTCCATTTTCGATCAAATTTTTATTTAAAATTAATTTAAAAAACTCATCACTTTTTATACGATTTTTATAAGATTCGAGGCTTTCGTAATAAACGTTGAAAAAAAAAAAAAAAAAATTACGGGAGATAACGTTCCAGTAGACTTTTAATTGAGATGTTTACCGAAACCTTTCTACGCTCGCTACGCATTTATGTATAAAGTATTAATTAACCTTGCGCATGTTAATTATAATAGTTCGCGCGGAGAAAACTCGAAGGCTGAGGAAGACTGCTCGCGAAACTAAGTTTCTCTGTGGCTGGATTTGTTTAGGAATAATTTTCGCTGTTGCGAGTTTACCTCGCGGCTTTCGCGCGGGCAAGGCGATCGATCGTCAGGCGTGGGAATGTCATCTGCGCGATCAGCTGTCTAGCCGCAAGGCCGTCGCGGGGAGACACTTACACCCGTTTTCGCGACATTTCCGCCCCCTCCCCGTCGTTCGCGCGCCAAGACGAAAGCTTCCGTCGTGCGTCCGCGTGTTCTCTGACAAAAGCCCTCGATTAACGAGGAAAGCGGATGGATGTCCGCTGCGCGATGCAAACAATTGGTCCTATTCGGCCGCGCGTCCAATTACGAAATTGGCAACGATGAAAACATCGGGCTGGACTCTTAATTCGATTGAGCCAATTAGATTTCCCCTCCCTCTCTCCCTTTCCCCCCTCGCCGTTTGATATCATAGAGGCTGAATGCGCTACTTGCTTTTCGTTGTGAAAATTCTCCGCGGCGAACAACGCCGCTTTTTTATTTATTCCGTCCGAGATAACGTCTCTCTTGCGCTCGACAAGTTTCCGAAATGTATCGCGTGCGGACTGCTACCGAAAGTTGATTAATAAAGTTTTTTTTTTTTTTGTTTCTATCTTTTCTGAGTTTACTTCTCGGAAACAGATTCGACTCGTAATTAAAACTTGAGTAAAAAATATATTTAAAAAAGGGGGAAAAAAATACGGGATGTATAATAGAAATACGCAGGCAAACTTTTCTCGATTCCAAGAGAAGATCTTGGCAAATAATTTCTTTACTGTTTCTTTACAATTGACAATTTAATCGAATAAGTAAAAAGTTGTTTACCAGAAGTTTATTTCTCGTGATATTTGACAGAAGTTATATCAAAGTTTTTTTTTTCTTTCTTTCTTTCTTTCTTTTTTTATTTTCTTAATTAGCGCCACTGGATAACAGTTAATTTGCGGAGCCGTGCTTTTACGTAATTTCTCTTTTCTGCCCTATTTAATTTCATTCTTACGAAACAAAAAGCAAACAAAAGGGAACGTCCGCGCGCTTTGACGACACGAGCGTAAAGGCTCGGGAGCGCAAAGTCGGCCAAACTCGTCAACTTTAATGCATATCACAATTAATGTCTTAAGAGAAATTTTCAGATATTTACTTACTTCGCAGCGACGTTAGTCACAAAGGTACTTTCGGTAACGATTAATTATTTATACGATTAAAAACGTTACATGCGAAAAACGCTTCGATTCTAAAGCAACGAAGTTCCAATTGTATTTTAATAATTTAATGCGATGAGCACACGGAGATGTAACAAGGGAGTCTATTTGAACGTTTCGCGCACAAAGAACTATTGACATGGCTCGAGTTGCAGGATGCAGCCCTAAGAGAATCTAAGTAAATATTAAATAAACAAGCGGGGTGGGATCGTTCTCCCGTTGGTCGAGAACCAGGTCAAGATCAAGCTCGGCGCCCAAGATGTATGGCGATCGCCCGGGAAAAAGAAAGAAGGAAAAAGAAAATAAAAATCTTCCGACCGACCGTGAATTAAATGGCAGCTTCATATCGCAAATTGCGTAATCAATTTCAAGTGACTGCTCGAGCCGATATCTAGGAATATCGCGGCACTCCACCGGATACGATCGTCGTTCTTGGAAAATATCTTCACCGTTTTTTTTTTTCCCTGATTCTTTTTTAATGTCTTTAAATGGAATAACACGTGTCGCGATTAACCGGCGCGTCTTTATGCGATCGTACTCGCGCGCTTCAATTGATTATTGTTTTTCGAACAGGCTATTGTCTGTCCGTCCGTCTTTTATATTAATACACTGTGAGCTTTGCAATTATTATCGCTATCAATTTTAATCTTATCATTTCGGCAGATAAAAGAAATTCGTATTAACATGACGGGATGACAGCTCGTGTCAAGTTATATTTATAAATATTATAGCAAATATGTTTATTTCAGTGATGCGTGTATCTATATTTTATTTTTTATCTAATATTGTAGACAGGCGAGGCGTATCTTTTTCTTAATTCTACAAGTTCAAGTATCGCAAAGGTCGCGGAATGATGTAATCGTATACGGACTAATTTAATTTTTTTTCTTTTTTCCTCTAGAAATCACTGATATTTTTCGCTCTAGCGATTTCAAGTTATCGATATATCTCGTCACTGATCTGGTGATCTTGGTCGTTATCGTCTCTTTCTCTATTTTATCGTTCTCGGATGAATCTGCTATCAAATTGATTGACTCGATTACAAAATTGTCTCGTTGGGGTATATTCGCGACGTGATTTTAAAATCCACGATGTACAAATTTGAGATAGTCTAAATACGATTATTGTTGAAGTATAATACTGTGAGACATAATCGCACAGAAACCTTACGCGATTTTTATAGTACACTCGTTCCAATTTTTATTTTTAATAATTAATTATTTTTTGGATATAGAAAACAGGCGAGTGTGCAAAGAAACAAATTATTATTATTATTTTTTATTTTGTCATTGTTAATCTTTCTCTAGACGCAATAATTAAAAGCTTTATATTCACATTATACATTTAATGTTAATTTTAAATAACCTAACCTTCGCGGAAAATAAAAAAAAAAAAAAAAAAGAAAAATAAAAATAAATACAAAAATACGTAAAAAAGAGTAATAAATCCCAAAATAAGTGCGTTTATCGTTAAAAAAACGCCCGTTAATACGCCCGAAGCCTCGAAACGCCTCGGCCCTGCGAGAGATGTTCGCGTTGTGCCGTTTAATAAAAGTCAGACGACTCTTCCCCGACGTTTTTATGAAATTTTTAAAAAACAGCTGTCTCGGATCAAAGGATTCTATAAACGAGCGGCCGTGATCGTACAGGTTTCTCTCCCGCGGTCCCGAGAGGAGAGTCAGGATCCGCCGGTGATCTCGTGCGTATCCTCTCGTACACGCGTCCGCTGCTAGTCCGAGGGTGGGGGATGCGTCGCGTAAGAGAGAGACAGTTGTGCGAGGTAAGCTACATGGTTACGTTGGTATAAATACAAGCGGCCGCGTTCGCTCGCGCTTAGTTGCTACGATATCCGATGCACGTGACGGCTGTTGATCGTACGCGTCTCGATTTACGCTCGCAAAGTCCACTTTCGGCGCTCTCCCGCGTATTTCACACGCTCGCGACGGCGTATCGCGGCCCGTTTGCGTAGCGTGCGTGCGTGCGTGCGTGATATTCGTTTGATAACGAGAGCGAATCGAGCATTGGGCGGGGAAGAGAGAAGAAGGAAAAGAAAAGCGGGACGTGAGAAAGAGACTTCTATCGGCCCGGGCTCTGTCGCTGAGAAGGCGAGTCTCAAATCGCGCGTGAGTGCTCGGGGGGGGAAAAAGAAGGAAAAATAAAAAAAAAGTAAGAGAGAAGCGTACGGAAAGGGGCATATATTTATATAACCGAGAGGTTACGGAGTGAGAAGGGAAAAACTGGAAGTTTGATAGAAAAAGATATATGCTCTGTACGTATGTTCCCCGAGGAAGGTCAACCCCTCGCGCTTTTCATCCTGATGCTAAGTAACGAGATCATCCCGTGCCCTCCCTGCTGCCCTTAGCGGGCGAGGGCTGATCGGTCTTGAGAACCGTCAGGTTGGAAGGTAGATTATTTAAAAGAAATTCGAAACGTCCGTCGTTGATGGATGATTGAAAAATAAATAAATAAAATATATATATACATATATATAATATATATATATGTATATATATAAATAAACGCGGATCTCTCTCCGCGGTTGGGTCAACGATCGCGCGGATCTCAACGTGTTCTCCTCTCGAGCGGGCGTATCCGCCGATCCGAAGGCACATACGCGCGGCACGCACACGCGTGCCGACGAGAGCTTCTACGTGGGCAGCGAAGCCCACGTTTCACGAGAGTGACTGCGTCGACGGCGTCGTCGGCGTCGGGAGTGAAAAGGCGGTCGACCGTTCGGCTGCTTTCACCGACGAGCCGCGCCGGTGAAATAATGCCGCCGATAGCGCTTTAACGCGCTGCCGCGTCAGCCCGTCCCCGTCTTCTCCGAGGAAACAACAACGGCCGCGCGCGTCACGGATAACACCGTCACCGAGCGCGAATTCCCGTCCACGGTGACGGCCGTCCAAGGACGCGAAAGAGACCCCGTCGAAATCGACCGGTCGGCGGAAAAGCAGCGGCGATTCTTCACGCGGCCTGGAACTGGAGCGGGCCGGATCGACGCGGCGCGCCGAATCGACAGACGTCGGGAAAGTTTGTTCCCTCTACGGCGCTTTGAAAATCCCCGCGGCGGAACCTTCAGCTGCCTTCGCCGGTGTATAATATTAAACAGACAGTGTGGCGAAAGATCGCGGCCGACTCCGAGCCGGGCAACGTTCCTCGCGCTCACGAATACTCGGGGGGAATCTCGGATGGGATACTCAATCGGGACATCTATAAGCCGCGAACATCTCGACGCGGCTCCTAACGGCGCTCGTTCGCCATAAATTATCCGGTCAACGCCATCGAGACGATCTCTTCCACCGGCCTCGTCGTTCGCGATCGGCGAATACGTGTATTTTCGCACGCCAGGCTGACCCTCGACGTGAATCCCTCTCGTGAGACGTAACGACTTCGCAGAAGAGACGAACCGTGTTGCCCGACGTTAATTATTTTATCCTCGTACGACGTAATTATTTTATTTATATTCGACAGCCTAGTTTGTCGCCGAGACGTTAACCCGACGCGTTGAGCGGATATCGAAAAAAAAAAAAGGAGAAGCCGATGGTGTTTCGCGTAAGCCTCTTCAGTGTGGAATCTGGTTGAATTATCTAGTCGCGAGCTGACCTTCCCCGGTGACCTCGATATAAGATACCAATTCGACATTACCGATGCTCTCTGCGACGCGCAATACGCGGCTGTGAAACCGCTCGTCGTTACGGGACGAGACCGTTGGTTTAATTCGGTTAGTTATGGAAACGGCCAAGATGTACATCAGCGAGCCGCAGAACGGTCACGCGGCGACCAAGTTCGCGTCGACCAACTCGATTCCGGCGATGATGGAGCAGGAGTCGTCGTTCGCGAGGCTTTTCGGCGCGGTCGGCAGGCAGAACGAGAACACCGCGATTATGCGGGACAAGAAGAGCCGGCGGCACAGCGTTCTGGAGGATTTGAAGGCACGGCGGGACAGCATCATCCAAAAAGCCCGTAGGTCCAGCGTGTTCGAAGAGAAAGAGAACAGCGCCAAGGACGACGTCGGGAACGACTTCAAGGATGGCAGCGCGAAGGAAAAGTCGAAGGACAGGAGGAGGAGCAGCGAGAGCAACGGCGGACGTAGGAGCTCGGTGTTCTACGTGTCCGAGGACTTGCTCGAGGAGAATCAAGAGGCATTGGAAAGCGAGGACCGTGACCGCGTCGCCCAGGAGGCCAAGAAGGGCCGCCGCAAGTCCTGGAATCCGCTCGTTAAGCCGCCCAAGCTCGATCGCAAAAGGAGGAAGGGCGTGTCCGGTATTCCCGCGGAGACCGGCAGCACGGAGGGCCTCTACTCGCAGAGCTACGCACCGCGGCAGAAGAGGCCGTCATGGTGGAACATTTTCGTACCGGATTCGGTCGGCAGGTATTTACCGCGTATTGTTTTACTAATTTCAAGATCGCCCCACGTACGTGATCGCACGCCACTCCGCGAATCGTCACGTACTCGTTATCGCGAACGATCCCCGAGCTTAGGCGTTTAGCTTGAAAATTAAGGTGGGCGAAAGGTGAGTCGTAAACTGTCGTAAAATTTAAATAAGGATACGTCTAACCGAATGAGTCATCTTTCTAAATCTCACGAAGTGCATCACATTTTTAATACAACGCATTTCTTTTTTTTTTTTTTTTTTTTTTTTATCGTACGTCGGATGAAAGAGCGAAGGAATTTTTAACGCGACGGAAAAATATAAATTTGTTTTATATTTACGCCGCTTAATTATCCGGCAAATAAATTTCACCGTTTCGAACGATTTATTCGTACATTGATTGCAATTAATAATCGTTAAGCGATCAGCGCGGAGTCGTAAAAAAAAAAAAGAAGAAAAAAATAAATACATGTCTCGCACTGTTTGAAAAGAAACTCGCGCGATGAAATACAAGTAAACGATATTTTAAAATGTCATAATGACCGGTACATGCGATAATCCGAAATATTAATGTCCAATTCGCTGTAACTTTCACGGTGTTACATTCATATTTGATTCTGGCTGACCTCCAGCGTTGCAGGCGAAAATAATAATTAAGATAGCGGATGCTTAATTAATTCTCAATAATTTCCAATAATTCGGAGAAAATTACACTTTCCACGATTCCGGCCAACATTTGTGTCGCGTAATTTTAAATTATCGCAATGTCGTAATTAATTCGCCGAATAATTTTAAGTGCCGTTAATGCAGCTAATAATAATCCTATATTTATTTAATGAATAATTTTTGAAACACCGTCGTCGGGATATAAATAGTCCGCAAAGACAGCTGTTTATAGTATTAAATTATATCGTTATCAATCTCTTCGTTTGCGCGTTGACATAATCAGCGTGTCCGACTCGTGAAATTTGATTTTCGATGAAAAAGCACCGACGAAATACGTGCCTTTTAGATAAATATTTTGGGATATCAGTGACGTTGAAATCAAAATCGAGGACCAAGAAATCTTTCCTCGCTTACCAGATGAGAGAACGTTATCGTTTCTAATAACATTTCTTTTTAATGGTCACGGTATTTTGTGAAAATAATGATAATTTGCACTCAATACGACGCACAAAGTGCATATAAAGTATGATTCTAAAAGTACCAATGAAAATAATATACATCGAAAGGCGAAAGAGTTTGTAGAGAGCCCTTTATGGTTCGAAGAGTTGAATCGTGACTTTAAGATATTTGAATGCAAATATTTAAAAGCGATTTGTTTTTCCGCAAAATACCGTTCTTTTTGACTGGAGGAAATTTAACAAAGCATTTATTTATTCTACGCTTTAGAGTGAAAAATATTGTCGATGAAGACAGCGGATATTTCGAGTAGAAAATATGACAGAAAAATTAAATGCAGTGAGGGGAAAAAAAAAAAAAGAATGGAAATTAAAATAAAATTAATAAGGGTTTAATTTAGTTGAAGATTAAACTTTGGCGTCATTTCCTGTTTTTACCGTATTCCAACTGGAAGTAATGCGACATTTTTATTTCGAGGAAAATGGAATTTTCGATATTTTAATATTTCCCTGAACAATGTCACCGGGAACATTTTATGAAAGTCCCTCGTTGCGTTGCAATCTCGCGCGATTTCTCTGCGAAAGACTTATTCGCGGAAGTTATCGCGAAAAATCAACGTCGGTTTGCCCCTTCACAATTTGCCATAAAATCTATTCGAGCTGGCGGAACCGGACGATCATTCCAACGGACGCGCTTAGTCAATGATCGAATGTAGAAAGTTTTGATTTTAATTGCGTTACGTAATTCACGTACGACTGATTTTTCCGAGTTGTCGAAAATCTCGAGAGAGAGAGAGAAAAAAAAATATTAATACTTGAAAATTTAATTTTATTCGTTGACGTATTGGCAGAATTTTTTTCAAACTAAAATACCGTTTCAGAAAAAAAAAAGAAAAAAATATTGAATTAATTTTTTTCCCTTTTTTTATCACATATATATGTGATTATGTTTATATTATTTACCAAAAAGAATTTGATTGTCTATATGTTGAAATGATTCGTTCTTTTTCAATGGCAACATTAATTACAGATCTCTCACGAAATTATACACTTGTAATAAGCTAATTTCGCTAATATAGTTTTATTGTTGTACGTCAAAACCGGAAATATTACTCAGACAAGAAACCTTTTATCATCTCGCGTCTTAGACTGTCAACATCAAGTGTCTATATTGTTAGCGTCGTCTGATATTAATGTTTGCGTTATTTAATAAACGTAACTCGCTGATAACTCTTGTCATATGTCATATATCGTGCGATTCATTACGAATCTCTCTGTCAACGCTATCATTGTTAACGACAAGAGATTGGCTTAAATTCCAAAAAAGTATTTGTTCCGATATTATTAAACTAGCTTACGATCTGTCCAATTTAATCCTCCAACAACATTGCAAAAAAAAGAAGGGAAAGAAATTACTTTTTAATCCTTTAAGTATTTATATTATTAGATTATGATCGAAACAAAGGAGAATTAATCTCAATGGAATCGTTCAACGTGCTTCTGTTTCTTTCTTTTTTTTTTTTTTTTTTGCGTCATTTCTTACGCAAATAGAACTGAAGCATATCGCATTCCAAAAAATTTCGGCCCGTCAAGACAGATCACTCGGAACAGAGATACAGGCCTCTTTGTGACTTGTACAAACCGGTCGCAAGATCTTAAAATAGCCCTCTCTGTCATTAGGTGTTTTTTTTATTTTTTTTTTTTCTCTCTCTTTTCTTTATCGACCCCTCTCTTCGCCCCTCTCCATCTTTCAGGAACAAGTTTTATCAAGTCGAGTATCATTACTTTTTACCCTGAACATTGTTTCTAATATACATACGAAACGGAAAATACGTCTGTGCGCCGAGAGACGATAACCTCGGAATATCTATTGCATCGATTCCAGATACTTTTGCATGTTACTTTCGACGGAAGGCGGAGGAGAGAAGTGCATAGTTTTATCTAGATTTTACTTTTAATATTTTTTAATTTCTTGAAAGACCCCATTCGCGATATGAAAATTAAATCGTGCTCTGAGAAACGATGTTGTTCAGTGACGACACAGTCGTAAGTTGCCTAGCAAAAAAAAAAAAACTAGACGTGTAATCAAAAGGATCGCATGTGCATCGCGTATGCAATTATTTGTGTACAAAAGCGCGTGTAATATAGAACCTTGAAGGCAGATGTTACACCTGGATTCAAGTACACGGCGGCCTTACATAATTCGCGAGCCTCCCCCGCCTTCCTCCCCGCGTTTTATCGACCGACGTGAAATTATCAAGCGCCGCGTTCCGTCGTATTTATGGGAAAGATTTTGCATAATCGTGTTTGCACGGCTATTACTTTTCCTTCCTTTAGCGTCTTTAGAAGTGTCGCCGCAGTTATGCATTCGACTCGACGATCTTATTGCGCCTTAGCCACGCGTTATGCAAACTAGGACGGCGGTTATTGTCGCTGGAAGTATCGGCGTTATTTCTGATTAAGCGGGAATGAAAATATACGTACGGAAAATCTGTGATATCTCATTAAGCTCGTTTCGAGTAATCGGCGGAAGATTTTCGAAGACGACGCTTCTGGAAATAGGGAAGCAGCTTCGTGCAGACGCGGGAGAGAATGTTAACGTGAAGTATTTCGAGCGAAGTAAAATTTTTATAGTAATTTAAAGTCTACTTTTAGGATGGGGAGAATTTTACTTTTAACGTAGGAAGATAGTTTTGTCATTTACATGTGCTTCGGTCTAACTTAACGCGATGAGACTTACGAAAAATTTTTATCGCTGATATTTTATCATTATTTTATTTAAAAAAAAAAAAAAATAGAGAGAGAAAGAATTTTTTATTTTAAATTAAATTATAAAATATTTGATTCTTAATCACGTTTAATTAAAGCAGGCATATTTATTAGAATTTAACATTCTAAAATTTAAATTGATTTACGCCCACTCGAAACCTTGTAAAAGAAACTATTTTTATACTAAATTAGAAAAGTGCAGTATCTAGAAAGTTTTAGTTCTTTTTTTTTTATTTTCTCTTTTCTTTCTTTCTCACGCAATTATTGTTCTATAGACATTTTACAACGTGTAGCTTGAGTAATATTCTACCGGCGTACCAACAGGTTTTTGACAATGCTATCTAAATGGTTGTTCTATCTATCATGGGACTCCATCGTCTTCAAGCACGCAAGGTGTGTCCTTATCCGCCAGTCGCTTGCGTAAAGTGCGTGCGACGCAACTGAGTGAGACGGGACAGCGTCGTTACGCTCTGATTCCACCATTTCTGATTATTCCGGCGTCTTTTATAGCGCACCGAGCAAGTACAAGGTATCCAAATAGCGATTTAAACCGACGGTCTCTTATTCTATCTAACTATCCACCTTCGTCTTCTTTTTTTTTTTCTTTTTTTTTTCCCCTAGCGTTACAAATCCCATATATGCAATTTACGCTTTATAAAGCGTAACACATCCTGAGCAGATTAAACTTTCCACACGGAAGTTATATTTCGACCGTAAACGTTTCATGATGTTTTACATGAAACGAATCACACACATTTCCAATCATTGCGCCGCGATGAGCAATTCTGATACGAAAGTATTTTTTCAATATTTAATTTTCCACAATAACCGGGGAATAACTTTGAAATTTTACATGAAACCGTTCATATCAACTTAATTCGTTTAGCACGGAATTTTATTCGCGGGACACTTTGCGGGGCCGAAGGTGCCGCAGCGACGAATCCGTGTGCAACATTCGCGGATAAACCGCGGCACCTAAATACGGTTCGACAATTTCGACGGTTTCCAAATCGATTTTTAGCCCGCGCCGAAACAAACGCGCGTCGGCGAAAGAATAGATACCGGCGCGCGAACGCGAATTGTTACCCCGGGGTGCCCTTAATAAACCGCAAATGATCTTTCTCAAAGGAATTGGAGATTCAGGTCAGAGCGCCGTAATGTTGCGGGAACGCGGAAGTAAAGTCGCTTCTGTGCACCGCCGCTGCCGCTTAATCGTTCGGCGCGAGAGAAAGAGGCCCCCGCGCTCTCTCGCGATTCGAACTTCATAACGACGCACGCGTTTCAGAACGAGCCGATTCGATCGGTGAGAGGGATTATCGCGAGCCATCCGTCGGGAGGAAGGTGGGGAGGGAACTAGAATTCGATACCTCATCTCGACAAATTGCAGCTGCGGGCCCGATGATTTTATTGTGACGTTATTCAACATATTCAACACGCGATGCATTAATATAATTTATTACAGCTACACATGTGGCTTGCATAATTACTTACATAAGTTATTATTTATTCGCGTATTCGTCCATTAATATATACGTTAATGTTCCTCGTGTTTGACTTGATGCGCTCACATTCGTGCGTTACCTCATTTGTCAATACCGTCTTCTCGCGTGCGTATATGTATATATATAAATAATGTGCCTGATTTTTCAACGGGGGCTCCTTCGCCGACCGGTTGCGCGCGGTGCGTACGCGTACGTATGTGCGTGCCGGTCCGGAACCAGTTTCGAATACGCGGCCGAGCAGCGCGCGCGAAGTGCATTTGCATCGAGCGGTTGAAAGGGTGCCAAAGATGCGAGGTAGCGGAATATACGAGCTCTCTCACGCGCTACGAGGGGGCATGCAGGCCACGGAGATTACGATATCTTATTTTTACTCGCGCCGCGAGCGTGTACTCTCAGGGACGGTGTTGTTTGCCGCGCGTCGCGGCGCGGCCTCGCGCGCGAAACGCGTTTCGGCGATTTATTATCGTAAAAATGCAAGCCCGGGACCCGTGAGCGCCTCTTCGCGACAATGCCGTGCAGCGATACGTGCGATAACGTGCAATTTCACAGGAACGACATACACAGATTATGTTATAATAACCGGTTGATTTAATGAAATGGGAAGCGCATAGGAAATGCAAATAGAATGCAGTAAATATTATAATACGACGCGCTGAGTGGCGACGGCCGCGACATTTATATTGTTGACTGTCTATTAAAGTTGACTTTCGAATTTTATCGAAAGCTCTTTGAATTCAACATCTGTGTCGCAATACTATTATACACGATTTTTTTACAATGCAAAATAAAAATTTCTCTACTTGGTCTTATTAAAAAAAAAAAGAAAAAAATATATCTATGCTCTAATATTATAAATATTTAAATAAGGAAAGTTTTATATAATTTTAAAATAAATTTTATTGATATAATTTAAATCCATAAGGACTAAACTGAATTTTAAATATTAAAAGAAGAAATAATAAAAAATTGATTCGTACGAGATTCGTTAATTTGTTACGCGGTTGCCTTATCTTCAAGGGACATTAATTTAAGATATGTTTCTGCCGTTAATTAAAATTTGCCGTGCTGTCGCGTATTATCTTTAGACGTGGGGCACGGATACCCGCGGAACGGCAACGAATGCGGTTCGCTTAAGATCAAAACGCGACGGGGAAAAACGCTTCGCCGGCGTGACTCGGTATCGACGCAATCGAATGATATTATCGCCGGCGGTTTGCCGGTCGCATTGCGTCGGTGTTCGGCCCTGCGTTGCACCGCTGCACTGACATGGAGACTATTAGAAAGTCGAGCTGCGCGAGTTACAAGCTTCGACCGTTTCGACGAAACACGGCCGAGCGGCGAATTTCATAACGAGCTGCGGCGGGATCTGTCGTTGCGCGAAATCCACGAAGCACTTCTACGCAGGAGAGAAAAAAAAGGAAAAAAAAAAATCGCGACGGAAAATGCTCCCTCACATTATTTTCTCGTTTCGCTACCACTTGCTTACGCACTTATAATATAATACGTCGTCGTTGCTCTCCCGACAACTGCGCGTCATAATCGATCGATAGAAGAAGAAAAAAAAAGGAAAAAAAAAAACTGACGTAGAAGAGAAAAAAAAATTAATTCTTATTAATTCACTCGCGAATAATATTTTTGCAAAGCCAGTTTCGAAGACGAACGTAAATGCCTGTAGCTACGGGATTTTATTACGAGAATTACGTCCTTAATTTCTAATTTGTTCTGTGAACTTTTATAATTATTTAATCTCCTGCGCGCGTGCAACGAAATCCGAATTATTTATTTTATTTCGCGATGTTCAAAAATTCGTTTAAATTACAAAGCGTCAAAAAAAAAAAAAAAAAAAAAAAATAAAGAATTCTTTAAAAATTCGCACCGCTGCGCATATTTTTCATGCCGAAGCACTTAATTTTTTTAGCTCGATATTTCGGTCGCGGAGGCAATAATACGAGGTGGAAATTCTCGGCGTACACCAAACATTTACGAATAAAATACACGCAATGCGGTAAACGCATGCGGTTTGGGAGTTTAAGAACAATGAGAGGCTTTGGAGGAGAGGAAACCGTAAAGCGGCGTTTCACCGTACCGAGTTATAATTGGTTTTGATAATTAATCTAAACAGTATTATTTTTATAAACGATAAATTTCCGCGGGCCGTAAATCCCTGCGGTTCCCATGAAACTAACCGCGCGCGTTTCTACGCGCTTACGCGTACGTACAACCTACATTCATCGTCTATTCCTGTCATTTAGCTTTATTTTGCAAGGCGTTCATTAAACTTGGCAACTCGGACATCTACTCTGTATCTTTTTTCGCATCTGCGAAAATTCTTGGCAGCCGATACGTCAACCGAGAGACGGCACGTCGAGCGTAAGGCGCCAAATACTCAACAGCTGTTTGTTGTCGTTGCTTAATAGCCAAAATCGTCAGATCCTTCTTTCTTTTTTTATTCAATGCGACGGCTTCCTCCGACGCGAACGAATTTATTACACGCATTTTCGGATCGTGATGCAATTACTCCCGGGAAGTTACGTTCTCCTCGCCGTTATTTTGTAAACAAACGTGAAAAATAGACGTCCACCGATATTTCAGAATTTTTTGACAAGCGTGCGATATGATATTTAACCGAAAAAAAATATTTAAATATTTTAATTAATATTAATATAACAGTTTGGAAATTTTATGATATTAATCTGACGTTACTTGTACAATTATTAACGCTTCTGTTTAAATAGAAATATATCGTTAATATATCTACTCGATTGATGGAACGTTGAAACGAAATTTGGGAATTACGTTACAAATGTTGAATCGAACACCGAAAAGCCTTATTGTTCCGGTATATCCGGAGTATAAAAAATGAAAGCGAATAGCGGAATAGCCATCTGATTGAACATTTCATAATACATTCACTTTTCTGCTCGCGGCAAATCGCGCTTATTTTGCATGCGGAAGTTACGGCCAAACGCCGCTGATTAATAAGATATATTGTATAGAAAGTGAGTCAGCGGATAGTAATGATTATTCGTCCAATAACGACGCTCGCGTACACGCTTGTCAAAGTAAAGATCACGAAGATTGTCGCCTCGCGAGCGTACGCGGCACGAGATGTGAGTAATTCACATGTGGCGAATATTACGCGAGGTGTCCTTATTTAATTTTTTTTTTATCGTATACATATCGGCGATAACTGGAATAATTTAGTTCTGATCTTTGAACTTTCATGTCGATTGTATAATACGAACGATCGTAACAGGAGATTATAACATAAGATGTGATGTTAAAATTACACGTTATTTAATCACATTAAATGTCTTATTAATTATAGCTTGCACTGTCGTACATGCATTTCTTTCCTTTTTTTTTTTTATATATATTTTTTTTTCGTATGTCAATATACACGTAGCGAGGACTTGCAATATAAATATGATACATGGTTTAGAAACGTGATTAGAATACCATACGTGTTTGCATTAAAGTTTATATAAAGTTATGTAAAGTAACTACGTGACGTGCTAAAATTAGTATTCTTTTTCTTTTTTTTTTTTACTAAAGATTTTTTTAATCGATAAACGACGCTTTATTAATAACACGTAAAGAGCCGTTAATTGTTAAATAACGCGTCGGCAAAGTTATCGGACTACTTATTAATATGTAATAGTAGCTGAAAATATGTTCTTCTTTACGGGACGTGACTTTCAAGTTGAAAACGAAATTAAAAACATCCCGCAGACTCAATTAGGTGCTTTCCTTAAAATTGCGAAATCTAATGCGCAGGGAAAATTTTTTTTATTTAATTTTTTTATTTTTTTTTTTGCACAGCTGTGGCGGTAAATAATTTTTGGTGTAAATGTCATAGCGCCCACACACGCGCTTGCGGGGCATCGTTTGCGGCTTTACGATTTATGAATTCATAATTATCGTGACGATTATGTCGCGGCATATGGCGCGGCTCGCGCCAACGGTACGTATTCGGAAAATTAATTTCTGCATCTAATTGCGATTTCGAATTAACGTGCTCCGAGGCACGGCGAAGGCCGCAGTTTACGCCGGGGGTGGGCCTTTAATTAATGACAAAACGAAACGGCCGTCCGCCGGAAATCACGCGCCTCGAATAAGCCAATCGATTGGCAATCGTCTCAAAGTATTGCTCGCCGCAAATGGCGGTGCGGATCGATAAAGCGCATCGATTGTATAACGATAAATGCGTTTAAATTCCTGCGACGATGCCGGCCGTACGCGCCGCGAATATGTGCCTTAACGTTTCGCGTTACGTTGTCCTTCGGTTACGGCCGCGTTGCGGCTGCGAAAGGGCAGACAGCGATCTAACGAAGGCTTTTGAAATTTTCGAGAAAGTCGACTTTCGGTGATTGAATTAAATATTGAAAATAAAATATCGAACAATAATAATAATCGGCTGATGAGTCAAGAATAATTATTGCTCGATATTTGATTATAAATATTTAATTTAAGCACAAAGTTAATTTTCTTGAAAATTTTAAAAGTCTATTGGCATCGCTAATCATTATCGTTGTTGATCTGTCGATAATTTATTGTCTTACAACCGTGAAATTGACAGCCAACGCTGCATTATTGTTTGGGTCTTTTATTAAACGAAAAGAAAAAAAAAAAAAAAAGAAAAGATTTAATTAGCTATCTAATTGTGAATTCCGTTCATTTATGCTACGATACAATAATTAACTAATTATCACATTCGAGCACAATGCGTTTTCTAGGAAATACATAAACGTGATTGTTATAACTGGAAACGAAAGCTTATTAAGATGCAAGAGAAATATTTTGCTATCTCGAAAAGTGACGAAAACGGTCTCGCTAATGATATTTTCCTTCGACCTTCGCGATCCTTTGGCACTAACAGAGCAGTGTTGTTTTGACCTCGTTTACCAGTTTCTTCTTGAATTAATTGAATACAAGTATCAATTAGGCGGAAGCTAGACGTCCTCGATTCATACTGTTTTTCGAAGCGGAAGTATCTAACTTTCCGTCAAGAAAACGCACCGAGGATACGCGATTCGAATAAAATTCCTCTCTTATCCTTATGTTTTTTTATTTTTTTAATTTTTTTTTTAATTTTTTTTTTCCCTACTTTTTATTTATTACGTTAATGCACGTATTCAAGATTTCACTCCAGAAACGAGATATTTTCTCAAACATTTTATTTTATACGTTTGCGTACCCACTCTTTCAAAATGCACCTTGAATTATTTACGCAAATTTATTCATATGTTAAAACACGCTGCGTAAAAAAATAACTTCAACGTAAAATATCTAAAGAGGAAGTTAAACTTTCGATGTAACGAAAATCCACGAAATCTCCGCGAGCACGTCTCTCCTTTACGTCCTTCCTTTTATTTTCTTTTTACGATCGTCGACGTTTCCGTTTAATTCGCGCGGTAATGCGGAAGGTACATCGCACGACTGATGTCCCGTCTATAATACAATGGAATTTCCACGTTGCTTTGAGTCACGGCAGATGATCTTTATTAATGGGAAAGAAAGAAAAAAAAAAAAAAAAAAAGAAAAAGAAAAAGAAAAAAAAATTTCCGCGTCAGTACGAATTAAGAACGATTAGTATATCAATCGTAAAGATAAAAGCGATTAACAAAGCGTACGAGGAAACGCTAAGCGATACGTAAATCCGTGCTTCGAGGTAAAATTAAATCAAAGAGTTCAACAATTTTACGTTATTTTCCAGTCGATCGTTTTAAGAATTTAAAAATTACCAAACTGTTCGTTAAAGATTCTTTACGTTCCATAATACATCGTCGCGGATCAACAGTTTCGAGCTGCATTTATTTCCGCGACGGTTACGATCTCGTACGCGACCATATTACACCACACGGTACGTTATATCGATTACATTATACGGGCCAGTTTACGTCATAAAGTAACGTGGTTTGCGGCACACGAGGCGGCGCAAATCGAGTTTATCCTTTGCGAATTCCTGGAGCCCCGGGAAGCTCGTCAAAACAACGTCGACAAACCCGCGGAGTTTCCGTCTCGGCGGCCAGCGTTGTTGCCCGAACAACCTGATTGCCGCGCACAGGTGCGCGAGGGGAGGAAAGGCGGGCCATACGCTCGCATCGCGGTGCTCTCTTTCCTCGGTAAAGTTTGCCTTCCGGTGGCGGGAGTTTGGCGCGGGATATCGATCCTCCTTTCCCTCCCTCCCCCTCGGTCGTTGTCGAGGACAGCGAGTTTCATCCTTGCGGTTCCGGGACGGTCGTTAAACGAGTCGGACAACGACGGGGAAGAACATCTCTCTCGCGGCGTTGTTACCCGTACGGAAACACCGATGCCTCGGCCCCGTGTTTGCCTTGCCGGCTCGTTAACCGAGAACAGGAGGGGAACTCCACGTCTTGGTTCACCGTCGAGTTTTTCCTCCGTACCCGCCGCGCACCGGGATCGCAATGCCTTTGCGGAACGCGCGGCGACGGAAAGCATTTTTACGTCCCCGCCGTTGAAACACGAACAGTTTATCGTTTTAATGCTAATCATAATAATTAAAGGTGCGATAATGTATTCCAGGCGCGATGGAGGAGACGCGAATGGCGGATGCGCGATAATGAGAGTCGCTTTATGAGCTACGAAACGTGGACAACGATATCGATCGGTTTGCGCGTCACAAAGGAACTTTACGAAGTCAATATTGTGCCGCGTATCATTAAAAAAAAAAAAAAAAAGAAAGAAAAAAAAGACGGCACAGCCGTTATAATGGCGCGATTATCTCTCGCGTCTATCGTTGGCGCAGTGGCAGTTACCGTTCACGGTGGCATATTGTTTATTACCCGTAAATCTGACGAGCGGTTCTTCCAAGCTCTCCGGAAATAATAATAATGATAATGACGATAATAACGCGCTTCTGGCATAATAAAAGTAGATTTCTTGCGCGGGCCCTCCCACCCCTTCTCGTATTTGCGGAACAAATATGCACAATAAAGTTTTGTCAGCGCGAAACGGTGAATTAAATTCAGATCGGATGTTCGATGTATCGCGAAATTATTTTGGCAAAATGCCTCGTCTTGCCAATTTGGCGACGCGGCGGTTTTATGAAATATGATAACGGGGGAAAGGGGAGGGGGGGGGAGGAGAGAAATAAAGGCAATTCGTGCGCGTAAAATTTCCGCGAGCTGTTATTTACTGGCGCTTTCTTGGACGAATCCGAGGTACGTCTAACTAGTTGCGCTTATTTTATTTCCATCGCAAATGCAATTTTGGCGAGTTCAACCTTCGACGTTTTATATACCGTTTGTACTTTTGAGTGAGTACCACGGACGTTATATTACGCTTTATATTACGTTTCATTTTATAATCGCGTATGAAATATTTTACGTTACATATATTTATTTTTATTCCCCGGAATTTCGCATGACAATCATAATTAATGAATATCTCATACGCTTTCGTACGTACCGAAGAGTCAATTCCAACTAATTAGTTCCCGGCAAGATATTTAATACTAACGCGGCGCGTTGAGAAATAATCCCCGGCGATTCCGCTTAAGCGGTACGTTTAATTATAGCCGCGGTTACCGTCGATTCGATTAATATCCGACGATGAGTCGTCCCCTCGATTTCGTCAGGGAGATTAGGAAATCTCGGCGATTTCCCGTTGACGTATACGCCGTCGGAGGAGTCTTAAAGTCATCGGGGGAGGAGGGGGGAAGAAGGGGGGGGGGAACCTCCGTCAGTTAACGACACCGGGGGAATACGGCGGCCGTGCCATTATCGCAGGAAATGTCGAAATGGCCCGCCGTTCGTTCGTCCGCGCAGCGTTCGTGCCACCTTTCTCCCTTCGGACGATCCGCGATCCTAATTCCATCGTGTGTGTGAAGCCACCTTGTGTCCGTCCGGTCGGACGCGCGTGATCTCGGTCACGCAGCTCGCCGTCGCGATGGCTGGGAAATTTGCACGTCCCCCGTCCACGCACGTACCGTCCGTTCTTATTGCGCCCGGCGGTGGCGAATTACTACACGAACACGTAACACGAGCCATTTGAGTGGCGCTCGGCCCGTTAAAGAGGTCATCCGAAACTGCGTTATTAACTCCGCGCTATTAACTATCGATTTCGCCCCCGCGAGTCCGTCCGCGTCTGTTTCACGTACGTTGTTATGTGGGAAAGAAAGACGCCTGCGAAAAAATTATTATTCGCGTTGCACGAAGCTGCCGGCAGTTGCCTGTTTCCAGGCGCGATTGCAACAATTGCGTAATGAGAATAAGGGAATTTGTTCAACGTTTTGACTTGGCGTCACGTTGGTGGAATATTAATTAATTTAATTTTTTTTTTTTTTTGTGCTTAATTCTTTGAAATTTATAATTGTATCGCTTTTTTTTAGTATTATTTGGTCGCGTGTTTGAATCAACGCGGTCTTGTAATTTAAAGAAAAAAGGGATTCAGAGATTGATTGGCGAATTCAGCGCGGAAGGTAAATATGAAGTTACAAAAAGAATATGAATTCGTGGCTTATCCTCGGAAGGATTAAAAAAAAAAAAAAAAAAAAAAAAGAAGAATTCCAATACTGCGTATCGACGGATAAATATTTCAAAACGCGGGTTATGTTTCCGTTCAATTGGCTTGGGTTACGAATTTATTATTTACGTCCTCGGTATGAGCTCGCGGCGCGATGACTTATTAATCGTTCCTTTCTCGTTACCGCGAATTTTCACAATCTCCGGTAATGCATTCTTTTTGCGCGCGCAATCGCCACGTGCGGTTTTATCAAACACGCCCCGGCGCCTTCGTTCAATCCGCGCCCGGGCGCGAAAAATCGCGGACGTAACTCGCGACACCGCAAAGTGTTATGCAAATGTTTGTTTTTTCGGGTGAAGTATCGCCCGAGCGTGAAAGCAACGAGCCGCGTAAACAAGGGTCATCGAAATTGTGCCAAAGCTATTTATACGTATCCGCTTATATTTACCTGGTCCGGTGAAAAACGACGGGCCGCGGCGCGCAGCGGTGTTCGGTCACTTAATTAAATATCGTTCGGCGATTTATTTTATTCCTACGCGACACGGTCGTGCAACGGCATTAATTTTGCCGAGCCCTCAGACCGCTCCGACGGCTAATTATTGCCGCGCCGTCGTGCAATTCAACGCAATAACGTAATTTACGTTACCTAATCACCGGTAAAGTCTAACTTTGGGACAAATTGCGAAGGGAGATTAAAATGAATTACATCCGAAAGAGCGTTTCTGTTTTGCGCATTGTTATTTCCCCGCTCTCGTTTCTGTATTCGGATGCACCGCTGTGCAAAGTCCCGAATTTATATCTTCCGAAACATGAAATGTTCTGTCTCGGTTTTGCTCAATGTACATGCGTCCGCGCCTTTCGGCGCATTGTTTCGAAGTTGCCAGCAAGTTCGTTATAGTCCCGAACGTAGAAAACAACCGTAATTTCAGAGAAACTTTTTTTATATTTTTTTTTTAATGAGTTTATTGATTTGAAAAATTAAGTCTCATTACTGCATTTATCGGCAGTAATTTAATATTGAATAAAAGATTCGGTTATTTATAATTTAATAATAATACAATTAATATTTGAGTGCCTCCTTTTTTTATTTTTATTTTTAAATTGTATTACGTTAAATAATTGAAATAATTGTTTATCGAAAACTTCCGAAGTGTATCTTTCATTAATTTATTCAGAACTAGAATAAACTTATAGGCTTCGCGTGCGCTATTTTTTAAAAGGTCCCAATTCGTGCGCGTTATTATAATTGGGGACAATAATTAATTATAATAATTTCTATATAATGATTACAATTGAGTAATCAATAGTCGACGGTATGTTGCCAGTTAAAGAAACGCAATTGCAAACTACGAAAATAAAATTCAGGTGACTCACCAATCTGCATTCAGCGGAGTTGAAGACATCAGCCGGTGACTGTAACAAAAAATAAAACATTAATGTAGACATGTTATTTAAATTAAAATATTTAATTTAACGTAAAGGTAAATCTTTCATTTTTTTTTTCAACATTTTCTAAACGAGAAAAAAATTTATATTTACCTATAAGTTGCTCCGCTGATGCAGGATGCCCGTCCCGGGCCTGCTCCTCCACTCAGATGGGACGTGACGAGCCATCCTTCCGCGAACAAGTCACTCGCGAATACCCCGACCGTGATTTTACTCGCGAAAATTACCTAACACTATCGCGCGGTATTTTTCGGCGCTCCTAAAAAAAGATTATCGAAAAAGAAACGTCCGAAAACTTAGCGGCACTCCCGAAAACGACCGACTTTATTTTACTGAACACTGCGCGGCAGCGGAGATCCTCTTGATCTGTAACAGAAAAATTAAAGAATAATTTTATAAATATTCAATCTAATTAAATAAAATATTAAAAGAACGTTATCAAAAATGTAAAGCATTTTACTGCAAAGTAAAATTGATACTTACCCTGGGGTTGCTCTGCTGGCGCAGGATACCCTTCCTGGGCCTCCTCCTCCTCTCAGAACACCAGACCTCCCGTCGGAGTGACCAGCTTCCTCTCGAATTATTCCAAGTTCGTCCTCGCACTGATTATCTGCAAGCAAAAATCCCAAATAGTTAGTTAAAATTACGCGAGTCATACAACGCTTCTAAAAAAGAAAGGTCGCCTCAGAGAGACGAGCACATGAGTAGGAACGTAGCTTACTTTAAGAAAAGAACGGTACGCACACGTGCTCTCCTCGTAAGGTGGATGTGGGAGAAGATAGTTCCCGTACCAGGCGGCTTTCGTCGAACGGAAATGCGAATTTCGGTACGGAGACACGTGCTTGCTGTGCCGTGCGTAGTTACGTGTATGCTCGCGCGACCGCTGGAGAAGGACAAAGCGAGAGTGGGAGTGGTGGGGTAATATTCCTAGCTCGTGGCACGTAGGCTCGCGCTCGCTCTCACCCCATTCCTCCCCCCCCGCCGGCTACCTGTTCGTTACTCTAGCACGTCTTACTTGTAATATTTCGGATGGACCGAAGAATCGAAAGGACCGTCGCTTTAACGCGAGTCATACAACGCTTCTAAAGTAGAAAGATTACCTCAGAGAGACGAGCGCCTGAGTATGGATGTAGCTCTTTACGGAAAGGACGGTAGGCACACGTGCTCTCCTCGTAAGGTGGATGTGGAGAAGATAGCTCTCGTGTCGGGCGGCTTTCGTCAAACGGAAGTGCGAATTTCGGTACGGAGACACGTGCTTGCTGTGCCGTGCGTAGTACGTGTGTGCTTGCGCGACCGCTGGAGAAGGACAGCGAGAGTGGGGGGTGGTAGTGGGGGAATATTCCTAGCTCGCGGCACGTAGGCTCGCGCTCGCTCTCACCCCATTCCTCTCCCCGCCGTCTACCTGTTCGTTGCTCTCGTACGTCGTAATTTTAATATTTCGGATGGATCGAAGAATCGAAAGAGCCGTCGCTTTACATCTACGGCAGTTTCTTGTGTCGGGATCGAAGACGTCCCGACGAAAATACCGTCTTTGCCTGGATACAAGTACCAATTGAATATTCTTCTCTCGAATGTGAAATCGATCGGGCTTGATGCGCGAATTTATATCCCCGTTGTTTTATTACGCGTGCGGAAATACGTATGCGCGTTGTTTCGAGAAAGGGGCGAATTTTTTCCAGCATTCCGGTAAACGAGGGGCCGCTGCTTCGATACGGTAACGAGCGAATCCACTAAGCCCCGTCGAATGTAATCGAATTAAAACGTTGGGTGCAATTAGCGCGGAAAGAGACGCAGCCTCCCGTGCACGTGCGAGTGCGCCGCAGACGTTATTTCTCAAATTGACCGAATCGAGTGCGGCTTTCGCCGCATAAAGTGCGAGTGAATTTTCGCGATTCCGCGTGCGGATACATAACACGTGTCGCGGCACGGATCGCATTGAATAACCATACACAGCTGCATGTGCATCCGATGAAATTCTACAATGCATTATAACCAATGTTTTTTCAGCGATCAGTCTAATTTGACTTTCTGTACGTTTTATTATCGATTGCGAAGCATCCTGATGAATTGCTTTTTGCACTCACGCTTATTTTTAATTCGATTTAAAAGTATCTGCTGCACGCTTGGAAAAAATAGATCTTTTTAATATTTTTAAAGAAGGGCAACGCGAGTGTTTTAAGTACAAAATTGTAAAATTAAAATTAAAACACTACAAGATATAAAAATAATTATTATATTAAAAGAAAATATTTTTCTATAATATTTAATATTTCCTGGATTTTTTTTTTTTTCTTTTTTGTCAAAGTAAAAAACTTGTTAACAGACGCGAATATTATTTTAACGTGCGCAAAACGGAAAAAGAAACGCGATACATTAATAAATCGCATGTTCATATGTCGCAAATTAAAAGTCAAGCACGCAAGGTCGCTCATTAAATTCCACGAGAAGTTAAAACACTTGAAGTATTCCGCTGGAAAGCAGCTTTTTTCCGGGTGGAAAATTACTTTCCGAGCGTACTGCAGTTAACTTTTTTTTTCAATGTAATTATAATTTTAGTTGTTTTTTTTTAAGTTCCCGCTCACGTAGATTGCATGTATTCACCACCCTTGTTTGGATTGTTTGTTGCATCCCAGGTCCAGGCGAATGTCCCAGGACATCACCTCGAAATCAACGGAAAATCTATCGGCGTCTTATTTCAGGTACGCATAACACACGCATATCATCATCACTTCTCTATTTTCTCTGGACTTCAACGGTCAACAATTAAGTATTATAAATAGTTATGATTTCATTATTGTCATTGATGTTTAGAATGTACTATGATCGTCTCAATAGAACCGCACGCAAGAATGTACATAAAATGCACGTAAGAATGCAACCGTATTTTTAAAAATAGACTTTTAAGCATCAATTTTTCCCTTTTTCTTTTTTTTTGGAAAACGTCGCTTTGTCGTCGATAGGCTAAGTCTACTTATAAAGCGGCCGCAAAGGAAATCTTTTATCGCTTAACAATTCTTTACCAATTAAAGAACTATGTTCCGTTTGAAGAGTAAAAACTAGAACGACTCTGAAGAAAACCGGCGGAAATGTAGCTTACGATAATGGGCCGCGATTGCTGTGACGTAACGCAAGTTCATTCACCGGCCTTTTCCATTCGCACTTTTTTTTTATTTTTTATTTATTTTTTTTCCCCTTCTTTTTTTTTCTTTTTTCTCGCGACGCGTTGCACTGTGTCGCATTATTCAGGCCCCGTTCGCAAGGAATCTCATTGGGCTTTATCTTTGTCGGCCACGCGTACGTAGACGAGTCGACTTATGGAGCCAGTCCGTACAGTCCACGGTTCGTTGCATCGTGAAATTGCGTTTTGTTATGGCTAAGCGAGATTGCCTCCACTGAACTGAACGTTTTACAAATAGTACCGCGCCAAACTATTAGCGTCTACCCACAATACGTTCCGCGGGAATAAGTGGGCACTTTCGACTTTATTTCCGAATGTACCTAGCGACTTGATTTCAGAGATATAAACTGAAAGTAAAAAGGCTTTCTTACTTTACGGTATTTTTTTTTTTTTTCGCGCGTTTTGTTGCATTCTTCTGTGTCACGTTTGATTTATATTTTGAGCCATCTCGAATTTTTTTTTTTAAATAAGATTTCTTTGCAAATTGATGTTTCGTAGTTTCACGTGAAAATTTCGGAGATATTAAAATTATTTTTTGATAAAGAACGCGCGGAGTGAAGTCTATTTTGCATTCCCGATTTATTTCACGCGTTCTTTTTTTTTTTTTTATCTATTATCTATTTTTGCAAATTTCGCTTTGCTTAATCGAATTTGTTGCGCAACGAGCTCGGCGTATAAACGAGAGTAAAGCTAATTAACTGCGTTTACTGTATTACAGGAGCAAAAGCCGTAGCATGGATCATGGACTTACAGCACCCTTCGATTTGGAAGCTCTACGAAATAAGGTCGAAGGACGCTTTGAATCTGTGGATAAGCTCTCGAAAGGTGAGTACTGCATCACACACCTATATATAATTAAAATAATTGATAACAGCGCTGGATAACTTGCGTAAATATTCGAAACGCACGTGAACTCTGCCTAGGCAATCCGATATCGCAACTCATCTTATATTTATTTAAAAACAAAATCCAACGTCGAGATTAATTACATTTCTCTCTCTCTCTTTTTTTTTTTTACAACGTAAATATTAATTACTTTATACAATCCAGTATATTTATTCCCGCCCCCTACGCGTTTAAATCGCAGAAAAACCACGCAGCCGCTTAGATATCGCCGTCTTAAAGGTTCGATATTGAGCGGCAATTTATCTTTTTTACCTTCGAAGGATGCGTCATCGTGTGACGTCCGCCCCCTTTCTATGATGATCGATTCGCCGCGCGTTATCAAAGGGGGGGGGGGAAGGGAGAATCATTTAGCATGCGATGTCGCGCGCGAAACAGCGCGCGCTCGATCATCCGCGGGGGATACCCAAACGCGGAAGTGCCGAGTGACGTAGGCGGCGGCGGTCCGCGGGCAGGCTCGTGGAGAGGAGGCTGGCCATGATAACGCCGGTGATCTATACCGCGGCGAAGGTCTCGGGGACCCGGGCCGTTTCGACGAATCAGCCGCGCGCAACCTTACTCGGGCGCCGTTACATTGACTTACTTTCTCAAAGTGGCACAAGTGCCACGTGTGATCGATCGCCCTATCTCGGCGCGTATTTCGTGCCCGACGCGCGGCGGCGTCGCCGATACCCGCCGTCGCCCGAAAGCTTAATGAAGACTAATTGACGCGCGGGATTAGGGATAAAGTGGCGCGGTAATTAATGGAGGAGGGTTTCGATAAACGGAACGCAAATCCAGCCGCGAGATCAATAGGATTACGAACAAGCGGGAGGGGGAGTCGATCGCGTACGTATCCGCGTTTATCGCCCGCTGACGACTCGAGACGGAGAATTGTTCAGGCGGGGGTTGGGAGGGAGGGGGGGTGTAAGAGGGAGGACGTCATTGTGCGCGTTTTGTGATACGCGATCGCGCGGGGCGTATGTGATTTCTGAGCGTGCCTAGTAATTCCGCTCTGTCGATACTCCTCGTTCGTGTCTGCTAATTGACTTTGGACAACTGTTGAGAATGATGAAAAAGCGATAATTTCGTCATTAATCGTATTACCGTCAAACTTTAATTTGTCACTCGCCCGGAGCGAATTGAATTACGCAGGCTAGAACGAAATTGTTATCGCCGTCGGCTTGTTAATTACTTTCTACCTCGGGTCCCCGCCCATTTGAAATAAGCGCGTGTGCGGAATTTTTTATTGTTTTTATACCCCGAACGCAGGGAGCGAGATCCGCTGTTAACGTCGCCGTGCCACGGTTCGTTTCGCGTACGTTAGATCGCCGCGAAAATGTAGATTCTCGCCGGCTTCGCGCGCGGTTTATTATCAATCCGCCTCGCGAGCGAAACTTAGGTAGCAGCCCTGAGCGTTTGATTCATTCGCCGCGCATACGCAAGCGGGTGAAACGGCACTAATGGGAGCAGAGGGCACGCCGAGGGACGATTGTTTCCAACTATCGTTAGAAATTTATCTCATTACCTTGTACGAACCGTCTGCGGAATTGCACGTCGGAGAAATAATCTGGTCGCCAATACAGCCGTCCGCGCGCATGAATTTATCGCTGCCGCGACGTTATTAATCAAACGAAATTCTCGGAGTTCTTTATTTCGTAAACCGATTGTTTCTTTTTTTTTTTTTTTTTTTTTTTAATAATTGTTACTGACATTTATTTATTAAAATAACTGAATAACAATCGGACAGATTGACAGAGTATATTTGATATTGATTTAATTTTGGTTATTATCTCGTGCAGATAGAGACAATTTTTTTTATTCATTTTTCGGGAGGATTATTTTCTGCGATAAAAATCCGTAGAGAGGGAAAAAAAAAAAGTAAAAATAATATAAAAATTAGAGGAGCAGCGATATTCTAAGCGCGATGCGCTCGTCGATTGCATTGACGTTTTTATCGAGGTTCTCTCTCGTCGTATCTATGCATACATGCGACTGTTTACATTGTAACGACACTAGTTGCGCACGGGCTGTGCAAACGTTCATTCCCGATTATGCCACGCGCGAATATTAAGTGGGGCTTTGAAAGTTTCTCGGAAACGACAGGATTGGGAAGCGTAATATTGCGCCATGTGGCCAAGAAATAAGTCGGTGGAAAAACCTATTCGCGTTAAAGTCTTTCGTGGGATTTACAAATCTCGATATATGGTGTAACTTCGGCCTTAGCCTCGGCGTGTTTAAATATTCCTTATTACGTTCTTTAATCAATCTCGTACGGAAAACCTGTTTCGTCGTTTCCCGAAAAATGTACGAGCGTTTAAGATCTGATTGCTTTTCATTTTCATTCAAACGTCGCGGACGGTCTCGTTTGTTCGCGACGATATCTCCATCGACGGCGTACAACAATAGATTAGCAATGCAATTGCTAAAGTTAGGCGTCGGAAGAGAAGGCAGAGAAGTCGGAATTGAGTAACTTTCGAGTGGGAACCTATGTTCTCCGCCAAGTTATTCTAAGTCGGTACAAGCTTGCGAACGTAAACAAGTACATTGCGGATAACATACCAATGAAGTAATCTTAATTTAATCACTTTAAAATTATATGCGAGTTACTTCTGGGCGATAATTATTTTTTTAATTTTAAATGGAAGGTGTAAGATCTAATTGCTGCCACTTTTCTTCGCGTTATCGAATATCGTGTCCGTAATTAATTTAAAGACACGAATGTAATTAATTTTGAAATGAATATTATGTGTCTCACGCGAATTAATTTATGCGACTTTTTTATCGCGTTTAGGCGATTTATTTTAAGTACCGTGTTTGCGTAAATCTTTTTTTCTTTTTTTTTAATTAATAATAAAATAAATTCTTGACTCACCGATGCGCAGCAGCGGAGTTGTCAGCAATTTTGCGCCAAAATGTCGTCAAATTTATTTCTTGAGATGCGGAAAGTAATCGCAACCGTATTCCTCGTCCGGGAATGTTCGGCATGTCCAAGTCTGATTTTCTCTTCGCGTACTGGATACTCGCGATATCCTCGAGATCTGTGAATAATAATCTGTACTCGCGCGCGAGCTAATTAGTTATCGAAATCTCTCGCGCGACATTGTATGGTGCTCGAGTAACAAAAATTATTAACCTTTACCACCCACATGTTCGATTCTCACTTTCGAGGTTGACCCACCGTGCCAGCCGCCCTTCGTTCTTCCTTTAATATCGTTGACGGGAGATTTTCAATCCAAGTAGGAAAATAATTACGATTAGATGCTCTCGAGAGTCCTGCGATCGCGACGAGATCCTTTACACTACGATATGCTTCGGAATATGAAACCAAAATGGCGCACGAAAAGAGTACAGAGGTCAAATCCGCGACTAATTAAAACTGCCGCGCAAGAAACTACGTGCGGGTTCGGTCCGATATATTCGCGTTGAAAATGCCCGACGCGTAAAGAATTAAAGATCGAGAAGTTAATTCGCGTCGTAAATGCCCGACGCGTGAAGAATTAGAGATCGAGAAGCTAATTCGCGTCAGAATTGATAGCTTTAATTATTAAGTTTTTACTTTGTCGGCAGCGGGCCGCGCGGCTCGTGATTGGCTGCCCGCGGGGGGGTGTGACGTCACGTCGCACCAGGCGCGTTTTCACCATCCGAGCGCACGCGACCTTGTTTGCGTATCTGACCCTTCGGCAGGTTAACGCGTTACAAAGGAAATTATACATTAAATATCGCTCCGTCGAACGTTCATTAAAAATCCCCCTGCGGTCACGGGAGTTCGTGGAACAAGCGAATAAACCACTTCAGCGTCCCCTTAATTAATGGTACGTTAATCACTCGCTATCTTTATATTCATTAATTTCTTTTATTTCCACTTTGGATTTGTTTAATTTCTATCCAAGCGAAATGTGAGCTTTGCTTCGATAAAATTCTCAGAGTGCTGAACAGTCTTTTTTTTTTCTTTTTAACGTAAAGTTAGAAAAAGTAAGAACGCACGCGATCTGTAATATTTAACTGAATGAAAGTCAGTCGAGGGATAATTAATTTTATTTGACTTTTGTTAGGTTATGTGACTTTAACTTTCAGTGACTTAATTTAATATTATTTTAAACTATGTGAGAATTCTGTTAAAAGAAGGAAAAGAGGCTTAACGGCACGGTTATCATGCCGCTGTGGTAACATCCACCGAGTACCGACGCGATAATTATTCATCTGAATATAAGATCGTTTAAGAGTGATGTGGAAATGCACACTTGTCTCTTATGCATATTCGTGTTATTACAATCCAATAATGAATTCACAACACGTCGCGACTGGCGAACGTATCGAGTATGCGTCACTATCGCATGGGGACTAATTATCTAACTAAACGATCCTGTGGGACACGAGACTCGTAACGCCCGTTACGTAATTACAATATCGGAAGCACGAGAAGCGATACGATCGATTAACTGAAATCACTAGCTTCGAATTCCTTCGTTTACCTACCCCGCCTTCGAAATTACCCCGCCACTCGCAATCAATTAATCGTCAACAGATAAATAAATAAATAGAAATTAAATAACATTTTAAAACTAAAATAGCGAATCTTTGTTCGACGATACATAAATCTCGTAAGAGAGATCAGTTTCGCGATTAACGATCAGACGCGACGCCAGAAGCGACAGTTGAATAATCCCGCCAGGGATGACGTCAACCCAATCTCATTATGGCGATCGGCAGACGGTCAGTCGCGTGAAGTTGCTGCGGACGGCGTTCGTTGCGTTCGCGAATCGCGCGCGCGAGGTGTTCGTTGACGGTGGACGCGTCGCTGGTGCTCGATGTCACTCGGGCGTGTCGCGATTGTTTTCTCGTTCCTCGACGTTCACGGCGATCGGAACGGTACACGGACGACCTCCGCGAGTGTACGTCAATCGTTCTCGTGATCGCGCGGCCTTTTTCGCGGCGAGGCACGTTCCCCCCGCGCAGTTCCAGCCGCCGCGCAGCCAGCGTTCGCCTCGCAACCGAGTGTCAACCCGGCCGGGAGTGAACGCCAGCCGACGTTGGTGACTTCTTTCTTGGTTCGTTTCTGTTATCGCGCCCACGGCGCGATAAGTGCAGACGCCGCCGAGCGCCATCCGCGTCCAGCGGACAGTATCGTTTCTGCCGCGGGACGCCGTCGTAACCTCGCGCTCACGGATCCACCGTGCTATGCCTCGCGAAGCCGTCGCTTTAGGCCACGTTACGCGTACTTTACTCCGCACTTGAAACGGAATTCTTATCACGCGGCTGTTTTATTTTGTAATTTTTAGCCGCGTATTTTTAGCTTCGCGTGTATGCGTCGCGTGTATGCGTCGCGTGTAAATATTGTCACGCACACATGCGCACGCTTCGTCGCGCGTACGGGTGACAGATAATGGCGAGGCTAGAGGAAACTGTTTTGTCTACGCTCGGGAGTCGCGGGGATCAAAGTTTCTCTATTCCGACGGTTTCGGGCCGCGTAAACTGAACGAGTTGGGATTTCATCGGCGTTCCCGAGCGAGTCACCGGGGCTTCGCCTTATCGCGCGCGTACAGTCCCGTCACGCGAGAAAGTTTTCGTGCCCGGGCCGGTTTTTGCACCGGTCCGCTCTTTTTTACGTGTCGCGTCGCCAGTGACAAGGTCGACCGCGTCGCCGGCGACGGGGAGAAAGTGTCCCGCGAAGCCGCCCGTTTCCGTCCGCGTGAAGAAATTAAGTTCACGCGACAGCCCGACGAGGGAACTTTTCGCTTCGGTAGATTAATCCCCGATTATTTCCGGCGATAATTGCCGGGATAATTTACAAACGCGAGCGACTTTCGCGCTGAAGATCCTTAGTCTTGAAAAATTTAATTACGCGAAACTTGTCCTGAGACAAGCCGGCCATTAAGTCGTCCTTCATTTTAATTATCCTATTCTGCGATTGTTTAGTTTTTATTTTTCTCGCGTCGCGTACGTTGAGCTTTATATTTCGTGCATTTTTTTTTTTCTTCTTTATTAAAACTCGCGTTCACGTCAGCCACGTCGGTCCCGAACTTCTCCGGAGAAGGATTAGCATTACAAAACTGGGCTGTTTATTTCAATGACTGTGTTTTTGAGAACGCCCGAGTTTAAGTCCGATAAAATATACCGCTAGACAGTAAAAAGGCTACGAAAAGTGATAAAACTAGGATAAGTCCGCGCTACCCGTGTTTCATTCACATGCAGATTTCAATTCAGACAGCTTTTACGTGAAAAACAGTTTGCTCTGCCTCTTGCATTTTCTTTCCTTTTCGCGAAATGTACTACTACTTAGCGCCACGAACGTGCCTTATATTTGAGTGTAGATAAAATTAGCGGAAAGCTGAAAAAGTCAATACCATTGTACCTCTTGTAGAGCCATTAGTTAAACCTGAAAACTATACCGAGCCCGTAGCCAATTTAATATATATTTTACAACTTAATATATATTTTACAATTTAATATATATTTTACAATTTAATATAATATATATTTTACATTTTTAATATATCTTTTACTTATAAAAGAAAAAGAAAAAAAATATCTCAAGTAACTTAACTTTTAAATCAGCCTAGAATTATCTCCCGCTTCTTCTATCTATTAATTACTCGCTTAAAAAATTTCAAACCGACAATACCGGAAACCCAAAAAAGAAAATAAAAAAAAAAAAAAGAAAGAAGTCAAAAGCTCGCGTTCTCTTCATTAATTTAAATTATCTCATGCTTCGCGTTAATTCCGTCAGCTCGGCACCTATCAGTTATGGAAATGAAAACGTGGCGACATATGTCATTTCACGCCCGGTCATCAGAACGAAATTAAATACGCCGTCCATGTAGATAAGCGGAAACGCGAAACGCGCGCGGTGCTGCACGGCGTTTCTTCCAAGGATTAAATATCGAGTAACGCGACCTGCGATGTGCCCACTTGGTGATATCAGTGGCGATGGAATTTGACGTTTCGCTCATGATGGACTCGCAGTGGGAATACGCGGACTACGAGCCGAGCAACGTTCACATCTACGAGAAGGAATATCACGACTACGTCGTGTACTACGTGGCGCAAGGGGACTCGCGATTTTTCTCAGGCTGTTCGCAGCGCACCCCGAGTACAGGTACTTGAATAATATAAAGAAAAGAGAAAGAGAAAAAATTGACTTTTTTTTTTATTTTATTTTTTTATTTTTTTTTTACAATTTTAACTTCCGATAAATTATACGGCGGCGGCGAAAACGCGGCGAGAAGTGCGTTCGAATGTGTATTAAAGCACCCGCTCCGTTGCGTTACGCGTTTTATCCTCGCGAGATACAAGCCTCGGCTACGATTCTGACGCAAGCACCCGACTGTTTTGAAAGCGATGATGTTTAATTTAATTTCTTTCAACTCGCGAAGCGTTTCATTTTCACTTTGTTAACGGAGAGAAATTGTTTGCTCCGTTACTTGAAGTGTGGATGATACTCGGCGGACTCGCTGTCTGTTACACGAAGTTGAAATTTTATTTTCAACTTTACGTTATAGAGAAATATATTTTATTTTATATTTATTAAGAATTATTATTATTTTATTTTATTTTAATTTTTTTTTTCTTTTTTTTTTTCTTTTGCGTTTATCTCGATCTCGAGATACCGAAAACAAAGACGGAGTAGCGTAACGTCTTGCAAAGATTGGTTTCAAGTAGGGTCAAGTTAAACGAGCTAAAATGCTTTTAGATTAGCAGCATTTTCTTCAATTCATGATAGAATGTCGGGTATGAAGAAAGGAAAATTTAAGAGACGCTCGTTCGAGAAGCCAGCCTGTTTTGCGCGTGATCCGTTTCGTGTCGATTGCTTCAATAAATATTAATTAATTTTACACGTACGCCATCTGCGACGTGTACGAGACACGATGAAATATGCAAATCCGCTCAAGTGTCAAGTCCACGCGTCGCGTCGTCGTGCCTGCTGAAATAACGTTTCCGCAGTCATCTCGGCGCTTGTTGCGCAATAACGTGAATTGAATGCCAGTTAAAATTAAGCAGAGTGTCTGAATCATTTATCGAAGGCCACGGGGAAGAAAAACAAACCTTTCAGATTGCTCGTCGCTACGATTCTTCGTCACTTCGGTCACGTTTACTCGCGGGAATACAACGGAGCGAACCTATTGTCTTCCCGGCCAAATATTCAATTATAATTTATAATCGACCGTACGTTTTTTAATAGCTCTCCTGGCTATATCAATCGCGTATAGAATATTCATTCGCGAAACCATCCGTATTTATTTTTAATTCCGATAAAGAAACTAAGTGAAATAATATTACACTGACTAATGCAGTAGGTGTTTTATGATTTAATTCTGGGAAAAGGTGCCGGTTACGTACTGCAATAATAAAACCCGTCAGTTGATACATTTCTTATAATATCAATTTTAAAATATAGTTACATTATCGTCGCGGTTAATAAAAAAAAAAAAAAAAAAGAAAAAAAAAAAAAAATTCGTGGTTTGTAATTAAATCGAGAAATCGTAGAACGTTAATTTAATAAATATCCTTTTTTGCTTTCTGCAATAAAAAAAAAAAAATTAAAAAACACATTTAACTTTGTTTGTCTTTGCGAAATATTTTTTAAGTGACAGAAACGTGTCTCGTCACCTCTTAGCCACTTATCTTTCGAAGTAAGATTGTCGCGATGCTTCCCTCCATCCACGGTGTTTAAATTGACAATGATTAACCGCGTTTGTCTCGCAGCAGCAGGTTCAACCCCCCGGAATGACTTGCGTGAGTCGTCACGTGTTTGCCACTTCGTTTATCATCGAGTCGCGCTTGTTACGGTGCAGCCGGCTGCGCTGGCGGGTGAGTAATGCAGCAGGCGGGCTGCAGAAATTAAATTCAACCGTTACTTGTCTCCGCGAATGTTTAACACCTCGTCGCAATTCCCTTTTTTCTCTTTTCCGCCCTCTTTTCCCCCCTTCGAATCGCGGATCGATGCCGATAGCATACCTTGCCTCGCGGAAACTTGAAGCTTCGATATCGTCGAAGAAAGAACGGCGCTTAGGTTAACAACATTTTCTCGCGTCAGCGAATATTTCTACAGTAACGATACGCCAGCGCGAATTTGCTTCTGTTGCCCGTATCTACATTTTGCAGTTTAATTTTAATAAAAAATGAAATACGACCCCGCGAAGGAAGAAAAACTAACATATTACGTTTCTGTCGCATAATTTATTTCACAGTTATCTAGTTGATCGAACAAATAGGATTAACGTGTACGATATTTCTTCTTTGATATCTCTTTAGACTTCGAAGTAAATGCGAAGTAATCTGGGGTAAACTGTAATATTTTTTTTTTTTCTTTTTTCTTTTTTTTTTTTCGTCAAGTCATTTTTAGATAAAATTTAATATAACCGTAAGATACTCATGCGATGGAAATGTCTGCGCAGTAATCTTAGACAAGTTAAGATGAAGTGCACATATTACATCAGAGACGCTTTGTTTATCAATATCGTTCAAGAAAATAATGCTTGCAAGCTTCAAGTTCTTTCTTTTTTCTTTACAGATTCCGATAACGAGAGCAAAGATGGTTCCACGACACAGGAGAAGAAGCACGGCCGTGTCTCGCAGCCTATCAACACCATTGCCTACACGGTAAGTGCGTCTTCGCTCGTAGTAAACGCCCTAATTGAGCGCATATTAAGCGCTGGTATACTCGGCGATGCACTTGCTCGATTCAACGGGCGATCAAGTGTCGGGACGAGACGATTAGGTGCCAAGGAGAGAATGTAACCTTTGCTCGAATGCATAAACATCCGTTATCCTTTCCACAGTGGTGTAGCGTAACGTAACTGTTTCTCTCGCGGTCGCCTCGAAGCGACAGACGGTTTTAAAACGATTTCGAGACTTTACTTCGCGGACGTTTATTAATTTAAAATGCCGAGCCGGTGTAGGAGGAAGGGGGGGGGGATTAAATACCTGCGAAGGCTGAACCGGCGCACGAGGGAAGATTGTGGAATAGAAGTAGGAAAAGTTGCGTAGCAGCGTATAAATTTTTACGGAGTCCCCGTTACATAAGCTAAACTTCTTCGGTACGGTACTTCGTCTTCTTCTTCTTTTTTTTTTTTTTTTTTCAGCCGTTATGTGACTAGAAAGATAATCGGGTAATTTTCTCAGGGTTTCTACGTATTTCTGCGTGAATGAAATTAAATATCCAAGCCTGCGGAATTTCGCTCGAAGGAAACCGAGTATAGTTGAAGAAATAAAAGTGCAGGATTAAGGAATCGGAAAGAATTCAGCGACGCGGCTTTGACGGAACAGCGCGCGTATTATTAACGCCTTCGGTTATCAGCCGTAGTTATCAGCGTCCGCGTACGTATCCGCCCAGCGCGCTTAGACACCTCCGATATGAATTCCAATTACTTCGCCGAGAGCTGGGCGCTCTCGCAGGCTCCCCTCGTTTCAGCGAAATAGTTTCTCCCCGGCTGGGGGCCGCGTTCGTGGCGAAAGGCCGCCGCGAGTTTGCAAAGACCGCGGACATTCGCTCCCGGAACTTGGGAGACGCGGGGACGGCACTCGCGTGGCATCGCTTGGATTCTAGAGCGGCGCGTATGCTAAGATCGCGGTTTCGCGACGGCACGTGCCCCCGTCGATGCCCCCCAGGCCTACTCGGAAACACCTCGTATCGAGCGATCTAAATTCTGATCCGCCGAGCCTTTCCATTCGTCCGATAGACGCCTGGCTTTCCTTGACGCAAAGAACTTTCGAAAGGTTTGTTTTCTTACTTTAAACAAAAGCCGCGCTTTTTAATGTTTTTTTTTATATTTTTTTTTTCCTTTTTTTTATTGATTTTTATTTCTGATATAAATATATAAAACGTTACGTTAGACAAGAAGCTGATAATTTTTTTGTATCTCTGTTTCGTCATTTATCTCTTTTGTTTTTAATTGTTCTTTTTTTTTTTTTTTTTTACGTTATTCACGGCGACTGTAATATTGCACCTTGCGTTATCCGTCGTGTAACTTTCATGAAATCGATCGCAATCGCCAATTTCGCGCGTGTATATCTCTCGTGGGAAATTCCCGCTCGTGCATTCTCGGAAGAATGGCTTACTCTATCGCTCCTCTTGCCTTCTAACCCTAACTTGTTCCTAATGCGATGCTCGTGAAAGGCTCGCATCAGGGAAGACCGCGCGACATTTATCCGACTAGGAAATAAAGTTGTTGTACAAGCTTCGTTTCCTGGTTCCCTACGGAGTAGCTACAGCAAAGCGGAAATCCGCTAAAGCCCAGATTAATCACATACAGCATACCGCTGTTTTATATTTTTTCTCTTTATTTAAAAATGAACATTTAATACAAACTTTATCTTATCTTCTTTCTTTTAAACAAGAGATAATTATTAATTATTAAATATTTAATCCAAACTGCCAAAAACTATAATGTTACTAAATACAGTAAATTAACATAAAAATATTACAAAAAACATTTTCTTGCGTAACAATAAATCGGAATAGATCATTTTAAAGAATAATACATATTTAACAATTACATCACAATTTTATTCGCTCGAATTAATTTCTTCTGAATTAATCTAAAGGAAAGAATTTAATAAATAATCTACAAGCTGGTTTCCGTCAGCTTCGCATCGATTCGAGATAATTAGGAACTAATTATTTCCGCGAGTTATTTGCACAGCGTCAACGATGCATTTTCACAATCTACGTAATACGTAAGGTTAATCCGCTGATGGGTCGTCGTCCTTCCAATATCTGCCGGCTTTATCCCGTTTAGCGTCAGTGAAATCACTATGGCCGTGGCGCGTAATCCCCGTGTCCTGATAATCACGACGGCTGCAATTCCTGCTCTATTAGAACCCAGATTATGCCGTCCGTTTCGGCTTCCTAGCGCCTCGTTGATCGATTAACGTCTATAATCTGACGATATCTCTTATTGCCCTTGCGCTGGCGACCTCGACGATGTTCGCCACGATAGCGCATAATTAAACAACAACTTTCAAGTACACGCTTATCACTTTATTGATTTTCAGACGGTGATATCTAAGATTCTGTTTGCCTACATATTAACGTTATCGTAGTTTCCAAAATTTTCAATCGCATTAATAATCAAAAGATATTCATTGCGAAGGTATTATTGTAATTTAGACCATCACTTGAATTTAAATGCGCTTACATATATAGGGCATTATTTTATATTATTCTAAAAAATTTTTATAGTTATTATAATTCAAATTAGGTACGATAGTGAATTTTATCTTGATAACCATGCTACGTAGTTTTATTTTAACAACGCCGAATCAAATCTTTTTCGCGTTTAATTAATTAAATTATTTGAGCAAATTTTCTTACTTAAAAGTTGTAACAAAATCTTGCGACTTTCTCTGTTAGTTTAATTAATTAATTGCATTTATTCGAATAATTATGTTTATGTGAAAATGTATTGTAGAGAAACGGAATTATTTAACGCGAAAAACGGAATGCACGTCGGTCTTCTACGGTTATGCGGGAGAGTCTGATAGAAACGTAAAACTAAAGAAAGTCTCGCAATGTAGATCTTTTGTCGTTCATCTCGCAGCATCTCGCTCCACGAAAAAGAGGATAAAGATTATAAAGCCGCACCTAAAAGACACGGAAATTGAAACAATGGCCATCGCGCTCGTCTTCTTGCTTTTTCGCGATTTCAGAAAATATCCTTCCACCGTCCTGCCCTCCGCTATCGTGCCTTTTTCTTTGCCTTTTCTTGCCGGCTTCATCACCGCAACTCTCGCTTTTTGTCCCGGTTTAATCGATCTCTTTTTCCTCCTCTTGTTGTCGCCCACGCGTCTAATCTCTATCAAAGGCATAGCCGTTCTTTTTCTCGTTCGACCGCGTCATTAATGGGACCGCGCGCGGGGGAAGGAAAGGAGGGAGCCTCGAGCTGCTTTCTAATCACTTGTCTAATCTCGATCGACCTATATTTGTCCGAGGAAGAAGCTAATATCGTGAGATAGTATTGGAACAATACCCGTTCCCGTTCTCTGTTGCGCGTTTAAAAATAATTTGTTAAATTATTTTTCGAGCACGTTAATGAAAAGTGATTAATAAAATGATTTCGGAGTGCGCGAGCCGCGTACGCTGTCGAGATTTAATGTCGTTGGTCTCAAGATTGTTGTAGGTCGTGGCGCGCTCGATTGACTGATTTGAGCCGAGATTTTCCGCGTGCGTGAGACACGGTTGTACGGCCCGCTGCTCGGTCGCAGGCAGAGACGTGAGGGTAGAGATAAAACAGGTCGCCAGCATGTTGTTAGCTAACCTACCTCAACTGCGTGGCCAGTGAGTCGGGGCATCATTCTCAATGATAACCGCGCGCGCGAGCCACACGCGATAGACAAATTTGCGTTCGACCCCGTTTCGGCTCCCGAAAATTCCGTAATTTGTTGTTAAAAATTATTAAAAGATTGTTCTTTTACGATAGGAGAGTAAATGCATATTTACGCTCTGCAATAAATTCTTATTTAATTAAAAATCGAACCTAGGCAAAATATAAAATATGAGGATAATTAGGAAATTATTTAAAAAAATTTTTAATGCATTTCTAGAAAATTAATATAACTTTAAAATTTATTTTCGAGAAGTGATAACATTTCTTTACATTTCTAAAAAGAAATAAAAATTCACGCATCTAATTTTCGCCGCAAAGAAGACGAAAGAAATACGCAGAGTACGTAATACGTGTTTAAAAAAAAAAAAAAATAGTAGACCGGTAGAATGCTTTGAAAGTAAACGGTTTAATTGTTCGAGCGACGAGAAGCTTTAAAGCTCCAAGGAGAACTTCAGCGAAAAAAAAAAAAGAAAAAGAAAATTAATAGCCAGGCGAGATTTCTGTGCCATGACACCTAATAAAATTACGGAAGCGCTGAAGAACGGGAGCGGTAGACAACGCGCAATTGAAGAAAGGGTTGAAGTGTCGCGGAATAATTAACGAATTTCCCCGTGGGACATAAATCGCGTTTTAAGCGCCGGGAGAACCCTATTTTCCGCCGATTGTACGCGGAAAATTACGAACCGACGACGGGATTTAACATTCGCGCTCGCGTGAAGATGAGCTTTTTAATTCAATCACGTAGACCCTTATCTCTGAAGGAGGCATATGGGTTACGCGGGTACTTTTATTCGAGAGGAAGAAGAGGAAACGACAAATAACTCGAGCGATAGCTAAAGTGCCGTCGTTACGGCGCAGGAAAGTTGTTGCGCGCGTATTTGCATAAGAGACAAGCGGCGCGGCCGCCGTCTCTTTTTCCCGAGGCGAGGATCCCTTTTCCAAGAATTTAATTTTCTATCGTCCGATATTCACGACCGCGCCGTTTCCACCGGTTTATGTAAATGGGCTAATGGCCTCGTGCCGCGGGCGCCGGTCTCCGGGAAAATGCGTACCAGAGAACGCTCTTCGTGGGGGAGTAACAGAGATTTTCGCCAGAGATACACATGATCCTCTCGTCGAGTCGATTTGCGCGCATTGTTCACGTCCCGCAAATACAATCTCGATTTGCAGGAGCGAAAGGAAAGAAATTTAGATTGATCGCTGGCGCACGTTATTCCTGATGTCCCGGAACACTTTGTTTCATCGGGGAAACGCTTCGCTCTTTCGCTGACGGCGAGAAAGCAATTTCAGCTCTCGACGACTTTTACCTTTCCGCGATTTTTCGTAACACTCAGAGTATTGTTTTATTAAATAATAAAATAAAGAAATGATTAAAGAAATGTAAGAAATATTAAAAAAAATTTCTTTATAAATAAAATAAGCTATGTAAAGGTATATTATAATTGTCTGAATTGAGAAATGCTTTGTATTTCGACGACGAGGGCGATGACACGTTCTTCCTTCCCTTTATTTGCATGAGGCGCGCAAGAAGCGCCGTGACACGCGGAAGAAAGTGATTCCCTCCGAGGGATTAACGTTCCTCGTAAATTGAGACACCTAATGACACGTTTGCCTTGGTAATTACAGGTGGGTGACAGAGACACGCTTACGTCGGTGGCGGCGCGATTCGACACGACGCCCTCCGAGCTGAGCAAATTGAACAGGCTCGGAAGTACTTTCATTTATTCCGGTCAGCAGTTATGGGTGCCGGCGAAGGGAGAAGGACGACCGGGTGGCGGAACGGCCGCGGATGCGCCCAGCCCTGACCCTTGCCACGATCACGAGTCTCAGGATGACTTACCACCCGAAGAAAAAGGTAATCTTCATCGTTCTATTTAATCCTCTCGGGATACTGACTTATCGGGTTATCGTGGAATGTTTGCTGAAACCCGGTATCTCCCCCGAGTTCGTATTCAGCAAAAGGGTTGCGCTTCTCGGAGTTGGTCCTCTTAATTTTTGCTTCGTAAATTTAATTTTTTTTTTTTTTTTTAAATCTTACGAGGACGTTAGGGTGCTACGTAACGATGTATAATAATTGTAAACGCGTGTGGTAAATTTTTAATGCTTTTTTTTTTTTTTTTAAATAAATAGTAAAGAATAAAATTCTTTTTTTTCCGCAACATGACGTGAACGAGGAATCAGAATAGTCGCGCTCGCGGGGCTGTATGATCAATCGCGTAGACGCGTCCACGCGAGGGTTTCGAGTCCGTAAGCTGCGCATTTAAGGAGTTAATATTTCATAACGGCGGACAGGAAAGTTCCGGGAAAAGGAGAGTTTTTAACGGAACGTTAGACGTTCTTTTGGCGAGCAGATATTACTGTGGAGAATTCCTGGTAATGACGCGCCTTCGCAGAACGGATAATTAAAATTTGATGACGACGATAATTCGGTCTTGTCACGCTTAGCTCTAAATCCGGCGTCAAGTCACCCGGGCAGAAGGGTGTGAAGGAAAAATATTTTCGACGACGTTTGTCATCCGCGGGAGAGCCGGATGCTGCAGTTGTCCCGGCGGGCGGTCGTTGAAGGTCGTGCTCCATTTTTATACACATATATATTTTTTCTTTCTTTTTTTTTTATTATTATTATTATTATCCACGACGCAACCAAGGCTCGCAATTAAAGGAGATCTCGTCCTCGCCACCGTCGAATTCGTCGCCCGAGGGGGTTGGCCGCTTTGCTCGTATCCTCGTCTGCATTATGCTAATGCACGAGACAGATTTGATACACGCGTAGCGGCGTGGCTATGAATAATGTAGCAGGATCCGCAAAGCAAGCTTACGCCCCGAGTGTCGTGCGTGATGTGCGATAGATTGGCTCTCCCAATCCGGCCGTACGCGGAGGAAAGTATCGGGATGTCGGGATATTTATCTGGCGGACTAAATCAGCGGTGTCCGAATGAATATTAACGCGTTACCGCGCCGCGTTACACGGATTTCCCCCTCCCGCCCTCTCCCCCGAAAGATCAATACCGCCGCTGTGACTAAGCGGCGGTTTATCTCTTGGGCCATTTTATGTCTCCGGATTGCGGCACCCCCGCCGTTCTCGTCTCGTCGATTATAGGTAGATGTCCGTTCTACTACGGGGAAAGGCACTTCGTTCGGGCCGGGGCTAATTAGGATAATTGCGAGCTCGAAAATACTCGCTCGTGCGTCGTTCTTCGAAACGTCCCCCGCGCTCTCCTCTCCCGGTAAGCTAAATTGCGGACGCGAATTATTTTGTGAAAGAAGCGAAATTAGAATAATTATGTAATATGAATTGTGCTAAATTGACAGAGCGAAAATTGCGTAATATTAATACGCCGAGCCGGGAGAAATCTGACGTAAAGAATGACGCAAGAGATAAAATAGATTTCGAGCGCAGATTTCGCCGCGCGGTAGCGAAAACGTCGCGTTTGAATTCTTTTTTTTTTTTCTCCCGCGAAAGTGATGGAATCCCTCGGTTGTCTCTTCACTTACGTGCCGACGTGTCGGCGCGAATGTACGGCCGGGTTTTAATTTTCCGGCGAAATATACGGCCACTTATCGCAGCGGCCAGTCTGCCGAAGTTTTGCGCCGTGTTCGTTCAAACGCGCGAAAAAGATTTCGTTTGACGTTTTATGCGACGGACGGCGCTTGAGAATTCCCGGCGTTACACAATTTTTCGTGATTCACCGCCGCGGCTGTTTTGTCCGTTTACGCGAAACAATAGCCAGGCGGAATAGTTACGTGCGCTCGAAGTTTTATTTATGTCTTCTTCTTCGGGAAACGCTTTGTCACTATTGCTATCGGCGCCGCTGCGTCGCGGCTTTTGGTTGTCAGAGCCTCGTCGCAGATATGCACGCGCGACACGTGTGCCTCGCGATCAAAAGGAGCCTCCGTCACGTTTCGCGGCCGTCGGCGGGGCGAGGATCGAAGGGAGGTGACGAAAAGGATTGTGCCGATCGTGATTAATCTCGGATCCTGCATCTTTCGCGAGGCTTCCTCGGGGCGGCTGAAAAAGGTATACAAAACGCGAATCGCGCTGGAGCAGCCTGCCGTCGGAAAAGGCCGTTTCGACGTTGCGTGCGTCACGCGATTTAACGCGTATCGTACGCACGAGAGCGTATCGGTGCCGCGACATCTTCTCTCGGTGGTATCAGAATCGATAAGCTGACGGAGGGAGAGAGTGAACGACCGAAAGCACGATCTCTTTCAGACGTTTTCTTGCACGTTGTTGTTTAATATCTGCTCTCGCGCGCGTCATTTGCGAATAAGATAACAATCTTTCAGTTTGATTTGTGTTTTAGTTCTCTCTCTCTCTCTCTCTCTCTCTCTCTCTCTCTCTCTCTCTCTCTCTCTCTCTCTCTCATTCTCTCACTTTTTCTCTTTCTCTCTCTTTCATTTGAGACACTTGAAGTTATCAGATTACACGAAATGAATAGAGGCGCGCGCGGTATTCTTCGCAGGATCGATCGCGCGCGAAAAGGTTAAAAGACAGTTATTTTCGGTGTAAAGCCCGACCGGTTTTAGCCCGTTCGATTTTCATCCGCGGATGAAATACAATGCTCCCTTTCGCCGCGAATATCAGCGGGGTGCCCGACGACGACCGCGAGGGATACGCGAAGCGAGCGCGGCGCGGAGGGTTTTCGCGCCGGCCACCCGGTATTGCCCCCGCTCATCAGCTGATCGAACCACGTCGCACGAAGCCGCGTAAACACAGAGACTCTAATCTATACGCCAGCGTAATAATGCTCGCGCTACAATCGTGACGTTGTGGCAAATGAGATGGACGGGTGTAATTGCCGATTTCGTCGGAATTGTACACGCGTGACTCGTTACTCGCGTTATTGCGACGAATAACGAGTCACGTCGCAACAATTCCGAATGTGAGGTTAGACCCGACGTTGGGACGCAAACATTTTCAAACAAAGTGCGATGGCTCGTCTCTCGTTAGCAATTGAATATCGAGCTACTTGCTGTTTCTTTTTTTCTTGAATAACGTAATTAAAAAAATATTTTATGTAGTGGTCGTTAAAAAAAAAAAAAAAAAAAGAAGCAAGAAAGAAACTTTGCTTGTTTTTTTTTTTCTTTTTTTGTTACGATAAATAAAGCGAAATGTGTACTCTTGTGTATTTTGAAGCGTGTACTTTTATTCAGTAATTATTATTGCAACGTTTGATCTTGCAGAACTTCTCGACAATTTGAGACCAGTTTCACCGAAGCCAGGCCATATGGAACGCATAAAAACACCTCTCGGAACATCCGGCGCGACTGTATACGAGGATGAACAGCCGTTCAGAGAAAGATTTTTGAAAATCAACGTCAGGCATATCACCGATGGGCAGGTAAACTGTCTTTATTACTTTTTAATATTTATAAATTTGACACGAGAGCGATATATAGCGATATATAGCGAAATATAGCGATATATACAGCAGAAATAAACATTTTCTAAGATTTAAATTCTTTTCCAGGGTGTAGTCGGCGGTGTACTGCTAGTTACGCCGAATGCAGTTATGTTCGATCCAAACGTGTCCGATCCCCTCGTCATCGAGCACGGTGCCGAATCTTATGGGGTGATCGCGCCAATGGAATTCGTAGTAAACGCCGCAATTTATTTTGACATTGCGCATATGAGGGTCTCCCACACCGAGTCTGGACATTTGGACAAGAAGCCTGAGATTTATTACATGAAGAAACCCCAAGTAGATAATCGTAAATGTCAATCTCCAGGGAAGGATGAGAATTTTCCTGAATTAGCGGGCGATGATAGCGAAAGTGTATGCAGCTGCGCCGAGAGAGACGGCGACGCTTTTCCAAAGGCCTTTGAGCGAGAACTCGTCACTCCTACCAATCTCCAGGGTGTACGTATCGTCGATGTAACATTGATATTACGTGATATCGATGTAAAGAAAAATATATAAGTTAAATTTTTATAATATCACTGTTTTGCAGGAGGAAAATTCAACCTCGATCAAAGAGAAAGAGAAGGACAAAGACGGTAATGAGAAAGAATTTTGCACTGGTGGCCAAGCTAGTAGAACTTTAGAGGAACGTAGACGTTCTATGCTTGATCACCATTGGGCAGTTCCTAGCAAAGATCGGAGTACGTTTTCTGTTGATGATGAACAACAAGACTCGTTAAATTCAGATAAGGTAATTATATTTTTGATAATGTGAAGAATTGATGTAAAATTCATATAAATAAATTAAAAGCAATATGTACGTATATGTATATGAATAATTATTGCAGCAGACGGAACCCGCAAAATCAAATGCCATTCCCGAAGACGAAGAAGGATCTCTAGTCAAATTATCGTGCCATGACTCTGGTATCGATATTCGTGATCCTAATCCACCTATTCCAGTAGTACAGCCTATACCATCGAAGAAAGTTTACTCAGATGCGGATATTGTTTTATCCTCAGATTGGGTTCCTCCAATAACGATAGCACCGACAAATATTACAAGTACGTTGGAAGCCACTTCTGCTATTAATGGCAGGAAAAAAGCCAGTTCCGTATCCTTTAGCTTGGAGAGTAACGCAGAAGAGCTCGAAAAAGACGAAGAGCACAAGGAAGATGAAAAACAGGAAACGCGAAAGAACAAGGTATTAAATTTAACGTTTTTTTTATCGCAATATCGTGATACTATAATCTTTACAGATTACGTTTTATGTATTGGTTTTAACATTTTAGATGCTGAAACGACTATCGTATCCATTGTCCTGGATGGAAGGTTTAACTGGAGAGAAGGACGATGAAAGCAGCAAATCGATTTCCGACAAGATGTCGAGCCTTCCAAACAGCGCGGATTCCCATCATTCCTCCGTTTTCAGTAAAGTCTTCTCGAGGTAAACAAATTTATCTCATATTATATTGATAATCATCGATAAATAACCTAGCTTGAATTACTTTAAATATATAATATTTCTCGACCGCTTTTTTGTCTTCTCACACTTTTCTATTTATATATGTTAAGAATGAGTGACATTCTTGCAAAGATGCATATTCAGTAAAGGAAAAAGAAACGTATAATTTTATCGCTTTTATTTAACTTGCTTTTTGCAAACTTTTTTAGTATACAGCATACAAATGAGGTTATTTATAAGCACATATTCTTGGAAAATTTATGCATTTATGTTTAATGTTTTACTTACGTGGTAGAATCAACTGTATTTTTATGAAAGAAGGTATATAGCCTCATTTGTTATAACGTAGCATATATTAGCTACTTGCATAGGAAGAGCTTACGGCATATGAAAAGCATTACGGTGTACGAAACTCATGAAAGAAATATATAAGTATGAAGGTACATAGATGACCAGTTTAGTCATCTAAAAGATTGATAATTATTTCTGCGGTTGTTGTAATATATCCCCGAGGCGTTTATATCGCGCCTATATTGCTTACGATATGAATTTAGATATTCATTAACGCTTTACTATCATTTCTAATATAACTAACAAAGACTATGTAATGGTGGTGGAAAAAAGCTCGCCGATCAACCTGGTGAGTGACTTTAGCTCGGGCCTGTTTGCTAAAACACCCAGCGAAGAGAGTGGCGGGGGCGGTAGAGCGGGCGGAACACCTCCGCTTACCGCCTCCTCTCTCTCCCAGGACTCCTACAATTTCTCACCTGGTCCAGGAGGCCTTATCGGGTGAGTCTGGAGCCGATCGTAACCTTGTATTGCTGTCTCTCTTCCTCTTTCCTCTTCCTCTTTATTGTTTTATCTGTTTCTCATCTAACTCGACTTTACGTTCTCCTGAAAATGTTTTATCAGTAAAATCCTCAATACGAAAGAAACATCGATCGTTAAATCTCACAAACGTAAAGTTATATTTATACCGTATAAATGTTACAAAAGTAAACATATTTTTTTTTTTTTTTTTTTTTTATTAAAATATTCCGAGGATTCTACTGTTTAAATGTTTCTTTCGTTCACACACTTTTTTTTGTTCTGTTTTTTTAATTTTTATTTTAGGATTGAGGGCTCCTACTTTCAGGTAAATCATATTACTTACTGAAAGAGGCAACGGACATTGCCGGTATTACTTTTCAGATCGCTTACAGCCAAATCATAATTTGACACAGTGTTTAATATCCTCAAGCAGTCATACTTCATTACTCGCCATATCAAATACTCTGTGATTGTTAACTGTCATTATTATTGTTATGGATGTTCTGAAATATTAAAATATCATGAACTTAATGTATTGCAATCTAGCTAGACATAATAGCTAATACGTACTTGTTACTCAAAAACGTTTGGAATGTTGTCGGATACGAAATTCTGTCTTTTTGTCTTTTTTTTAATGTACTTTACGAATTTCCTTCCAGACGCTCTTCCGTGGGTACTTTTATCAGGCAGCAACCATTGACATCTTCCGGCAGCAGCAGCGTCGACAGCAGTCGAGGTAGCAAAACTTCCACAACGGCACCACGATTAGACTATCGCAGTATGGTTTCAGTCGAAGATATGCCGGAATTGTTTGTGAGTTTCGATAGTAAGTATCGCAATCACATATTTATACTCATTTATAAAATATTTCATGTTCTACCGGAATGGATAGTCTAATAATCATGAAGACACATATTTCAACAGACTTACCTTTTACACAAAACACTTGTCGTTGTTTTCATATAACATTAATTATTGGTGTCGGTATAAGTAGATAAAAAAAAATAAAATTAATTATTATGTAACGATAAGGGGATGATAAACGGGATTAATATCACGCACTGCACTTGCCCGAAAATGCATAGGTAGCTTTTTAAACCGTGTTGTTTTGCCAATTTATTGTTCCTGTCTTAGAATTTCGAGCGCCTTTCGCCATAAATTATTATGAATTCGTGTAAGGAAAATTCTTTTAATATTTCTTAAATTTTGTTAATGTTGTAAATTGCCAGGTAAACCCGGGAGTGGTAACCAAATGAGCTTTATGTATATTAAAATATACTCTATTCATTTTAGATCATTTATTTATTTGTTGTTATCACACGTCATTTCATTAAATAAATGTTAAATATAGCATTTTTTCAATGCATAAAATATTCATTAACTATATTGGGACGGAATATATTATGAATCTTGTTTAACGTAAATTAATTTTCTATTTCTCGTCGATCTTGACGTATTTTGATAAAAAAATATATTTTAAAACGGCATTTTAATAAAAAGATCGAACCAGCACTTGTCATAACATTAATTTACAAACAAAATATACGGATATGTCTACAGAATCTTGAAACCCTTTGTGCCACATTGCATGTGAAAGATGCGTCTTGTTTCAATTTAAATGTTCTTTCAACTATCACTTTAAAACATTCACTTAAAAAAAATTTCAAATACTTCATATTAATATTCTCTATAATAATCGAATAAGTTTTCTGTAAAGCTATTTCTTTTGAAAAAAAATGTTCGATTGTTATAGATTTTCGTAGTAACTGTTGTATATTTCTGTATTGATTGCTCTATCACGTCTTTTTTTATTTCTCTCTCTCTTCAGTAATGTTTTGTCTATTTCAGATTAGCACAACGGGTTTCATCATTTAGCTAGCAATAGGTTCATACTAATGCAGTAATGTCATTTGTTTCTGTTGCCCCTCTAGTCCAAGCACCTAATTTTCCCGAACTCGAAGGTCTGGGTAGGTTCATACAGTATTAGCTTGCTCTTCTCCTTGTGCCACGAATTCCTAATTCTTCAGTTGTCTTTTTTCGTATGTCTGTTTAAGCGTAACGTGGTTCTTTTCTGTTTTTTTGTCTTTTACTGATTTTGTTTACTGTCATGCATTAAACATGATTTGCGCAACTTACGGGCCGAAACCATACACTGTATCACTGTAATGGTTATTTCCATTTCATCACCATTTCTTGCTGCACATATATATTTTGTCGAACTGTTTCTTCTACGATATTTGTGCGATATGTACATTATGCAAATACCGTTCATCTATCACGACTCTATCCTCGTTGCTATAATTTTTCTTTCACACGGACGGTTCTTACTCTGAACACCCTCCACTCACCTCTTTGCGATAATATGCTTGCCTCGTTTTCCAACTTTTATTCGTGTTTTTAATCTGTCTGTGTATATTTACGTGCAAAATTTTTTTAGCAGTTCTTAAAGAAGTCGAGAAAAATAATCTTACGAATATATAATATACGAGCTTTTTATTGCAAGAAGAATTTCTTTGTTACGATGAAATTACGAGTCACGTTGCTTGGATTCGCGGATTCTATATTGGAATAATAAATTTGTTGATTATATAATTTTCGTTATCGGAGTATCTTGATCTGTGTTAATCAATACTTTCTGTATTACGCAGAATTAATTCCACGACCTGCACGTTCTTGCGAGGACCCACCGTTGTACCTGAGATTACGAACTGGAAGACCGAAGGACAAGAAGATACCACGATCGACGCCAATCATGAGCTACGGCAAGAAGAAGCTGCGCCCTGAATACTGGTTCAGTGTACCACGCAACAGGTAAGTTCCGTGCTTTAACATTTCATCACGTTCCTCCGAATTATTCCAATGTGGTAAAATGTGTAATTGAATTCGAAACCTCGTCATTACAATTAAATCCGAGTTATATAGTATAACATTTCGCAATGCTCGAGAATCAAATCGACACAATCGTAAATTAATTTTATTCTAATGATGAATTAGATAAATTAGATGGATTAGATAAATATACGTATAAAATAATGGCACAAATAAATGCTCGACGAGCAAACGTTGAAATTCTTTACGATAAAATTTTGTTTATTCGAACAATTTAAATTTTATTAAATTTATATCAATGCAGTCACTGATTGAGCAACATTTTCGATACTTTTTTTCTTCGCTGTTTGGTTTTTATTTAACGAGTTTATTTCTAGGCATATTTTAAAACGCGAGAACCGGTACTTTTCGGTGTTTAAACATTCGCATTCCTGAAATTTTAAATATCAGAATCGGTGGTTTTTTTTTTTTTTTCTTCTTTTTTTTTTAGCGATTAACGAGTTGTTGTCGTCGGAAAACGAGTTACAGGCGCCACGTCGTTCGTGATAAGTCGATCGCTTAATCACGCACGAATAAATATTCGACAGCGACGTTTCTTAGCAGCAGCGACGCGCCGGAAAATTTCTCTCGAGCGAAAACGACCGCTGGCTACGTTATTTTTGTACGTTCCCGACGGGGTTTACGCACATCTTCTCTTTAAAGAACGCGTTGCGATCGGCCACGTGCTTCGTCGCGGGACACGCAAAATAGATTTTCGCCGGAACTTCTATTTATACGCCCGCTGATGCTCGATCAAGGTTCGCTGCGCATACGAGTACCAATGTTTCTTCTCTCTTCGCATTTTTTTTTTTTTTAATTACAATAACAACAAAAAAAAAATAGTAACACGCGATTTAAAATCGCGCTAAATGTATCGCAAGCTTTTGCTACTTTAATCCACCGTATTTGTGTCGCAGGGCGAGTTTTTAATTTTAAAAGAAACGAAAAAGAAGGGAATGCGTTTTACTTTAAATGTTGTTTAATTGAGATAAATTTTTCTTGGAATCTCGAATCTGTCATCCGTGTATATCGCGATATATATCGCGCAAATCTCGTTGACTTTCTTTTTTTTTAATTTTTTTTTTTCGAGTGCCACTTGTTTACAAATACATTCAGCCATTTCCCGGTATCGGAATTATATCGTGTAATACATAATTAAGATCGGCTTAAGCGTTTGTTCGATTAGGATTTATCGAAAGCGATTCTTCGTACTGATCCGGGTTCCCGCTAATCGTTCTTATGTCACCAGATAAATCATAAGTTGCCAAAAATAGCATTCTCATTAAATATTATTAAGTATTATAAACTGCCGTAAAAATATAATTGATAACTCGTCCATATCAGCGAGCGATTAAATTTATCTTTTTTTTTTCTCGCGTGATTAAAAGAAAAAAAAAAAGAAAATAAAACAATGCGTGCATGCATCATCTTCTAAATTTAAATTTTTTTATTAATTTATCAGGATATCGCAATTTTTTAAGCTCGATATTGGTAAAGATTTTAATATAAAATTCCAATTAAAAATTTCAAGTGCGAACTGCTCTTAATAAATATAATAATTGTTAGTTTTTTTCTTTCCTTTTTTTAAATATATTCTTTGTGTAATTTAAAAACGTCAATCTCAGCTGATTGCAGAGGCGACAGATTTTAATTCGAAATCAGATTACAGTTTATAAATAAAATTCAACGGATGATAGAAGCCGTAGATAAAGTTATGAGAGTAATCTGGAGGAAAAAAAAAAGGAAAAGAAATAACAGATCGATGGATTACAATGTAATATATTTTCACTGTGCGAGGTGCGTATGTGCGTCACATTCGCGATTTGAAATAACGATAGCAGTGAAATTAAAATTTAAAACCCTCGCGTCAGCGCCGTTTCAGCGATCGGGAAAAATCATTTTTCACGCTGACCCCGAGAGCGAATTACGCAAGAGAAAAAAAAACAAAGTATTGTATTTTTTTTTTTCTTTTAATATCTAAATGGGGACGGAAATACGTCGAAAGATAAACTCCGCGTTTCGTCCGCTTCCGCGTGCGACGTGAAAAAATCCCAAAGGGACCCCCAGTGGCATAACTCGGCCGACGGACGAGGAGCTGAAAAAGCGCGTCGGCGGATGCGGCGCACACGGCGAGCGACAAAGCGCCGCGAGGCGCGATAATGAAACAAAGGTGCAGGTGTACCGAGCGAATCAGCGGCACGTGACACGGACCCGTCGACGTACGCGACGTATCTGGCGGCCTACTCGGTTTTCCGGTTGTTCTCCGCTCCGCGTACGTGAGGGGACACGCTCGTTCGCCCAGCCGACCGTTCTCCAAGCGCAGCGTGGTACCGACGGTGTTTCCCCGAGAGTTTCCGGCTTTTACGCACGTTGAATCGGGCCCCGTCGCGAATTCGGATCGATAATCGCGATACAAATAAATAAATCAGCATCGCGAGAGGTGTCGAAGCTGTCGAGAGGTTAGAAACAGGGGGGAGGGAAAGGAGGGGAACGAGCTGATAACGAGCCGCTGATACGCGGCCGCCGACGACTCCCGCCGGCCGAGGTCGGATAATTGGTCCCGCGCGGCGTGACGCACGACGAGAACCGGCGCATCGTTGTTGACGTTGCCTCCTCGCTGCGCTCCGTCGCCCGGATCGGCAGCGCGATGATGAATCAGGCGATGAGCAGGGTCGGCGGTATGCTGAATTTTATTTACGACCGCCACGTGAGAGGCGCGGTGACGGGCGTGATGCCCTTCGTTCATCGCAGGTAAAAAAACTTTGTCGCGCGACCGCGACGTTTAAAATCGAGTCGCGCAAACGTTCGGTTTTGCTAAAATCTTGCGGGATCGATTCATGAAAGTCGCGACGTTAATTTCGGAACGGAAATGTATACGAGATAAAACCGAAAGAGAGGAAAAAAAAAATAAATAAAAAAGAAAGAGAGAGAAGTAAAAAGTTATAAATAGGATAGTCGAGAAATTAAATATGTGGCCTAACGTCGGGTATAATTTTTAATTAATAAACTGCTGTCTAATTTGAAACTGAATTCTCACCTCGTTTTATCATCGCAGAGGTGAGACTTTAATTTCATACCGTTACAATTCATACGTATTAACATACAGAACATATTTTAATAACATCAAATCTATTAATATTCCAGGTCCTTCCCACGTGAAGTAAAAATTTTTCACGTCGGGTTTTCGCCAAATGCAAGATTTTAATCGGAAACCAGACCACCTGCGTTGTTTAATATCTCGGCTGAATATAATTTATCATCGTGACCATTATTTAATTCTTTCGTTCTCTTTCCAGGGTGGACGATCTGTTCAGGTTCATTCACGCTTGGGTGCCAAATCTCTATGGCGAGCTGGACGAGAATTACTGGCGGGAACGTGGCTATATCCTGTCCGATACCGACACCGACCTATCACCGGAACTGTCGCCCCATGAAAGCGGCGAGGGTGCGGATTCTGCGGAGGACAGCAAGACACGTGACGAGCACGGCGACGACATTAGCGAGTTAACGAGAGAATCCTGGGAGGTAAGTGGCACCGTCCTCTTTTTTTTTTTTTTTTTTTTTTTTTTATACGTATAGATAGACTTTATCATAAGGTTGCTATTGAAAAGTTTCGAAACTTTTCTCTGATATGTGGATAAGAAAGTTTCCTTATTTTCTTTTTATTATTTTTTTTTTGTGGAGAAGAGAACTTTTATCAACTTGCCTAACGATTTATTCGTCGTTCGTAACCGGATCGTTTTAGCATTATACAACTTGAGATCTACATATTATCGTCATAACTTTGAATCTCGTGTTAATGACAGAAGTATTTTAACGCGGAGAATATTATAATTGATACGTAGACGATCCTTGTTCAAAATTCTCGGCCAGGAACCGATTTTGAATTCGAATTTGCCGGATTAAAAGTCGCCGTTGATTTTTCGAACGTAGAATTTCGTCGAGGGGGAAAAAGAGATCGCTGGGCCTCGGTGTTTTCTCAAAACCATCGGTCTCTTTCTCCGTGACTATTTGCGAGCGTTTCTAACTTCGCTGATGAACCCGATCCTCTTGTCGACCGGCTATCAGATAGCGCCGAGATACGTCGGGCGATTTTTGCCGAATCGAACACGCGGGATTTATTATTCGTTACCGGTGGCAAACGCAAAAAGGCCACTTTATACCTCGCGCTCGTCGCTATAAAATCGTGCACGATTGTCTACCGGCTGCTGTCGACGCGAGGATCGCGTCTGGGCTCGGTATAATCCACAATAATGCCGCGTACGACGATGTTTGCTAAACACGGCCGGTTCTATTGGCCGACAGCTGATCAAGGCCCCGTACGTAAAGCTGTACAGCATCCTGAAGACCTCGAGCGCATCGGCCGATTCCGAGCAGATCCAGGATTCGGAGGTACCGATTACTCCGCCCCACCCCTCCCCCTTTCTCGGTGACCGATGATGTCTGTCACTAGACACCCTAATTGCTCGATGTTGAACAATGCACCTTTTTAGATAACACTGACGCACCCTAGGATAGATTCTCGGGTGCACCTGACATTGTCACGCGATGTTTGCGGACGTGCCTATCGTTTGGTGTTCCTTTTTTTTCTTCTTCTTTTTTATTATTATTATTTTTTTTTATTTTTTTTTTATTTATTTTTTTATTTTTTTTTGTTCTTTTTTTAGTCGACTTTTTCAGCCCGCTTTGCCCGCTTCGATTGTCCATGTCTCGGTACACTCGATTTAGTATGTTAGTCCTCGTGATAAGAAATAGTTTACAGAGAAACTCCTTTGCGATCTTACCGTTTACACTCCTGTCTCATTTGTATTCCGTCGCAGTGATCCATCAATGATGCACATGTCAGTATACGAGGAAGTTCTTGGTAACGATTTTATTTAACAGCGACTCGTTTTTTCTATTACTTGAGCTAGGTTTCATTCTCCGATTCTCGTCTCGGACATTACCGCCGAAGACAGACTGCATGCATCTATTCCTCCTGATAAATAGATATCATACTTTTAATTAGAATCTAGATGAATGTGCAGCATGCACTTGTTCGATACTCTCCAACTCGCGCATGCATAATTAAATATTTTTGTCGTGTCGCATTATTAATATTATTTTTTTTTTTTCTCTCTCTCTCTCTTTCTCGCTCTGTAAAATATTTTTATATTCATACATCTCAGTTTTCGTCTGTAATTTCTATCACATTACCCGCGATTTAAAGTACTTACTGCTAGAGCGCACTTTCCGTTTTAGTCGATTCTTACGACTTCATGTAAATTAATGCTGTGTCGAAGACGATAAAGAATATCGAATCCAAGGTGAAATGGTAATTGCGGTAGACAGCATCGCGTCATGGCGTAAGTGTGAAAAATCGAAGCAAAGAAACGTAAGAGTTAGTTGGACGTGAAAAAAATCGAGGAAGGAAATTTTCTTTTGAACTCGGCATTATTAATATTTTTTTTTTCTTTTTTTTTTCCATAGCCTCGATCACGATATCGACACGTGCGATTGTAGGGCATATTTTCTTTTAGCAACTGCAGCACACATCGCTCTCAGAAGGCGATAAGACTTTTGTTTAGTAATTAGATTGTTATCGCTGCTTAAACTGTCCTCGTGCCAGCAGTTGGAGAACAATTAGAGAAGCTGCAAAGACGAGAACAATTATATTTTATATGTGTTCGATGTAAAATATATCGTTCAACTTTTCACCAAAACTTTCCGCGGTACGAGCTCGCAGGAATGTAGATTATTTCGTGTCCAAGAGTTATGCTCCATGAACTAGTCAATGGTTGCATAATAATTTCGATGCATTATTGATGAGAAATTTGCGCAGACGGTGTAAATTGACACAGATGTAACGAAGATAATATTCATTAGGAAAACACATCTCCGGGCATCGTTTGTAAAACGTGTAGAAGCAAATTTGATAATATTTTTTTTTTAAAGCGCCGAGGAATCAAAAGCGCGGGTGAAATTTCTTTCTAACCGCGTGGGTTAATAAACTTTTGAGTTTCGTCTTGAGACGAGTTTAAAAATACCGACTTTATCGGGATATAAATAATTGTCTCTTTTGTTCAAAGAAGATACAACGTTTACTTATCGCGATCAGATATCGTTTTCAATTAGTAAAAATTGATTTGGCGTTTTTATGTGCGATAAATTCGAGGAACATTTTCCATTCGTTTATCCGGTCGATTCTCTTCGTCGTACTGGCGGTTCATAAATTTGCTTCTAGTAGGAAGACACGGAGCTTATAAAAAATGAAAAGGGAACGTACACTACTTAAGAGAGATCACCGGTAACAATAACGTATGAGCCATTCGTGACTAAAGTATTTTTCCGTCTCCGAATACTTTGCAATTCGATCATTTAAAAATAAACGACGGAATGCCGAGCCTCTTTCTTCGAAGCACGCTTTCGCTTATTTCGGGATGTTCCTGCAGCGCTTGTCGTAAAGTCAGGCAAAATTTACGGTTTAAAAATACGTCAAGATCAATTTTAGCTGGTAAAAAAAAATATACCATGCAGAACATTGCGGAGAACTTTATCAGGCAAAGGAAAATAGAAATTAAAAAAATATACCGCAGCTATATTAATTATATTGCACGAATGCTCGCGAGACAGTTAAAAACGAGAACAATTGCGCCGATTATTTCCAGGACTAATTAAAAATAATTTTGCACTTGGGCGAAGACGTAAACTGAAGCTGAATAGCTCGAGTAGGGTTTAACGAAATAAATACACTTCGGGCAATCGTAAATGTCTGCTGAACTTTCGCGATTTAAGAGCTGTAACATTTATTTTTTATTTTTTTTTTCTTTACATAAAATCCCGAAGAGATTGAACGTAATGTTTGCAGTTTTATGATTCTTGAATTCCTCCATAATTAACCGTTCGAGTTATCAACTCCGTGCCTGGAGCAGACGCTCCTCGTTTACGAGATGCATTGACAAAAAAGGAAAGACGATTTTTTAGAATGGATAAAGCACGTGTTGCGCAGCAGAGGATGCGCGGCCGCGAGGAAAGCATCTGCCGTAAGCATATGCGTCACTCTTTTTCAACTCCCCTCTTCTCGCTTTTCATCACTTGCACGAGCGGTATTAGATTTATTCCGAAAGCTCCAGTGCGGCTTCAGTCCTCGTAAAGTTCAGTCGTTAAATAAACCGGTGCTATAAATAATAGGATCTAATTATTGCCGCGTAGTCAAAGAACGTCAAAGAGCATTGAAAGTAAATCCTGCCGCTCGCATTAATCCAAGTCGAGTACCATATTAAATATTAAATAGCGATATGAATGTAAACAAGTTCTTGCTGTGATATATTTTTGTTCGAAAACCTTAGAGAAACGGCTGCGTTATATTTAAATTACAATCTACGTGTGACTTGAGAGTTGTGCCAGTTTTACTTCTTTAAAATAAAAAAAAAGAAGTTTCATGTTCCTCGAAAAGATACAGCTTCGGTAGTGAAAGACATAATGTAAATAAGACTTTCGCACGATTTTCCGTTTGCGAAGCGAAGGGGAAAAAGATCGGAGATCGGAAAAGAAAAGGTGCTGGCCGCGAATTTTTAGTGTCTATCGAAGGTAACGCGAGTGATCGAGGATGCCGAGGTCAAAGATGCCGAATCCGATAATCAAGATCACGAAATTCTTGAAACAGAAAACGAAGGTAAATGTCAGAATTGAGGCGAGACGCGTTTGGAATTTTTTTTATTTTTTTTTTTATTTTTAATCGGCGTTTATTTTGCCGGGCGGACCAAATGTTTTCGAGTTTACTTTTTCAAATTTTAGGAACATATTTTTCGTTCTAGTTATGTAATTATCAGGTCGTTTGTGCGAAGTAGACATTCACTCCACGCGAGTAAACTAATTAATGATTCCACGAAAATTCCACTTCGATTGTTTTCGAAAGTGGAATTATCGAAAATGTCAAGTTAAAGAAAGATTTATGATTTCTATGACGCGTTATTTCTTTAAGTACAAAAGAAAAAAAAAATAATAATTGCACACACATCCGTTTTGCGTATTATGAACCGGTTAAATGTATTGATCAACGCATTTATTAATTAATATACGAGTCTTCCACTCGAAGTGTATCGATATATTATTTACGTCATTAATGTTTACGACAAAAATAACTTTAACATTTTGCAAAATTAGAGCGTTTGCTTATAATTTATTTTGTATAGTTTGCACGTTAATGATTTTAAAAAAAAGATTGCGCTTTGCACAAGACATATTTAACGACCAGTATTTAGCAGCGAGCCTGAATTCACCTTTCACCGAACTAAAGATTAATGCAAAACGTGCCATTCAGAACTAGTCGGCTTGTAAATTATAATATTATTCAGTTGATAACACGCATTGCCGGTTATCACTCGCGCAGCAACTTGTAGATATTGAAAATTGCGGTGGTGTTTAGACATAAAGAAGAAAAAAGGAAAAAGAAAAAAAAAAGGAATTGAGAAAAAAATTACGTTAAAGAAATAAAATTAAAAAATAAAATGACTTTTGCCATTTTCAAAAGGATTAAACATTTTATTAGAAAATACAGAAATAAATTTACTTCGTTTTGGTAAAAACAAAATTAATTTCCTGGTTTATCAGCAATAAATTTATTCGAAACTATTCAATCACAGATTGTATAATCGCAAATAAATTGGTGGAAAAGATTTATTTCGAAACATTAGTCTTGCCACAATGATTAATGAAATAGAAAAATAAAAAAATTCATTTTAAAGTAGAAACGTTTCTAAAAATTATGTATAATTTTTCTTCGTTGACTTTTACCTTGTTTTAACAAAAACATCTTAGCATGCGTGAGTTATAACAAAATACGGACGCGTATTCCGTTATTATTATTATTGAATTAATATAATTACCGAAGAATCGATTTAATCAGATTATCTTTAATGTAAGATTTAATTAAATAGATCACTAAATAATCATTTCTCTTTAAAAAACTTCTTATATCAATACAATGTCATTAATTGCAGAACTTTATAAATCAACTGATCAACTCTTCGTAGTTTTTTTTTTTTTTTTTAAATTTTTAACAAAGTTTGATAAGAAAATAAAAAATAGATAAATTAATAGTGATGAATGATCTCGGGAATTAACAATTAACTAAGATCTTTATGAAAACTTTTAGCAAGTGTGTGCATTTAATTAAAAAAAAAAAATAATAATAATAATAATATAGTATGTATAATTAGCTTAATAATAACTTATGATAGCCGTGCTACGTTTTATTTAGAAATGTTTACAAAGTAAAATAACAGATTTAATATGAAATGGCATTTGCGTGCGCTGACGCGCATTCAAGACGTAGCTTGCTCATTAATTTTCATATTTACTTCCTCGCGTTATCTCGGAATTTTAAAGGAAATCGTCGGATATTGGTCGTGCGGCGCGATTGTCAATAACGATCGCAGTCACCCTTCACAATCTTTTCGTAGGCATTTCCTGGTCTCCTTGAATGTTAACACTCATCGCCGGCTTTTAACGCCTTTTATGAACTTTCCATATGTGGAATCAAGTTTCCACAGATTATTTTAAAATATGCATCGCGAATCTTACAATTACTTAAGGGAAAAAAAAAATTTTATCGATCTCTTCGGAGTGTAAACAGTTTTATAATCCAGAGATAACTTTTTTTTTTTTTTTCTTTCTTTCTTTTCTTTTTTGCTTGGCACAAAAAAAAGATGATCCTTCGTTTAAGCGAGTTTCATTCGTGTTTTTATTATTAAATAAAATTGTTACATTGAATAATCGAACAGTTTAATGGACACGAGAATAACAGGCGACACTCTTGCTAGTATGTGGTGTCGAAATATATATTTCAACATATTTTCTCGATTGGTATAACGCCGTGAAAGACTTGCGTAATGATCTCGCAGTCAAAATTATAAAAGCAACGTCGTCACTTTTTTGCGAAATTATATAATTGTGCTTTAGCTACTTACGACATTAAACCATCCTCTGTGCTCACGCATTATGTCCCACAATAACACTCCTCGCGTAGCTAACAGCCAGGAAATTTCGATTAGCGGATCACGTTATAGTCGGCCCGCAATTGAAGGCAATTTATAGGCCGGCTACGCGAGCTTTATTATCCATCGTAATGGGCGATCTATATTTTCAATGTCTCCGGCCGCTTCCGTCTTGCTTCGATCTCAATTAAAACTCGATTAAAAAAAAAAATAAGTAAAAAAAGGAAAAAGAAAAAAAAAACAGATATACTCAAGATTCGATCATTCTTTCGCTCGTCATCTCGGAATAAAGATTACGTAATAAACGTGTACGATGTCTACGCGCGTTTACGAATAATCTTCGCAGTTTCGCCGCGCAACGTCCGTTTTTTATTTTATTTTTATTTTTCTCTAAACGGAGAATATCGTTTTCGTTCGAAAAACGTACGCCGGTGTTCATTAATCGAGCCCCGGGACATCCCGTGCATAAACCCGGCGTCGATTGAAATCTTCATCAACTCGCGCGAGTTATCGGCGTTTAATGTTTTTCCCATCTCTGATTAATGATGGCTTGTCTCGCCTGGTACTTGACAATTTATTCATAAGATTAGCATATGTAAACCCGGCCGTACGAATCGGCATCTCGTATCAGAGTAATCGAGATGAATACATAGTAACTGCGTACCTGCGCGGCATTCGTTTTAATTAAACAATGATTTATTCTTAGCCTCAATAACGTTTAAACAATTTCATCGCGGAAAATTTTTCACCCGCTGGAATAAAGTCGTCGCACGAGATAAGCGGTTATTTGTCACCTAATCTTTATCAAAGTAATGGAATTTCTTGCCGAATCGCTAATCCCAAGCCCCGACTTGGTCTCGAAAGTGATAAAGTTAACTTGCAATCTATCGAAACCTTTGTTTTATCTGCCTTATTTAATGTAATTAAATGAATGGAAGGAAGTGAGACTTGCTATATTTAGATCCGATAAAGTTTCTTTTAAATCGGAAACTGCTATCGAATAATGATTTAATTAGATATCTTTTTATTATTCTTTTTTTTTTCTTTTTTTTTTTAACGAACGATTTAATTATTTCTACATATGTTACTAAATTATTAAATTACTTATTTCGACATTATTATTACGTTAGTATTAAATGTTTTATGATACATTAATAAGGAAATGCCGTATATTTATTCTCGAGTATCCCTAAATTATTTTGTCCTCGCGTAAAAAAGTAGTATTGCTCGCCTCAAGATAAGTATACGGAAATCCATGAAATCATAACAGCACGCGGAAGTTTCTTATTACGAGCGTCATTTAAAGCGGTTTTGGTAGATCGGGCTTCATTCGCGTCTTTCCTTCTTTACGGTCAATACGCGTCGGTCGCGTATCAGAGTCGCTATCAGGACGGCTAGAAGATCGAAGGACGATCGCCCGCGCCAGAATAATGCATTTCGAGGCCGGCGCGAGCATTCGGCAATAATTTATGTGTACTTGACATTAAGTAAGAAGAAGGGAGACCGGAAACTTATCCCGATTAAAGATTTTTATAGCGAGCTTTTACACGGGATATAGTCAAGTTAAGAAATCGAACCGAGTGCCTTTAGCATCGTTCAGTCTCGACCGATTTGTCCCGCCGATCGCACTAAACTCTGCCGACCGTCGCGTATAAAATTCGTCCGCGATAATCCACTTACTTGGTCCAGCTGGTGGTTGAACGAGAAGTTCGTTGATCGCAGTGCTTAATCGGAAAAAGAAAAATATTAGCTTAAAGTTTTCGACGCTTGTTGAAAATTTAATTTAAATCGACGATACTCCAAAGTTCCAAGTTCGCGGTACCGATATAATTTTACTCGCCGACGATGATCGTCGATCCGTGTCCCATTTTGAATTACGTTTTTCAACATTCCACGAGAATGCTAGCGGTGAGTTTTATCAATTAATCAGCGTAAACTTATTTATTATAATTTTTTCTATTTATTTCCGCGGCTGTTATGTGTCTTAAACAACGGTGAGCGTTAAAAATAAGACGTTAAAAGTGAGAAAAATTCGATCATAGTTTTTAGGACGCGATTCTGGGCAGTCTCAAATTATAATGGGCATGTTATTTTTATCAGGAAAATTAGTTTATTCCTTTGAGTCGTTTGTAAAACGAATTTATAATTTTTTTTTTTTTTCTGCATTAAACAATCTAATTAGACATTTACTCACCAACGCTCAACTAATCGGCTTTTCACGGTCGTTTACCTATCAGAGGAATGGAACACAGTCTTCCGCGTTCTATTTTGATACTCGTTTGCACCAATCTGAAAAGAAGCGTTTGAGATGGTCTCTTGTAGCTTATTTTTCTAAACGAGCACGTGAAAGTCCCGCCTTTTGTGACGCACCAGCTGGTGTTTCTTTTGTAAAATTGTTTTTGTCGCTCTATTGTTAAGTTAATAAAATAATAAGAAGTGAAATAGAAAAGGCTCTTCATTAGATTTATATTAACGACAGATATTGACATTTCGATTAACTCGATTCTTTTGTATTACGTATAATTTCAAGGGGAAAAAAAAATTAACATTTAATTAATTCAAAAATTTATTTTAAACTTCGTGTATTTTTGAAATCATGTACGTCTTTTTTTTTTGTACGAAACTGCTTTAAGTTGTTGTTGTCGTTTCATCACTCGACGTAACAATTGCTAATCCGAGTATTGCGGATCGTATTAAGTTAAATTATGCGTTGTGACAAAAGCACGCAATGTACTTCTTTTATTTTTATCTTTTCCTTAAAAAACAAAATTGAAATACAATAATGTGTAGCTTGGTTGATATCTCAATTTAAAAGTCGCTCTTTTATTTTTTTTCTTTTTCTTTTTTTTTAATAAATATAAAATTAATGTTTGAAAAGCTAAACTTCACAAAATAAACGAGTTGCCGCGTAATGCATTTTATCTCTATATAAATAATAATTAAAAAATTGTTTATAAAGATCACTATTATTTCCCCCAACTAATTTATCAAAAAGTCGATAACCGTACTGGCTAACGAGCTGTTTGCACGGAACATCTGGAATAGCATGTCGCGCTATCAAATTGAAATTAACGCGATGCGTCCAGTGAAGTGGCCGATAATGATAATGAGCTTTGAAAAACTTCGCAGCGAAAAACTGATTGACCGACAGTGATGATATTTTTATGTCCGTCCACGGACGAAAGATAAATGTCAAAAATACGATAGGTATGCAATCTCGCATGACGCGATAACGTAATCATTATATATGAATAAACGTCAGGCTGCTATTTACGTTAAAAAAAAAATATTATCAAATTTTATTAATTGCGAAGTGTATATAAAAATTTTTTTTTTAATTTAGAAAAAATTCTAATACCTTGAAAATAAAAGATCGAAATTAATTTGCTTCTAAAATTATCAGTTTTAGATTGTCGAATTTTTAATTGACATAGATTATCAATTTGATATCATACAATATTTTATTAACATTTAATTTTATATAAAAAAAAATAAAAATTCAATAAGAAAAGACGAATGTTTGCTCGGCTCTTCTAGATCTGTGATCTCTGTTGATATTTCTTCTCGTCACGCATCCTAAACGTTAAAATAACATTATCTGAGGATGTCAGGGCAGCTGCGAACTCACGAGGCAATTCGTATGAAAGCTAAAATTCTTCCAATCGCAAGATCAGAGGTTATCGGAAATTTTTTTGTTTATTTTTCATTGCAAAGGAGACAGGTTTGCTTGATAATGACTGATAATGTTGAAAACACAGCAAGTAAACAGTACCGTTGGCACATAATTTTTCCGTAGTACGCACATAACATAAATAATGGGAACATAATAAGAGATAATCATGCGATAATACCACCCCAAACATCACATTGTTTCTGCTACGTTTATGAAATTCATCATATTAATTTAATGTCGGTTTGCGCTCGTATTGCCAGAGAGATTAAAAAAAAAAAAAAAAAATTATTGGCGGTCTCATATATGTATATATTTCAACGATAACCTGTGATCTAACTTTGCCATTCTTTTGACGTCATTTGAAAGTTCTTTGAAAATTTAATACTCCGCTAAGATATGTAATGTCAAAGTGTAGTAATGAATCTTTCCCTTTCATTTACTTCAAAGTCGTGTCATCGGACAAGCAAAGATCACGTATACAACTTCATTACAGAAGGAAAGTTAAATTGCTTTTAGAAAACGCGACTTCAATTCTTTCTCTTTCTTTCTCGAGAAGTGAATTAAATAAAATTTTATTCGCAAACAATGTGATAAACGTTTCTGAACAATACGTATAACAGACTTTCATTAAAATGTATATGTGCGCACATGTCCAGACTTTTGTCTTTCACGTTTTATGTATTGTTCGTGGTATAAACATAACATAATCATTTCTGTCTTACGTCTCTTACCAAATCAAGCAATATTTATAGCAACCAATTAAGAGCACATTTTATTCTCCCATGTAGAGACACGTAATTAATATTTAAAATTAAATACTTTTTAATTTCGTAGAAATAATACTGCATACAAAGTCGTTTTGATAATTTAATCTCTCTTTTTTTTTTTTTTTTTTTTGTACTTCGTAATCTTATTGATTAAAAAAATATTGCAATTCTTTAAGCTTCAATTGTATTCAAATTTATTACAATTTTTATTTGACCTCCGATATTCCGCTCGTCATTTATGCGACTTTTTAATTTGATGCAATACAATCGATGATAAACCTCCCCGATTCTATTTCATTTCAGAACCGTTTAAAATATGATAACTTCAGCGTTTCAGATATTACCTTTGAGGGGGTCTTTTTTTTTTTTTTTTTTATTTTTAAATATGAATATGCACCGCGCAGAATTTGCATTCGCTCACGCGCGTATTGCATTATCGTGCGTGGTGCGAAGCTAAACGACTCCATGTGATGGCAGGCGAACAAAAGTAATTTAATATTGGCACACATTTCACGGTGGCCTCCCACGTTAATAATTATCCGGCAATTGACTTGAATAAACGCAACACCCGCTGCGGTTACGTGAGAGCGGTATTAACAGAGTACAACACGACACTTGGATGTGGTAGTGCCCTAAATGTGCTTAGATTTAGTTAAACCGAGGAGGTCAGAAGGTCGGAACAACTAATGCCCTCAGCGTCACATATTTATGGTCAATTAAACGAGAAAAAGCGAAAGGTTTCGCTCAGAGACTTCAAGAATTCGAAGCCAGGCAGGATATTGAAATATTCTTCCAACGAATCTATATTATATCTCCTAAAAATATATATTACAATTAATTATTATTTCAATATCTTGCCCGCCTCTAATTCAATATTAATTCGACTTGAAAGTACTCCAGAGTCTTTTATTCATCGTATCCAAAAGTAGACACCACGTGCATGTTGCTAGATAGTTTTTGTGTTTAACGAACACTAGAAGTTTGTCGTTTCACATGTGTCCTCAAATATCAACCGCGTCGCCCATACATACTAACGAAGCATTATTTAGATCATTATGCACATCCATTTGTGTCACGATCATCTTCTCATGGAATCCGTTATCGGTAGAGATGAAATGTACTTCTCACCTCCTCGATTAGATCTCGCGATATTCGTATCGTTGTCGAAGAATGCGCCCTCGGGAAACACGCCATTAAATGCATTCCTCATTCGCAGGTACTGTCTATGAGCGAGGAGTTCAGGCGGGCTCTTTACGCGAACAGTGCCATTTCTCTGGATAACGATGTCATTGTGCCCGACCTCATTGGCACGACGGAAATACTCAGCGACGAGCACAGGGAACAGCTATGCCGTCACCTCCCCGCGAGAGCGGAAGGTTATCAGTGGACTCTCGTCTTCAGTACCAGCCAGCATGGCTTCAGCCTCAACAGCATGTACCGAAAAATGGCAAAAGTTGAAAGTCCGATCCTGCTGGTCGTCGAAGACACGGAGGGCAGCGTGAGTGCCTTGTTCTCTTAATTCGAGCCACAGTCGATTGGTCAATCGGTTCTAATTCGAGTCAAGAATGCTGCCTCTGAAAATAAATCTTGCAATCTGTACAACGATTGCATCTATGATTGCAGCATTGGCTTTTTTTTTAATGTTACGTTAGAGTATCGGATAACAGCATTCTGCGCGTACACATCAAGAAAACAGGTTTAAAAATATAATTAAAAATGTAATTATTTATATAAAAATTGTTTGTTCTTTATTAAACGAATTAATTTTTCAGGATTATTATTTTAGAAGGATATATTATTTAATTATGAGTAGAATACATTTAGAGATAAAATGGTGAAGTCGACTAATTAATTCGAAGTACAAAGTTTCACATTTATTATAATTAGTCCGACTGAGAGAATAACGTGGATTTTCATAAAACTTTTTTGTTCGTTGATCTTACTTCGTAAATGCATCCGTCTGAATTAACTTGTCACTAAGTCGTGTATTTGAATGGTTTATTACAAGCTCAAAATAATCATACACCGTGAAATACATTTTTCTCAATTTTACCATGTGCATGTTACAATTTTTATTAATTATTTAATTTCATTACAGGTTTTTGGTGCATTGACTTCGTGCTCCCTGCACGTAAGCGATCACTTTTACGGTACCGGTGAGTCTCTGCTGTTTAGGTTTACGCCAAGGTTCCAGTGTTTCAACTGGACAGGAGACAACCTGTACTTTATCAAAGGCAACAATGAGAGCTTAGCAATTGGTGCTGGAGAGTAAGTTTCTCTCACTTTTTTTTTTCTTGTTCTTTTATTGTTAGATGACGATTTTACGGAATCGGTTTCGTTTTTAGTGGCAAATTTGGGCTTTGGTTGGATGGTGATCTATATCAGGGCAGGACACAATCTTGCAGCACGTACGGCAACGAGCCGTTGGCGCCGCGTGAAGATTTTGTCGTTAAAACGTTAGAATGTTGGGCATTCATATAGGACATGGCCTTGTACCCCCAACCCGCCACTCCTTCGCCATCACCACAGCCTAATTTAACCTGAACTTCACGAAGATTCGCCTCCAGGAGAGATTAGAGGAAGACTAATGATTCTAAGAACATTGTCGAAGGAGTTGAGTCGTGTTACTGTCGTCACGACGCTGATTAACTCGATCGCCATTTGAAGAAATCTCGCCCAGTGTTGGACAGTATAATTTCCTGAGGTAAAAGGAATTATCAAATGTCCACGAAGAGACAACGATGGCTTTGCCTGAAGATGTAGTGAAATTCGACAAGAAGCGACGACGAATGTTTGTAAAAGAGACTGTCGTGGCCCGAAGTTATGCGATCATAACGTGTGATGTAACAGTGCATGTTTACTTGCATATCGCGTAGCTATTGATTGTCGTTAATTGCCACTGACTCCTTGTCTTTTTTTCTTTTTTTTTTTAAGTTGGCATATTTATTTTATTTTTTTAAATATTTTGTTGAATAAATAATTGTCGCGAGTTAAATGTTGCTCGTCAATTTGATTTCCAATTATTTGTAAGTTGATCGAGAGTCGAAGAATATATAATTACTTCGTACGATAATTGTTACTTCGAACTAGTCGAGATTACGCATATAACGCCGATATAATTATGATAATAATAATGATGATGATGATGGTGATGATGATGCTAAGTGATTATAATAATGATTATGGTGATAAAAGAATGAAAGTATGAATGATTGGAAATGATGTGGTTGCAAGTTGCGAGGCGAGATACATAACGTTTAAAAGAAAATAATTTACAAATTCAAGACGATAAAGATGCTAAAACTAACAGTTTGTTGATGTGTAGATAATGTAGATAGTAAATGTACATATATATATACATATATATATACATATATATACTATGATCGTGTTACAATGATTGGTTTTGATTACACAAGTAGAGAGAACTCTTAACGGAACGCTGTGTAGCTCGTCATGTATAATGCAGATATTGAGCCAAAAAAATATACACGACACGTATATACATCATACATGCATACACATGAGGATTGATACACAGATTGCGGGAAGTGTGTTCTCGTGCAATCAAGTATAATGATCTGAGAAAAAAAAAAGAAGTAATTTTAGAGAAAGAGATACCTCGAGCTGATCTTACGATTAGAAGAGAAACGAAGAATCAATGATTTGTGGATTGACTTGAGTCAGAGCATATTCGTGAATTTTGTCAATAAATTAGTAAATGTGCTTTGGAGTTACGAGTGACCACAACGAACACACATGCCTGTGCCTGCTTCGCTCTCTTTGTCTCTCTCCGCCAAGTGTACTCGCGACATGAGCGAGTATCTCGAGCGTGAATCCATTTTCCTATCAACGTACGAATTTCCTAATACAAACAATTGATCATTCTAGATAGCACGTCTGACTATGAATCATTGCGTTCTAATCGCATTACAATGCTCTTTTAGACATAGTCTAACTTTGTACAACCGATTATATACACAATCACACTGTTCGAGCTTATAATATCTATCGTTCGCGCGAGCATTGTTGAGTTAAAACCGAACGTGTGTATCCGCCCATTTCTATCTGGCGCATTTCGTCTATTTGCAAAAAAATGAGAGCAAGAAGAACAAAATCTTGTACGCGCGCAAGACGAGCGATTCTCAAGCATAAGAAAAAGAAGAAAAGAACGCAAAAAAAAAAGAAACCTTTTTTTTTTATCAGTTATCACGATATTGCGTGAGATTCGACGAATTTTTTCTAACACATTATGTTACGGATATTGTGGATGTGTCGCAGCTGTTTAAGAAGACCCACTTTGGCGCGTGTTACTGACCCACGACCTTTAATAAATCACACATTTTATACCACATAGAACTAATGCCGACACTAATGGCGAATATCTTTCTCCTTTCCAGGATCATCCTAGATACAATTTTTATTCTACGATCACGCGTTGTATCGTTTCTATACGTGATTACGATCTCTCGTAATCTTAACGAAGGCGTTCCTCTGGCGGTCGGTTGCCGATCAGCAGGGCCGCGTACGACGACCAAGAGTGCTTATTAAACTAACGACAACACGACTCATGCGAGCACAATAAAATTCACGCAGAAAACTTTTGATCTACCTTTACCTATTTACCTCTTTCTCACACATGACACACGATCCCTCTCTGCTGATGTACGTCATCGGAGAACGTTCGAAAGACTGAACGCTCGATCCAAGATATCCCAAGAGGAGAATGAGACCCAAGTGTTCGCGCACTGGTTATAAAATGCACTAAAAAAAAAAGAAAAAAAAAACGAAAACAAAAAAAGAAAAGAAATGAAAATGCGTGATCAAAGCCACTGATTGGGCAGAGTACAGAATGACACTTGATAAGAATATGAAACTGACACAATTCCAATGAGTTTAATTTTCCACGTGATAACGGATGTAGACGTTAAAAGGTAGACCTTTACCGAGTCTCGCGAACTCGCCACGAGTGAGCATAGAGTTTTCCATTTTCGTGTGCATATCTAGCGAAATCCTAATATCTATCGAGATCGTTTCTCGATCCCACGATGTCGACGAAGCACAAACAAGAGTATCCAGTCAACGTGCAGCATTACCGGCTTTGTTAGAGTAGCGAATCTCGAATTTGTACACTCAATGCGATACATACTAACATTGTGTACGATTAGAGTTGCTTAGAAGATAAATTAGATACTAGGCGTAATCATGTGATATTAAATAAAAAATTAAAGAAAAAAAAAATAAAAAAACACAAAAAAAAAGAGTTACGCTACTAGACGATTTATCGAATCGCTTCGATGATACATCATGTGGTTTCATGTTACGCGACACCATCATTTACATCACGTATCACATACACGAAAAAAAAAAAAAAAAAAAAAACACCTTGAGATGGAAATCTTTTCGCTTTTTTTGACTAACAAAGCGTGCGTACGATTGTGTAAACGTTGCTCGTGGAATAGACGAATTCGAAATCCGCGGTAAAGATAACAGCATTGTGTGCGAGAAAGAGCGAAGTATGTGCATTCAACAGCAGGTGACTATAACAATAAGCCAAATGAAAAGAAAAGAGTTACTCATAATCCTCGCCTTATTGTGGAAAAAGAAAAAAAAACCTCAAGATGTCAATGTGCACTGTAACAAAAATAAAATATTAAGTATTTCTGGGAGCTTTCTGTTCATCTGAATTTTTCTTTATTTCGTATTTTTCGTGTTCTTTGTCATTGTAATTCGCAGTCAAGCCGGCATGAATAGAACCATTGTAACAATGTATATGCGTGATCAAACGCCTCCAAAATGAGCTCGATAGGTCTATATTGTTTCGACATTTGTGAACCTTGCAGAGTAGAGGTGATGAAAAGATATTCGTAAGATTTAATTTATATGCGTAGTGAGATTTATTATGAAAAATGTTTACTAATTAATAATTACAGTTATATGTATGACTGTGTGCATTTTCTCGCACACCTGTGGATACTGTACGCCGTCTGTCAATACGAATGATTCTCCTCGTCGTCACCTGAATGAGATTCGCTTTTCCTCTTCCACGAAAGCGTCTCGATCTATGTACGCGAGAGATTATCTAAAGTATTCAAATAAACATGCGGTACTGCCTCTGTAGAACTAAACTAAAATGTATCCAGTGGCGGATTATTGAATATTTGTTATATGAATACTTGAGATTATACAGTTGACAGATCATTACTTCAGATATCAACCATTTAAATTACCCCTACGGTATGATTTTATATATTGTATAATGTAAGAAAATTAGAGATAGTCCAAATTATTCACAGTTAAAAAACAATGTTTAGAGCTCTGAGATGTTCCAATCCGCCACTGAACGTAGTGAGTGAAATTAGAAAAAAAAACAAAGTATATCCCGACTGTAACAGATGATTTCCATACAGGAAATTTCCATATAGGAAATCATTCGTTATAGTCATATGTATGGGCGTATTTCGGCCAGTGCACGTTTGTAAGACACATCTCCTGCGAGACTCCTCTCCCAAGAAGTCGTTAAACTAACCATTATGATTATGTAATTTTCGGCATATTGTATTTTTCGATAACAGAAGATACAGCTTTTACATTAACAGCGTGACGAACTTAGAACCTGTCAGAGTAATGTCACAATTCGCTATATACATATCCGACTTGGGGATGCGTTACAATGAGCAGCGTTAAAAAGAAAATATATATATTTCGCAGTTGGAACACACGACTATAATGTTTCATCGCTTGGAGGATAATTAAAACGAAAAATTGCTATTATGCGTTCTAACAATAGAACACTTGTGCTTCTCTATGTCCAAACTGCTGAATGATAATGGTTGTGTTAGCCTAAGGATATACAGGGATATGCAGAGTGTTCCGTTTTATTCGTGTGAGTTTTCTTGATCGATTGATATGTTAAACGTTGAGTTTTTTTTTTTTCTTGTTAAAAATTTGAAGAAAAAATTTAGGACAGTGTTATACTTACGTTCAAAATTTTGAAGATTAATCGTATAGACGTATTAATTTATTATTTAGCTTTTTCTTAATGTCATTTAATTTAGTATCAAGATAAATATGTAATAATAAGATTTAAGATGTGGTTTAATTAAAATCTAAAGTATTAATTAAAAAAAAAATATATAAGATTACGTGATTGTTAAAAAGTTGTATTGCAGGAATGATGGAACACTCTGCATATATTGCGCTCTAAAATAATGGGTACGTGTAATCTGTGTATATATAAAAAACATTTTACGCTAAAAATTGTACGCTCGGTATAACATGTACCTACGAATACACACTCGTAGCCGATATTAGCGATCGTTAGCGAATTTAATGTAAAAAGAAAAACGGATGGAAGAGATTCGGAAAGAAGTGAAGGGATATAAACTCAAGCAAGCAGCACAAGAAGACACATACCTTTGGTATACACAATTGTCAATTAGATTCAGACTGACTGCAGGGACTTGAACACGCATAAACAGTTCGATGTTCTTCAATGTTTAGTTAGATAAAGTTGTCGTCGTCGTCCTCGTCCTCGTTAATGAGCACGTTATTGAGAACACGAAACGACGCATTTAACTCGGGCCAGTGGCGATAAATGTGAAGCGATTAGCGGCTAACGGGACCCATTTGACATAATTAAACAAAAAAAAAAGATTCTAATATATATAAAGAAATATATATTATATATTATATATATATTATCAGTAAGAGAGAGAGAGTAGAGATGTTGAGAGGTCGAGGTAAGATCTTAAACACTGGAGTCAGCGCACAAGCCACTTTGGTCACTCGCTATGGAACACATAATTAACACTGTGTATACTACGTTATTGGTGTGCGTCTACTCTATAATTAACGCGGCTAATACTTGTAAAACTGGAAGAAAATGTCTGTTTTTTCGAATGATGCTTCAGAGAAAAAAAAAGCCCATTTAATTGCGTTTGCTTTTGCGTCGTCGTGCGAACAGCTGTCGCGAACAATTAATTAAAGTTAACTGAGATTTAACTGATTCAATATCTCTTTCGCTCTTTCTCTCTCTCTCATTTCTTTTGCCCTTCGGGAAGAGGCGAGGCATCGGTTTGAACATCAGTTAACTTTGACTAATGCTTAGGAAAACGATCCCTTGTTGCATAAATGTTTGATCGGCTGTTAATGTAGACAGGTATCCGTAGAGCATAATTCTTATTGCGATCAAAGAAGCTGTTTGGTTCAAGTGCGAAAAACAAAAAAAAAAAGAAAAAAAAAAGAAATCTGGATAATTGATGTGACATTAGTAGCAATCTGTGTTGAAAAACAAAATGAAACAATTCTAGTGACAACTAGCTAGCGCAGCGAAAATTCTGTTATAACCAGAGAATATAGGCAGAACAAAAGTTTTATTGAACTCAACGGCATAATGTTCCAATATGCGACCATATTACGATGAAAGAAAAAAACAAAAAAAAAATTTGCAGTACAAGAAGCTCAGAGATTCGACGCGGGGCGTTGTAACAAATCTCATTGTATGTTATGAAAGAGCGACGTGTTCTCGGCGATTAGCAAGTACTAAAAGTAAACCCCCCGTTTGCGAGACAAAGGGAATCGGGACGGTGTTGTAAATTCACGCGATATATCCGCTGGAAAGGAAAACTATTGCGCCAATTGTAAATATGTATTTCAATCTGATAGCATGTCTCCTACAGACAACAATAGTAATCCAAGATAATTTGTGTCGGGTTGTAAAAAGAAAGAGTCTAGGGCATTCCTTTCGTCTGTTGTTCCGGCAGAACGTGTCGAAAAGAAAAGGGGAAAAAAAATTAAATTAAATAAAGAAACACGCGTTGGAGACACCGTTCGAATGCAAATACTGGCGATACTGAGAAAGCGGATGTATCCGGCACAAGGCAGTCTAGACTTCTTTCGTTTAAATGAATTTAATCGCAGAAACAATAGCGATCTTTTTCTTTGTATCCCTGGCGCCGAGAAAGTTCGCATAGAATCAGATTCAGGATAGATATTTATGATATAAAAAGAAAAATGTAAAAATACATCTGATGTGTTTACCTTTTTCTTTCCTCGCTTCCAATAATTCACGAGACTTCTTTCTTTATCTTTAAGAGAGAGTGTAGGAATTTAAAAAAAATTAATAGTTTGGTTTATATACATTTTTTTATTTACATATAACATTAATTTAATTAATCTTTTACATTAATTTAATTAATTTCTTAAACCATATTAAAAAATCTTAAGTAAAAAAATATTATAATAACCTTTTTTTATTTTAGGTATAAATACTTTCAACGTAATATTTCTTTAATGCAGATATGAACAACTCAAAATAAGATAAAAATAACGTACTATATATCCACCAGTGAAACGATAACAATAGCGATAAAAAGCAAGAGAATTACTACCCAGTAGCCACATGTACTATCTTTGGATTGGATATTACGAACTTGTCGAGTCTTATTGATCAAAGATTCATCAGTCCTGTCCATGTGATCGGCCAGATCATCGATTATTTCTGCGTTACAATATAATACAATTTATAAAGTTATTTAAATACGAAGTTTCAAAGCTTTTGTACATATTAGAGTATCTAAAAAATTTTTCTCGAAATTTATTACTTACCGTTTTGGTGATCCACTTCGTTGCTAATCGTTTGTCCAATTTCTTTCTGGCGAGTTATCACTTTACATAATTCTTCCAAGTCCTTATCTTGTTCTAGAAAAAAATTAGAGAAATGCGAGTTACACATAATGTATGCAGATGCAACACACTATACAATTATTCTTACGCGAAACGCCGTTCGAGAGATTACTGCCGTAGATCTTCATTTCTCGATAACGGCTGAATCGATCGTGTTGCAATTAGGTTAATCTTGTATTATTAATTACCTCTTAATACTTGTTCTTGATAATTCGCTAGATCGACAACGGATACTTGTACGTCTAAGGGTTTGTCGTCGTCATCGTCAGCAGCCCAAGAAGTTGTACCACCATCTGCAAATGCTGATCTATTCGTTTTTAACAGACTGGCGCGCGACGACACGTAATCGTTACGCGGCTCGTATAATTTTTGTAACTGAATATCTTTGCTCTGCAACTGTTCCACTTGTCTCGTTCTACGTTCGGCTTCCTCAAGTGTTCTGTCGAACAGATTAGATTTTTAAGAAGACTATAGACTATTTAAATTTATATTAAAAAAAAAAATATATACATTGTTTTCAATTTAGCTGCCTCTTCGACTTTGCTTTTTAGTTGCTGAACTTCTTGTGTATATTGCTTCATACGCAGCCTTATATTAGCCGACAGACTGGCGTAGACTTTCGACATCTTTGGCTCTCCATCCCGCGTAGTCAGCTGTTCCATAATCTCTCGAAACAGTTTCTCACACGCATCGTATTCCGTGAGCCTAATCACATACAGACATAGATACAGATATATCATAAATCACCGGGATGTAGACAAAAAAAATTGTATACTTTATAAATTATTTTATAAAGTTTATAAACTATTTTATAAAGTATAATTTATAAATTTACCAAGGATCGATTCCTTCAATATTAATAAGTGCCATTTTCGTTTGCAAGATATATATCTATATTAAAATCCCGAAAAAGGCATAAATGTGTACTTCATCGTTTGTTATAAAAAAAAAAGGATTAATTATAATTTTGCATTTGGAAGACACTTAGTCGCGTCATTTTAGCACAATCACAATGCATTAAAGTAACGGCGACAGTTTTTTTAACTGACGATAAATAACAATAGCAGCTTCATAAATGCAAAATAAAAACCAAGCTCGAGTGACTGTCTCTCTCTCTGTACATAACCATAAAATCACTTGCGACGACTCATGAATAATATAAATCTTGTATTTCTTGTAGAATTCAATACCACTCGACTGCTGCGCTTCGCGGGCAAAACGTGCAACTTCGAGCTACGTTTCGACCAATCAGAATGAAAGGAAACACCCGATTTATAGTGCATACGAGTTTTAAAGTTGGCACCTTTGTCTCCGCGGTTTATTTTATTTTTTTTTTAAGGACACTTGATCGCGATTGGCTCAATTGTCACATCCGCTCGTGCTATTCGTCGAACTGAAGAACCAGGACATTATCCGTGTCTCTCATTAGTCGAGATACACGATAGATCGCGCCATGAATTTAAGTTCAAACGAAGGAGTAATTGCTAACCGTCGCTACTGGTTGATGATCAACGATGGCTGCGTGACTGGGTGAGAAGCAACACCGAAGCACACCGTGTTCTATTCTGCTTTCAGTTGAGCCAAGTTCAAGTTCTGCTCGGAATGGGAACAGTTTCTCTCGTACAAAGTTCTAGAGTGAAATTAGTTTCTGGAGTGAACGGACAGGCAAATGTTATGTGAACTTTAGGTAATTTTACGACGTATACGATAAGTAGAGAATTGTTGGATTGTATATTTTTGGAATTTTATTGTGTTTTATCGTGATATAGTGTAACATAGTGTGATCAAGAAGGTTTGTCTTTTTTTTTCTTTTTTATTACTCCGATATTTTCTCGCCTAAGCAAAATATAAATACGACGTTTAATGAATACAATGAGTACACAGAATTAAATTAATTTTATTATTTTATTTATTGCATGAAATACATTGATTTTTGTGTTCAAATGCATGATATATTAGTATATGATTTAGAAATATATATATTGTGTTATTTGGAAGAGAACTGTTTTTTTTTTAGTTTTTTTTTTAGTATAATTGGTATGAGACATGTGTGTTTCTTTTTTTATTTTTTATCGCGTAAATCTGTTATAAATTTTTAAATATTTACTTATTATTTATAAATTATTTCTGCTTTTTATATTTAACAGATGGAATCTCGATTACCAAAGCCAAAAAAAATAATAAAGAATTCTAATAATATAGCTAATATAAATACTAAAGATAATAATTTTAAAACAATTGAAAATACTAATAATACAAAAATGCCAAAACCAACATTATCATTAGCATCATCAGCATCAACTACATCACTTTCGTCGTTAAAATCCACTAATGAAAATAAACAACCAATTAAACCATCCTTTGCTCGAGCACAAACAATGTCTACAATTACAAAGGCAGTAAAGCGTACAGGTCCTAATATTACACATGGACAAGCTAAAAAGCCCTTTGTTAGGCCTGTTATTAAAGAAAGTAAACCAAATAAACCAAATAAAAATGAATTGACTAATACAGCAAGTAATGTTAAAGTTGGACAAAATAACACAGATAATAAGCCAAAAAAATGGGATTATAAGAGCCGTTTTGATATTGCAAGTGACAAACTTCTTACTCTACAACAAAAGAATAAAGACTTAGTTTCAAGAAATAATGATCTAGAAAAGATAGTAAATACTTATGAGACTAATAAAGATGTATATAAAATTAAAGCAGAAAAACTAGAAGTTTTAAATGATACCTTGACAAATGAGCTCCAGACATTAAAAGTAGAAACAGAAGAAATAAAAAAAAATGAAGCAAATCTAACAAAACGATTGACAGAATCCGAAGAATTGTGTAAAAATCTTTCTCATAAATTAAATGATGCCGAAGAAAAGTGTAAAACTCAAGAAGTATTAATTACAGAACAAACAGAACAGTTAACGTTTTTAAAAAAAGATTTAGAACTGCAGAAACAGATAAATAAAAACTTAAATGACGTTAAAGAAAAATTAGAAGAATTAACTTATAAAATGCATATAGATTCCAGAGTATTACATAATACTATCCAAGAACTAAAGGGTAATATTAGAGTATTCTGTAGAGTTCGTCCAAGAACTCTGAAAGAAGAAGAATTAATGAAAGAGTAAGTAAAAAATTTTTTTTCTTTTATAAAATTTAATTAAATATTAAGATAAAAGTATCTCTTAATATTATCTATAACATTATCTCTTATTATTTTGAGGAATATATATTCTTGTATATTTTATATATTTAAACTAAAATTATTGCTTGTTGCAGGCCATATCTTATAAATTTCGTTGACGATTGCACGATTGAGGTCAGTAAATCAAATGGATCTGACTCAATAAGTTGCACTGGAAGGCAACGAGGAATAAAACAAGAATTTACATTTGATAAAGTATTTGCTCCTAATACGTCACAAGCAGATATATTTGAAGAGTTATCTCTTTTAGTACAATCTGCACTCGAAGGCTATAATGTTTGTGTATTTGCTTACGGCCAAACTGGTTCGGGCAAGACATATACTATGGAAGGAGAATACGGGCTGCAGACTGAAGGCATGATACCCAGAACTGTATGTTCGAATATATAACAGTAAAATAACAAAATTAATAAATATATTTTTTAATGTACATTATACTTATTAAAAAAAAAAAAAAAAAAAAAAAAAACCGTTGCGTTAAATAAAATCAATTTTAAAGAAATTATTATTTTATGCGAACATTAAACGCAGCTATAATTTAACTGTGTAAAATAAAAACACTTCTAATTTCAGATACGTCACATATTTAAAGAAATGAAACAGTTCGAGCTTCTTGGTTGGAAATATCAGATAGAAGCCAGTTTCTTAGAAATCTATAATGAACATATTATTGATCTTCTCGATTCTGAATCTAAAACGCATGAAATACGCATGGTTGACAATAAAGGTCAGGATTTATATGTTAGTAATCTTCGGATTGAAGAAATAAACAGTCCAGAAAAATTGCAAGAGTGTTTGCTGATTGCACAACGTAACCGAGCTGTCGCAGCTACTCAATCAAATAATCGGTAAGTTTATTTTGCATATTTTAGATCTTATTATTTTATTTGCAATTTTTTTTGTTATAGTTTTCACGTTTATAATCTTTCTTAAATGTAAAGGCTGAAATCAAATTTCGAACTTTTAGATTATTAAGCCCCTTGCTCGTGTGTAATTATTTTATAGTTTTAGAATGTAATAAGATAAGTAAATTGCATTTTAGATCATCCCGATCTCATTCGGTAACAAGAATACGATTGATCGGTACTCACACTGCAAAACAAGAGGTATCAATTGGAAATTTGAATCTAGTTGACTTAGCCGGTTCGGAACGTTTAAAATCAGAAGAATCTGCTAGAAATACGGAAACAAAAAATATTAATAAATCTCTAGCTAATCTCGGTAACGTAATATTAGCATTATTAAAAAAACAGGAACATGTGCCTTACAGAAACTCTAAATTAACCCACTTGCTTATGCCTTCTCTCGGAGGTAATTCAAAAACATTGATGTTATTGAATATATCTCCACTTGACGAGTGTTACAACGAAACATTAAATTCCTTGAGATTTGCTAGTAATGTTAACAATTGCAGAACTGGACATGTTAAACGAAGTCGACTGGTTTTATAGAAAATCCAAGAATTAAAACACGTTATATTTGTTTAAATATTTTATTTACATGCTATTAATATTTCTCTATAATTACAAATGGAATAAACCTAAAATATTTGATTTAAGGAAAATTTTACCCTATTGAGATTAATGACTATTATAATAAAATTCCTTATATTAATTATAAAATTAGTATATTATTGAAATAAACGTTTGCTTTAAAAAAAAAAATTAAATTCGTAATTTATACTCTATAAGGTATACAATTATCGTAAATAAAGACGAGAAAAATAGCATTTTTTTATATACATATTTATTTTAACATTTTAAGCTTAGACATCTTTGCCGCTATTCCAAAAAATAGAATTTTTATATTTTTTTTATACCACGCAATGTTGTAATTAAAATGAGACTGCCAGTTTTTATCTAAAAATTTTTTGTAAAATACCGACATGTCGTCTGCAGTTGCTTCCTTTCCTTGTTCTTTTAACATTTGTTGAAAACGTTTACGTTCCTGAAAATTTCACAAAATCTTTTTACATGTTGCGCCAATTTATATATTAGAAAGAATATTATATTTTAATTAAAAAACATACTTCAGTGAAGTTAGTATTGTGTTTGGACCAAAATATTTGATTCCATTGTTGGGCTTCTTTCCGAAGCTCTCTATATCTTTTTTCTGAATAAGTTTCCTTTGTGGAATTGGCAAACACAATAGGTCTTAGATTTGAAATTGGATCAGGAGGCCCAATTATATCACGAGGCTGACTATTTTTAAGCTTAATTCTTTCCTAGCAAACATAATTAAAATAAATGCATGATAAAACTATGTTATTGATTATTTTTTCTGAATAAAATAGAAATAATGATTAAAAATGCTATTTTCGTAAAGTCCACAAATTTATTATAAGACTTTAGCATTTATTTACGTATGTAATTAATATCTGTAGTCTACATAAAATTTTTTGTAATGGTAGAAAAACATATTTTAATTAAAGAAAACCAATATTTTATGCAAGCAAGTAAATCAATTTGCACTTGACCCCTCAACGAAATATTTAAACATTTATAAAAACGTGTGGTTATTTTAATAAAATCTTTTTAATTATAAAATAAATTTATTTTAAAGTATAGTATAGACAGTATAGTAAGATAAAACAAAAATTATTAGTGTACATATTTATCAAAATGTTTACCATACTGAATAATCGACATAATTTTGTGAAACGTCTCGTACGATGACATTGCGGTATAACACTTAACATTATAAAATTTTAATAATTATTCAGTTTAGGAGTCTCACATAACCTATCATCCCAATGCACAGAGATACAACCAACGCAACCGACCACAACCGACTGAATTTCATCAAGGAATCGGGTTTGGTGTCAGGAGTCGAGTCGGAATTGGGTTGGGTTAGGTTGCAAACTCCGTTTTTTTTTTAATATTTAATCTATTGGGAATATAAGGTCGTTTAGAAATGGTACAATCACAAAAACAATACGGGGTCGATATATAAAACTTTCCTGTTTATATATATTATCTGTATACAATATGTTTGAGATTTATTATATATATAAAAATTTAATGTAAACCGGGGAAATGGCAATTAATTCGCGTTACATTTTCCGCATCTCGTAACGTTTACATTTTATTTCAGAGCGGAATATGGCGAGTATATCTAAACTCCTTTTCTTTAAATTTTTTTTCGGTATAACAAAGGAATAAACTATGACGCATAAAATAATCGAGAAAATTTAATATGTCGCGGGAGTGAAACGTAGCGAACTGCGTTTTCTGAAAACTTTCGATATGGCCGTGATAGACTTAACGTCACAATGTACGTAGTGACGGCGAGACGGAAGAGGAAAACCGGCGGTAACGCGGTAGAGCTTGGCCTCTTCGTTTGGCCACTATTTGTTATTACATCAATCCAATCCATTTGAAAGTGGTCACCTCGTCGTTGTGTCATGGGCTTGCAGGTGATTTGGCGCATCAGCGAATGTGAACTTTAATTTGTATGCCTCTGCCACTAGCACGCCAATTTCCGAGTCCGTCCAATTTTGCGTGGGCAGGTTTTGTAGCATTAACATCAGTCCCTGCGATCATAAATAGGTACGTTTAAATTTAAATTAATCGCAACTTTGCCTACGAAAATATAACGCAAAGAATAATTAGCACGAATTACTTGAAAATCAGGTTGCAAGAGTAAATGTCGTCTCCAACGAAGAAGAAAGGCCGCGCATACGTAAAGTTGAAACGAGGCGAATCTATCAGACTCCGCCAAATATGTGTCCCACAGTCGAATAGTGCAATGAAGCGGGATTTCTCTGGTTAGCAAATTATTCATCCATCGAAAAGAAAATTGTAGATAATCCACACCGTGCTGATGCAGATGTTGATGCAATGGTGCTAAAAGCGTTTTAAAAACACGTTAAAAAAAATCCCCCCAAAAAAAAGAACAAATAATTAAAGAGCATAGAAGTAAAAAGAATAATTAAAATATCTAAATAGTTCGTAGAAATATATCTTACTGTCAATCCTTTGTATTAATTCCTTCAATTGATTAACTTTATGCTGGATTCCCAACTGAGCAAATATATAATTATCTTGTATACCATCCAAGAATTTAGACAGACACCAAAAACTGTCCGCCTCGATAATATCACGTTGTTCTTTCGATAACGACGCCACGTCGTAATTTTCCAAATCCTGCCAGGCTTGTATCGGCACCGCTTCTTGTAGAAAAACCAAAAAGAAGGGTGTTACGAGGTCATTCATACCCTGCAACAACGGACGTTATAAAATTTTGATCTTTTATAATAATGTGTGAATGAAAGATGAATGAAAAATATGCTCCCACGTCGAATACCTGAACGTAACCAGATGCAGGGTGCCTGATCGCCCATATGTACAATATTCTCTCAAATATCAATTGCACCGTCGTTTGCTGAAACAACGAAATGAGCGGCGACATTCGAGGGATGTCGATGTGAATCTGGCGATACGTGTCCTGGAAGCCTTCGTCCCGTTCGACATCGTAATATTGCTTTACCAGATTCCAGTAATCCAAACGCTTACGTTCCAACGCGGGCTGCCTACGTTCTAAATTAGCCGGCAAGTATTCCTGCATTGTCACAAATATAATCGTTTAATATTTCGCGACGACGTTCTGCCAATTTAATTAACATGGTGCGTTTACCTTCTCTACTTACAGACAATAACCGCCAAGTGACGGAACGTAATTTGGCAGGCACGCCCGACCACGACAGTTGTCTCAATTCGTCAAGATTCAGCACGGACGCTTCCAAAAGTAATTGAAATTTGTCCACCTTGCTCTCGCCGTCTAAATAAATTAATACAATTATTTTTTTTTTATTCTAGCCTTTGAAGCTATTAAAAATTACTGTTAAATGTGTAACAAATAGATACCTTGCTCTTTCGAAGGTATAAAAAATTTTGTCGGAGCATTCGTTTGCCGCAGTGGCTGCGGTCTACCAGGAAATTGCGTCGGCTTGTGTTGTGGCGATAGATTGTACTTTAAATCTGCGTCCTCGCCAGCATGCTGGCTGTTGATCACTTGCGAGTGTAGATTCACGTTGCGCAAGTGTAATGGCTGTACCGCGAGCCTCTGGAGAGCCTCGGCCTTCTTCTCTTCGGGAATAATTTCTTGCTGGACTTTGACGTTCGCTTGAGACGGCTGCAAACACTTATTACCAGATCTATGACTGTTGATAACGCTAAGGGCCGCTGAGTGACTGACTCTTTTCGATATCTTTACATCCGACACTGTACAGAATTCGTCGTCCCCCGAATCCCACGCGTCGTCTACGCTCTCCTGAAAGTCTTGAAAAGAAGTCGAGCCCCCGCTTCCGCCTGTACCGTGGCCACTGCTGCTGTTAGCAGCACCGATTAAATTACTGGATCCAATCGCGGAGTTGAACTTGCCATGCCTAACGTCCTGCTTCAGGCTTGGCCTTAAAAACAATCCTAATTAGCGAGCCTGATCTCTGGTACGTAGAAAGCTTAAATCGTAAAGCAGGTATACCTTCCCGGTACCGCCCGGGTGTTTTTCTTCCAGAAAGACTGATGGGCTGAGATGGCTTGATGGTAACCTTGATTCTCCATCGCGGCGGGAGGCAAAGTTAACTCGCACCTGGTGATTTTCTAATACAATCGCGGCACAAAGACTTCTTCATGCCCTTTGCAGCAGTTAAAGAATTTACAACAGCCGGGAGTGGGACCTCCTACAGCATCGCGATTCGTGTTACAAAACAGATGGGCGCCGAGGCCAGCACACATACGACTGTACGTACATACATACAAATTTGACAGTGCATGAATTATTGTCTTAAGCGCAGATTCCGAAGCCAAGGAACTCTCGGCATCTCTGAAAAGTAAAAAGAAAAAAATATATATATATATCTCGCAATTTCGCTGTGCTTGTCGTGCACACGTGATGTTGCGCGTGGGCGTCAAGCGAGGGCTGTCAACGCCTAAGCGACGGAACGGGAAGAGGGACGAGAAGCGGAGCGGAAGGAGAGGACGGAGACGGTGGACGCGCCGCGAGATACGATCGCCCGGCACTAGGGTGTCGCGGTCGAGTTACCCGGGGCGCACTCCGGTGCCGCGGACGAAGCGGGACGCATCTACGCGCGGCGGAGCAAATCTCGTCGTCGCTGGAGCCGTCCCCGGAGCAAGGTTATGTTGCGTAAGCCGCGTTAGGACGGGGGCGAGGGGCAGGAGAACCAAGGAAGAGGAACTCGCAACGAATCGAGGAATATCGTGCCTACATTTCGCGTCGTCTGCACCGTCAACGATTCCGCGAGGTAGTTTCCTGAGCCAGCGTCCAGTTTTCTGGCTGGCCGTTTGATATAGTTTACGTCGCGGCGTCGCGACGACGACAACATCGTCGCCGTCGTCGTCGTGAAGATAGATCGCGGCTTTTCCGACCGCTCCTTTTCTCTCCCGCGCAGAGATGTCGCGATCAGCGCGGCGCGACGGCGAGCCTGACGTCACGCGAAACGCCGCCACATTGCCAGAAAGAGCACCTATTTTTTTTCCCTCGCATCGTCGAGCCGCATCGCTCTTCCCTCCCCGTGCTATTTATCAAATTGTCACTACGCCAGCTGACGACATCTCGCCACGAAATGGACACGAAGACGCGGAGGAAAGAACGAGAGGGAAAATTGTAGGAAGAAATACGTCGTAGACGCATGTCGGCGTATCGTTTATCTCTCGCGCGTCCGACACCGACAATGTCGGGGTAATGCACTCGATTTGAAACGCTAACGGTTTGGCGAAAGCAGATTCTCTCGCTGGTATTTGCGAACGAAGGTATTGGAGTCGGCTTCGACAAATATGGTATTTTTTTTTCTTGGCCTTTTTTTTTTCAAGGATACCGAACCAAATCCATGATTTTTATGACAAATTATATTTCTTCGTAATAATAAAATCTTATATTAATTTTTCTTTTTATTCATTATTTAGGTCTTGTTAGTCTACGAAATCTGTATTGGAAATTTCCTGTACGATTATTATATCAAGAGATTCCGCAGATAGAACTCAAACCGAGCTTGTTACACGAATAAGTTAATTGGATTTAATCAGCTAAAATTATCTCCTGCAAAAGTCCAAATGTGTGCACTTTACGTCCACTTGTTTAAAAGTATATCCTGCCGATCTTGAATATATAATATAATTCTGTTATCTCATAAATCAACTCGCAATCAGCATGACAAAGAAGATCGAGTATTGGTCAGCTATACAATAATAGTATGTAAACGTTGCATAACAATTTATAATTTTATTCTGCATTTATGTATTATACTAAGTATTGAATTTTTTCTTCTTCACGTTTACGTGCCGGCAGGATGAAAATTTCCGCTGACTCCGTGACTCGGAGATTCCGCTAGGTTCTCAGTACGATGAAAAACCGCATGGAATAAAGAAAAACGGTAGGGCAAGGTGAATTTAATGATCTGCTTCAGTTATGAGTTGCAATTGATCTTCAGGGATATTTATATTGTTCGAGATTTGTATAATGACGCAATTAAAAATGCAATTACGGCACGAAGAGTTAAGAACGTAAAGCGTAAAGAAATTAACATCCGCGTGTTCAAGGCAGGCCGTAATTATAACTTGCGTTATGACGGTATGCACGTGCATAAGCACATTATACTTTGATATTTTCACGCGGGTAATCAATTAAAATCGCTAGTTATGAAACCACATTGACTTCCTATTTATTTTAAATCGTACAGTCTCAATGATACAAATCGTATTGCGATTTCAATTTTTTCTTTTTTAACTCTTGGTGTTTTTTATTTTATTTATTTATTTTACTTTATTTTTTTTTTTACGAAAGTACATTTGTAAATTTATTTAAAAAAGTACTCCAGACATTTGTTTTTATTTGATTTTTTTGTTTCTTGCATTTTATTATTAGACGTTGTAATATATTGATTAATCTCGAAGCGCATTAATTTTGAACTCTGATAGATTCGCTCGGCAATCTGAAGTGCGGTTGAAGTAAATATATTTGCGATTATGTTATAAATGCTTTCTTAATTTCTTTTGTTTTATTCAGAGTCCATAGGGTGCGACGTGGTCTCATTTGATGTCTATGACTTAGGAGAGATTATTTCCCGTCGTTATCATCAGGTTTCTGCATTCGAAACAATTCCCCGAAGAAAGAAAAAGAAAGAATTAACAAGATACGAAACAACTGTCAAGAATTAACGCAACGCAGAGAAATTACATTTGACTGATTATACGAATAGCTAAGGTAATGTTCAACTTATTGTACTCTCATACGTAAAACGTTATCGGGATAATTAAGAATCTAAATTTAATGAACGTCTAATCAAATCAGTTTTTATTTATTCTAATATTAGTTTTAACTTGTAGATCTCTAATGGAGCGGACGCGTTAAGGAAACCCGATACCGTCGTTTTCTCCGATTTCTCCGATTGTGGAATCTTTGCTACGATCCTGACGTCCGTCATCCGCATGCGTTCACGTGACCGTCGCCGTCGACGGGTCCGTTGCGCGTCGACGGCGGTCGGGTGTCAGTGGTGCACGCGACGCGCTCCTCGTCGCTGGTTGGTGTCCTCGGTGCTTCTTGGTGCAGCTGGGTAATTGGCCGGTTCCACACGCGGTCCTGCGATGATTGAGATTGCCGCTTTCTGTTTACCGCGCGCCGCGGGAAGTGGATTCACCGTGAACGTCCACGTGACATTCGTGTCGAAACTGCATGCGGATTACGCCCGCCTTGCTTCGCGGACTACCCTCCGGTTTCTCTACCCCGTTTCCGTTTTCACGACGCCAATCGATTTTCGTCGTCGCGTTCCACCCGCGCCCTACGCCTAACGCGCGCGCGGCTCTGCCCGTTTTTAACGAGATTGGCAGGCAGGCGTGCACGCACGCATCGTGCTCTATTTTCAGATGAATTATTGATGGAGATCGACTCCGGTGTGGTTATTGCGCTAGAGTTTGAGCCACGCGTAATCGACAGAATCGCAAGAACCGAGGAACGAAGTGAGTTCACTTCGGTGATCCGTTCTCGGTGTGAGATATAATTAATTAGTTTGAAAAAAACGCGAATGCTTTGACGAGAGTCATTCAACGTGCCATCGAGCTTATCATCGGTTTAACGCCATTCAAAGTCGTTTGTCTTCCGGCAAAATATTACTCACGAACTGCACGCGATATATGATATACACATGTGAACCGTATCTGTTTGGCTTTCAGGTTTTATCATGAATAACGATGAGACTATTTATGCAAGCAATTGAAATCGAGTCAACTTCTTATAAACGATAACTGGGTTAAAAGTTTGTCCGCTTGTTATTATCCTCCTGTATGACAAACAGAGGGAATGGAAATATCAAAAGTCATTAAAAAAATTCTACAAAAGTTAATACTTAATTTTCTAGTGATTAGATACAAATATATAAATATTTCTTCGTTATTCTGATTATATTTTTAATGATAAAGAAGTTTTATTTTTTCTACGTTTGAGGCTTTGTTACTTTTCTTTTTTTTTTTTCTCAAGTCGTAAACTGTTGAACTATATCTCTAGTCATTTTTTTTTTCAATTTCCAGCGCAACGTACGTAGGAAATGGAAATCGTTGTCCTGGTGGAGGGAAGAGAAGTTTTCCACCACCTATCGATTCGTTTATCTCGCAGTGCTCTTTTTGGGGGAGACGCGATTTTATCGCGGTCTTATCTAGCCGAGGCACGTGGACGCTAACGCCGCAGGCATCACAGTGTTGGCTACGAGCACCATTGATACCAGGTCTCTTTATCAGACGGCTGTTAACCGTCGTGCAATTTGCGTTTGCGTATGTCCGCGAGATTCACGAGTGCGCGCGCTTTCTCCGTTCTACTCCTCGTTGTTCTCTCCTCGCCGCTGTGTCGTGCGCGGGTTTAGGAAATGTAGGTCTAGCCTGCCTATACTTTCTTCGTGGCAGTCTACTTTCCACGTGCCGAGGCTCCGAAACCGCTCTTCGTCGCCGGTTGTTTCTCGAAAGACAATTCCGTAAAGTCTTCCTCTCGCAGTCCGAAGCCTGACGCTCTTCGAGTTTCCACGTTCTAATATTAAAAAAAAAAAAAAAACCGGCCTCGCTTCGCCAGAGTGCAACGGGAGAATTCTTTATTTAGGAGAGTTACTTGTGTTCAGAGGAAAAAAAAAACAATTAGAACGATTGTGTCGAAGGTGAAGTGTAATTAATTTTTGTCTTCTCGTCGATCTTGAATAGTCGCGAATTTTGTAAAAAGAAATTAAGAATTTTTATACGTTTTGTCTGAATAATCTCAACTTAAAATAAGTTTTTTGAATAGTTGTTAACGTCGGTGCTAAATGACATCGGTGTGTTTTGTTAAAATCCAACAGTTTAATTAGTTACAAAATAGTTAGACTCCAGAAATAAGTATAATACAAATTAATTATACGAAGTCTCGTTTATACGTTCTTTATCATATTTTTATCGCGAGTATTTCGCTCCCTTAACGCTTGCGGGGTTTCGCAGCCCCGTTTCGATTCCGCGGTCTCTACGGCGGAGTGAAATTGGTGAACGGAACCTGAGGAGGCCGCGGTACACGACAAGAAAGTTAAATTGTTTATCGCGCGCTGGAATTGAGGGGAACTTTCGTCCGCTGCAGTTCGATTTCCTCAGCGTAACAATTCACATGTTGACGAATGCAAATCATATGATTGATGTGTGACAGTGCCGTTCTAAAACATTCGTTTTAAAACACCGCGGCGAGTAGATTAATAAGTACAAATCGAAATGGAATAAAAAAATATCACGGAAAAAAGACAGCGAGGCGAGGGCTGTGTTTTGTTTTGCGTGAATAGCCCACGGTTGTGCAATCATCAAGCAGCGTTTTTTTCTCTTTTTTTTGCGCCTGTTTCCTTTATCATTTATAATCGTCCGTAATTAATAGAATCATAATTGCTCTGATATTACCGGATAATGTCACGTCTATCTTAGTACCGTTCATTAGACCAAGGTATCATTTTGCAACGTTTCTTTGAATTCTACTTAAGCTGCGTTCGTGAAATCTTTTCTATGCTTTTCGAAATAAATTTCTGAACATTAGAGAACCTTACATCGTACATTTTTATGTTATCAACTAATTATATTATCGTCTGTTACAGGTACAAATCGAGTTGATAAAACCGGACATTATTTTTTCTGCAGGTACACCTACCATACTTGCTTCAATCTTTAGCTTTGTAACTTTCTAAATGTGGCTTAAAATCTATTTGCATTTGCATGTGCACTTTCTAAATGTTTGTAACATTTTCCACAATATTTTTTTTTTACTCAACTCGTTTTTCTTGCTATAAAGCTAAGATAGGTGCAAGTTTGTTTAAAATTATGTTATGTAATAAATAATGTAACTGCAGTATAACAACTTAATGATCTTTAATAGTGTAACATAAATTATTTAAAAAAAAAAAAAACAAATATGAATTATAAGAAAAAATTTATTTTTTAAAATTATATTTTTTTGTTGCAGAACTATTTTATAATACTGGTTAAAAATGTCGGACGTTGAAGGCGATGATGAGGTAAATATTAATGAGGCTAATGTATTATATGTTTTTTGTGCACTTGGATATTTGCATTTGCATTAATGTGTATCTAACTTTTTATTTCTCAGTTTCAAGACGCTCAGGAATCATTACCACAGTATGTATTTTATTTTATACTATTTTACATTAAAGTTGTTTTTTCGTTACTTACTTTAGAATTGTATTTTATCGTTATAATGCGCAAGTGATTATCTTATGTACATTCTTTTTTTTCCACTTGTTATTTAGATTTCTCTTTTAAAATTAATTTATATTGTTTATATTTTTTATTCTATGTTAATCTTTTAACGCTTTAAACTTCTGAAAGAAAATAATGTCTTGTTTTAGGCTCGCGTCTATGGATTTGGATACCGCGATAATGGAGTCGAAAAAGGCGATTCACTGTTTCTTCAATAACGACTTCGACGAAGCGAGAAGAATTATGGAACCATGGGCGGACAGCAGCATGTACCATTCTCTGGGGTCTAGCGTATTCGCGTTTCTGGAAGCGATTCTTACATTTGAACAAGTATTTATTACGTTTTTTTTCGTCACGCTTCGCGCGTGTTTTTCTTTTATATAAAATAGAAATTGTATTTATTTTCTTTAACAACTTTTATATGCAATGCACAGAAACACATTGAGAAAGCGTCGGAAATGTTGAAGCACTCTATGAGCGTGTGCTCCAAGCACCGAAAACACACGACGATTACGCAAAACATCGGGAAAATGGTCAAGAAGATTAACTACGACGCTTACACGAACGGTAATATATTATAAATGTATATAAAAACAGCATACGATTTTTTTATTGCATATTTAACGTATATCATCTAACAAAACTGACGTTAAATGTATTATGCAACAGTAATAACGATCAAATTTAGCTTCTTTTTATTAGATGTTTACAGAAATATTTATTAATCGATATTACTACAGAATCTTTCAGCCTTAATAAAAATAAATAGTAATAATTAATTGCAAACTCTTGTTACTTTTATGTGGAATACATACTTTAATCTTTCCATTAACAAACTTTTTGTTGTATTAATATATTAATAGAAGTTGCTGCTAGATATTTTATAAGATACAATTTTATCGTGATTGATTAACCTGAATAAAGTCAAGTAACTTTCACGTAAAATATAGTGCATGAAAGGTATGACCGAGGATTAATCTTGCAGAGGAGGTGCATGCGGAGCTCTGTTATGCCGAGTCGCTCCTATTAAAATCGATGCTCACGTTTGTGGAGGACGAGACTCTGGTCAGCTTTGTCAAGGCAGGATTGAAAATTCGTACCTGTTTTCTGTCGTACAAGTAAATGATACACCACGGATTTTCGCCGTACCTCGATTTCTCCAGCAATTTATAACTATTGTCTCTTGCAGGGAGTGTATGACGATTTTGAAAAACCGGAAGTGGGGAAACGATATTCACAAAGTGCATTTCGAAAGCGGCGTTCGCATGGGCATTGGCGCATTCAATTTGGTACGTATGTTATTTTGATATGACGACATTAATATATTTTTTTATTTCAAGCTATTATCTTATCATACACATTTATAAAATTGTGCTTTGTTCCAGATGATCTCATTGTTGCCATCACGTATTATTAAATTATTAGAGTTTATCGGATTTTCTGGCGATAAGGTATTTCAATGATAATTACATATTATCGTTTAATAAAATATTACGCGTAAAAAAAGTTTTATTTATTAATTTAATTGTCAGGAATATGGTCTAATGGAATTAAAAGCGGGCTATAGTGAGAGGAGAGGCCTGCGACAAATCCTTTGCGTGATGATCCTACTGTCTTACAATTTGATAGTCACCTTCGTACTGAGTCACGCAGATGGCGATTTGGATTGGTGCGAGCAGGTGTTGGAACAAGAATTAAGTCTCTATCCGAACGGTGTATGGTTCCTCTTTTTCAAGGGAAGACTAGAACTCACCCGAGGTAACTTCGAGGAGTGTATAGACTGGTATATAAAATCGTGGAAGAGTCAGAATGTTTGGCCGCAGTTTCATCATCTTTGCTATTGGGAGTTGATGTGGACACACTGCTTGATGCAACAGTGGAACAAGGCGGTAACATACGCTGGAATGTTGGCAAATGAATCTAATTGGTCACGAACTATTTATCTGTACCAAAAGGCTGCGATCTTACTTATGCTAAAGCCGTCACTTTGGAGTTCGGAGAAACAACAAGTCGACAATCTGATGAGTCAGGCACCGACTTATAAACAGCGCATTGCTGGCAAATCGCTGCCGATGGAGAAATTCGTGATCAAGAAAACGGAACGTTACTTTGCACAAAAAAAACATTTAATTGTGCCTGCATTTGAGCTTATGTACATGTGGAATCTGTTCAGGATAATAGGCAAACGACAGGACTTGATATTAAATATATTTAAAAGAATAGAAGAAGAAGAGAGAGAACTCCAAACAACTCCGTAAGTTTTATCAACAATTTTAATTTTTATATTTTTTATTACAAATAATATACATTATGATGTATTATGTAGGAAAAATAATTATTATGCCGACAACGAAGCGCTCCTGCTGCTTCTGAAGGGTACCTGTTTGCGGCACATGAACCATCCTTTATTGGCGGAAGAATGTCTGCGAAACGTTTTGCAATTGGAAAAATCTATCAAAGAGGATACATACTTACTTCCTTATGCCACTGTGGAGTTAGCATTATTAGCGCGAGATCAGGGTGATATTCAGCTAGCCATAGGCTTTTTAGAAGACGCCAAGTTAGTTAACTCTTATATCATGTTTTTTATATTATTAATTTTTATATTAAAAATTCTATAATTGCATTTTAATTTTAGGAAAAACTACACGGGCTACTTACTAGAATCTAGATTGCACTTCAGGATACATTCGGACCTAATGATATTAAATGGCAAGAAAACGAATAATTATTCGCTAAAAAAACACGAGCGTGGTCATCGATTAGAAACAGCTATCTCTGCCAACAGCGTTATTATCGCGGGTCCAAGTGCTGATGAGATTAAGATATAAAAACGTTGTAAAGCATATCGAAGATCGAATTATCCTTGTATAGGTTCTTTTGTACCTTCCTAAACAATTGTACAATGAATTGTATGATTGTGTGACGATAGCTCTCCGCGAAAATTAATCGGACGATCGTTTTATAACTTCTCGTTAATACCGAATGGCCTTGCGTGTAACTTTCGTCTGGTTTCGCTTTAGAATCTAAGAATTTCACCAGATCTCTTTCGAAAGTTGAGCACATTTTCTAGCACTTGATATTAACTGTATAAATTATTTTCTTCCTCGAGGAAAACGGCAAGATAATAATATATAAAAACGATATTTTGTAGTTATTATAACGTTAATACATAATCTGTATCTTGCGCGAGAAAAAAAAAGTTAAAAATATATAAGATTCTTGCGCGCGCGAAACATTACAAGGATCGGGCATATATTTTGTAGCGAATTATCTAATATACTATATGTAATGGATTTATTATTTACATAAGTTATTTCTTTAGTGGAAGATCAGTGAAGTTCCAATGTGGTCTGTGATTGTTGTATTGTAACTGATTAAAAAGTATTATAAATCATGTTACGAGGCTGTAAATACATATGTATATGTAAACGGAGTCAGGGATTTCGTGAACGATAATAAATTGAAATCAGAGTGATTTGTTATCTACGAGTAATTAAAAAAAAAATGGTGTTTTATTTATTAAAAAAAAATAGTAGATACAACAACTCGCGCATTATTTAATTACTATTTAATCTTTTTTAAATAAAACGTTTGCATTTATTAATATTCGGCAGTGAATTACAAATGTGTACATCTATGATACTTCAGCACTTTTTGTTTTTTAAAATATAATTTAAATATATGCTTTTGGACATCAATTATATTTATTTATTTAAACCCGTAAATTAAAGGTATACAAAGTGACAAATCCGTCAATCCTGGGATTTCTCGACGCGGAGGTTCCGAAAGTGATCGGAATAGGAGACTAGAAAGAGTAAATTGGTGCACGATCGAAGAAAATGTCCTCTGATCATTCTCCCAACTTACTCTTTCTACGTTCCTGATACTTCTCGAGCGTTTTCGAAGTCTCGGCACCGAGAAACCTCGGCATTAATAAAGGTCTCGGCTATGTGAGGTTATGTCAAGTTTGCATGTCCTACTACGTATAACGTTAGGTGCACAAATAAACGTAAAATTTAAAAAAATTCGAGGATAATTACAATTACAATTAATCGTATTGCGTTCTGAAAAAAGAAAGGCAGCAAAAATGTCTTTACGTTCACGTAAGATTTTATTTATACTGACGTTATATTTGTTATTAATTTATTCTATAATTTACTGTGCTTGTGATCTGCAGTGTGTTTTGTTTTAAAGATTAGTTATAAATTTTGTTATAAGGATTTGCCATTTGAATTTATTATAAATTATTTTAATTTGAGTTTGACTGGTATAAAAAAATATGTTGCTTTAGTACATTTATATTGATTACAGATTCGTTTTGGAGAGGAATGTGTAAAACGTATGGTAGAAGATTCAGCACAGTTACTAAGGTGAAGGATGAGCAAGTGGCTCAAGTATGCTCATTCCGTACAACAGAGAACAATCCAGTAAATCACAATGCTGATCATATTGCCCGATTATATACTGTGCCAACAGACATTTGTGAACAACTCTTTCAACATAATATTTTACATCCTGTATTTAGAACACAAGTAACTACTTTTCAAGAGTGTGCATTTTTGATCAGGCAACCTGCAATTGAAATTATGTCTTACCTCAATCAAGCTGATCTTACAAGGCCTGTTAACAAATATGTATTGTGTATCCTTTTAGAAAGTATTTTTTATTGTATCAGATCATATAAAATAGCATTGCAAACAAAATTAAAAAAAAAAAAAATATATATATATATATATATGAACCTTAATAATATTAAATAGATGGAAAATATGGAACTGGAAAAAGTATTATAATGAATCATATACTACACTATGGTTTTATGCAGAAATATTTACTTGTTCATGTATTTTGGGGTATGTTATTTTTTATACATAAATAATAATTACATTATTTTTTACTTTAGCAAGTTTATAACATTAATTGTATCATTCATTTTTCAGCTCCCCGCTGGTTGAGAAATACAAAAGAGGTTGCAGCTTCAGCATTATCACCAGGTTGTGTGGACCTACCGATTGATGCTGGGGTGTGGTTAAAACAGTTCAAATTCCAAAACTCAACATTGCTCTCACAATTAGATGTATGTACATTATGACATATTACTTAGACAGTTACATTTAATTTGCATTTACTTTGCAGCTCAAAACAACAAAGGATTATGAATGGAATAAACGTGAAATGACTCCTCAAGGTATTCCTATCATAGATCTTATCGACTTTGGTATAAGTCGCATTAAGTACGGCTGTGGTGTAGTGGAAGCGCTGATAAGAGAAATTAAACTCGCTAGTACTGCAGGAAAATGCAAAACGCTTGTCATAGTAGATGGATTCAATTCTTTCACATCAGGTGAAACGCGTATTTTTGACGACAACAAGGTGATGATTCCGCCTGAAAAAGTTTCACTGTTGACCCCATTTTTTGATATAACAAAAAGCAATTGGTGTAACGGTGCAATTGTATTAACAGTGGACAAAATGGCAAGTACACAGGTATGCACTATAAATTTTATTATATAAATATACCTTTATTTAAATAAAGTTTAATAAATTATTTCGATCTAAAGGAATAAAAACATTTCAAGTTAAAATTCACGAAACGTTTCAGTACTAAATATGAACGGATAACGCAGTAAAAAATCTTTGAATTTCAGGAACGCCAAGATTCCGATCTTCCTAGATATTTGCTTGGCAAAGAAGGCTTTGAGCACTTGGATCCTTTCATACCCGTTTTAGTCGAAAATTATAACGATGCAGAATTTGATAGTATAATTGAATATTACAAAGATCGCAAATGGATCAGAAACATAACACCTACTGGTCAGAAAGAAATAGAATTACTTAGTAATAAAAATCCATTAAACTTAATGGAGCAATGTAAATTCTTATAAAAGTTAACATTAAGTTTATTATAAGTTTATATTAAATTTATTATAAGTTTATTAGAATTATTAGAAGAACTTATAATAAAATATCTGAAATTTACCGTTGGTTAATTGTTATAAATGTTATTTCTAATAATTTTTTAAAGATATTATATCTACTTTCGAAAAATAGTGCTCGCGAAGTGTTCTAGTTTTGTTAAAAGAAGCATTTAAATTGAAACATATACGTCCTTAATATTGTGAATACTTTATTAACATAAAACACAGTAGTATATGACAATCCAATCACCAGAAATTATATAAAAGATTATTAAAAGATATACTAACAATAAGAATACAGAATATAACGAACATCATATAAATAATATAATTATTATATATGTATGTAACATATACATGCAATTTGTCATTATTGCCAAGGGTTTTGTCATTAGCATATCAATAATGAAATATGCTACGTAAATTTAACAACATAAAAAATAAAACTTAATATAACGAATAATTAAGCATTGATATATCAACTATTTAAAGCATATATAGATGGGAGCTATTATTTAATGTATAAGCTATCGTTAACTAAAATTTGCCCCAATCTCTCTTAATGACGGCGCACTGGATATATTACGTCCAATGCTTTGTCAATGTTACCATTTTGTGCAACTAGTAAATGGGTAAGCCATTGACCTTCGTTAGAAAATCCCATTGCTATCATTGCTTCTACGGCCTGCTGGATCTTAGGATCTGGATGATGAAATTCATGCCTTACTTCTTGAGGTAAAGACGGGTAGATTTGTTGGTTCGACGGCGTTTTCTCTGGCACGGGTGCTGATGGTGTACTCTGTGTAAAAAGGTATTCTGAATACGTGGTACACGCGTAATAAAGATTTAAAATTATGACGTAGTCATTGATATTTGTCATTTTAATTGATATTAGTCATTTTTAATTGAGCAAATAGTTTATCAATTTTGCATATATGTGAAACGTACCTCTTTTATTACTTCGTCTGAGGAGGAAGAAGCAGATGAGGTACAGCTATTATTGACGCTCTCGCGTTGTATCATTGTCCATTCTTCAGCTTCGGCTGCTTGTTCAGCTCCTCCTGTTGCTCCTTTCGTTGCCTCTTTTTGTGTTGATGCATTATCCGTCGAAAGAGAGGTATTTGCAGTACCTATAGGGTCGTCGCGTAGCTTCTTTCCTTCGCCAGGAAATTTCTTACCAGTGTTTTCCGAAGTAGATGGACCAGCCTCAGGTTTTTGCGCGTTGGTTTTTGTCTGAGCACTGCTTGCCTGCTTCTGGTTGGGGGAATCATCATCGGCCAATACAGTCACATTGATGCCGAGGGGATCCAGGAATTGTGAGAAGTTAGATATGTTGTCCTCGACAAGCTTTAGCAGCTGTGAGAAAGAACGCCTGGTCGCTTCCTGCTGTGGATCTTCTGTCGCCTCAGTTGCAGCCTCGGCGGACGGTTCCTTATGTTGTTCCTTAGGTGTCCGCTTTTGCTCGTTACTTTCGTCTGACGAATCAATAAAAATGTCAAACAAATTCACCAACTCATTTATAAACAGATCAATAGGGCCAAATTTACCATCTACGTTGAACAACGGGCAGTCATTTCGCTTGCTCTTGTGAAAGTACCTACGCTCGTCATCTTTGCAATGCGCTGCAGTTTTTTTCAGAAATTTGTGCATGTGGTGAGCAAGGCGGCGGCCGTGATAGCTCGACCACTCAATCGGCTGTGTCATACGAACCATGTAATGCTGTGAATGGTTTCCTAGTGTCATACATTCAGTACACAGGTCGTAATCCCGGCACTGCATGCATTTGAACCGGAAACCATGTATATCTTTTTCGCATACATCACATACTACACCAGGATGTAGTATTTTTTCTATTTTCGGCATATCTATTCCTTCTTTCTGCTCCATTAGTAGAGTGACATACAGCTTAATCATTCCAATCTTATGACTCTCCATTTCTTCCAGGGCAAGTTCCAATTCCTCATTGGTAGATATGGTAATGCTTTCATTCTCAATATCTGTTGATACAAAAAACAAGTTAAATAATTAATTGCAATCAATACATTAGCAGCATTCAGTTCAGTATTTAACATACAAAGAGTATCAATAATGCTAATGGTTAAATTTTCTTACATTATAAATATATTGTTATATTATTTGTTATACATTCAATAACATTTATTGGTTGTAGTTGTAGCTTTCAAATAGTTAAATCATTAATTTTTTGTTCTTCAGGAACTGTTAAGAATAAAATAGGGAAATAAAAAATAAAAAAAAATAAAAAAAATAAAATAAATAAAATAAATAAAATAAATAAAATAAAAAAAATAAAATAAAATAAAATAAATCAATAAAATAAATAAAATAAAATAAAATAAAATAAATAAATAAAATTAATAAAATAAAATAAAATAAAATAAAATAAAATAAAATAAAATAAAATAAAAAGACAGTAAAAACAGTGCCATTATTTAAGTAGAAACTCCGAAATCTTAATTTAATTTTTATCAAGTCTGTCACATTGACAAGACATTACGATAGACAGTCTATAGCGTAAAAAAATTATTAGGTCATATACGTGGCCTTTGATAAACAACTCTGTTTGCTGACGTCAGATCGCTGTTGCGTTTCGCAACAAGAACGGAGGAAAAAAAGGAAAAAGAAAAAAAAAAACAGGGAAATACGACCTACCTTTCCAGGTGACAATGAAGTTCTTGTTCCGCAGCTGAGGGAAGATGCTCTGCAATTTTTCTCGCAGGTAGTTGAAATTCTTCGCGACGTCCGCGTCGATACCGAATCTACGCACTTCGGTTGGACCCTGTATCCACGGGTCCTCGCTCGTCAGGTACACCTTGAAGCTCAGCTTGCCCATCGTCGCTTCGTCTCGGCGAATAGATTCGAATAAAATAATTCCGGTGGAATGTGCTTTCGTAAGCGTCGTCGGTGCTTTCCTTTCTCTTTACGTTGACTTTTCTTCCTCTCCACGCTAGCACCGTCCCTTCGAGTGTAGAACGTTGTTTGCGGAGACGACGCCGCGGTCGGTTGCTTTTATACGCGATCGATAAGCCGAGTCTAGCGCTCGTCGCGCCGATAAACGTCCAGATGCCGTAGTCATTTCCGGCGACTTTGGCGCCGCGCGCTGTTTTCAATCCTTCCGCCGTAAATCCGCGCCGATCCTTTCGGTTTCTCTTCGCGATTTTATCACGGGACTCTGGCACGTCGGCGTAGATAGATCTTGCAACGAGAAACCACGACTTCGCGGCGAGAGAGCGTTTACTCGCAAAGCGCGTTTGAACGGCGGAAGTCGCTGCACGCGCCGCCATTTCTGAGTGATTCTGCCTATTTTGACAGACAGCTCACGTGACCGAGTTGTATACGATGATTCATGGTGGAGCGCCGTTACGCTACGCAGTTGCATCATCGTGCACATTTTCTCGAAATTCTTTCCGTTGCGAATTTACAATCGTTGGTACGTTACAATTAATTAAATATTACATTGGATTGTAAATCGATTTAGACCGGTTTCGCGGTAGTTCGCGAAATGAGCGAGTCTGTCGAACAGATTTATTTCCGAGGATTCGCACGGTATTCAGATTCTCGAAGGCTCTCGATTTTGTATTAAAAATAATTGATAAGATAAATGACAAAAGCAACATCGAGCGATTTGATTAAAAAGATAAAAGTGTTTCAAAATCAAGGATTTACTTTTACGGAATTATTAATTCCACGATTTGTTTAGCAAAATGTTAACTTTGTATTTTAAATTTGTCTGGTTATATTTTTTTATTATTAAAAATTTAATTTACATTTTTCTCTTTTTTTTTTTTGTATGCTACAAACCGGACTGGCGAATGGTTCAGAACTGTTGCGAGAGCCACGACGACAATCTAGAATGTCTAGAAGTATCTGGAAAGTGGCGGAGGGAAAAAGTGCGCATTCATTCGCCACGATTTTGCGGAGTAACGCGCGCGATTCACATTTTCTAAATCCGTCTATGTCCGCACGCCGATGACGGATTACATGTATGTATATATAATAACTTTCGCTGCGTTCGCTGTCATTACGAGCTAAGCGGCGGTAAGCCGTGACCAGTCGCGTTATTTTACGTAATTATGAATAAACCTGCCGGGCGCGAAAAACTTGCAAAGTGACGCAATACGTCTGTTAGTACAAATTGCTTCAGCCAAATTGATTTACAAATTAAAGTTCATATACAAAGACAGCTTTGAGAGGCAAGAAACATTGCAGAGTCTCGCCAATGAAAGTAAATTCATTTTCTTCCAAATAATGACTTTAACTTTCCCGTCTTAGCGTCGCTTATAAATTATCATCGAACGTAGTAGAACAGGCCTGGTTAAGCGCTGAATCATATTGTATCATGGTTACTAGGCAAATTTGATCCTCGCTAGCTCTCTCCCGTGGTAAGTCAGGTGAATCATATCGTCTGCATAAACTTCCAAAGTTACCCTACGCTGTTCGGCAAGCATTAGTATAAACTGATGACAGAAGTATACGGACGCATTAACAGTCTGGTGTCGCTCTCTAAATTTTTTCTGAATGTTTGTATATTTATAATATAATTATTATAACTTTTATAATGATTGTGCGCTCAAAATCCTCCACAATATATCTGCGATTCAGTTAACTATCTAATTTCTTATTTTATAATTATTTTTCAAAGCTTCGAACCACACTAGACAATTTATGCAAATATATATTTCATTACTTGCTTATCTTTCTCGCTGCATATATACGTAACAGATTAATATGCAATAAAAAAAGAATAGCGATGCATAAAAATATGCGACTCGATCTAGAAAAGGCGATTTTGCGATTTTCAGGCGAAATGAAGGAAAATAAATTGTGCTGTCCATCAACAGCACTTATAATGTTCATTCTGACAAACGTATGTTTAAGATGCGATCTGCCGATCATTTCCGATCGCAATTTTCTAATGGTACTCCGTATCGGCCGGTGTATATGCCCGCGGAGTATACACCTGATGTCTCATTATAAATTTAAATGTGCACTTTCCGTATAGATATGTCCAGGGTCGGACGCGAACGTCGATATTTTTAAATTCGTCGCCGGCTTGTGAAATCAGCGAGCTTCTTTGCGGTAGATATCTCACGCTTACATATCCATTGTGTCAGGGCAAAGCTAATCTAAAAGTTAATTGCGCTTTGTTCAATATCAGTAATACGTATATATATTTTTTTTTATATATAGAGCACTTAACGTTTACTTAACTTAAGCCGAGGAAGATTCGATTAACAGTATATTTTCAAGGCTCAACAGATTCCATTAATTACTTAATATTCTTTAGAAAGTTGTTGATTAACTTTAAATCGACACAAGGGAAAAACAAAAGCAATTAGTGTTATAGTATTCGGTCGGCCGCGATTATTCTTATGTAACAGAATCACTACGTTATTTGAAACGGTCGATATGCGTCCCTGCATTCATCCTACGTTACTTGATAGTGAAGCGTTCTTTCTGCTGAGTAGAAATTTTAGACGTTTAGTTGAACTGCCGGGTCAAACGCGCTATAAACCTTCGAAAGATTCTCAGACTCTCAGGTTCAAAGACTCTTAGGTTTATGAAATGAGATCACTGTTTTGCTCGGCGTGCCCCATACTGCTTTTCGTCCTTCTTAGCGTTTCGGCAGATAATTTTCACATTGACGTTTTTGTGGACGTGATAATGAGCATTCGAAAATTTTACTCCGCAGCATCAGTTATATTCACCCATCCTGGAGACAAATACGGAGATTACGGTGGTTAGTACGAAATATTTTTCAAAAAGTACAGTATTAATAAGATATTTTATTTTACATTATTATCTAGTTATTTATTTAATTTAATATTCAGTGAAAATTATAGAAAATTTTTGGAAACGTATTTATTTTTTTTTTTGTGTTAGAAGAACGTGATAGAATTTTAATATATTATTGTTATTTTTAAATAATCGATATTATTAATTAAAATTTGAAAAACTTTCAATGTAGATTTACAGATCACTCATTTGGTACATACGAGCACTCGTTTGCTAAACCGGCGATCTGTAATGACTGCGGACTTTAACTTCAACATGCTATGGAGAACTATTAAATATAAGCGTCAGATAGTTCAACCCATCTTCATCGTTATTATACCTAATTTTGAGGCGTATCTGGAGTTTGTGGAGGTCACCAAGACCTATCCTATGTCTTTTCCGGTATGGTTCACGCTGTTTCTATACACTCCCAGCAATGATACTCACGATCATTGCCGCGAGCCGATCGGCAATCCCTTGAATCTGGCGTTCGACACGCAAATGCTAGTATTGTGCCACAATGAAGGAATCCTGCAAGAATGGTACTCCGTTAAGGGTGAGACTGTAAAAATCTTCGATCTGGCAGAATGGGACAACGAACAGACCAGATTCGTTCTCCTGACGAATCTATCCTTGTACGATCGGAGAAATGACATGGAAGGGATCGTTCTACGTGGAGTCACAGTCAAGGTGCTGAAGATTTTTAATATTCTCTCTGTTAACAGCATCTCTGGCATACATTTCTGTAATTATAAAAAAAAAAAGAGAAAAACAATGTCATTAATTAATTGTTAAAACTTACATGCTACAAATTTAAAGTTTTTAAAATATAATTAACTGTGCGTTTTGTTTTTTATTATAATTAATTTGTGTTAGCAAATTCAGGATTCGCCTGTGGCGACTAAGTTTGCAGGGAATTACGTAGCTACTATGTATGGAAAAGTTTTGGAAGAACTCACGTATTCCCTGAACTTCACCTTAAATATCGTCTCGAAAATGGATGATCACGGCCTGTGGGATTATGAGACTCGGACATGGACTGGAGTGATGGGCGAGATTGTATCGGGTCACGCAGATTTCGCTGTCGCTGATATGTCGATGACGAGCTTTCGAGTGCGCCACGTCGATTTCACGCTGCCCTTGATCATATCTAAAATCAGCCTGTACATAAAGGAGCCGGCAGTATGTGGCGTCAAGTGGCTCGGCTATTTTCAGGTAACATGATTGATTAACGTTAAAATTATGGGTATACCTTTATCGCGTTGTTACCGCTTTGGAAATAACAGGCCGGGGCGTTGCTTAATGCGTTCTAGTCACCCAAATTTTGCCTCATCAATTTCTTTTCTATAACTGAATGTAAACAACGTTCAACGTTAAAATCAGAAGATAAACGAGCAGTGAGAAATACAAAACATTCCCAGATCACATCTTACTTTCTGCGCGTTAGGAATATTTAAAAATAAAAGAGAATACGCTTGCTATAATTTTTGATTAATTTATGTAATTGCTAAGCAAGGTTGTGTACTTTAGCAATATTCTTTAATGTATTACAGTAGCTTTTTTTTAAAAATAAGTAGTTCAAATTAATTATTTGGCTTAGAACTGATTTTTTAATTTTTATACTTACAACAGACATTCAATTTATGCACGTGGGCCACGATTATCACGTTGATAGCGCTCGCACCGCTTCTTTTGTCCTTCATGAAGACATATCGTGAATCCCGAAATACTGTGGATGTAATCTCTGAGACCTTCATCTGCATTTGGGGTATCTTTTGCCAACAGGCGCTTATAGGTATCATTACTTTATACAAAAAGCCGCAATTCTCTAAAAAAAATTTCCAATTAAATATTCACAAATAAAATTCTATTTATTTAATTAATTAATTTTTTTTACTTTTTTTTTATTTTTATTGGAGTTTTTAATTAAACTTTTCTTTCAGAGTTTCCGAAAAAGACGTCGCTGCGCGTTGCATACCTAACGATATTCCTGACGGCGGTGCTGGTAACGGCGCATTATTCGGCGGCGTTAGTCTGCTTCCTGACGGCTTGCACTCGCGTCTTGCCCTTTCAGACGATGGACGAGTTCATCGACGCCGGCAGCCATAAATTAATCGTTCCACGCGGCAGTGCGGACTACGACGTGCTCTCCGTAAGTAGACTCTGCGATCAAGAAGCCTCCGTACTTTCACTCTTGCCCGTGCACCTATCGAGCGATCGAGGTTATGTCAGACCGTTGCATTTGATAAACGCGTAATCGTAATCGCTTAATATCCTACCTCGGTTCCATTCACCCTGACGCGCACGGCGTGATTAATTCTTCGTGCCTAACAAGACGTCCGCGGCAGTTTCAGGCGAAGTACGAGTCGTCGACGAAGGTTTACTCGGTTAAATTAATGGAATTAATGAAGGACGAGCGGGAACTGCCGTCGGATCTAATCGACGGCTTCGTACAGGTACCGATCGTCATTTTTTACGTTTACTGTTTTGTTTCTCTTCAGCCGCACTTGCCGAATTAGTGCAGCTAGTCGAGAGCGAAGCAGAGCGAAAGCACCGGTTCGGCAGTGTATGGCACGAAAGTTACTTGTGTAATCAATTAGCGCCGTTTGTTTAGGTTTGTACGGAGAAAAAGGTCGCCTTCATGGTGCTGAGTGCTCTGAAGAAAAGCGTGGAGCTGAAGATACCCTGTAAATTATCGAGCATCTCCACGGAAAGGATAGACAACTTGGGAATGATTTTAACCAAAGGCAGTCCGTACACAGCCGTGATAAATTATCAGTGAGTATTATTTAAAAAATATTGCTTTATGCCCAGCGTTCAGTTTTCCTTTTTTCCTTCCTTCAACGATAATCGCGCGTGTCAGCTTGCAGAAATTTTTGGACAACGGCATAATGACACGTCTGAGGGACACGAGATTCTTACCGAAGGCAGCGGAAGAGAAGACCTACATGCCGGTCCGCTTGGTTAACGTCGTACCAATTTTGTCAATTCTTTGCGGAGGTATCATTATAAGCACCACGGTTCTGGTCATAGAAAAAATTCACTATCGGTCTAAAAAGAGAAAATTTCAATCGATAGCTTATCCTTCGAAAAAGTTGTTGATCAAAAAGTACAATAATTAAGAGAACTTTTATAATTTTAATTCGATCCGACTTGTCTGAAGTCTTGGTAAAGAATTTATTATTAATTTAGTATCGATTATAATACGTTAAATAAATATTTTAATTATTGTATGACGTATTGTGCGTTTGTGGCATGCTAAAACAAATAAGAGTTTAAGGACGTCTCGTGCGAGAGGAGAAAAATTGATCTTTGTACGTCGAGGTGAAAAACTGAAATACGTTGACGTATCTGAAATAGTAGCATTGCAAGCGATGCACGGATAAGTAATACTGGCCTACGGGAAAGGCTTGACGGTGGCGAATAATTTATCGGGCTGGCCGATGATTTGCCGATAAAAATCGCATCGTCGCGTATCTTCATATAATTTGTAATAATGCTACCGCACGTCCACATCAACCGGTGACACTCTTTCGTGCGCGCCCTTAGATCCTCGATTCCGATAAATTCCCGTTTACGATGATCGCCCTTCAGTCACGTATTCGCACCCTTGAATCGCGGTACCCTCATTCTTTTCTGTAACCTTTCGCCGATGATCGTCAGGTGTTTTTTTTTTTACATTTATTACACTGCGACAGTGCCTGACCGAACAAATTTAATTATTATTTTATGGTTTGTTTATTTGTTCTTTTTCTTATTTGTTTAAGCGTTTATTCTGGCTTTTATTTTTGATCTGTGCCGAAGAAAATGATAAACACGATAGCGCGATCGACTGCAATACTTTTTTTTGTGCTGGGTACCAAACCGCTGACAGAGAGTGTAGGCATTAATAACTATTTCCGACTGATCCACGACGTCCACAAATATTATCGCACGTCATGCGTTATTTTTCTGCGGTCTGCCAATTATGGTAAGTATCAATATAGCTTCCGGCTATCATTTCTCACGCTGCACTTTCAGAAAAGAAAGCGCTCGCACACTTCTGAATGAATCATAATTTAATATGCATGTTATTTTAATTAATATTTAATTGTTACACTGGATTTAAATTGAATATGTTATAATTAAAAAAAAATTTTGTCATTTTTTTTTTTAGAATTTATTTTTAAAATTAAGCAGGTATCTTACTTATAATTTACTATAAAATATCTGTCTCTGATTAAACGAAACATAATACGGTCTTCAACTTGAATGCAGATTTGAACACGACGACATTGGTGCACGCGTGGTCGCGCGAGTTCTCACGGCAGCAAAGGATGACCGTAACCATAACTTTTGCGAGGCTGGCGAGTGAATACACCAGCTACCGGGCAAATATCACCCGGCCGTTGTTTGTCGTTCTCCTCGATACCAAGGAAAGCATGAGCGAATTTGCCGAAGCCACGAAGAGGATAAAACCCATTTCCTTTCCCATCTGGCTCGTCGTGTTTCTTCAGCGTCCTGGGAATCCCCTCGAGGAGCACTGCAGACGTCCTACCGCTAATGTATTCAACGTGGACTTCAGCACCCAGATGCTGGTAGTGTGCTACGCTCGCCCGATTCTTGTTGAGTGGTATGCTCTTCGCGATAATCGCACCAGAACGTTCGACCTGGCCTTATGGACCCCTAATAGAGGCCTGCTCTTGAGAACGCGAAAGAGTATCTACGCTAGAAGAAGCAACATGCACGGCGACGTTGTACGCGTCACATCCGTAAAAGTAAGTTTTCAATTTTTTTTTTACATGAATTTTATCGTGTATTATTTAAAAAAATTTCTGATAGAATTAAATCCGTAGATTAATTTGACGATTCTATTGATAATTGTTTAAAGAACTCGCCGCTGGTTTCTTATCGAAACGGCACGCTCGATGGATTTTTCGGCCAAGTGTTGATAGAGCTCAGCAAGGAGATGAACTTCACGATAGAGATTTTGAAACCGGTGGAGGGATTCGGTAGCTGGAGCGAAGAGAACAGAAAGTGGATAGGTTCGATCGGTCAATTGGTGGCCAACAAAGCAGACATCGGCGTGTCTGCGTTTACAATGACGACTCGTAGACAAAAAGTCATCGACTTCTCGGTACCATTGATACGCTCGCGGTATCGTCTTTTTTTTAAGGAGCCTCAGACTGCCTACGTGCAATGGACTTTGTACTTAAAGGTAAGTCTTTATATTAATAGCATTTATTAATTGGTATCAAATCCGTTAATATATTAAACGAGTGCAATAAGTTGCGGGTTTCTTATATTAATAAATCTTTCAGACCTTCAGTTATGGTATCTGGATATCATTGATGATGATAATAATAACTACCTCCATCCTGTTGACTTTTATGAAGGCAAAAGGATATTTTTCACTGAGATTGTTATTTGATAATTACATTAGTGTCTGGGGCATTTATTGCCAGCAGGGTTTACCAGGTAATGCTTGTTAGAAATATTTATTAATTATTTTATTAATTTTTATTATTAATTTTATTATTAATTTATTAATTATTCACCATTAATTATTCACCATAATTTGTGTCCGTGATGTTTTGCCAAAATATATAATGCATAAGTGTATTTTATGCAAATCGTAGAATTTCCAAAAGAGTCGCCGATAAGATTGGTTTTCCTCTCACTTTATATTTCGTCGATAATAATTCTGGCCGTCTATTCCGCCTCGTTGATTAGCTATCTAGCGCTCTCTACGCCCAGATTACCTTTTAGCACTCTGGAGGGTTACGTTAAGGATGGCACTTACAAGTTTATCGTTATGAGAAACAGCGCCGAGTACGACGTCCCCAGCGTGAGTTTGTCTTTATTTTAAGCGTGAAAATTGTTTTTATGTTACAATATTTTTTTTTTATTATTAAAGTTATTTCTTTTTGAATTTTACAGCGTGCCAAGGATGCTATTCTATTAAAAATGTACGATTTGCTAGAGAAAAAAGCGTTTTTGCCGCATAGATTGTCAGAAGGATTTAAACAAGTTAGAGATATCACTTGTATTAATAAAATTAATAAATATATTTCTCACATAAATTCTTTTGCAGATGTGCGAGAAAAGTAACCTAGCGTTTTACACGACAGAGGTGTTCCATCAGGCTATAAACTTTCAAATAAAGTGCAATGTTGTATATATCGATACCGGAAGGATTGACAATTTGGCGATGACTTTAACGAAGGGAAATCCTTACACTAGCTTCATAAATTATCAGTAAGTTTTTAAGAGGATTATTCTATTACTTTAAGTTGATATAAATATTATATATTTTTCAGTTTGCGGCGATTTCAGCTTAACGGCGTTATGGGCAAACTAAAAAATAAATATCTGTCAAAGAAACTAGATTTTTCGGGATACATGTCTTACGGTGTTGTCGATTTAAGTGACATAACGCCGAGTTTAACAATGGTGGGAGCTAGTATGATCGTGGCATTACTTGTCCTAATAATTGAAAAAGGGTACTATTTGTATAACAATCGGTCTAAGAACAACAAATTAGCCATTAAGAAATTCAATTATAATCTTGGAGTAAGAAATCAACTGCAAAAGAGAAACAATCAAAATTTAACTATAAATATAAATCAAAAACTTTATAATACGAGACCGATTGGATATTGGCCATAAAGAAATCCGTCGCGAAAGTCGGTATAGAATTAATGGATATTTACAGATATTTAAGAAATTATTTGTAAAATAATATTTGTAACGCGATCGTCTATGATTATTAGATTTATTCGGTAAGTTTAAGGAAGCATTTAAAAATTGATCTGTATTTGTGTGCTACTTGCCAGATGTAATAATCTTTAAAATTTAATGTTACCGGCAAACGGAAGCGTGCATCCGCAGGTTGCAATTTCTTATTAGCCGCCGTCGATTCCGATACGCGCTCAGGTAGCCTTGCCTGCGGGCGCAACGGATGCGAGCGAGCACGCGCTTACGCTTCCGCTTTCAGTTTGACCGGAAGTGACCTTTAGTTCATTAGGAAAAATCTGCACGCGCTCATCAATCCCGACAGTTCCATATGCAGGTATCGCTTTGGTATACGTACACGTAGAACGTGACTCGTCTTTACCGTTGCACCGACGTTAACGGCGACGGCATTGATCATGAATTACAGAAATAAACTCATGAAATAAACCTTCGCGATTACCACCGATTGGCGACAAATTAATCGCGACTGGCACGCGATGGCCGTAGCGTGATGACCGGAATTGCTTTTTCTATTATTGAATCTGCTCCGTTAAATTGCGATTGTATGGAAAAGATTAAGCAATTTATTAAAAATTTTTCACATAAAACGTAATTTATTGTAATCTTCTCCCGTTAAGATTTCTACGGGCGTGAAGACTTGGAAATAAATTCTCAACTGTTGAGAACGTCGATGTAAATATTCCTCTTTCAACTTTGTAATTATTGTCATTTCTGTTTAAGATCTAAAATCTCGCATCAATGCTGAAGTACAGTACAAAGTTTTATAAGAAGTGTTTTTTTTTTCGTTCGAGATGCAGCGATCAAGACCACGTAACGAGCAGCAGCCTTGGTCACAATTGTAAAGAGAAGCACAGCAATTATACGACGCGAGACCATAAAAAGTATGATGTATTGGAAACAAATATTTGCAATTTTAATGTTAACTTTTTAATATTTTTTATTGACATTTTAATTTATTTCAGATTTATTAGTTTTATTTTCTATTTATTCTAAATAGGCTTCATTATCTAATTATTTTTTTTTTCCAAATAGGTGCTTGAATAAGAAAAGACGAACTGGATAGCTGGATAAGGACGTGCATTTATGCATTGCGAGACGATGGATGATGCATCTTTGCGTGATCGGACGGCCTCAAAATGCACTTCGCGGACGCGATTGTCTATTATCGTTCGCGAGGATCGACGACTGCCGTTTCAGGAGGAAAACAAGAATCACCAGCTGGCCTCTCTCTTGTCGTCGCACGTAGAGTAACCATTATTGGCGCGTTGTGTCATCTCTGGGCTTGTCTAGAACGACACGCCATTATATCGAGGTGAGAGAAAGAATGATTTCTGCGGCCAATCGTAACAATAACAATAATTGCGAACCAGGAAACAATAATGCTTGGCAATTGTTGCAGAGGAAACAATGGTGATAATAACAACGGAGCCTCGCCCGTAAAATAAAGTCGTAAAATCGTGCGATGACGTTCTCTTTGAATAGCGTTTAGCGTAATTTAAAGTATTATTTCTGTCATAAATAAATAGAAAAGAAAAAAAAAAAAATCTTTTAATTAAGATTTAATTTTTTTCTTTAAGATTTTACAAAACTTTAAAGAATTTTTTTTTTGCATTAAATATAGAGCTAAATAAAGTGAGAATACTTTATATTCGCGTGTAACGTGCTGCTGCCGTACGTTTCAAAATTTAGAGTTAAACTTTCTACTTAATTACGGGCGTTCGTTACGCATTTAAACCGTTTCGAAGTATATTTCCAAGGCGGCCTAATGCTAATTGTTACAATAGCGTCTCCGCCTCGAGAAAACGATAATTTACGTGCGGCGAAACGAGGAGCTTGATGACTCCTTCGGTAAATTCACCATTGCGACCTCTTCGGCTACTGCGAAGCTCATTAACGTGTACGAGTGTAGGAAGGTGTTAGTTACACGTCGGGTCGTTTGTCCTTAGGCGAATATATACTGCCGCCCGATTGATGGTTTTTAGAGGAAGCAGCAGCGATTATTCACGAGAGAGAGATGCGGATAAAAATCATGAATCCAATGAGAACGTGGGACGTCGTTCCCCGATGCCAGGACCACGATTGAAAATTATTTATCCGTTCAGTTACATGGTAAGGAACGTCTGGTTAACTTAATTAGTCTTTTGCAAATAGACCGCATTAAGTGCACTAATTTTTCTTTTTGCCGGCCACACGTCAAACGATTTAGTTAGTAGGTCATAGATAATTGACGTAATATGCGTTGTTACGCGGCAGGAAAGAGATAATTAATTTACATTTATGACGAAAGTATTACGCTTGCCATTAATTATTAAGTATTTAATAGCGTATTTTTTTATCGCGCCGATAATTAAAAGCAAATGCAATTTATGCGTTCCCGCGCGTGTTTATTCCGGTAATTCTAGCTTGGAGATCGCATCGCGAAAGAAATAAGTGTTTAATTCCTATTCCGATCGTAGATTACAACGGGCAACTATTTTCCAATCGATTGATAGATATCCGCGTTTGTTGCCCCGTTGCTTTCGCTAAACTCTGCTCGTCACGAAAGGTGTGATGTCCATTCGGTACTGTTTGCTCGATGTCAGAAACCGAAAAAAAAAAATAAAAAGGGAACTGTCAACGTATCGCTTGATCAGCGTCGCGATTCAGGTACCATTGCGAAACCACCGGTCGTAAAAGAGTTTAATTGCCGCGGCGCGTTTTTTTTTTTTTGTCCAAAATAGGCGATCACCGGGACCCGCGGTGTCTGCGCGTGCAACGGATTCCTTTTTATCTTCGAAGGACGTGCCGGAGAGATTCCTTTCTTCCTTTCGCTCGCCCTTACATTCCTACGCTTACGAATTTTTATTTCTCATTACAATCAGACTTCTTTAAGATTAATATTTTGTTTTCTACGATTTTTCGTCATACTAATTTTTTTGTTTCTTTTTTTTTTACAGTGGATTAAGTCTGCTCGAAGCTTCGTCTCTTTTTCCCTCCTCTCGGCATCTTTCTCTCCCGCCAATGTTGGCGGAGACGACCCACGTATACCGGGTGTCGCGTGGGTGTGGACTGCGTACGAACGTGCCCGTGCGTACAGTGGGGGCACAGATCCCGACGTGCGGTACCCCACCGTCGTCGCCGGAATGGAATGGAAAGGAAAAGAGCCGTGTTGTACCTACTGCTGCCTATCCGCCTGCCATAGACACGATTATGTTTCGTGTCTGGCGAACCCATTCAGTGCTTCTCACGGCACGGGGGCGCATGGTGCGGTTGTGACCGCAGACAGTCTCTCCGCGAGCGGTGCACGCACGCGAGCAGGCGACGAAAGAGTGTGCAACGTAGCTGCGGAGGACGAGCTTCGTCGAGGTCGAAGGATAAAGCGAGGGGACGGCAGAACGGGCGAGTGCAAGGAACAATACCGAGCTATGTTAAAAGAGAGAAAAAAGAAAAAAGAAAGAAGTCACTAAAATACGTCCCCGCAAGATCCGGGCAGGTACGTTGAACGCAGAGGGACGTTTGGATTTAATGCTGCAGTTCGACAAGCTGAGGCGACGCTTGTACGATCAGTGTTGCATGAGGAAGTGCTAATAAGAATCATGATATAACGAAGAAAAAGACTTGAGAGCGAATGTCGCGTTCGAGAGCGATTACGCCATTCTCGTTAATATAATTCCGATCTGCGGATATCGCGCGGACGAGAGGCCGCCTCTCGCAGGAGAAGAAGCTGCGATGCGGGGACCGATCCGCCGGCGTGCACTTTGGGAGAAGATTCGGCTGTGCGCGCGATGTGAAAAGCCCGGTTCCGTGCTAATTATGACGCTCGCGAAGCCGTGAAACGTTCTTGTCGATAAAATTCCACGTGCCGAAAGTTCCACGGCACGTCGTTTCCCGTGCTCTCTCGTCCCGGACGCACGCTGAAGATCCTTAAACAGTGTTATCGCGTATCCAAACGCGGCCAACAGACATCCGAGTCCGGTGAGATAAGAAGGAAGAAACAACGCAGCTGCAGCTGGAGCGATCCGGCGTTCCCGGAGGCACGGGCCGAAATCGGCGACTCGCGATCTTAGGATCACTCGTCTGTCGCGAAGGTAATTAGAGCTAATTAGCGAAATTTTATTCGTAACTAATTGGATTATTATGGAAAAGGAAGAGCGTTCCTGCCGCCCGCAGTTTGCACGCAGCGATCATTTATCATAAACGTAATTGCCGAAAGAGGAAATTAATGCGTGATATCGGCGCGGTAAATCGGGGCGAGTTTTCCAAACTTTGCGGCGTATGAAAGAGAAACCGGATGTACAATAAAATGATAAAAACCGAAGCGGCGATTCGCGTTGGAGAAAGTGCCGCGATAATCGAATGCTAATTAAACGCAACGTGTTCCACGTAATTCATCGGCAGGCCTTATAAGTGGAAGAAGTCGCGGTGGTTCGGACGAATCGCGTGGACCGCGGAATCGAAAACGGGAATTTGAAAGTCACGACGAGATTTCCAAATCGATCGGCGATCCCGCGGATTCACCGATCTCACGGATTGGCGTAACGATCTCCTCGTGCGCCGTTACGGCGGACGAGGAGGGGAAGAGGAAAAAAAGTACGCAACAAATTAGTGGTTAAGGACGAGATTGCTGGCGAGGCAAAAAGCGTGCGGACTTGTAAATCAGCCGTTGTTACTCACGGAAGTCGGGCCGCCGACTTCCGAAGCGTGGAACAGCCTGCTAGGTGCGCGTTATAATGCAACGCAGATGCAATCAGAAATTTTAATTAAACCGTTATGGTTGCGTCTCGTCGACGACGTGGAGAGTTACGCAATCGCGTAGCGCATGACAATTAATTTGCGTGTCACGAAATTTTGTAGCATAGCGCCCGTATTTCTCGTGTATTATAGAAAGATAAGTCGCTTGGTTTTAGAGAACGTTGGCTCTTCGACCGATAGCCTATGATAATCTGGGAAAGTTTAACGAGAAGCGGGATTGTATGAGACCTTTAATTATATTCATCACGTCGCATTGTTTGCATTCGTGGATTTTTTAACGGACGTTCGCGAGTCACGTTACGTTCGTAAATTTCGTCGGTCCGGTTACGTCACCCGTCCGTAAGAAGCGGGTTCGGTGACGGATCATAATCGTCGGAGGCAGAGCGCAAAAGTATACAGCCATGCGACTTTTCTGGGCCGGATCGCGCTGCGCTGCTCCGCCGTAGAATGCGGGAACAGTTCCTCGTCGGTTCTCATCCATTTACGCGGAATTGGATCACCCGCAAGTCCGTTCGGAATAACATATGATTCGCGGAGAGGAAGTCGATCCGCTAAGTTTCACACCGGGGGATTGACGTTGATGCGATCCGGGGATTGTGCTTTTGCGCCCGGCGTAATCAAGGCGCGACGTGCACGAGCTGGCAGGAGAATAGCACCGCGATTATTGCATACGCCGGTTAAATGTAGACATCTCGAGAAATTACCCTCTCGATTAGGTATGCGGGAGTCGGGAACAATGTTCGCGGCGATCTCTCCGTTTTAAATAGTCACGACTCGGCGCCGCGTGCTTTCTCGAGCCGCGCATGAAGACGTTACTTCCAGATCGTATCTCGTTCAAGATATCGAATATCGAGAGGCGGTAAAAGAATGTCCGAGAAGTAAATTTAATTTCCATTTCGCTTATCGGGATCGTTTGCTGTTCCGTTATCCGCCCGTTCTTACGCTGCATCGTTTCCGAAGCTGGAAAACTCGGCGCGCCTTATATAGAGAGCGCGGCGAAATTGGGTCAATGTTTTGCGTCAACGCAATTTGAATCTTATTTGAATTATCGCCCTCGAACGTAACTTCTTTATTCTAAAATATTCACGCGATCGATCCACATGTACGTGGATGGCGGGAGGGAACGCAGGTCGCGGTCTCGCCTACTCGATTAACAAAGAGCCGCGAGAGAATGGGAGCAACGCACTGCCGTATACGCGTGGAAAGCCGTAAAATGATCCGCTGATTGCGTTCTACATGGAAAATGTATGAATTTTTTTTTTCTTCTTTTTTTCTTTTTCTTCGTTGCAGATCTAACGAGAGAGAGCGGCGAGGCGTCGAGGCGGGTTTCCCGTTACCGCATCTCGCAACGGCGAGGAAAAACGAGGCGATTTGTATACCCGACGAGATTTTGCAAATCTCACGGTTTCCTGGAGGCGTCTGATGGGACGAATCGCACCGTAAGCAAAATAGGTAAATCCGAGTAATCATTTGCGTTGCCCATTTTTTTTCTCTTTTTTTTTCTTTTTTTATTTTCTTTTTCCTCTCGCTCCTTTCCGCCGCGCGTAAACGCGCGCGCTACCGGAAGTGTAAGAGCCAGCGTGTGATGGACGATTTCAAATTTCGTTCGACCGAGCCTCGAGTACGGGAAACGACGTTTGTTCCGTTACGTGCGTGCGAAGTTCACGCGTTTTGCCCGCTTCCTCGGTGCGAGCGAGCCTGACACAGCGTGACGGATCCGCGGATTTAGGCGCATCGGCAGCAATGACGATCGTTCGGTCGGTTAAAGTAAATGTGGCCGCATGAGACAAGTAATGACGCGGTTCGCGGAACGTTATAGGGAATAAAATGTAATTTGACTCGCGAACACTCGCAAAACCTCCTAAAGTCAATTTTTTTTAATAATAATTAAAAGGATAAAGTACAGAAGGTATCTCAGGTTTTGTTTTGTCATATTTAAATCGGGAGAATATTTAAATATAATTTAAATTCCGGTGAATTCTCTTGATTTGATTTTTTTTTTTTTTTTTAACGTTATTTTACTTTCAGATTAGCGACGAAAATAACGCGAATTTGTGTTGAGTTAATCGGAATCGCTGAACAATTGTGTCGATCAGACGATAAGGCGTACAAAGAAATTCCTGAGTGCAGGGAACGACGTCAGGGTCGCCGCGGATCGAGCGATCGTGTCAGCGATTAGGCTTGTCGCTGCTAATTAATGACGAATTCAAAATAAGCCCAACGGTACAAAGCAGGCTAATACTTATCCCAAATTACGAGGCATATTATTCATAATTACGTCCGTTACCGCGAAACGTTTCGGAAAGTTTCGCGCTTTTGTTTTCTTCGTTAACTCGTGCGATTTATCGTAAGTAATAGAGTCTAATTACACCTAGCGGAACCCGCGGGCTCGCGCCGGTGAGCTGCAGCTATTCCATTACCATACGTAAGTATCATGTCACGTAACAGGCACGCGAACCGTAGATTTTATCGCCTTTAATTAACGATCCGTTAGACATTAACTTCGCCGCGTTTATCGACAAGTCCGAGACGAGGAATATTGCGAAGCCACGGTGGACCGGGGGGTCTTTCGCGGGATTCGAAGCACACGCGAAGACAAAACCCTGAGCCGTTACGTCGCGGAGCTCGTGGCAACGGTATCCGCGTTGATAATCGCCGATAATGGACGATGATCGATCCCGTCCCGGTCGCGGGAGGCATCGCGGGGTCCCCGCGATGCCGGATCGCTCCCGCTGGCCATTTATGGAGGCTGCGGCGGAAAGAAAAAAAGAGAGAGAGAAAGACAAGGCGGCTGTCAACCCTTCCGAGCTACGTATGATCGGCCCCGGCCGTGATTAGAATGCAGCCGCGAGAACGTCGCCGGGAACGAGCGCGGCGCGCAGACACCCACGTGGAGACGAGAGCGCGAGGTGCCGCGTTGCAAAACGCGCGTTGCGACCCGGGTGTCGCTGCCCACGTTGCGTTGCGTTGCGTTGCGCGGTCATCGCGACGCCCACGTGTTAACGCAGGCTACCGGACGATCCTTCGGAATCGCGATATGCCGTTGATTACGGGGGACCCGCTCGTGCCGTTTCGCGGCGAAGCAAAGCGGGACGATGGATTTTTTTTTTTTTTTTTTTTTCTTTTAGCTCAGTCGGCGATATTCGAGCGCTACGGAACGACCTTGCACGCTCGACATTGTGCGCGGCGAACGCGCCGGGTCCGCGGTAAAAGCTGCCTCTGTGTTCTCGCGATCGCCGTATAAGTCTGCCGCGAGGATCGAGCCGGGGCGTTGTGCAAAGTGAATTAACAAGCGGAACTCAAAAATCGGACGGTCCCGCGAATCAAATTATCTAGTCAGCGTTGAACCCGCGCGAGGTGCAAGTTAACTTGGCCTGACAGGTGGCAAGGATCAATCGTTTCCCTTTTCTTTTAGAATTAGAAAAATAATCCAAGCTTAAAAGACGAGAGAATCGCGAGAAAGAAATATTAATAGTAAATTATGCGTTTACGAGTTCGTTTTGCAACGGAAGTTTCATTTTTTTGCTGTAAACGATCAGAATTACGTCAACTTTTCTACGCTCGGGCATCAGCTTTGTTCCATAACGGTGTTAAAGTTTCACCGCTGTAATTTGCATAGATTAACGTCGACGTGCAAGCCATTACTAATTACATAGTGGCAGGTTAAATCATTATGTATTGATCGCCGAACGAGGCTATCATTCAACGAGCTGCGGTTCAGAACGACGGTCTGCTTTATAGCTCTATTTAATCCTTCCGTTGCCTGCAAAATAATTAATAATATCTTCCACCGACGGATTTTATATTTAATTTGTCTCTGGAATTATTAAAGCATATTTTAATTGTCGTTACAATTTTTTTACTAAGAATATTTAAAATATATTCTTATTTTTTCGATATTTTAGGTCGTGCAGTGAAAAATTTTAGACGCTTACATCAGTTAACATTTATACTTTCAGATGAACGATCTAGCGGATAATCTTCGCTCTTTTTGGTGACGAAAAGAATTGAAATAGGCGAGGAAAAGATGGTTTATCGGGGCAGCTTGCAGACGGACGATCCCAGGGACGCGCCGAAGTTGGTCCGGGTGTCTCCTCTGCGCAGCAGCAGGTCCGCTAATTCCGGATCGAATTCGCGAGTCGTCACGTCCGTCAAGAACCCGATTTACCACAATTCATTCGCGTCGTCGATCGACGCGAATCGGGCACGGTTGATCGAGGAGAGGCGACTGGGACGGGAGCGAGACATAGAGTCGGTCGAGAAGGTCATCATGAGGACCACCGGGATGAAAATCGGCGCCCCGAAGCTGCGTAACATCAGCCAGATTCGCGAGACCGTCTTTCTGGATCAGTCCCTGACTCCGATCGACAAAATCGGCAAGCCGGACACGAGGAATCGACCGCGCAGCGTCGCTACGGGTTACGACGATGGCAACTCCAGGATATCGAGAACGCACAATTCGCTACTAGCCGACCTGAGAGACTTGGAGAGGCTGCGGAACACTCCGCCGAACACGCAGCGGCATCGCAGAGACCCTTCGCAGAAAGCGGACTTAATGCTGTCGATCTCGAGCAAAAGAAACGACGTGCCGGCCACGGCAAAGATACGGTCGGATATCTTCAAGATCCAACAAATGTTTCAATCGGCGGATTCTTCGTCCAGGACGGCGGCCAAGAACAACAACGATAAGAAAAACAGAGGGGAGTCGGAGAAGGAGGAGAGAAAGTCGGGCACGGAGATAAACCGAACACGACTGCTGGCGCAGAAGCTTTTGGAGGCGTCCAGGAGCAATCGGGAATCGTTGAAAGATCGGTACAATAATCCGAAGAACGCGTCGAATAAAATGTCGAGCAGGAATGCGAACGGGAAAGCGATGGGTAAGATCCTCCAGGATATTCCGGAGAAAGATCAGAGGGACAGGCAGAGTCAGAGGGAAGACGCGAATTTTGAGGATCAGCCACGTCCTCCCGTTCGCAGGAGGAGGAACTCAAAGATTTACAGCTGGAAGGACGGGGATTGTGCGACAGATGAACGTCGCGAGTCGGAGGATCGAAGTTTTCGTGGTTCCAATCGCAGGGAGGACTCGTCGAACAGAGGAACGAACGCGGAGAATTCCAAGGCTAATCTGGAAAGGCCGGACATTCTGGATGGACTGCTGAAGGAGTCCGACCGGCAGTTGGCGAACTTGAAGAGCGATCTCGGTGAGAAAGAGCGCTCGCGTAGTCACTGGCGAGGATTCGTGCAATCTATGAGGCTGCACGACGTGGAGCTTCATTCCGACAGCGAGGATGGACAGCGAAAAGGTAAGTTTGCACGAAACCTACTTAAAAAATATTCAATATTAAAAAGAATTTTTAGATAATTAATTTTCGGGCCGAACGTTAATTTGATATAAATTTTTTTTTACGCCGCGTAATGATATAATTTGTTTAAGTTTAATATTTACGCGCGTTACGCAGTCTGTCGTTACGATTTCATTAAAGGGGACGTCGTAGAATATTTTCCAGCTCGATATCGTCCCGCATTTTCTCGTTTACGTCCCTATCGCTGTTCGACGATGGCTGTTGAAATTTTCAGATATATCGTTTTAATACCCGCAGGCCGTTAAATGGTTGACGTCCGTTCGAGGGGACAGGACGCGTTTTGTAAACCGGCAGATTTAATTAGCGACGTTTGCCGAGGTGTTTAAAATTACAGCGCTGCCGCCCGTGCCCATTGAACCCTCGGGGATTGAAGCACCCCTATTTTTGGTACGCTCCCCCATACTCTCACGCACATTCGCGTTCCTATCGCAGGTCAGGGTGGCGTGTCCCCAATAAAGAACGTGCGTGCGTTCCCCTGACATATGTCCCTGTACGTATATGAGTTTAGCCGGAGAAATAAACGGGTGGAGTGCCTCTTCTCTGGTACCGTAGTGAAAGTACCGAACTGATGACGGTCGCGATCCTTTCGAGCACTCGATTGTGCATGAGATACTTGTAAAGAGAACTATGCTTATGCAAATGCCGATATAAGCTCGAACTCTATACCCTTCAAGCGTGGGATTTATGAGCCGAAATATCACTACAGTTAGTCACTCGCATGTGAATAAGTTATTTTTTCTATTTTTTTTCTCTCTTTTTTTTTTTTTTTTTTTTTTACCTGCGATCTTCTTTGCGAGTTTTAGAAATGCCGAGGCAAAAAGGTGGTAAAGATAACTCAATTTTATAACAATGCTCTCGCTGTTATTTTGGAAACAGCGAAGCCGATCAGGCTGGCCGAAAATCAAGAATTATCACGAACTGTCCGATTAGATTAGATTAGAAATCGATGTGACCGATTTATCTGCAGTCCGCGTTACGAATTGCCCTGCTTCTCGGTGAATGCCGAAAGTGTCGGTGTGTTCTCACGGGCGAATTGCCTTCCAGGAAATTTTCTGGTACCCCGCGAAGTGAATGCGTGCTCGGTGCGAGCGGAATCGCCGTCACCTTTAGTCAAACGTAACGTTTAAAGAGGTATTCCGGCGGCAGGCGTATGCTGCACCGCTCTTTTATCCTAGCTTAGCATTCTTATCTACGACTTATCATCCTACATGTAGACCCGCTATATCTCCGTTCATGTATGTACATACGTGCCCGCCCGATGACTCAAGAACGTTGATATGCGCTATTTAATTCTCGAACAGGACAAGCGACTGCAATTGTGTTGCTAAAACGTAAACTAAACGCAGTGCGTATAAACAAAAAAAGAAAAAAAAAGAAAAAAATTTTTTAAGACTCACACAGTGAAATTAAAAGTTAATTAAGCCTTTGCGCTTTCCCTGCACGCGAGAACTTCATTTTATAAAAATAGACCGCGTTTAATTCGAACTCGTGATGAAATCTTGCGTAATAAAAGTATCCTCTAGCTGCACGAGTTTAATTTACTATTTCTTTTTTTTTTTTCTTTCCTGGAGAACGTAACGCTTGCAAAATTAGGTATTGTCACATTACGCTGATCACATATAATCTCCGCGCAGCGTTCCTTCTGTTTCTCTTTCTTCGGACGAGGTTCATGAAGCGGCCGCCTCGGAAAAAATTTCTTGAATCAAAGGATCTCGGGTCGCCGGCGGCCGCGAAGGGGTTAATCCTTTAACGTCGCGGTGAAATACCGCGTTTACGCTTGAACTGTGCACTCACGACCGTGGCTGGCGAACTCGAATACCTGACCGTTCGCGTAATACCACAACTTTCGTCCCGAAACCCAGAAGAGCGGCAGGTCTCTCCCTCGCGCCTCAAAGAAAAAAAAAGAAAAAAAAAATCGGCATTCTCACATTCTCACGGCGCCGCGAAAGTTTTTCATACGTAAAACGAGGAGGGAACGCGACACGCGCAATTAACGGCGTGATGACACGCAATCATTTTTAGCGGCGAGACTTGGCGACTTGATTGCATAGACATCGGGAAGTGCGAGTTAGCTTTTGAGACGATAAATTAAAAGTGATTGAGTTGCGAGGTAAATTAAATGATTTGTTAATTTACTTTAGTAAAGGTTAATGTTTTTTTTTATATGTTTTATTTATAGCGAAAATAATTTTTTAGTCGATTGACGTGTCTAAACGTAGATTATCTGATAACGCGAGGATCGTTGCGAGGTAAATAAGCGGTGCTTTACACGGTCGAGTAATAACTGTTCTTTTTTTTTCTTTTTTTGAACACGCCTAATATCGCGTTAATCTCGTGTAATCTTCTTGTCATGTGAGGGTGATACAACCCGACGATCGTGAGAGCGTGGTAAGGTTGCGTGTAACAAATTCTACACACAATGAGACGCATCGACGACAACCGCGATCGATATTACTGTACGATGCATCGTATCCGAATTCCTTTTCGCACGCACGCACGCGTTTCCGTTATACAGGGTGTTCCGGAACCCTTGACCTGAATTCCCATGGGAGACGATCCCTTTGTTCTTTTTTTTTTCTTCTTTATTTTTTTAACGAAAATAATAATTTATAGCGATTTAAATACTTTACTAATTAAACTTTAATTATATTTACAAATAAAATAGTAAACATTTAAATGTCTTATGTTAAAAAATTTTTTCACGAGAAATTAATAAAAATAATTAGAGACAAGCTCGTTCGAGGAAACGAAACCTCGCTTTAATTACTTTATAAAATTTTATCACTCTGCGTAATATCGATTTCTCAGCCGAGGGAAAAAAAGAAAGAAAGAAGAAAAAAAAAAAAGACACAGATCGACTCCAAATTTCTTCCGTCGAAATCCGCCGCGTACGAAGGACCGGCCACCCCGTATAGACATTGGCGGCCCTTGCCCTTGAGTCTACGCCCTAATATTGATCTGGTCATCCCCACCATAGTGGGTCACATTGGGTACAATCCCCCCTTTTCGTCGACCCCGTCGTTGGGGGCCGTTGGTCGTTCATACATCGCCTCCGATGGTCTGATGCGCTACATCGCCAGTGTAAACGTAGCTGCCAAACCGTTAACACTTTGCAGACCGATCGATCGGCAGTGTCGTTGAACGCCGGTCTCCTCATTTATCCCCCCGCCCTCCGCCCCCTTCTGCTTCGTCTTTGATTCCCTCCGCCACTTCGTCCTCTTCTACCCGCCGCGATGCCGCCCTACGTCACGAAATATCTCAGTGCAGATGCGACCATGTGGTAGGAGGGTACACGCGCCTCGTCGACGGTGGACATGGTGCTTTGCGACGTTTGCGACAGCAAAGGTGAGGGTGACTTCTTTCGTTTAATTTTCGTTAAGGAGAGAGGGAGAAAGAACGCTCGATACAACCACAGAAAGGCGACTTTGCTCTTTGGTCTTTGATTTTTTAGTGACCTTACAGCAAAGGTGCTCCTTCTGGTGGCGAATGCGGTTAGAAATTGAAAATTTTGTCGGGGACAACCGCTGGAATTTCGAACGAATCCCGCTAGCGAAGTAAATAGTATTAATTATGATCTAGTTTAATTTTTAATCGAGTGACGACTTTAATTCAAGCATAAACTCGAGAGAAGTACTAATAGTATCGGTTCGTTAAATAAATTCTTTTTTTTTTTTTTTAATAGAGATTTCCTGAAGTAAAATATAGACTGGAAATCTCTGATTTTAATTACTTATTTTATTTTATTATATTTTACACGATGAGATTTGGGAATCGTGAAAATTCTGTGGAAAAATTCCAAGTCTAAAATATTCCACGTAATATACTCGGCACATTTTAAAGTAACGATAAGAGATATACCAGATATTTATGTAAACCGATTACGAACTCGCTTTCCGCGATTAATATTAATTAACGCGACTGCTTCGAGACGCGCGTTATCGATCTTCTAAGGAAAGGTGCGTCGATGGAGAGGCCGTGGATTTTACTTGGCGGAAAAAATTCGGCGGGCGAAGGGAGGGCTTGCGAGGTTGAAGATTAACGGGAAGCCGTGGGATCTTTAATTGTAGTCGCGAATTTTCCGCAAAGGGAAGAAAAGGGGCACGACCGCGGCGCGGTACCCGAGATCGCGTGAGTAGTACGACGTGTGGACTTGACCCTTGACACCTGGGAAGCCGAGATTTTATGACTTTACGCAACGTCGCGAAGGTAATGCCGCCGAGAGGCCGCGAGTGCGATTTTCTTAGCGCTGCGAGAACGAATTCCGCTGATATTTCAGCCAATATTTCATAGCTAATCAGACGCTCTTCAACGAGATGAGTCATATTAATCTTGCGCGAGCGAAGGGTGATGCATGGGAGAGCGGCCGTGGTTTAATGTCAATGTTAGAATTCGTGCTTTCGGTAAAAATGATCGGCGTGCGTTTAAACGACGTTAATTTATCGAATCGGTTATTAATATTAAATTTAATATTAGAGATCAGGACCCGCGCGTCAAGCGCGATACTTTATCGTCGAATAATTACCTGGGGATTTAAGTTTCTAAAGAAATTGATGCGTTAATATATTTCCCGGCGCGCCGTTGATAATTTTCCGTGACGACGAGACGTGAAAGGGGATACGGACCGCGGACTGAGATGATTTATAATCCGCGTGATAAGGCCTTTCGCGATCATTATACAAATCGACGTTGATTCGCCGTGCTGTTTCGCCGACCAATTTGTAAGCAGAGTGCATAGCAAAAGGTGAGAGAAATCTGCGGTGCACGGCGTGGTAAATGCCTGACATTTTCACCCCGCCGCGCATGAATAAACATGGACCGCTTCTCGAAAGTGAACATCCGCGATTCCGACGTGTCATCTTCGAGAATGCAGCCCCGTGCGTTTTCCGATTTCTCTTAAAATCTCGCGGATATTTCGCAATTAATAATCGTCGTTGAACGTTAAATCTTTTTTTTTTTTTTCTTATTTTATTAAAATTTTAATCTCTTTAACGTTGAAGAAACGGGACTCTCGTATGTATCTCCGAATGTTTTACGCTCTTCGCAGCCGGTCGCGTTTGAGCAATGACTTCGAGAGTGTCGCGTTCGAGAACAATGCCTTTCGTCGGCAGCGGCGGCAGCGAAAGTTTCTATTTACGGGCACGCGGATGCATGGAGACACGCTGCACATACCGTTGGCAGCAAGATGACTGTACACCGCGTCAGTAGAGTCAGATTAAAGCAAACTAAGCAGCTCCGGGGATTACAACGGTCAGACTCGGCGTAAACAAGCGTTAAAACGGATACACCCGTGCGTCCTGCGTTCGAGCCTTCGCCACGTGCTCGGGACCTCGAAGTGGATCGTAACCATCGCCGCGTTTCGTTTTTCGGTGCCGTTTCAAAGTCGAGAAAACGCTCAACGCGCCGGGGTTTCTTCTCTTCGAATTTCCCTATTTCGTTTCCAGCCTGTCGCGGTTTTATCGAGCCGCAGCGCGAAACTTCTCGGAGGTCAATCGGCGACTTTTGCTCGACCGGCCGTGATAACAGGCTCCGACACCCCTGTTTATACTTAATAACAGATAATGCCGCGTTAATCGATATAATGCGGGCTTTGTCCGCCTTTGGCACCGTGTTTAATTATGCGGAGGAATCGCGACGTTCGTCATTTCCGTTCCCGTTTCTTCAGCGTGACCTATTTCATTTTAAATATTCTCAGACACTCGGGAAAGAAAAAGAAGAAGAAGAAAAATAAAATAAAACAAAATTAAATAAAATAAAGCGCACGGTTTTATGAGCCACACTTCATTTTATTCTCTCTTATTATCATACAGAGATACTTAATTAAATTTATGATACGAGATAAATGAAACGAGAGGTACACGAAACGAGCTGTTTATCAGACGATGAAATAGCTCGTCGTAATGAGACATTTAACGCGGAGTTGAGTAACAGAGGAAGTCTGTCGTCGAACGGGTTCCATGCACCGGACAGGCGCCCGGTTATCACAGCACGCATTCCGCACGGCAAAGAATCCTTATCGCGAAGAAAAGTTATGCGCGACGTTATACGGCGCGTCTCACGGTGCGCGATCGCGGTTAACATTTTCTCCTCGTCGTTAAAATTTAATTGCACGAGTAACGACCCGGCACGACGCAATAATAACGACGCGGCGGCGTTGACACTGGCAATTTTAGTCGTCAAAAATTAGGAATCGCGTAATCCTCTCGCGGCGTGTCTTGCCGGCAATTAAAAATAAAGGGCGCGAGTGAGGAGAGACCTCGGTTACCGCCACCGAGATGAAACGTAACGAGCAGTCGATCTTGATTATCGTCGGCCTGAATCGCAGCGCAATCCGCGCGCAATTAGTGCGTATCGCGCGTACTTGTTGCTCCAGATGCTATTTCATTTTCTTTAGAAAAGAATCTTTTCTCTCGTTTTTTTTTTTTTTTTTTCCTTTCTTGTGTCTTTGACAATAATTTCACGAGACACGAGAAAGAAAGCTGGACGTTCCTTTTACGTATGAGTTTAATAAGCAAAAGTTTGCCCTCGCCGCGAAAATCACGGGTTCTCTTCGCGGCTCCGTGTCGCCAGCTGACAAATTGTCGTTGCGGCAGTGTAATCCGATTGGCGGTTCAGACAGGGCAAGATTATTACTTGCGCGGTTCCCGCGCGGCTGTGCGACCGCGGCGTAATAGCGAGATTCCAGGAAGGCACGGTGCATCGGTTCGCGTCCTCATGGGAAGCGAAAAAAAGAGGAAAAAAAAAAAAAAGAAGTAAACGAGGGAGACCGATGGCTCGTCTTTTCTCGACGTCGTAGACGTCGTGCGTGACAATTCGCCACGCCGCGTGCGATGACATTAGCCGGCGACCGGAGCCTTCGACTTCGCCGGTCACGCGATAGCGCCGAAGATGATCGTTCCCCGGGTTAAACGACACGCCTCGAATCGTATCCGCGTAAAGGAAGGCCGAGGAAAGTTTCGGATTACTCGACGGCACGGTTCGACCTGCTACATTATTAGCTGAAGCGGTCTCTCTCTTTTTCCTCTCGGTGGCCTGAGGCGCAGAGCTCTCGGACGCTTTGATGAAGCCATCAAGCTTTGACGAGCTTCTCCTCTTTCGCGGCTTATGAAATTACGCGGAAGTTTCGAGTCCTTACGTCGGTCAGCCGCGGAGGTCGGAAGCCTGCTTAAGCAAATTGATAACATTAACACGGAATCTATCTCGATGTTCGTCCGTTGAATTGGTTATTAAATTATTTAATCTAGTAGAGCTATTGCTTTTCTTCCAGTCGTCAATTTTCGTCGAATCACGGAATTAATTTTGTTAGCCGATAGGAATTTTCTTTTCTTTTTTCCCCTTTTTTTTTTTTTTTTTTTCTTTTGAAGCAATTCCGACTGTCGATTTAATTGCGTTTAATTTATATTCGAGAAGGCAATTGCTGGAAGGAGAGACGGCAGTGATAAATAAATTGCTTTCAATTCGATTTGTGCATTTCTCCGGTTCTCAGACCGCAGTGTTTATTTGCGCAGGAAGCACCGCGGTTTCTTTAAGCCTTGATACCTAAGAGGCATTCGTGGTTAACGGAATGGACCGGAAACTCGAAACGGTAGTTATCGGCTGATTGAAATTCGGCGTAAAGGTAAAACTTCCTGTCCGAGTGATAGTTTTCCTGGTCAGCGAGCATTGACATCGCCGCTCAATTAACCAAGCTCCGACCATTTAAGCAATGTCGTACACTGCGCCGAGTTGATGGCTCAAGAACAATCGCTTCGTTAATACTTCACCGCCGACGTATCTTTCAGATTCCACATAAAACGAATTTATATTTACAAAAATATTATCGCAGCGTGCACAACAAATATCTAATTAATTCCGCATCGGGCGTTAATATTAATTAATATTTTCACGAAAGAAATATTGCGCCAGATATTACAATAAATCAATAAATTACTATCTCGAGACTGAAAAGTAGGAAAGAAATTATTAATATCTTTAACAATCGCGGCTGTCAAATATTATTTAACAATATCGTAATTACAGTTTCCGCGCTTCGAGACAAGTGTCTAAAATTTTTCTTCTTCCTTCTTCTTTTTCGTTTCAATAGAAATACCGCTACAATAGCAACGATGGTGAACAATCCTCAAAAGTGATTCACGTCACGCTGTGCTCGCGCCCATAATTCGTGTACATATTGCTAAGTGCGTTCGCATTCTCTCACGTATCTCTCGGAGAATACCTGCCGGGATATAAAAGCCAAACGCGCCGAGCGTAATTTACTTTCCGCGATATAATACCGCGAATCCCTCAGTTTCCTCGTTCGCCACCGTGATCTTTTCTTTGTCCATTCATGGGCGCTGGGGTTTTCAATAGCCGGTGGAAATCCTTACGAGCTCCCCTGGTAGTTTCCACTCTTTGCATTTCGACGGAGTCCACCGGCTCGCTCTCCAGAGCAGAGGCTTTATCTTAGCGGGATATTTACGCGGGGACTCCTCGGCCTCTCTGTTCGTTTCCACGTCCCGTCGTATTTAATCGTTTACTTTGACCGCCTATTCATCCGGCGCTTATCTTGCAAATGACCCTCGGTACAAATGGATTTCGTTTCCTATAATTTCCATTTTACGCGGCCTTTGCGAGTTACGCAACGACGTTTGCCGCGCGCGGTCGAATCTATTTCGAAATCTCGTTGCGTTACGTTTGAATAAAGGGTTGGCGATTTAATAATTTTTTTCATCATTCGGTTCGCCGGTCTGAAAGTAAAGCGAGCGAGGCTCTTTCACGCGGTGCATTTCGTATACAAATGTTGAAGACCGCAAATGACGGTAACGGTAATTCTTCAAGAACGGATGTTAGATATCTTTTTTTTTTTTTTCTTTTTTTTCCTCTCTTTCTCTCTTTTGCATGGAACGTCGTGCACGTGAGTGTTCGTACGCGGCCTCGGGCTGAACGAACGCGATATTATGCGGATTCATGAAAACGATTTCGCCGATATATCCAGCGGAAATGCGAAGTGTTGCCTCACGACGGCTGTCATTCGCTGTTACGTCGGTTCCCGTCGCGTTGTTAAATAAAAATACACCGTTTCTCATTGTCTCCCGCCGAGTACAATCATTTTTAATCTAATAAAAAAAATAAAAAAAAAAAAATAAAAAAAAATAAAAATAAAACCGAGATTATTAAATCACAACGAAAACAAATTGCGCCGTGTAGGAGCGATTGATTAAATATCATATGAGGCTGTGCGAACTTTTTCAGTGCGAATTAAAATTTCGCGGAGAAAATACTTGTTTGCGCGGACAATAATTGAGCGATTAATCCCACAATGGCGTCAACGTGTGCGTAATCGCGGTGGCAGCGACGGCCGGCGACGATGCCGAGGTTGAGAACTCGCATAATTGGAGTCAACGATGCGTACCGCGCGGCCTCGGCTATTGTCTGCGTACAGTTACTCGATTATACCGCGGACACGTACCGAACAATTCGCACCGTCGACAAAAGTGCGCCGCTGAAATGTCGCGGTGCCGCGGACAATGGGGCCGGCCGTATGCGCTTCGTAATATTACGCGACGAAAGTTATTGGCGGTATACCCGAGGGATGACAACGCCACGACTTCTCCCAGCCGACGGCAATAGGAGATTTGCATGAGAATAGAGTTTGTATAAGTCGCCGCAAGTTGAGCAAAGGGGCCTTCGCGCTGAGGAAGATGAATTGAAACGGATCGGCGGAGGTTTATAAAGTTACGAGATTTTCCAAGATTAAACAGCAATTCTTATGCAAATCTCACCTCTTCGCTTGTTATTTTAATTTCTTTTCTTTTTCTTTTTTTTTTTTTTTTATCTTTTTGCACAGACGTTTTGCCGAGGAATGGCTGTTTAATTTGTATTACCTAGCTTCGCTGCGAAAATTTCCACGTTTGTAAAGATTACGCAAAGAAGGCTGAGCTTTTATAAGTGTCGCTGGATGCAAGTATTATTTAGTTTAAACATCGTGAGTTATCGGATGGGACAGTGTCGGGTCTTCTGCCGCTTTCGGAGTTTATTCTCGAGTAGGCGCCGCGTCCCGCACGCGATTCCCGCTGATTCCGCTTCTTTCGCTCGTGCTCAATCTCGCGATGAACGGTGAACCTGCGCGCGACACGCGATACCATTATCAGTCGACGCGGAGCAACGCACCGACGGGCTCCGACGCGTCATTGACCTTGCTCGAAAATAAAAAAAAAAGAAAATATTAATGTCGCCCGCAGCCACGCGCTTTCCGGAGAAGACGCCGAGCTTGCGAAAGGGTTGGAATGGAGACGCGGAGGCGAGAGCTTCGCTGTACGAACGTTGCGAAGGTTACGCAACCCTGTCGCGACCCGTGAGGGATGAATTTAACCCGCCGAGATACGAAAAGTCCCTCGGACACGAGCCATCAGTCCCTGTCGTCTCGCTTTTGTAACGCGAAGCGTTATTAACATCGCGATACAATACCGAGAACTTATTCTGACGTTAACCGCGAACGTCCTCCCGGATAATTATTTTATAACACTTTAATTGAATCAAGGAAACGCCACTTTAAGACAGACGTTATTAACGATCTTCGCGGAACAGAGGAACAAAGTCGGAGCAAGATTGCAGAACTTTCTCGTTTAGAAAGATACGTTTCAATTTTTTTTCTTTTTTTTCTTGGAGGAACCTCGGATCTTCGCTCGGTACCAAGCTCGATCGTGGACCGACGAACCTTTGAGCCGTTGCACTTCCTTCGTTTAGGATTTCGAAGGCTCTCGCTGAGCGTCAGGCGTCCATTCTCGTTGTATTTCTCATGCGTGCCTTTCTGGAATCGGTCGAGGGGAGCTACTTATACGGCGTACCGTTTACGCATTCCTCTCGCGTTGGTCTACGCGCTGCAACTGTGTACCCCGCGGATATCTCTCTCCCTCCCCCTCCTCCCTCCCCGGTTTCTGTTCCGTTCCCCGTCACCGCGCGTGTCTTCGTCTTCCTTCCTTCTCTCGGAAATGCTTCAGCTCCTTTTCTGCGCGCTGACGTGTACACCAGAAGAATGCTCGGGTTTCCGAGTGTCTGATTGTCGGCTCGTTGCTTTTTTACGCAACGTCAAGGTAGAGCCACGTGAAACCACGATCGGATAATAACGCCGGGTATCTATCTCGGACAGGCTGGTTTCTTTTTTTCATCTTTTTTTTTCTTTTTTTTTTTTGCGCTAAAACCACACGCGCTGAATTACACGATAGATTTAATTGCGAGACTGATGATTTAATCCGCCGTTGTATAATAATGTTTTCGTCGGCGTCTAAGTTCAGGGCGAGGCGTGAGCTAAGCGGAATGATAATTCTCCGATGTTGAACGTCGAGTTTCCGGGATAAGTGAGGTGGAAAGCCGGGAATTAAAACTACCTCGCAGAGGTGCTCATGAACGTGCGTAAAATTTTTTGTACGCAATTCATTACATATTAATTAAAAAAAAAATAATAAATAAATAAATTAATCTATTAGTTTAAATTATTAAAGAAATAGCTGAGAAAATTATTTTTTTTCTCGTTTGAAAATCGCGTGGCCGAAATGGCTTTGCCGTTTCAATAGCGGCGCAGATTCTTCCATCGAGGGCCACTTACTTCGAATGCACGGCACAGACCCGGGGCCCGTCGGGGCCCTGAGGATACAATGAGCAATAGAAGAAACATTCACCGGGCTTGACCTCACGCACGGCGTGTCACTTAAGTCACTCATACGCACGTAAGTCGCCGCTCGCCGGCCCGCACGCGTTCCACGCGTATGCGTGCGCGTATACTTAGGTACGTGCGTGTCTCTTTAAAACGCGTTTATCGCCGCGTCGACAGTCTCGTCACTCCCGCGTTTATTTATTTATCGCATATGTAAGATGATAAAACGCAGCGCCATTCCGCGATAATCTTCCGCGGCGAGATTGATAACGCCGGTGAATGATCCGAAGGAAAAGATGATAGAACCGAGACGAATCGAGCTTCAATTTAAGATATAAAAAAGCAGATAATATAATTTATTTATAAAATAAAATAAAAGAAAAAAAGAAAAAATAATTTTTGTAAGTGAGAAAATTAGTTCTCAAGTAAAATTTTCGCTGTTCCGTTTATTTAGACTCTCTGGCGTAATTGAATAATGAAAATGACAAGCTCGATACACATGTCCGTAATTAATTTCGCTATCTTATCTCGTCCGTTAGCTATTTTTATATATAGATACGTTTCCTCCGCGTGAGGGTGCGGAAGAAGTATGCGCTCGAGTGCGTTGATGCGACAGCGCCGATGAAGCGAGAGGAGGGCGAGAGATCGCGGCGGAGAACATTTAGTCATTCGACTCTATAATTGGATTACTGATTATTAGCCGTTCGAGAGTCATCGCGTGTCCCGGCGTACGTGTGCGTCCACTTTCGTATGGGTTTGTGCGCGAAAGACACGCTTGTACCATTGTCGGGAATAATGCGTTCCCGCCCTGACCATGAGGCACACGAGTGCAACGGCGCGTAGGGTGTGCACGCAGCCGTGATGTACATTAATAGATACGTACTGCGGGCGCGTATGTGTGCGTGCGGCGCGGAGAGCATATTACATGCCTGGTTGTAAGCGGACGACGCACGTGCTCGTGAGTCCCTGAGCGAAACAGACCGCTCATATTCTTTCCAACACATCGAAAAGGTCCCACAATCGGCGCACAATCTGTCCGCCGTTTGTACACGGTGGCCTATTAACGAAGGGATCGTTGCCCTCTCTTTAAATAACTAAATTTCTTTAGATTTTGTAAGTTAATTATTTTTTATTTTTTTTTTTTATTTGATAACATTTTTTTTTCTTTTTTTTTTTTGTAAATTGAAAAATATGAAGTATTTATTTTTGTAGGAAGTTATTTTTAATTTAAATTCTTTTTGGATCAAACGGGATGTAGCATTGCTGAAATGGTGACGATATCGTCGACGGTATTATATTTTAAAATTGAAAAAAAAAAATATAAAAATAAAAATAGATTTTTAATTTAAATTTGTCGAACGCGAGATTTTTGCTCGGCGTCACCAAGTATGCACAGGTATCAAGAGAGCCGCCGCACGTGTGGTGTGCACGCCGGTACACGCACACGCGTATGACGCCTAGCGCGAGAACGTGAACGTGAAGCCTGAGGGCCTTTCAGTCCACGTCGAGACCGCGCACGGTGTAGAACCCGCGTTTTTCGAAACCGAGGCTCGTCCGTCACGATCGAAGGAAACGGAGCGATCGCGCGCAATCGCGAGGACCAATTGTGCATTCGGCGAACAGCGAAGGTCAAAGAACGGATCGATGACCCTGATCGGTCCCGCACCGCGATCGACCGGCGATCAATCGGCGATTTGTCCGCGAGTTGAAATGCTGGCACACGTCATTGGCTTCGTCTACTTCTACGTCGAATTTCTGTGTTTTCGGTCGCAACTAAGGACACATTCGAGCGAGCACAAGTTCTCCAAATACGTTCTAGGAGGAGATCATTGAAGCTTCGCGGAAAATAATGTCAAGGAAAAAGGCATGATTGTGGGAAAACTGTGTCAGTGCTGGAAAATAATTAATACGCTCATAAGAATGACGTAATTTTTAATTTGCGATTTTTGGGATTAATTCTAAATCGAAGAATCGAAGATAATTTATCGAAAGTACATATTTCTTTTTTTTTTAATTTCACCTTACGAAGAGAAATTAGGAAATTCGTAGGAAAGGAATCCTCGCTAAAGGATGCTGCGCCGACCAGAGAAAATTTAAACCTCCGACAATGTTATCAGCATTGATGAGACTCGACTCCCCGCGGTACACATGATCGATACTGATTTGCATGAAACTCCGGCGAATGTTAATTGCGTTCTTCCTAGGAAGCTTAATTAATGGAATTGTCTCGTTTCGGAATTAAACCGCCGTATCGATCCAGCGTCAGATTATTCCGGAGACAAAGACGGCGGGACAATTAGCGTGACAATGATAGTGAGAATGGAATCGTAAGACGTGCGAAAAGAAACTCTCAAGGATGCACGGAAGAATTTATGAAAAAAGAAAAAGGGAAAAACGCCAGGAGGTGCAAAACTCATTAGCATCTGCGTGCCGATACATTCATTTCCTCTGGGAGAAAACTGACAAAAATGCTCTCGCCTGAACTATTAATTATTCCCTCCTCGTTCCGCAAAGTTTCACGAGCGACGAGAGCTTCGCTTTCAACTGCGTCGCTTCTCGGAACGTTTCAGGGTTAAGCAAAGCTCGGGTGACGGCTCGAGGCTATGCCTCCGCGCGGAGTATTCCGGGAATTTTCGTGGCTGAAACAAGAGTTCCGCGTGTAAAATTTCGTTACGAAAGATCCTTAGGGATATCCACGCGACTGGGAGAAGTTCCGTCGCGCTGTTTCCCGGCGTTAATAGACCGCCTTGGGGGCGATATAAAAATTTGACGGTGCCGTCCCGGGCGTAATCTTTCGTCGCGCGTTACGAGCTGACGCTAACGAACCAGCCAATTAGGCACTTCACCCGGTGACGGCGGGTTTTTGTATATATACACGAATATGTAAATATATAAGTATATAAAGGTGACCGAGAGAAAAAGAGAGAGAGAGAGAGAGAAAGAGAGAGTGTATCGAGCGCAACGTCCGGCCGGCGTGGCGAAAAAGCCTCGTAAAATCGGGCGCATCCGGAGGTACGAAAAGTGAAAGTATGTTTTGCACAAGATGACGGTAACCCCGGTGCCCGAGGTAACGGCGAACGGCAGCCGGCATCAGTGAGCGACGGGCGTCATCGCGACAGCTGGAGGTGCCCCGCGTGCTTGGATTTTAATAGCCGCGTTAATTAGCGAGCCGCGAACCGAGGACACCGCCGGAAAGTTCGTGCGTCGTCTTTAACAATTCGTGACACCGTCGCGGGTTGCGCGTAAACGCGCGGTTATGCTCCGGTTTCCTTCAAGGCCACTGTCGAGGGTGCGTCGAGGAAGAGGGAAGGGTTCCGGCTCCAAGGAACCGATGCTGCCGCGCGATTAGTCTCGTCCTCTTCCGGCTACGTGGAACCCGCGGGGGAAACGGACATGGAGACTATATTGAATTGTAATTACTGATTGGATTACACGGCGGTTTGCCGTGGGAGACGTAATTGAGTCGGTGGAGCGTGTGCACGACGGAACGTAGAATTGGTATTCGGAGCCGCCGTAATTAGCGTGACGAGGGGACCCGCGGCAATCATATTACTTTTGAGTCGCTTTCTATCATCTCGGGCAGTTCTGCGAAGATTTTACGCGTTCATAAGCCGGCGCGATAGGCATTTAAGTTTTCTTAACTGGAACAGAAGTCCACTCTTAGATTATTTTTTTAAATCTTTTTTTTCGAGCTCTTAGAAAAATTCTATTTATTTTCTTTGAAGAGATAATGGTAAAAAAAATGTATCTTCAATCGAAAAATAAGTGTTATCGTTCTATCGGTTTATTTTATTGCGGCGTGTTTAAATGTTTGATTATTTCGTATCCGTGCACTAGTCATCGCACGTCCTGACGTTGTTTTGCTTTCGATAGTGTCCCTATCGTTACCGTTACACTCATCTATGCCGCGACGCGCCTTTTCGTCAGCCCCGCACTTGTTATCTGTGCACAAATAGAAAGATGTCGTGCCACCTCGTAGGGAAATAAGTGTTTCCGGTCGTTAAAGCCTGATGGCCGGGAAGCGGAACGGTGTGTTCATCTTCGTCTCTTTTTCCTTTTTTTTTATTTGTTTTTTTTTTTTTTTTTTTTAAGGAAAGATACTCTAGACGCGACGTTTTCGGTCGAGCGAGGATCAATGACGCTTGTCTTAAACGACGCATTCTCAATGTTTCCTTATTTTTTTTTTCCAGACCTGAATCTGTGGAACAAGAGTATTAGTCAGCGCTGGCGGAAGCTGCGGCGAAGATGCTCCGTGCAGGAGACGTCGGAGCCGCAGGAAGCGCTGATACAGGGTGGAAGGAACCATGGCGTTATTTACGCGGCGAGATCGACGCCGGCCAGCAGAGAAGCTTCGCCGGCGGCGAAAAGCGTTCAAGATGGTAACTCGCCGAAGAAGCTGCTGCAAACTAGTTCCTTGAGGCTACCAGGTAAATTTGCGTTGATTAAAAGGATTCTTTTATTCAACTCAAGTTAAAATTAAATTAATAAATTAAAAAAAAAAAAAACAAAAAAATTTCTTTAATTTTCTTCAACTAATAAAATGCGCTTTTAGGTACGACGAAAGGTATCGCCGATATCCAGCACGTGCTCCGCAGTAAATTCAGCAAGATAAACGCCGGCATAAGGAAGCGAAAGGCGCTCAGCGTGACGGAGGTGACCCCTCCGCAGGACAATGCCTCGAACTTCTATGTGCCGAGTCCAATCACCTCCTCCACCAGTCAGACGTTTGAGGACAATCGTTACGATTCGAGCGAGCCGGCGTCCCTGCCGCCGTATCCCTTTCACGACAACTTGGAGACTTTGGCGGAGAGCAGCGTGCCGAATTCACCGCGCTGCAACGGCAACAGCTTCGGTTATTCCCAGGACGGCTACGAGCAGAAAGACGTACTCTACGAGAACGTGGTGTTCCCACGATCCTCGCCGTCGTCCAGCTGCACGAGGACACGACCCGTTCTCCAACGTAGCAATTCGGAAAATCGCGAGGCCGGCGTGCAAGATCACTCTTACGAGAACGTGCGCTTTCAACGAGCTAGCGTTCCGCGGGACGATCGGGCTTCGGGAAGCCCGTACGCGGGTCGGCACTTGCTCAGAAGTAATTCCGAAACCAGGGAGCACCCCTACGAGAACGTGCGCTTTCAGAACGCGAAGATCAGGAATCAGTCGGAGCCGTCGTTCGAAGAGATACATATACCAAGAGTGACGCCCCGGAAAAGGTCCACCGACTTTAAACTCGGCGGGCAGGTAAATAATTACACGGGCGATGTCACGGTAAATTCTAGTGGCGGTAAAGAGGAAGCGCCTGCTAGCTTAGGCACGGAGAGAAATTCCAGCAAGAGAAACCCGAAAAGGCTTAATAAAAGCGTCGCAAACATCCCCAGCTCTTCGGGCACGAATTTGAAGGCCTGGCAAGTAAGTGGAACCCGATTTAAAAAAAATTAATAATCACAATCTTTACCGAGGTTTCGAATTAATAAAAAAAAAAAAAAAAAATTAGCAGCAACATGGAATTAAATGCCACTTAATTAAGAAGAATTTTAATGGTTGAGAGATATTTTTTGACGCAATTAACGTAAAATTCTTTTTAGGGTACTCAGGATGCAGACGAAGGTCTAAATAGCGATTCGGAACTTGAAGATATCGACGAGGCCGCCGAAGGGGACGAATCTCGTTTTTGTACCGTGCCAAGACCAGGTAAAGGCGGTGCGTCCTATACAATACTGACCGCCAGATTTCTTAAGGGTCCCGGCCATAAGGGACTGGGCTTTAGTATCGTCGGCGGTACCGACAGTCCTCGCGGAAACATGGGTATTTATGTGAAAACTGTTTTTCCTAACGGCCAGGCCGCTGACTTGGGCACTGTCAAGGAAGGTACGGTCACATCTATCAAGTTAACTTTAATATCTTTTTGGAAATACTTTCTTTAGAAGAAAAAAGAAAAAAATAAATTATTTAAAAATTACTTTAAACACTGCTTTCGTTAATTATACATTTCGCGAAATTAATTATGTTATATTTTCAGGGGACGAAATTTTGTCAATAAATTCGAAACCTCTTCACGGCATGACTCACGCCGAGGCGATCGCCGAATTCAAATCTGTGAAAGCTGGAGATGTGGTTCTATACGTGGGGCGTCGCGTGAATAAGAAAAAGAAAGATACCCTAAGCCTGGCACCGGTCAATCCTTCCGCCGCCTCGAGACAGCCCGTCACGTGATTCCTCTGAAGGATTTTTACAACGATAAACGATTTTTCTGTTTGTCGAAGTTTTACGAATCCAATCTTCCATCTCTCTAATATTTACGATATAGCAATATCGATAATTATTGTCCATAATATTACGCAAAAAAAAAAAAGAAATCAAGGCAGACTGTGTGATTTATCTTAATTGACGAAAATAATCAAACGGTGAAGCGAACACTGTTGAATCAAAATGCGTTACAATATATTCATCTTCGTGATTGTCATCCGAGACCAAGGCTGAGTTTTCCATTTACGTCTTTTTACGAATGATAGTAATATACAAATTACACTTTTTACGTTTTTGTGCAATTTTATACTGTAAATTATATATTTCGTTATTTTCTTTTCAATATATAAAATAATCCTAATGAACAAAGAACTATCTAAAATACGCTTGATGATGGATGTGTTAATCGTACGAGCAATCCGCTCGGTATTCCGCTTTATCAAACATTAATATTTATCGAAATTCATAATCATCGTCTAATATTATCTATTAGAAATATTGATATTAAGGAGGATAATTGAAGCTTCCAATTAAATCTCGTTTTCCCATATTTACTTATATATAAATATGAAGGATTGAAGAATTAAATGCACTCGAAGCAATTCGGTTACTTGTGAAATAGAATTTACCGAATTCTACGCAACGAAGTCCTCCAGATAGTAATTACAGACAATTTATTTTTATAAAACGAATGAAAATATTCCGCAATTTTTGTACAGTTAATGACGAAGCAACGTTTGTCAACGTAACTTTCTGCTGAATCAACGAAGCAAACGTGAATTGTATCAATTGTAAAAATTATTTCTAATGGCCTAGCCGAAGTAATATGTCGTAGAATCGTAAAAATCTGACATCGATCAAGAAAAATACAGCGATAATTAAAAGTGGCAAAAGAACAATTAAATCTTTTTTTTTATCTAATTTCTTGTTGAATCTTTTATTAAATAATCTTGGCATAACCACAAAGAAACCAATAATTTTTTTGTTACACTTCGTTATAACAATCTTATTTACGCTTGCAATATTTTTACAATTATACTGATAATTATTTTGTAATAAAAATAATAATTTAGTATATCAATTTGTTGAAAAATCTTTCGCCGCTTTTACTTATTCTGAAATTTTCTTTATGTAAGTTTGTGCAATTGCGCACACGACAGGTAACATCCAAAGTCCGAACTTCATCGCAGAATTAAATTAAGAAGGGAATTATTTTTTAACTGTAGACTAACAAAGATTGTCCAAAGATAAAGTCCAAAAAATATTTTTACTACAAAGGTGGAAACACGCATAAAGCGCATATCTATATATTATACATATACACATAGTATATATATTATATATATATTTTGATCAAACGAGAACACATTTATTTTAAGAGAAGACAACATTATTAGTATCTAGTCGATTTGTAATATTTTTTGTTTTCGAAAACCCATCTTATAGTCACAATGACGAGACAAAAGAAAGAAAAATTTTATATTTACACCCACACATACACACATATATATATATATAAATACATATATATATATGGTGATAAACACATACGATTATATATTTCTTATATCCATTTTTTAAGATGTAACAAATCGTATAATCGATCATTAGATTAATGATTAATACTTAGAATCGCCGCGCTAATTCGACAAAGGTATATACGCTCCGCACAATAAAACATTTTTAATTAAATATTGAAAAATATAATTTTAATATTAAGATTAGAAGAAACCTTGTGCGCGCTACGCGCGCGTTATTTCATTCGGGGATATTAATTAATTCGTAATTATTTCTTTATGATAATTGAGTGATTTACGGCGTGTCGCCGGTTTACTTACATTTGTATGTTCCGGTTAGGTTGAGGTAAGTTATTTTCCAGCCTTCCTTCCTTCCTTCCTGCCTTCCTTCCTTCCTTCTGTGGCAGTTCCTGGATCATCTGGACGTGTTGTAGCACTTCGAATCACTTGACGCTATATCACACTGCTCTGCTTTTTTTTAGATTCACAATCACTGTCACTAACACTATCCACTCGAGAGACGAACGATCGAGAGAATGACGGTAAATTATCGCGGTGATTTTCGATTAAAATTGAGAAGCGCGGCCGCGACGAAGAAGACAGGCGAAGTGCGGGTCTCGCGCTCCAAAGATGGCGGTCACCGGAACCCGCTGAACATCGCTGAAGAAGATGACGAGTGAAGCGAGTCGGTAAAGCTGGACGCGCGACGATTTTCAGACCGGACGCTCCGTGCGCTTCGCTCGCGCGCATAACCTTCGCTTTTCGAGGCACTTTTTCGAAGCCGAAATCGAGGCAGAAAACGGTGAGTGGAATAACAGAGTACAGAAAACGATCGCTCGTTCGCGGATCAACGACGCCGACAATTATTCGTACGCGACGCTTTTCGATCCGCGATCAAAAATGCACGAAATTGCGGAGCGATTAGCGACACGTCTTCGCGCCCGAAGTTCCACAATTAGACTGAAGTTGATCTCTTTAAAGATTTTGGCATGAAGCAATCGAGAGAACCAATCAGCGTCGCGGAAAAGCTGCAACGACGATAGCTAAATCGCGCGTTTGTTTTAAATAGGAGAAATTAATAAGAGTTTCATGATTAAACAGGGATTTTTATTTAAAACACAAGTCAAATATACATAAAAATTTATTTCAAAATATGAATGAATGCATATTCCTAAATAATTTGCATCTAAAAATCTTTATACACGATTGAAAGTTTCTTTTCTCTATAATTTGAGCTTTACATATTTTAGCATGTTGAACTCTGCATTACGTTAGTTTTATACACATTAAACTTATTGAAGCTATTAAACGTTTATAAAAAATTAATTTAACTTCTTTTCAATAAGGTTTAAAAAAAAAACTTTCATAAAATTTTTTGTGAGCAACGCGCTTTGATTATTTTTACCACAATGTTTGACGTGTTATGAGTGGACGAGTGATCTGTGAATTTCTTAAATCTTCAAAGATATAAATAATCAACACAGTTTAATTACTTGATATTATATGAGTATTACGTAAAGCATGTCCCGGAGACTACATTGCGTAATTAAATAAGTATGCGCGTAAGGCTACGAGGAGCGGCAATCAACGCTTGTTTTAATAATATACATATAGCTAAGATGCCGTCGCTTTAATTGAGCCGCAATTACACTGCAATTGTGCGATTGCGCAATTAAATGGTGTCCCATTCGCCGCGATAAGATAACCGCTTTGGACGTCTTGCGACTCCCGAGATGAAAAATGCAGGAATTCCCGGCTTTCAGCTCGATTACTTTATTCATGGCTCCGGTTCTTCATTGCCACAATTTTCCAAATTACAATAATTAATTACTTGAAGTTAAAATACATCGCTATTGTAAATTGGATACGTAAGGATAAATATTTTTCATCAAGATGAATTGCAGTTACTTACAGTTCTTCTAAAATACTAAAAAATGTACAGGTGATGAAGTTTGGTCCCTTAGACGAATTAAAATATCTTTTAAATGTACTTTAGGCACTTTTTTTTTTACGTATGTCTTGTTTGCCATTAAATTGACTAGGTTCCTATTTATTTGCAAGAAATTTGTGACACGCTTTCGTGACAGTGAAAACGTGAAACGTGTGTTAGAATTGTTAACTATCATGCTGCTCGTAATTATTTCTTGTGGTGCACAGCCGGCTGTAAGTTTGCAGAAACAGACTTATAACTAATAATTCTTTTTTCAGAATTATCGTTAATAAATGTATATATGTGTGCACTGAGAGACAGATATGGCATTAACCACGGCGACGGCGGTTAGCGTATGACACTATCGTGATGTCGACTTTCACACGAAACCCATAGTTAATATACCGCGACCTTTAGATCCGGCCCAGGAGATGGAGATCGAGAAGACAGGGAAAACGGTGGTGGGTGCGTTCTCTCCCTCAATTCTCGGTGGCTGTCAACGGCCGGCGTCTCGTGGTATATTAACTATTGGTTTCTCGCGCAAGGATCGACGCACATCACGATAGTGTCATGCGCTAACCGCCGTCATCGCGGCAAATGCCATATCTGCTTCTCAGTGTACGTGTGTGATCTGAGTATTTCCCTCGTTGCATCTCGCTCCGTAACATTGCTCATTCAATTTTGCAAATTACATTACGTCACGAAGCATAAATTGCTCGAATTGTTTTCATAGCGCGAAGCAATCTTCTTCCCGTAATAACAAAATCAGGAAAAGGTTCCCCCACGCTACATGTGCATATCTGTTTGTCTTGTGCGATGATTTCAGTTCTATCTCAGATTTACGTTTCAATTATTCGACGCAGTACGGTTTGTTAATGTTATATACAAAGACAAAAGCTAATGCCAAAAGTAGCGATCCGCTTAAATCACCTAATGCCGTCAAGTAGGGGATCGCCGAGTTGTCAGGATCGATTTTGTACCTCCACATCGCGTGAATAATTATATGCGCAACATACAATAGAATCATTACCTGAAAAAAGAAAAAAAAAGAAAGAAAATTTCTCGTTACCGCTGCAATTCCGTTAAAATTAAAAATCGAAGTAGTTCAACAATTGCATTACTTACTTGTACTACAGAAACGACTATGTAAGAGATTACGAAGTAGGCGTGTAACTGGCAATCGCCCGGATTTAATGCGTCGGCGATGAAGACGAAGATTAGTTGACCAGGGATCGCCATAGTAACAAGTAGCCTAGCAGTCTTGGCATAGGGTGCTGATAGTGAAGAAATTTGAATATAAATTATGTTAGATATACTTCCTATTTAAGAAATACATGTCCAAGAAAATATACTTACACCCTACGAAAAGCGCGGTCCACGGAAATACCCAAATTTTGTCATGCGGTGGTAGGATTCCCATGATAGAAGATTGATGCAACATAGTTGACATTCGAGACGCTTGAACTGATACTAAATTACCGCCGATTCCGTTAATGACTGGTTGAAAGGCTTCGGATCCTGGAAACTCGTTGATCATTTTCTCGAGAACTAATCCGCCTCCACTAAAAAATATAATAGTTTATTAATAATTCAAAGATAAGAAAAAGATTAACTTAAATATTTCAGAACAAACAATTAAGATAAAATTTCAAAAAAAGATAGAAGGTAAAATATGATTTTTACTAACCCACTAATTAAAAGGGCAGACAGAATAGGGACCCAGCCGGATTTTAATACATTTCTGGTATACTTGTTCTTCAGCACGATTACAATCCAAATTGGCATAAGCACTATAAACACTGCGAAGACAAGATATAACACCCATACTTCTTCTATTCTAGTATAAAATTCTGACGCGATGGTAGATAGAATACTAATAGACACGACGTCGCCGATAGATGCTGCCAATGGAGTTGCCAGATTATCCGGATTCATTTTGTATCGATAGGATAACATAATCACGGCGATCATGAGAAAATCTATAAGAAAAGAAAAACAGTTTTAATAATTTAAAACACTAATAAAGTACATTTTGTTTTAATACATTTATAACAATACTAAAAAAAAAAAGAGAGAATAGGATTAGTTTATCTGACAGTTATTTTAAAGTTTATTAGAATATCCCGAGCAAGAAAATATTGTAAAATATTGACAATGAGTAGTATAAATCAAGAATTTTTAAAATACGATAATGCACTAATGCATACATTATTTTTATCGCACTCGAACGGAAAAGTTCCTGAGACGATAACAAAAAAAAATATTCACGGTGCTAAAAAAAGAAGCTCAGACAGTGCTATATGGCGAATAACGCGTGCAAAAAAAGCACCGTCTACTCCGGTCGGGCATATAATTATCATTTATGATCCGGTATCGTGAATAAAGAAGATAATATCTGTTAATATAATGCATGGAATCGCGAGCTGCGATAACAGTCGTTGCCAATGTTAATTGTCGGTAAATGACGAATGGTTACCTCAAGGGAGTGTCGATTCGCGAGAGATTAGTCTGTAAAAGGCTATTAGCGCGTCGTGCCGGTGTTTAATGAGCAGGCCGCGGTGAGAGGATAGCTTACCTAAGATAAAGCAGGAACTGGTCGCCGTGCACATGCACGAGACCGCCAGCAGTAACGCGTGATTCCATTCGAAATCGTTCCCGTTGAACATGCCCACTATCATGCCGAACAACGACAGACAGACCGCTGCGACTATTGCCTGAATCTGTACCAAGGCGATGTTCCCGACGATCATCTTGACGATCTCCCGCCGGCTTTTCATGTTGCCTAAGTTTGCCTGGGTGCATAGCCGCGACGCCAAGCACATATCGAGATTACCCTTTAGACCTTGCAAAGCCGTAGTCAGAATTAGTAGTTGAGGGACATTTACGAAGGCAGGCATGTCCTGAAATTAAACATACCGACGTTAAAACATATAATGTAAATTTATTCGCACGATGAGTATAGATTGAAAAATGCTAGGTGGCATTAGTATGCGCGAATCGTAATATATATAATAAAATGGCACAGATAGGGCTCGATTAATTAAGTAATTAAATAATTATTGCATTTGTTTGATTAAGAAAAAAAAAAAATATTTCAAGGCGTTACCTATATAAACCTACGATAACACTTGAGTACTTTGCCCTCGATGATTGAGAACAGGTTCTTCAACAAAACGCAACGATTGTCTGTAATCTTTCTGAAGCCTATATGAAATCGGTGTCAAAAATGCAGTACTCGAAGTGTTTATGCAATCGGTGCTAAGACCATATTCCACATCGCGTAGCCGATAAAATGTATCGATAAGTTGGAAGATTAAATATTGGAAGAAGCGTTAATTTCGACACCGTTCTCTTTTTTTTTTTAAATTTTTATAAAAGATTGATTATCTTGAAACAAATATCTTTATTAAATTATTACGTAAAGAAACAAAGACGATGAGTTGTAATGTTCAAGAATCTGTTTCGAGGAGCCTTTACCTTTGCGATGGTGAGGACACGACCGGCACCAATGGTACCCATACCAGCGATGAAAAAGGGTATCGATACTTGAAAGATCGTGTGAAACCATTTTTCGTTTCTGATGTTCTTTTTGTCGTGACCGTTCGGATCCTTATAACGTTCCGCGTCGGGGTCTGCGGCGTCCGACGAAATCGTGACTATGGAGCTGCCGCTGGAGAGAGATCCGTTTCCATGTCCTCCGCCGGGCGCGTCTTTCTTGTCCGTTTTATCACCGCCGGATGTCTTCAAGCCGGCTGTCGACGCATGATCGGTACATGTTAAGTAAAATCCCACTCAGTAGACAGTCGGGAATATTCAAGCGGAGTTCGCAATGAGTATCCTAATTATTATCGTGCTACAATTGAGAAAAGCGATCAAGTAATTTGTTGAATTTATTCGAGCACTATAATTACTGGCTACAAAGTTTCTTTATCTTTTCTTTTTTTTTTTTCTTTAATTAAGACGCGAAAAATAACGATTTGTAAGACGTCATGAGGCAACACTTTCAGACTGTAATTAACTCGCGCAACTATAATACGCTTAATTAATTTAATGCGAGATTTAAGGTAGGCTCACTGACGATCGGTCTCCCGATGGTTGTCAGCATTTCCTTGCACTGTCATTCTTTCGTGAACAAACTCGTGTTACGCGAACGTTACCAAGCGGTCTAAAAGTCTCTTCCGCGCGTCAGCGTTATAAACTGGCGCGAGTTTATGGTACTCTGAATTCCGTGGGACGGATAACGAGTAAAAAAAAAAAAAATAAATCATCAAATTATATCGCGACGTAATCGTTGTAATCGTTATTGCGTTGTGTGATCTTTCCCCACCATATCCGCGAGCGATTTGTCACACCGCGACAGCGACAACGACTACTTTATTAGTTTCCTGCGAGCGCGAAATTAACGCGAGTTTCGCGATGCGAAGCGACACGAACGACGGTGTTGTCCCCCGACGATTATGTCGCTCGGAATTTACCAGGCTTTAATTGGCGCCGGAAAAATTCCGTTGCATCAAATAATAAAATTACAGCGTGAAAATGTTATACTAAAGAAAAAAAAATATGTACATTTGCACGGTATATGCGCTCACTTTAATAACGATAAAAGTTCGTCAAATGCGTGATTCGTGTAATTTTCACGCTAGCACGATATCATTTAATTTGCATGAATGCGCAACTATTATTTTCAGTTGAAGGCTACAATTATATTTGGTGACTAATTTTTTAACTAAACAATTGACACGCCACTCGGCAACAATAGCAGGTAAAAATTACAGCGGGAAAGATATCGTGCGAAATACGATAAGAAATTTTCCAGATTTTCACGTGCACGGAATTGTCTTTGAACAGCGTTCGATTGTGTCGTGTCATTTCAGCGATCTGTTCTGCCATTGAAAATATTATCCTTCGGTTTACCGTTGTTAAACGCATTTTGAGCGAGATAAAAAAAAAACTGCGAGGGTACGCCTTGTATAAAATTGTAACTGCGTTATAATTGTATTCAAATAAATTCAAACTTCAATGCCACAGCTACGGGTTATGCGGATACGGTCTTTATCTTCGTTAATTAATTACGATAGCAATCGAAACCGATCGATACATTGGCGTAAGGACAATGTATTTGTACGCCGTGAAATATCTGAGCCGGGCGCTCTCGTTATCAATTTTTCAGCGACCTTTATCGTTCCTCGTTAACGGCGCGTAAAACTTTTAAGTATTTAATTATCTCGCACGTGCGAGATTCGGTGTACGGCCGCGTTCGGGTCTTAATCTTGACCTTTCTTACCGGCGACTTTCTTCACGAAAACAGGCTCTAGATTAATGTCCACGTTCAGCTTTTGGTCATTGATCTTGTCGTCGTCGAATTTCAGCGTATAGGTGTCTTTCGTATTCGGCATTGTCACACGGGGCGTAGTAAAAGCCTCATCCCTGATTCTGTTACTATCGTTAACCGGATGCGCATCGCTGTTTTTCGACGTGAGATCAGTACCGTTCGCCAAAGTCGGCTCAGCCGTCGAATCCGGAAAAGCGACCATATCTGAAAGGCAACAGTTAATTTAGTAATCGTTCTGAACTTACTAAAAATTATTTTTATAATAGAAAAATTGAAATAAAATAGCTGAAAGTATGAAAGTTTCGCTAAGACGTCTCTGTAATATTTGCGAAGGCTGACTAATTTTCTTTTGCACAATTATAATAAAGTTCAGAATTTGTACATACCGAATTCGCTGCTGGCTCACGGTATTACAATAGCACGTGCGGTGAACCTTAGGATCAACCTGCGACAATCTCACGTCTGATCGGCCTGTTTGCGCGATCTTCGACCTACAAAAACTAAAAAATGCGCAATCGCGCGTTACAAATTGTCCGGGATATCTAAAAAAAAAAAAAAATAGTTTCTCAGGTAATCAAACGGATTTGCACGCGTTATCGGAAACTCACGTATTAGCGATTTTAACACTGTTATCGTATTTGCGGTTTATCGTGACTACACGAAGCCACCGCAATTGCACGTCTACTTGTCAAGACCATCGTGTTTATCAAGAAACAAAAGAAAAAAAAAAAAAGAAAGACGTACTTACAGATTAATAACGGAGAATATAAAAATGTTTAACCAGAAGATAGGAGAGGTCAGGAATTCGAGAATCGTGATTATGCAAGCCCACCGTTTTCATAAAGTGTAATTTAAATGTCGCGAAACTTTTATGGCCGCTTAATCGATAATGGAACTTTAAAAACTCGTCGCGCATTTACGCCGCGAGACACTTGCGGTGGCAGACAAAATCGATAGTGTAATTCATTTTATTAGGTTTACTTAATCGACGCTGTAATTGATTATCAACGAGAACCGTCATACAGAAGCGATCGATACGCTAACCGTGATTAACATGCAGTTTAACTTGTGCTTGCACAATATGAATTACGAGTCGTTCATAAAACAGAGCATTATCGCTGGCACTCGTTTCCACCTATTAAAGCTACGAGGAAGGAGCTATTAAACGTCTTTAAATTAAAAATTGCATAAAGAAGCAAACGTAGCGACTGGTACGCTCTACAAAGCGGAATAAATATTGATACTCTTTATCATCGTGATTAAATGGCGAATAATTAAATTATTTTTTTTTAATCATATATAATACTTTGTATTTCTAGAGCGACGGTCCGACTTCCTCGAACTTTATCAGTTCTTAATTATTAAGCGGCAAATACAATCGCGCGATTATTATACAATTTAAAACGCACCTACAATATATTTGTTAATTTCGGTAATATCCGCTTTTCTGCGTAAAAAAAAAATGTCGAAAAACTTTTGCGTGCACTTTACAGATTAAATTTTTTCTATCTTTATTTGTTTCGTTTCTCGCGAGTGCTTTTTTTTTTTAAATAAATAATACGAGGAAAAATCTAAAGGTATCAATGTTCATCAGAAAATAGTTTGTCGCGTGATAAAACAAAAGTAGTTTTTCCTTTGGGATCTCGATCTTACTTATTAATAGTAAAAGCAGTGATATTTTGTCTTTGGTAATTGATAGCGGTATCGTTAATCAAGCCGTGGTTCCTATCAGCGAGCGTGGTGGAGTCTCGACGGTTCAGGCACTTCGTAACGCAATATGCAGAATCAGCGGGAGCGACGCGACTTAATCCGATCGTACCTTTGGGGTGATAGAGGCAACCGAATCTCTCTCGCGACGCGATTTAATTTGATCGCACGTGTCGCGGGAACTAAATTACGCGTGCGTGTGCGAAAAAAGGGACGCGTGCGCCTTATACTACGCCCGGCCTACGGAAGATTCAGCAAAAACAGATAGAAGGCTCGGTTCGAACCGAGTTAATTGCGTGGACGCGGTGTAATGAGTTCGAGACCGATTGTTAACTGACGGGTTAAAACGGCGATAAATAAAAACTTATTAAATAGCGGAAGTAATAAGTAACGGGGAAAGTACGGTAATTAACTTTTTTTCTATTCCTCGAAATTTCAGTGGGCTCGCTTAATTTTGATAGATCGCTCGCAACGTTAATTACCGCCTTCAATTCGACGAAATAAGTAATCGATGATCATTGACTGAGTTTGATGGATCGCTACTTTTAATATAATTTGTTTCGATGTGCGCTAGGCGTATTCTTATAAATATAACTTTATATGTAACAAAGATAAGCGTGATAATTATGATTATTCTTTTATGCAATTATTATATAATTAAATGTAACGCTAGTTTAATTGCGAGGAAGCGTATCAATTTTGTTATCAATTATACATTTCAATTAAACGACCGGGAAAATTACTTTATAAATTATTGTTGTAATTAACAATGAAACATTTTACGTTGTGACACTATATTTTAATTTTATCCGATATAATTCTTTCACAAGAGAGTCAACAGATAAATAACATCCTTCTACTTTAGACTTTGTTCAAGATAACTTGCGCACTGAAAATTGCGGTTTCGTGAGAGATAATCGTTTTCTACGTGTATTCTTTGCATAGATTATTCGTCATTAAGAGTTTAAGATGTTTCTTTGTTTTGTCGTGAAAAAAAGAAGGTACGGCTGCGCGCATACTTAAAAAAAATTAAATAAATTAAACTGTATCTTTACTAGTTTTTAAAAATTGTTTTCTTATCGACTGGCTATTTAGTTTTGTATCTATTTGCAGCTTAAAGTTAAAAGAAAAAAAAAAAACTTTAAAGCGCCACAAATTGTGTGCTATAATTGTATAACCATAGTTACGCAGTTTCACTCGTTTTATATTTTTTTCTAGATATATAAAAGACTGTCACTTTTTATGTGCCGAGTAATTAAATAATTAACTGTTCAGCGCAGATAAAGATTCGCGTGCACTTTCGTGGAGACCCACATTAACATGCACTTTTCAAATCTAATGGAAATATTACTCGTTTTCACTACTTTTATCAGCCGTCCATCTGTCTGACTGTCGTCGGGACTTTGTGATAATCCAACAACAAAGCTCTTAGGATTGCACCGTCGCTGATAAAAGGTGATAATGCGGCTTTTTACTTACGTAGAAAGCTCACATCGAATTTGCGCCAGCGTGTCGAAGTTCGCCGATGTAGCCCTCGTTTCTGGAGTGTTCGTTGACGTTGGCGACGGTACCGGCAATCCGGTCGACGGCTTTGATGTCGGGTCGCGAACGGGTATCTCACACCCCCAACGTTCCACGCGCGTTCCTCCGCAAGACTCGCACGAAGCCGTCCGCAACAGGTACGAGCACTCTGTTAAGATTTCCAGCGTTATTAAGTGTTACAGCGCACCTGGGGGAAGAAGCTTCTTGCCCCGACGTTAGATTTTTCGGAGCGCGTAGGTGTCCGTGTGCCGCGCACGGTTCGGCTTGACTGATAAAAAGAAGCCGCACAGCTCGATTGTTAGCGCTCCTACTTGTACTCGGGCGCTCGTGCGTCTACCTCGTCGTGTCGACGTATGCACGTGCGCTATCTCGTCGGCGGTAGGTGGGAGCCCGATCCTAAGGTGAACTGCGTGTGCTTAAAGATTGATTCGCGATTTGCTCGAAATTTCCCACTTAACTCTTGGTGCGAAGCATCACCGACCGGGCTCCAGGGAAGCGGAGGCTCTGTCGGGAATTACGGGGACGTACCCGCTTATGCAATTTTACGGAATCCGGATTTTCTCTTCCTAGAATGTAACAAACATTTGACGTATTATATGCCCAACATTTTATGGATTTTATTATTTATTGCAGAGATTTTTTTTTTGTAGTCAGTGTTGTAAAATGAGGTTGAAAATGTCTACTTCGTTTTTAAGTAACAATGTGACAAGTAATGCAATTTTTATTTAATTTTCTATTACGTCAACATTTTTGTTAATTTCTTTTTTTTTCTGGCACGAACAGCGTTGATTGCTAGTCATTATTGTACGAGTTAAATTAAAAGGTGATGATGAAGTTTACTTACATTATGAAACATAGTATATGCGATAGTTTTTACATAATTAAAAACGTTGAAAAGATATTGCATTATTCTCAATAAATTTGTGTAACAAAGTTAAGATTAATCGATGAATTTAAACGTAATACGAGATTTCACTATTCACTATTAATAATCCGGAAATTTATGTGACAATAAAGTGGAAATACCGTTGATAAATTATAATCACTTAAACGTTCATTTTCCTACTAATGTCAATAAATGATATAAAGCTAATTCGATTTAATAGACTTAAGACCGCTAACTATTATTCACCGACTTGACGTAAACGCTCATTAATATTCCTTTAGAGAATATCATTTTTTCAAAGATAGACAGACGTACGAATTATTTATATATTTTACAGGTGCTTGACCGTTTAAAACGTTTCGCAGGAAGATCCTCGCCTCAGCCTCTAAAAGATCTTTAACAGGCGACGGGTTGTGTGCCTAACATGTTTGAATCGCGTGCCTTCAATTATCTTTGGTAGCTAATTCCGAATGCCGAGCGCGTGAACCTTTTATTACCCGCCCACGGCGACGAACGTTGACGATTATTACTTAAGTGTGACGTAAGCGACATCGAGTTATTTTCGTCACGGCGAATAATTAATTAAGTTTCGATGCATTTATTTTGAATCGGCCGTCAATGCGACGTAAAGAGTGAATCACGAAGTCGTTACACTGTTACATGAGCGACGCGGGACGACAGTTTTTAATAAATATTTTTTTTTACGGACAGTAAACGGACGTACGAACCTTCCACTTGACTTAGACCTTCGCGATGCACTTGACGAGACTGAAGTTACAAGGAAACTGAGCTGAGGCATACTTGCTACGAGCAACGAATAAGAAACTAAATATTTTATGTCCGAGGCCAGGCTCAACTTGTAATTGAGAAAAAAGAGAGGTCCTTTGAAACAATAATGCTAAGCGTGACGAATCGACGGCTTGCTAATGGTGCCTTTATAAATTCTTTTTGTTAGAGAAAATGTATCAAGTTAAAATCGGTTACAAAAGAAATTGTATAAAAGCTGAAAATGCATTCAGTTAATTAAAATTGCTGTTCAACAGTAAAGTTCTGAGGAAACTTTAATACCGCGAGGTAAGTGAATAATGGATTTCCTTTCAATTCACGAAAAAAGAGAAGCGACTTCATTCTTTCTTTGACGTGCATATTTTTCTTTGTAATAATAAATTCGCATTCCTTCAAGAATGTGCTTTTTATCAAACCTTAAAAACTTAAAGTAGGAAAATAATTTCTTTTTTTTTTACTTACGATAATTATTTAAAAGAACTGCTACTTAATGGACTTTCGCATAATAAATATGCCTTTTTTATGAGGCTAATCTCCTTGGTTGTGAATACCGTTACGTCTATTGTACCGTACATCTTTTACCTGCCATGATCGACCCATCAGTGGTCACCTTTTAAAGTAAGAATATGAATTAATAAAATAAAAGAAATAAAGAACAAACGTTTAATGCAGTAATATTGTAAATAAAATTTCCACGAATATTTCAATTGAATAACGCATTCCCATGAATTGTGAATTAAAACGTGTTACAAATAATTTATTAAAAAATCGTTAAAAAACATTATGCCAAAATATTGCAGTACGTGACGAGTGAATTACCTTGTACACATTTGCTTCAAGTCCGCTCATTCATCAACAATGTATATGAGCCCTATGTTTCCGCGTGTGTCTTATGAATTTTATATTGTATCGGCCGTGACGTTCGGCCACGCAATCGGCAAACTAGACACGCAGTTTTACGCAATACTCACGGCTGCCTCGTAACCATCAAAAATGGGGAAACACCGTGTCCGGGTGTCGCATAAGTAATCGTAAATCGTTTCCATGCGTAATTACACGCGAGTGATTACGCGCGTGTCGTCATCCGGCAGCACCGATGTCATTTTGCACCGCGAATAATCATTAACAACAATTGCACCTGTCCGATTTAAAGTCACAATTTTGATTGGCAATTATGTAGCCTGACTGGAATAAAAAAAAGCACAGGTTTAAAAAAGAATATTTTCTATTACATGGTAGACAATTTTTAATAAGCAATCTTATCATAAAAATTGTATATATTACGTGAAAGTCTTACGAATATTAATAAATCCTGATTTATTAATACAGAATTTGTAATAATAAATTTTGTTACCAGTTAACATCTCGTTTCCTCGTTCATTTTTAACTCTTTATGAAAAGAAAATTATGTTAGGGAAATAGAAACTGAAGAGATAAGGATCTGTTCTAGGAAAATTGTGCACGTCAGAAAAGAACTCTGGAAATTCAAAAGAAAAATTCAGCGATTAGTCAACATGAATTTCTATTACACAATAAAATGTTTAATTGTAAAATTTACTTACGAATAATACCCAGAATGATGAAACAAATATTACGTTGCGTTACTTAATAAATCTATAAAATTGCCATTGATCTTCTGCTGTTCTTATCATTCCAGGCGTTCGCAATTAATTATCAGAAGCCGTAGCAAAGTTTTATGCCGAAAGAGACGAATGTAGAATCGAGTAACAACTCGGTTACTTACCACAAGTGTTATCCAAGAAACGAGTCCACTGATCGGAATTGTATCGGTATTGATTCACAGCTACAATTGCAATGCGTATCGCATGTCTGTCTGGAAGAAAGTGCATCCTCTCGCAACAATTATCGCTCAACAGGAAGTTACTTTTTCACGTAATACTCCGGACACATTATCAGAGCTACGCCCGGTTTCACCAATGCAAGTTAATTCAATCGGTCGGTTAACTTTCAGGACTGCAACTGCCGGACGTAAAAACGTCGTAAAAAAATTTATTGGTTTGTAAAACGTCATATTAAAACATCAGTTGCAACCCTGAAAGACAATCAGATTTGATGTACTCGCGTTGGTGAAACTGGGCCCGTAATAAATTAGGTTAGCATGCAAACCTTGAATGTACCACCTGTTGTTGTAGACAGCGATGAGCACTCACTGGTGCCGTAGCGTCGATTGATTCGCGTACAAACAATAATAAGCTTGGAATTATTCACAGCCATACTTGGGCTCATTTATAATATTATGATTTCGGGTTAGACGCGCTTCGAATAAACTTCGATGAAACAAGCGACGATGACTACCACGGTCATTACTATGCTCGGTACTACCACCTGTATTTTTCCTGAACGCGCTGCGGGAGATGGCGCGAGCGCCGCGAATGGTAAAAATGCAGATTGGTAGCATTGAAAGCAAATGGCTGTCGTTCTTCAACCGGGAACTCGACGTAGCGGACGTAGCAGCCCTTGATCAACGAATATCGCGACGCATCTACCGGCTGTAAGCTCGTAATGTATTAATATCTGTAATATTCGATAAGACAATCGGTTTGCGTAATATATTTTTTACTCATTAAGTGCGTAGCGCTCGAGAAGGACACGCAAAAGTTGGCGCACGGGCGGCGTACGTACGCTTGCTCCGTGGCTTGCGCGTCATCGTCGCTTTCATATTTGTCTATCGGCTATCAAGCGCGTTAGGAAGCTTTCAGAATTAATTATATGTGTTCTTTTATAATGCAGAAAGTTCCTGCGGCCGGCCAAGACGTTTGGGGGAAGGTGGGGGAGCGGTGTGCATACATTAAAAAAAGCAGTAATAGCGTTTGCTGCGGCGACGGCGGCAAGCGTACGTGACTTTTTCTCTCCATCCCCTCCACCGGCCGCCGAGTACGAGGTAAGTAGTGGTGGGGCGCGTTCCCTGTTCGCTCTCCCGCAATCGTTGGTAACTAGCGCTCCGCGATACATGTGTTGCGGCGTTTTGTGTATGATTCGACGCATATCACCTTGAGGTTACACACGCTAACCGCGGCTGCTAAAGCACATGCTATATCTGCTTTTCAGTAGACGACTCTCGCAATTGTAACACCGACACATCGAGACATTGGTCTTCACCTGCCGACAGTCAAGGACGTCGTTCTGCACTAAAAATAATGTCGTGTGACGAATTAAGATGTCGGCCAATGCGAGCTACCTTTTGCGACGATCTTTGGGCGAAAGATTATTCATGAAATTGTAATTATTTATATTAATTTTCATTTCTCGTGTTCTACATCTGTATTCTTATTACACGTTGATTAATTGATTTTATATAATAAAGATATTTGCTCTCACGAGTCTAACCTCGTAGTAAATGGCAAATAGCTTATTGAAAAGCATTTTTATTTTTTTGTTTAGGTGGAAATCCAAAGAAAAAGCAAACATATCGCCGTGTGAGGAAAAAGGACCACGACCCGACATCCAAGTCGTCTCGGATATCTTGAAAGGAGGCCTCGAAAAGGCAGTTTGCTTCAGGAAAGCAACCTCAAAGTAAGCATTACTTTAATTAAGTGTACATTTTTGTTTTAACAGTAAATATTCTCTCAAGCTCTACAATTAAATGTTTTATTTTTTTGTTACAGCGTCATGATGGCTGTAATTCCTGCTACACGTCGTATTCTTGCTCCACGTTGGATTCCTGCAGCACGTCGGACTCCTGCTGCACGTCGGACTCTTGCTGCACGTCGAATTCCTGCTTCACGTCGGACTCCTGCTCCACGTCGGATTCCTGCTTCACGTCGGATTCCTGCTGCACGTGTCGGACTCCTGCTCTACGTCGGATTCCTGCAGCACGTCGGACTCCTGCTTCACGTCGGACTCTTGCTCCACGTCGGACTCCTGCTTCACGTCGGACCGGTAAGTACAAAATTTGTTTTTTGCAATTGCTTGAAATTGCATTTCGCTGTCGATGATTCGCGCGTATATGCGCAACTTACAATACACTTTGCAATCGTATTTGCTGAAGGAAAATGAATCTGGGGGTATTCGCCGGATTTACCGCCGTCTACAGTACGTGATAAAGCAGTTGTAAAATTTGTTTGCACTGCATAGCAATTGATGTGGCAAGATACTTAAACGAGATAGGTACGACTTTCGCAATAGTGATATAAAAGATTTTCAACGATAATAAACGTCGATAACATGACAAAAGTATACCGTTAATTATCTGAATTATTATTATTGTTCAGAAATGTAGGTTGTAGCAATCTTAAATATGTCATTGGGTCATGACGATTGGTGACGTACCTCGCCCGTGTTCTTTACGTAAACTCCGTAGTAAATTATAAAATGTTTTAATACACATTACCGTATTTTACCTTGAAAAACCGTCGCAGACACTCGAAATTCCATTGCCATTATCTAGGAATCTAGATAATAACTGTATTTGGATGATGGATACTATGAGAAATTACGCGGTGATAAAATTCTTAAAGCAAGCAATGATCGCGCACGCTTGTCTTCCGCTCGTTTCGTTTCATTTCACCGCGATGCGGCACGATAATTAAAGCTGACAATACCGGTTACTCGACAAATATAAACGTAAATAACCAAATATTAAGATTAAGTGTCACGCGGCGTGATTATCATTGTGCTAACTTTTAGGACACGGTACGCTGCCCCGTCCGTATAATTTTCCGCCGTTTATTTTATAATCGAACAATGAATTAGATAATTGTTCGCGTTCCTGCCGTGAAACTTTCCGTGTAAGGTTCACTCTCGCTCGCAGCGTCGCACGGTAATTCTTCACGGTGCGCGATAATAATAATATTTGTTGTATAACGTCATTGTGTCTGTCGATCTACCGCCCTCGTACACGTAATGTAATTTTGCAGAAACGTTTATCTTTTTTTTTTCTCTCTCGTGCGGTAACGAAGTGAATTCGACGTATCGAGTATGTATTCAAGCCCGCGTAGTTTGTAATTCGACGCATGAGATTGGAATTTTTCGCGCGTTATTGTACCATTGATAAGATTCTTAGACAGGAATAATACGTTCGGAAATGTGTAAGGAAGATGCTTCGGCGGAGGAATGAAATTTTACCGCACGTTCCAGTCGTGTGAAAGAATTTATATTACTTTCTTAGAATTTTATAATTATCACGGTAATTAAATAAAATTTTTCTACTTCGGAGCTGGGGAGTATTTAAAAAAAAAGACTCTTAGGAATACTTGAAAAAAAAAAAAAAATAACCAGTCCCCGTGTCGAAATAAAATTTTGCGTAATTTATTTTTGTTGTTGAAATTGTTGCTACGTTATTTTCTGCCAAAGCGAGTCACGAACGCGCGTTTCCAGGCTTATTATGCAAAACAGGAAATAGTTTTCTGTCGCGTGTCGTATTAAAGATTTTTAAAAGTGCATGAGAAATGTAATCGCGTGTCGCTAGACAGATCTGGAAGAGGAGATTATATTACCGGATTTTTTTTTTTATTATTTTTTATACGACGTGAGGATTATTCGTAATTGTGACGTAAATGACTCAATGATTAATCTCTTTTTCCATTGTCACTTACGTCGGTTTATCAGACATGTGATTTATCGCGGCTTTTATCGATACTCTTCTACTTTGATGTACAGAAGTGTCGTTTATTCGATAACTGGTTCACTCGCTTAGTATTATCTGGGTTAAGCAGATTGTTAATACAAAAAGTAATAACGCAATTTTATTTCCAAAAGCGTTCAACGGCGGGGGGGGGGAAACTCGATATCCCTATTATAAATTATATATATTTTTTTTTTATTTTGTTACAGCTGCATCCACTTTCAACGAAAGTGTCGTTACCGCCGAAAATATTAATTATACGAACCGCAGCCGGTTGGTTCGTCGGTCGTCCCGGGAGTTCGTTGAGTATTCGGGCGGAATTTTTTCGACTTCTTTAAACGCGAGTACCGAGTATGAACCGCGCGAAATTGACAATTGAGTAATATTCGCGAATAATAAAATCACGGTCGGAGTGTTCGCGAGTGACTTGTGCGCGGAAGGACGACTCGTCACGTCCCATCTGAGAGGAGGAGCAGGCCCGGGACGGGCATCCTGCATCGGCGGAGCAACTTTTAAGTAAGTATAAATATTTTAAATAAAATCTTTAATTAAAAAAAAAAAAAAATTTTTTTTATCAACTTTATTAATTAATTGGCACGTTTATATTAATGTTTTCTTTTTTATGTTACAGTCAACTGCAGAACTCGACAACTCCGCTGATGCTCATGCAGTGTTTGGTAAGTCGCACGATTTTTTTTTTCTCATTATTTGTTATTAGGGTCCCTTAAAAAATAGCGCGCGCGTAGGTTTCTTCCAGTATTACATAAAATTCCGTCGTTACGTAAATCAACTTGCATTACCATTCATCTCGCAATTTGCTTAAATTCGGTATTCCTGCAGCTGCCTCGTTTTGCATTCGTCCCTCTTTCCGTCTCTTGGTATTTCCGAAATACGACGTCGGGGATTTCCCTTTCGAAGTCGTCTATAAAAAAATCTTTGGCTCAGGAAATGTGGGTGGGATAAAAAGAAACAACGAGCTTAATGTTTGTTAGACTATATTATTGGACGTGTCCAACTATTCTCGGCTAACAAATAATATTTATCCGACGAACAATCTCTATGAACTTACAATGTAATTTTGATTTTGAATATTTTGATTTTGGATTTCTCCTCCGCTTATACCGCGCCTTTCATTTCCCTCTCACCCGCATACACACTTTGTACCCTCAGTCGCTCGTCGGCGATTAGGCCAACGGGCCGCCGCCCCCCGAAAAAAAAAAAAAAAATGTGCACGAATGAGAGATATATATATATGTATAGGTAAATCGCACAGATGCACGCGAAAGAAATTACCTCTATGACGAAATCGTCGTCACGATCGTACGTGTTTCAAAAATATCTCTCGGTCGAAGGTAAAAATATTTTTATTATTTTTTTTTTTTTATTTTTGACACCGAAGCACAGCACACTCTCCGTCCATATCACATATCTAATTTGTGTAAAAGAAATCTCGTTGCCTAGCGGCCCGGCACTTTACGTATTAAATTTGCATATCAAATATCTTGATCTATCTCTTCTCCACCCATCGATTAGGCTCTTTAATTAAAATACAAAAATCGTCGTTAGGTATATAAATTTGTAAGTGAAGTGAGGTTTACAATATACTGGCACACTGTTCTTTTACACAAACCAGTTACAGAAGACGCGTGCACTCTCTCGCAATAGTTTCTCATTCTAATTAATTTAACCACGCATACATCACCATGTTACTCTCAGTTCTTTATATATATATATATTTATATTTATATAATTATCTATATATATGTATATATCTCACAGATATAAATACACAATAATTCTTAATCTCAGTTAGAGCGCGTTAAACTTACCGTACAGCTAATATCGTTTGTCACTTTCTGAAAATACCAAAACGAAAAACGTCGTAGAGAATACGGTATAAACGCTATAATTATACTATCGCATAAATATGTATAAATATATACGGTAGATGAAAGCATTATAATAGGAACGTTCGTTTTGCTGCTGTTCTTACACGCTAAATTATCGTTACGCTTAAGAGTGGGAGGGGTAGCGATTACCGTAATAAATCGATCGATATCGTCTCTGTTTACGAAAACTCTCGTGTCGCGTACAAAAGCTTACGTACGATATATCTGCGTGTGTCTTACCGATCTAAAAAACGTTGGCAGGGCGTTTTGAAAACTAATTTCTCGTCGTCGAGAAGGACTTTGGCAATAATTGTACGACAGGACTTCTTCAATCACGCGATTCCGTCCTATCGCGAAGATAGACTCGCGGTTGCGTTCTTCTTTCCTGGACAACGTTAGAAAAAAAAGAAGAAAAAAAATATGAGTAAGAATGATCGTCTGATCATACATCTGTTTATACATTCCGAGTCTGAAAAATATTAGGCGTTCCAGCCGCTTTGTAAGAAAAAAAAAACGCTGCCTTTTATTAATTTACATTCGTCGCACAGTTGCGCAGTTACGAATTAGGCAATTTATCTCCGTTGCACACTTATGAATTTTGATAATAAGATATAAGAAATACTCCGCGGTGTCGAGAGATAAGACCGGAAAATTATGAACTTGTCACACAACTATATTGCAGTCTTTCGATAGCGTCGCGTTGCGTACGTCTCGCGATAACTGTATCCTGCAAAGTAACGTAAAAGATTACGGTAACTCTTCACGGTCAGTTTTTACTATGTACATATCCTAATTCGCATTACGACCGGTATATTTAATAATTCGTCACGTGTAAGTATGTGTGTGTGCCTCGATCCGATATCGTCACACTTGTACTTTTTTTTTCTTCCTTTTTTTTCCCCCTTTTTTTTTTGTTTTTTTTTTCCTTTTCGTTTAGTCAGTAGACAAGTTTAATTATGCTATTCCCGTTGTCGGTCAAGGATAGGAGTATCTAGGGACCCTGAATTGTGATGCTTACGATCGTATTAATTTAAGTATCTTATCGCCTTGTCGGCTAGATTTCTTTTTCTTTTTTTTCCTTGCGGTATCGCTCTCCGTCGATTAATCACTAATTTTGATTATCCTCGAAACTTACACATTGTACATGTACATGCTTTACGTATTACGTTCCTTAATTTCTACATCATCTTCTTAGTAATACTTAAGTTTAGAACATCGCGCACATACGATCACGTTTATTAAATCGACGAGCGAAAAAAGAACAATAGGGAAAATTTCTTATTTTTTTTTTTTTTAATTAAAATCAAGGACGCATCATCTTTTAAGAGATAGCTCAAAGTAAATTTTTCTTCCAATGACAAATATGACAGTTCTCTCTTTAAAAAAGTAATTATAGAAGACCGCTAGTTAATTGGTTTCTATTCTTTCCTCAAAGTAGACTCAAAGCTGTCCAGCTTTGTAAACTTGAAACGAAACGTATTCGCTATTTGCGTCAAAGCCGAATAGAATATTCGAACGGATTCTTATTTTCCCGAACGAGATTCTCTTTCACGTGAAATTGTTATGTAAATCGGGCGGCGTTGTTTCGATACCCCTTTTTTTTTTTTTTTTACGCTCATCGATCGAGTGGCGTGCATCGATATGTGCGCGCACGAATAGGATACGGTTGGTCCAGTTCTATCGGGGCCGTCGTTGTTCGACGTAACGAGTCTATTCCGACCGGACTAAACCTGACGTGTCGCTCGATAAAGCTCAATTTAGGAACCTAGCCGTTTACAATATAATAGGAACTGAATTTTTCTTCGCGCGACGCGAAACCTTAGTCTGCCTTTGCCGCGCAAGGTCATCTTTGATAAACGCCGCGATAACCGCGAGCGTTTCATCGCGCGAACGCTCCGCGCGCGTCATCTCCCCAGATGTCTGACAATAAGTGAAGATAAATTTGTAAAAATTCAATGCTGAGGTAGCCACGCGATTCCTGAGGACTGGCATACCGCACGGTTACGTCACACGAAACGTTGTCACGGCCACGTACGGCATTTACGGGGTGTCGGAGATAGAGGCTCGGAAAATTTCCAAAGGCGCGCTCGTAGGAAACAAAGAGACGCGGTGCAACGATTGTATTTTTCACGATTTTAAACGACGCAATTTACTTCGCGGGAAGAAAAAAAAAAAGGGGGAAAAAAAAGGAGCTTCTGCGAAGTTGTTATTTCATAATTTATTGTGTCTCGCGATTAATTTCTTGTGCAAATAAAAATTAATCGATGAAGTATGGACCGGGGGAAATTTAATTTTTAACTCGAAACAGACACTGATAATTGGTGAAATACAAGGCTTATCCTTGAGGAAAATTTATTAGGCATTTTCATTTTATTATCTTACGTATTTTGTATGCGTAACGTGTTTAATTGGTGCGTGTAGTTATATTTTCTAAGGTCGTTGTTATCACGTATTTGGAAAAGTTTATCGTGACCGCTTGTTGCAGTTTTCCAAGTTATTAATAGATATAACCAACTAAGTATCGCGAACTTATTGTGGTTAATAGCGTCGTCCTGCGTTCGTTATCATTTACGCAAAAAAGAAGTATAGCTTTAAAATAAAAAAAAAAATAAAAAAAAAAGTAATTTCGATATATGGAACTAAAAAAAAATGTGGCGTCGCTCCTTCGGTGACTTCAACGTAGTATGATAAATTTTATTTTATTCCCCGTTGATCGTTGAATAATAGTTTACTTTCTTTTCGAAAACGGCTTTGCGAGCAATCAGATTAATCTTCAAATTAAGATTTCCCTAAGATAAAAAATTATTGACAAGATAAACTAAATTAATTAAACGGAGGCGAATTTATCTGGATTTAATCTTTCGATAGAGAAGCGTACGAAGCATTCGAAGTATTGTATATATATTCGCGCAATGAAATCTCAAACTTCAACCCTTCACAAATCCCTTGAAGCTCCGCTCTCGCCGCTTTATCACCTTTCCTGCCTTAAAGAGACGTACGGAAAAAAAAAAGAAAAAAAAGAAAAGAAAAAAAAAACGTGACACGTGTCGCTCAGGGATTCCGGCCTCTTCCACGTTTTCACGTTCCTCTCACGTGGCGTCAACCCTAATTTCACAAATTCCGCGGTGTTTTACAAACTTTTTTTTTGCGTCGATTCTTCATGATCGACGCGCCTCACCCATCTGGCGTCGTCCGTCGTTGCGAAAGGGACCGTGAAGGTTCCAACAATAGCGCGTACACGAGCTAAGCCGACGGCGGTGCAAGATGGGGAGATACAGAAGCAAAATCTTATAAAGGATTTCCAAAATATTGTGTAAATCGGCGAGAAGGGAGAAAAAAGGGGGAGGGCAGCTCGCCAGCTGAAAATTTGGGGTGAAATCCGTTGAAATGGGCGAAACGTGTGCACCCGGCACGTGGACGCGGCGCTAAATAAATAAAGAGTTGTACGCGCGAAAGACATTTGTCTCCCCCTGCCTCCGAGGGTGTCACACAGGCGCACGGATTCGCACAATGCTCCCGTTTTCAACCCTTCGATTTTTCCCGTTTCTGGTTTCCCGTTTCGCGGATTTTGCGTTTTCACCCTACACGGAGTCGCTCGACTGGAAACGCGGAGTGTAACTCGCGGCGCGAGGCCGAAAGGCCGTGAAAGGGTTTCTATATACCGGGACAACTGTTTTCGGCTTTATTTCTTTTAGTTTCTTTTTTTTCCTTTTTTTTATTCGCAGTAGAGCTCTTACGAAATATCGGCAGACTCGATACATTGTTCAGAACTCGCGACGAATGCCGTGTCGAATCCATTCAACGATAAATTTGAAGCTAGAAGGACGGAAAAAATGATAGTTTAATTACGGTATTTTATTATTGGTTAATTAATAGATTATGGATGTTTAAAATAAACTCTTAACTTCCTTTAATCTTCTTGGCTGAAGGCCTAATCAATTATTTTGGATATAAAATTGATTACAATTGCGCGCAATGATGTTATTTACTCTCAAGGATAGTGATATCGTTCGAGTCGTCGTTGTTTGCGATATTTTTTTTTTTTTTTTTCGCTTAGGCGATTAAGATTTCATAGTCCATCGAATTTAATGACACCGTTAAGATGAATCAATATTTATCGCTGCACGTTCGCTTGATTACGATCACGCAAAAGTTCCACAGATTACGAACTAATTGTCCGGAATAATTAAATGAAGAATTGAAAGGAATAAATTTCACGCTAAAAAAAGAAAAAGAAAATTATTAAACAATTACGAATTTTTATGAACATTTTACTTCAGTCGGTGTAACGAAAAGTTATAAAATTCATCGTAAAAATAATATATTAGGTATATTAGTTCCACCTGCGTATAAAGATCGTGAGATCGTCGCGAGCGGTAAAACTCAACGTGATTAAATTGATCACGGGCGCTAATTCATTTTGAAATAAATAAAGCCGATATACTCCGAGCCTTTCCGCTTAAATTGGGGATTTATTTCTTCAATCGCCTTCGCGTTTTCTCAAGTTTCCACGAGAAAGCATTTCGTCCGACCCTCGTTTCTTGCGCGTAGATTTCTTTGATCGCCGAGGACGTCGATTGCCGCGGAGAAGTTTCAGAACGGCGGTAAGGGGTACGAGAGCAGGGGGGGAGGAGGGGTGGCAAAGTCGTCGCGGTGGTGGCGGCGACGGTATAACTGCGACGGTGAAATTATTATTGGAGGATGAAATTTCTACAAGTTGGCGAAAGGCGATAGGGAGGGGGCGGAAAGCGAAGCGCGGAGGGACCCGGGATCGCGGGAGCGGTCAGCTTAAGAAAGACCGGAATTCAGAAGGGGGGGGGAGGCTTTGATAATTGCAATCCACTTCCTCCTCGGGATATAAGCCGTGGTGGTTGATGAGGGGAGAGCAGGACGGATCGTATTGGTCAGATGGAGGAGGGGTGAACGGTTCGATACCTTTTTTCTGAAATTTGCTATGGATCCTGGCTCGACGTCCCTTTTGTAAATAAATGACGAGGAAACAAAACGATCACGATTATTGCATCCGGCAGGGGCAGGATGGAATATGACAGGACGAAATAGGGATCATCCGCGAACTTGAATCTTAATATTTTTTTTTTTTTTTTATATAAATGTTTCTTTTAATTTTCTTTTTTTGTTTTTTTGGCGTGAAATTGGCGCATTAAACATTCGTTAATGTCGTTACTTTTTAAAAACGATTTTTTTTTTTTTTTGCGTTAAAAAGAAGACGTCTCGGCAAGATTCTTTCGGTTTACAAGTCAACATCCTCGGACGGTTTGCTCGCGCGATAACGAACGATAACGAAATATCCCTCATCTTTTGTCTATACGGCCGAAGACTGCCACCCTCGCGCCACGTTTTCTCCTTCGTTTTCAGGGCTCTTGGAAACCGCAAGATATTATTGATTTTTATACACATCCCCGTCACACCAGGGATGTTGACGTGTGCGAACGTGGGTGGACATTCGTTTTTCGAGCGTGTGTCTGTGTGTTTACGTAGAGAGGCAGGGGGGCTTGGGCCGTGTGTCATTTACTCATCGGTCGGTCGTGGCTCGGTGCGAAAGGGACGACGAGTTTCTTCCGCCTTTCCTTTTCAAACCGAACTCGACTCGGCCATCAAGCGAAAGGAAAACTTCTATATGGCGCAAGCGCCTTCGTATTCCATCGACTCGTGTGTTCCTTCTGATTGAAAATCGTCGTACCCGCTTTTCCTTTCGTTCGCTCCTTCCGTTCGATAACGTTCTGCCATCGAAACGGAAAAATAATGGTCCGCCGTAATTCGCTGTTGATTACAGAAAATAAAATGTCAGTAAGTTATTAAAATTACATTCTTCTTCTCTCAGTTTTCTACAAAGATAGAAATTCTCTGGATTGATAAAAATGTTTAAAGCGACGTAAAGGGAACTCAAAATAGACTGTTATTTCATTTTTAATCCGTCCACAGTAATAAAGAAAAATTTAATTCAATGAAGGGAACTTCTTTCACTGTTTGTTAGTTAAACTTGCACTTTTAAATGAGATAGAAAAATAAAATTAAAAAAAATACTATGAAAGAGAACTCCCGAGGGAGGGTGTGCGTATAATTTGTCAAATTTAACTTGTTTGAGATATCATTTGTCACCGCTTGTAAAAAGGCACCCTAGGAGCGTCACCCTTAAAAAATAAAACCGCCGTGTTGGCGGCAGTCTACCAGCCGCCCGTCGAGTTGCGGATCGGGTAACTCGATATCTTAAAACGTACGTTTGTAGCCGCATGTAATTCCGCCGAGTTCGAATTTCGATGCTTCGGTAAAGACACGAGAATGATCTCTGTATTTATTGGCATCGATACAAGCACCCGCAGTTAACGTATAAAATACATTCACCCCCGTTTGCAGAAGCGTAACGCTTGCTGAAATTATAAACGTAAAAGTTGCGCGGTTTTGATCGAACATATGAAAGCGTTCTGCGAAAAAGGAAAAGAAAAAGAAAGGTAACAAAAAGAAAATAAAAGAAAGGGAGAAAAAAAATATAACTTTTATTCCTAATATAATTTTTTCCTTTTTTCTCTTTTTTTTTTTTTTTTCTTCTTTTGGATCACACGCATATAAATAATTAAATTATTGCGATAATTTAAAACGCGTACGTGAGGAAAATAAAAGAAATATAAAATAATAAAAAAATAACGTGTCTCTTATTGTTTCACGCAGTCTTAATGTACCGAAAGAAAGTCTGCTGATAAGCCGCCTCGATCACATCGTGTGACTAGATCAGGTATAAGAATTTGTAAATTGTTTCCAAAATGACTAGATGTGCTAATTAATTCTCCTAATTTCACGAAATGTACACTCTGTACCGTATGCACTTGTCGAACGCGTACGCTTGTACGCCCCCGTTTTGTCACTGTATACAGGTTACACAGTTTAGTACACGTAAATGTATACTAATTATTCACGCTCGTATCGTTTACGTACGAAATACACTTAGCTTACGAGGTTCTTAATATAATCAATAATTTATATTAATGAACAATATATATATATACATAAAATATATATATATATATATATAGTTTGCATATCTTTGTTTGGGTTACGGTAAAATTTTGATTTTGCGCTCAATTACATTACGAAGGCAATGCTGATTTTGGGCATGCGAGCCAAGATTTCTTTCCAAACTCTGTTATAACTTTTCTTTTTCTTTTTTTTTTTTCTTCTTAGCTTTGCCATGTGTCGACATTTGTGGTTGAGTGATTACAATTAGCGATCGCGTGGAATTGTCCAATTATAAATTTAGACGTATCGTAAGCAAAAAATAAAGTTTAATTTGAAATCGATACAGAGGCAAATGATATACTTTTCATTACGAAGAATAATCATTTGCACGAATAAATCTTTGGTGCTCGATGAAGAGAGAGAGCAGCCACGTTTTCCACTTCGCGAAAATTTAACAAGTGTATAAATATATTTCCAAATAAAATTTACGTCTCGGCAAATTAATTGTAAACGATATGAGAGTATTATTCACTCGATGATCGCCAGATTGTGTCGGCGTTTGAAAATTCCTCGCGCAAAATTCGCCTGTAAATATCTGAATCTGATACTTTGAGTCCGGTGACCGTTGCTTCGCTTCTACCGAATTTGCACCAAAGAAATTAATTCGCGTGATCCGTGACGATCGCTCGTTGTTATCCGGAAATGGTTGCAGCCGCGCGCGCGAAAGAACCACTTTCCCCGACGTAGTCCGGATTTTTGTTCATCCACCCCAAGCGATAATAATTAAAATCGGCATCCCCGGCGCGCCGCGCACGGGCCATTAAGTGCACAATACGCGTATCTGCATGGGACACAATTAAGACCGGGGTCGAGGTAGAAGCCGTTTTGCATGGACGTGCGTGTTTCACGTGTCATCGTCGCGCGCACGTGGGGGGCAGGAAAAATAGGCGATCGCCGGGGTAAAAGCGGAGGTAGGAGCGGTAAGGGTGGAACAGGCCGTGTCCTCTTCTCTTCTCCACCCTTGAATTTCGTTTCGTTCTCGGACTTTTTGGGGGAAAAAACCCCCGTCAAGGTCGCGACCTCCTTCCCTCCTCTCTGACCTCCTCGCCAGAGGGGTGACCAGATGGTGGAGGCCCGTTTGTCCGGGCCCATCTCGTCGGCACGACAATACCGGCTAAAAATTCCTTTTTCCCCAACAAAAATCGCTCTCTCATTCTCTCCGTCCGGCAGACCGTTTCGACTCCTTTCTACTTCATCTTTCCTTCTTTCTCTGTCTCTCTTACATCTACACCCTCGATGGATTTGCGTAATGGCCGATCTCTCTTTCCTCCCCTAAGTCATATTAATGCGCGCGTGTGCGCATACTAATTCAGATGAATTTTTCGGCAACGACCGGCATCGTTGCGTTGCGCCCCGTTAAACGACGCGGTTCTCGAATTTCAGCTGCGCGGGGAAAAACTTTTATGGCCCCTGAGACAAAAACCGGGCTCGTGCTATGGAAATCACCCCGGGATAAATCATCGCCGTTCTCCGACAGCGGCCTGAATTTCGCATTACCAGAAACGCGAGCGCCGAATGTTGCACTCCAGTGAGAACCGACGTGACAATACCCGGTCGTTACTCATCGTCTTGCACGTCACTATTGACAGCGGTTTTACGACGTGTAATTTATTTTTTTTTTCTTTTCCTTGCACATGCCGTCGCTTATCGAGTTAAATTTTCAGAAGCGCGAGTAACTGCAAAGCCAATTATCGCGGTTATTTATTAAACGCCTCTGCCATCTGTGCAATGTTAAAAAATATCTAAATATAGTTATTTTCGAATTTATGTAAATTAATCGACATCTGCGCTTCTTCGCAATACATATTCTCTCTGTTATATTTCTCAACGATAATATATTACGTTTTAGGGGAAAAAAAAAAAAAAATAAATTTAGTAGTTCAATTAGAGAGCAAAAAGAGTAGAATTTTTTTCTTCCGATAATTTTTTAATTAGAATTATTTGCGCGACAAATATTGCTCGGTAAGTAAAGAGACAGGGATTGCACTGAGTAAGCAGGGTTATTATTTTACGATAGAGCAAGGGCGACGTCGTGTGGGCGGAAATGTATCGTGCATGTTTGTTCATCGTGAAGGGATGGGCGCGCACCGGTGTGCCGCCAGAAACGTGTATTTGGAAAGCTAGGCAGGTCAGAACGGCTGCACGCCTAGCAATCGAGAATATGGTCATTGCGGCAACAGCTGTTCCTTCGAGCGTTTCGATCGAGTTCGAGCACAGACGAGGAAGCTGCCGCCGCGAGTATTCCGCGACGCGTTCGAAACTACCCAGCGCGGCCTTTGTCGATTATACAATTCTAATTAACATTCCTGACTAGCAAATCTTCGAGACAAACGACAATTTTTCACGAGCGTTCGCACGTTCCAGCTACTTCTGTTCCCTCCGGAAAATTTTTCAGAAAACAGGCAATAATTTAAAACCGTCGCTTCCACGCGGAAGCCATTAAAACACATATTGCGCCTCGTAAAACAATCATATTTCTAATACGAGAGATAACTCGGAGATAAATATTTATAGGACATTTCCGCGAAACGATTTCGCGGCTACTTGCAACTTATTCCCCGATAAAAAGAGTCTCGCGATCGCGATCGTTACCAAAAGGGAAAGAGATCGGCCGTCCCGCGGTCGAGAGAAAGAAAGAAACGTCGACGGTCACACCTGACGGAAAGCACGTTTAATACAACAGCGATAGACCGGCCCCGTTACATTCGGATACAATATATCTCGTCGAGACCTGCGTGATAACGAAGGAAGTTCGCGTTTCTCAAGCTGCAAAGGCACGAGGTTCGAAACAGCTTTTTCAAGGAGGAACTTTTTATCTTTTCTTTTTTTTTTTTTTTTACTTCTCGGACTCGACGGTCCGCGGCATTTACCGACTAGGCTAGTAAACTCTTATTGTTATATAATTCCAGTGTGCTATATCTTCTGCGTGTAGCTCATATAATATATAAATCCCGGGGAGGGGCCGTTCGTCGAATATTCGTGAGGAATCGAGCTTGGTCGTTTTCGCGGCCCTCTCGCCCTTAGACGGACAGGGCGGGAGGGGCCGATCGTTATATTGATATATCCGCGGAACATTTGCGAGACGCGCGCTACGTCTCATCGTTATAAGTTAATAGTTACTTTTAAAGTCTATGTAATGCGTTGGCTGTGTATACGATTGTACTTTTTGTTGCGGGTTATACTGTGTCCACCCCTGAGTTGGTTGGCGATTCTTTTTTTTTGCACATTTGATACCCCAATACCTTCCGTTCGCCATCGTATCACGCTTCTCGCCCTCCCGGCTGGCCGCGCGTCGCGACTTTAATTAGCGACCGCGCCGCCTAATTAGCCCGACGATTTCGCGGAGTCTTAGCGTACTCTGCGCGTGCATGATAAATACTTCTTTAAACTTTTCTCTATCTCTGAGAAAACTCTGCTTATCTCCACGTAGTTTCTATATATTTATATATAAAATATTGACTAGAACAGTCGCGAAAAGAAATGCTGATTAAAGACGATAGGTTTAATTGCCGATCGATTTTACGCGCGAGTTTTATTTTTTTATCTCTTTTTTTCTTTCCCTATCTCTCTCTTTTTTTTTTATTCTTCTTTGAGTTTCGCTTGAGCAGAAGCAAAATCGATATGCTAAAATTGTGAAAAGAAGAAAAAAGAAAACCGACGAAATAAAATGCGGAGAGAAAGAACTATTCTCGATGTCGAGAAGCCTATCGCGTTTAAAATAGGAACTTTGTTAATCACCCGTTCATATTTTAGTTACAATTAAGTATTTACAAGAATATATAACGAGTATGTTCCCTATACTTAGAACAATAATAACAATATCGGCTCGTTATTTTTTCTGGAAAGTTTTCCCTTCCTTAGGAAATCGTTTCGGTTTGCTAAAATTCGTCGCCGAGAACCATTTCGAAATAAAATGTATAAGCGAGTTCTGTTGCTTCGGGATGATCCCCCCCGTACTTCGAATATACGAGTCGACGTGTTACGAAAAAAGAAAAATCGAGGAAATCTTGCGTCATGGCAACAAGCGTTTTGAAACGAAATACCGCTAGACGAGATTACTTTTTTTTTTACAAATATAATATTGCACAGTAGATGGAATTTTTTTTAAACTGCAATTAATATCTAAAATAATAATTAAAAAATTTTTTTAGCACGAACATATATTTTTTTATAGACGTTTAATAATTTTAAAATTATAGTTAATTCATTATTAATATTATTCTTTATAAAAAATATTAATAAAAATATTGTTTATTAATATTATCAATACTTGCTGCGAGATTAGCTTTGAGAATGATAAATAATCTCGTCCGGCCGATATCGCGTTTTCGTTCTGTAAATTCGTAGCACGGATAATCGAGAAGGGCTCGCTTAAGTCGATAATAGAAAAAGGCTGCAAAAATCGCTAAAGTTACATAAAAATCAATGGAACGTCAAAGTTATTAAAGTGCGAATAACACTTGCCGTCTAGCTGCTCGTCTTACACGATAAATAGGAACCGATACCACGTGCTCGGATCGCAGATGCAGATGCCACCGTTTTTTTCCGTTCAATATGCAAACGCGACGTAATGCGATCGCAAATTAAACTCAGGCGGGAGTTAGGGTGAAGGAGGCGGTCAGGATGCTGCTGATTCTAGATTTCACCGGCAAATAGACCAAAGCCGGCGAGAATCTCTTCGCCGAGCTCGACTCGGCGCCCGCTTGTATCAGATTTTGCTCCTCGATGAGGAACGGCTGCATGATAGTCTTGTCGGAGTTCGTGTCCTGCGGCGTTGCGTAACAGGCCGGCATCTTCTGCTTGTTCGCGACGTCCTTCAGGGTCTTGCTAAGCTCGGCGATCACGCTTTCCGTTGGGTCGCCTATCGTTTTGTGGTCCTTCCGCACGTGCTTCTTGATGCGATTCAGATTCGTCGTCGCGTAGCCGCACTGTGCGCACTTGTACACACCCTGGGGCGTCACTTGCACGGTAGTCTCGTCCTGCCGCTGGTTCCTCGGCTCGTGCGCGCTCCGCTCGGTTTGCGGGCTGCATCTCGCGCGGTCGTTTTTCGTATCCTGATCCGGTCTCTCCTTGAGGTCGCTCGTCTTGATGTCGCCGTCCGCTCGGAAGCTGTTTATCAGCGGATGCTGGAACGATAACAGAGAGGGGAACTGATGCTTGGCGAGCAGATGCTGATGAAGCAGCTCCGGCTGCTGGAAGTCGTGCGAGCAGATCGGGCACTGGAGCGCGCGGTCCACCTCGAGATTCTCCTGCGAGTTCACGTGGGACCGCTCGTGGAGGAATAGGAAGGGCAGCACGGGGGTCGTAAAGTTGCAGTAGCCGCAGCGGTAATTCTTCAGCTGCTCCTCGGACGAGGAGCCGAGGAGATTCGACAGCATCTGATTTCCTAGACTCGTGTAGTCGACGGTCTTCACCTGCTGAGCGACCTCGAAGCCGTTAGGGATCTTCAGGTTCGTTTGCTGCGTGTTCTTGGCTAATGCGGCGCTTCTGCCGCTCGTTCTGGACGTCGTTTGATAATGCTGCTCGAATTCGCGCCACTTGTCGATCCCCGCTTTACCGTGATCGCTCGTTAGATGTGCCTTCAGCCATTTGCTGCTGCGGAACCTTCGACTGCAGAGCGGACACACCTCGGTGAAATGCGTGAAATATTTGTGACTGAGATCGCCTAATTGGTCCGGTTTCAACGTCGAGTCCTCGGCGCCGGAAGTATCGTAGGATTCCTGCTTGGTCGACGCCGCGCCCGCCGACGTATTCTCGTCGATGATCCCGTGGGTGTTGTGCTTGTGCACTCGCAAAAAATACTTGCTGCACAGCTCCTTGTTACAGATGTTGCAGATGACACCGCCGATCTGCGCGCCGTTCTCGATCTCGATGCCGTGCATTCTCTGCATGTGCGTCTTCATGAAATACTTGTTGCACAGCTCCTTGTTACAAATCTCGCAGTAGCTCGACGTCGGGGTGAGCAACGTCGTCTTTCTCTCCGTCGTCGTCGTCGTCGTCGTTTGTCCGCTTTGACTGGTCGGCGTCGAGCTGGCAGAAGAGGCGATCACCGTCGGCGGCAGCGTTGGCAGAGTTATGGCGTTCGATGCGATAGGTTGATGTTCCTCGCTTATGTGTTTTCTCAATGCGTCTTGGTTTGGATAATCCTTCTCGCAGAGCGTGCAGAAAATAGTCGAGTTCGCCGCGGGTGATTTCTGCGGCGACGATGCTTCGTCCCCGGCGACGCCGTGCTCGGTCGCCATATGGACGCGCAGGGCCGACCTCGAATCGCATTCTCTGCCGCAGACGGTGCAGGATCCCTTCGCGGAATCCAGGCCGTTCAGCTGCATGATCATGGTCTGCAGCTTCTGAAGATCCTCCGAGATCGAGTCCGTACGCTGGTCGGCGCAGTCGAGATCGTATTCCTGCTTCGGCGAGCCTCGTTCCTCGCTCTCGTGCATCTTCCTGCAGTGCGCCTGATACAGCTCGATAGTCTGGAAGCGAATGTCGCAGGACTTGCATTCGTGCTCCTCGCCGCCGCGGTCGTTGGATTCCATGCTCGTCGCGGTAGCCTCGGACACGATCAAATTTAGGGGACTGGTCTGCACCTGGTGCCAGGTTGCCGCCGTGCCGGGATTGCCCGGCGACTTTTCGTTGTCTTGCACGACGATGCCGTGCCGCTTCATTTTGTGCGTCCGTAGAAAGTACTTGTTGCAGTATTCCTTGCAGCAGATCTCGCAGAACGCGTCGGGATTTATGACGCCCAGGTGACGCAATAGATCGGCGCTGAAGCCGGACTCGCGCGCTTGTTGGATAGATTGAGGCGAGAGGTGCCTCGGCGCCGGCATGAAGGTCGCGTCTTCCTGTTCGACGCCGTATTCCTGCTTTAGAAGCATCTCCATGCCGCCGGGGCTGTCGTGCGGCGTCACTTGGTCTTCCTCGCCTTGCGGCAGGGAAATCTGCTGACCGTCCGTTTGCTGATCCATCGGCGACTCGTTGTGCGTTTTCGGTTTCGGCTTCTTCGTTGTGTCTTCGGGGCGAAAACGTTTCTGCGGCGGAGTCGCCGGCGGCTCCAGTTTCACGCTTGCGTTACCCGCGTGAAAATTCGCGGCACTGAACACGCCACCGACGACGTTGGAGGAATCCATAACCGCGGTCGGCGCCGGCGAGTCGACGTATATCCCGTGCTTGTTGGCCTTGTGCGTCTTCAGGAAATATTTGTTGCAGAACTCCTTGTTGCACAGATCGCAGTACGCGTCCGGGTTGAAAATCTTAACCGGCACGGGACCGAGGGGGGTTCTAGAAAGCTGAGGATCGGTCAGGGGAAAACTCGGCAGGGGTAGGTATTGCGCGAGGGCGCCCGGGAAACTCGAGAGCGCCGGCAAATGATTGGTCATTGTGACGATCTGATTTACCGGGCCGCCCGGCCACGACTCGTCGCCCTGCGGCTGCATCTGCGCGTGCGATTGCACGTGAGGCTGGCTACCGGGCGCCAGCCACGTGGTCGCGAAGTTCTTAACGCTTAGGAGACTAACGGGGCTTTCGTTAGCCGGGTCCAGCTGCTGCGCCGGCTCTATCTTGATGGCGACGGCCGACGTCGCCTGGCTCGCGCCGCCGTGCTCGCTGTCCACGTGGACGTTGAGCGTCTCGTCGCTGTCGAAGAGCCGGCCGCAGTGCTGGCAGCGGCACTCGTTGTTCAGATTCTCGTCTTTCGACGACGGCGAATGGTGATGGTGATGGTGGTGGCGGTGGTGGTGTTGTTGGTGGTGATGGTCGTTGCTCAGCAACGACGATCGCGACGACGGCTTACCTTCGACGTCCTCATCCTTGCACTCGTCCTCGCGCGCGTCCTCGTGCACCCCCACGACACCGGACGACACTCTTACCGGCGTAGTCTGCTTCCGACGTTTCTTAGGCCCGGCGTCAGCGAGGTCGCCGCGAACGCGCTTCCAAACGTCGCGCTCGCCGCAGCTCGAACCGTCGCTGTCCAGCTCCGTCGTCTCCGCCGTCGTCATGGGTTCGTGCGACGATACCGCGCTCGACATCTTGACGGGTCTCACGCACCCAGCCAGCTTTCCCTCAGATCTTGCCCGTCTATCGAAAAAGAAACAGAGAAATTTCTCGCGCTTAAAAAGTTATAAAAGAACAATCCTGGCGCTTGGCAATGTTTTCGAGAAAAAGAAACTCCCGTAGATAATTTTTTTTATTAAATTTGTCTCACTTGATTTTTAATTGGCTTCGAAATAATTTTAATTAATACTAAATCGACATTGTTTAAATTTTTATTCGACGGAGTAACTAATTTCAAAATTGTCACGCGAGAGAAATTCTGAAAACAGTGAACGGAGGAGTAATTTTTACTAAAACGCAAACGTGAACAACGAATACATTGCCGCGCCAGAGAAAGGAGAGCTGCAAATCTTCGTTAAAGGCGACATTAATTCAGGCAGATCATAATGATTTTGCCCGACCGATGCGAAGGGAATGAGGGGAGGGGGAGAAGGAAAAGCTTTGGGGTCGGCTAACGAGCACTTCGTCTGCAGGAAGACGCACGCGAAACTTGACGAACGAGACATAGTGAACGAGACACCCTCGCTCGCGCAGCGATGGACATGCGGTCTCGAAAAAGGGAGACGCGGGATATCGGGCGGGGGGGTAGAGGGGGGGAGGGGAACGGCAGGGTGGACACCCTCCCATGACTCATATTATAACGTCCACCCCACGTATTCAGGGAATTCGGAGGATAGTACGAATATGCATTTCAGAAAGCGCGGCGTAATTACTAATTCAGGATGACAGCCTTGTATCGCGAATGTAATGTAAGTGGACGATACGCGGTCAGTGAACCTTGAATGATATTCTGCCGTTACGTCCGGCCGTGCGTGATATACGCGTGAGAAAGATCGCGTGAGCTGTGCGTGCACAAGTTCGAAAACATTTCAGCGCAATGATTCTAATGCTTACGCTCCCCGTTGTCCGGCGTCGCGGAGGGAAAGAAAGTTGTTAGATAAGTTTTCATCGGGTGTACTTTTAATATTTTACATTTTAACGCGGTCGTCGTGAATATGATTTAATTTTATTTAGTTAACGTTTACGTAGGAGATATTTTATTATTTTATTTATTTTATTTCTTTTTTTATTTTTTATTTTTTTTTATCGATTATTATTTATCGACGATTCGACTCGGACTAATTGAATTATTAATTGAATTAATTATGCCGAAGTTCGTCGAAGTTGATCGACGAATCCGTCAACGAAATGGTTTTTGCATTTATTAATGCTCGCGCAGGTTTTCTCTTCCGACGTTTGAGGAATTCCACGTGGAATGTTAAAATAATAGGTACGATGCAACCAAATGATTTCGTTAAATTCTCACCCGCGAGATACACAGGTCTTCGTGCTTCAAACGTCTTCGTTTCATCACCGATGACCTGTGAAGATAGCTTCCGCGTAGAAACATGACACCTCAAGAGCCGTACGTCGTCGTCGTCGTGAGTCACGTCGTCGTAGTCTCATCACGTATCTCTCTCTCTCTTTCTCTTTCTTTCTCGCGATTACGAAAAACTTTGCGACACTTTGCAGAACTCAAAACAGTCCACGACGAGTAATCGTCTCTTTTTCAAGCCGCGACCGCCGTTATTGGCACGTGGCGTCACCGAGGGTGAGTGAACTACGTAAACTTGATGTCGCTGGTCAACTTCACCCTCTCCGGCGAGAATATTTCCATTTTTCGAATCGCGGTCCCTCTCTTCGCGAAAAAAAAAAAAAAAATCGAGATCGCTGCTCAAAACTTTTCCGTACAACATCGATCGGCGAAGTTCGCGAAGAAATAAAACGTCCACAGTAATGATACCGACGAAAACATAATAACGTTCAAACGCAACTGGACGAGAGATCGAAAGAAAAAAAAAAAAAACAGAAAAGAAAATTAAATAAATAAATTAAAAAATATACGCGACGGGATTTAATCGAGATCGAGAGATTCAGGTATTTCGCGCGCCTGATCTCGAGACCCTCGGCAGCTTTGAATTCTGCCGCGTTACTGTTAGGTATAGTCACGGTGTTCTATGAAGGGTCTGTCATGTCGTTTTCACGTCCCTACCACCTTTCGAAGCCGCGATACAAATCTCCCCACTCCGCTTCGTCATCCCTGTACTTCGCTGCATTCTGCGGGTAGATGATTTCCGAATTTATTCGAGCACGTTAAGAATAATGCGCTCGTGTCGAGAATATTTCAGGAAAAAAAAGGACTTTAAATTTTTACCGTCTTCGTTTTGCATGCGACGTTAATTAAACAACTCTCGCCGCGCCTGAACTGTTTCGCGAGAATCTCACGCGGTATTATTTTTTTACGGAAAATTCGCAATTTGCTTTTCTAAGAATTTAGCTGGACGCGACTTTTCTCTCGTCTCGGCTTTAATATCTGACAATTAATTTAATAACACTTTTGTCTACGCGTAGGTGTTATGAAATAAATGAGTTTACTTTTATCGGAGGATATTAAACTTCGGTGAATCAAACGTGCGCAGATTACAAAGTTTGTTGAGACGTTTCGTGATATAGGATTTATCGGTGACACATGTACCTGTTCAGTGCAACCAGATAAACACGAGGATTTTTATATTTTCGATAAAACTTCGTGCTAATAATAAATAGTGTCGTAACACGTATTTTATTGTTTTCATCATTATTAGTAGAAATCGACAGAAAAAAAAAGAAAAAAAAAAGGGAAAAGAAAATTTTTCGTGATAATGGACAAACAGCAGGAGAGATAAAACTGATAATAATCACATTCTTTCGCGTCTTAGTCAAAGTCCATTGAAACGAAGACGTTTTATTTGATGATGCAGAGATATGCAAGCAGAACCGTATTTCCTTCCGATTCTATCTTTACCTCCCGTATCGTTTTACAACTTGCATGCGAGACGAATTGCTTACTGAATTGCTGAATGATAAATTGTTCTTCGTAAATCGACGATACATTCCATTTTTAACAGGTGATTGGAAAAAAATTTAATTGACACGACATAGATGGAAGAATTATAAAAAATTAAAATAAAAAATTTGTCATTTCAGAAGTATACGATACAATTTATTAATTTTTTTTTTTTAGTTATATTTTCTGACGACTTTTAATTTAATTTATTAATTTTTTTTTAAATTATATTTTCTGACAACTTTTAATTTAATTTATTAATTTTTTTTTTTAATTATATTTCCCGACAACTTCTAATTTAATTTATTAATTTTTCTTAATCGATTAATAAAGCTGCTAATTAATTTCGGCAAGTAATTAAGTAGACTGAAATACAATTAAGCACCAAAACGCAACGATCGTCTCGCAGAGTTTGTTTTTCGTTTTCGATGTGTTAAAAGAACAGCGGATATTATTCGCAGTTGTTGCATGCGCGCGTGTCTATGGGACGGAAATTGGATTACGCGAGGGTTGTAAAGCAATCGCTGACGCACGTCAAAGCGAGAGATAGGTAGAGGTAAAGTACCGGGGGTAGAACCGAGGGAACCGCGGAACCCGCGTACTTTACGCAACCTATGACAGATTTTCCAAAAATACGCGTAAATACGCCCGTATGTTCGCGCGAAGGCAGGAGGACATTGTGGAGGCTCACCGTCGAAATCGGATGAATGGGAGAAGGGGCGGGTGAGCCGGAGCGATGGGGTAGTTTGTCGCTCGCGAAAGGATATCGGCGAAAAACACGTCGTTGGAAGTACAAAGAAAGGAAAGAGAGAAAGGGGGAGATAAAGAAAGATACAGAGAGAGAGAACCGATACGGAACAAAACTTATTGCAATATTATTACGCGCGTATCCGTGCCCGGCAGATTTTCTTTAACTCGTGTGGGTGGGATACACAAACGGCGTGGGTGTCGAACGACAAACAACGTTGCACCCCCGCGAAATAATGGATGAACGCACGTCAAGGGTATTTTCGTGGGGCGCTCTCGTTTCAGCCTGACTGATGACGGCAAAATTCATCAGCGGTTCAATAATTCTAATAAAGTATGAAATGGAATTGACGCAGAACGAGAAACGACACGTCGCGCTGCCGAGCGCTCGACGGAAGTATCAAAGGATTTTATACGCCCGGGGACCGTATCAAATCGCAACTCTGTTACGTAACCCATTGGCATTGATTGCTACATTTTTAAGCTGTGAAACTCGCGGTTTCTTTCACACGTCGCTGTTGATTAAATTGCCGAAAGGCCAAGAGTCACGTTTCTTTATATTTGAAACGGTACAGTTTCTTCTTCGTTTTGTTTTATATCTTTGCTTGGAAAAATTTGCATTCTTTCAAACTTCGTACCGTGTCAAAGAAAGATAATTGTGCTCGCGCGATGGACGTAATACCCGACGACACTTGTTCTAAGGGCTGATTAAAACAAGCGCGAAAGCAGGTCGGCGAAAGTAAGCGAGAGACGGCGAATCAATCGAACCTAAGGCGAAGCAATAAAAGCCCGGGGACATCAAACGGACCCAGATATAAAGCGGGAAAGAGAAAGAGAACGGAATCAATAACGGGTATGGACAGTGAATTATGAAAGCCTCGTGGCTCTTTTTCGCGAAAAAAAAAAAAAAAAAAAAAAAAAAGGAGTCGAAAGAAAAGCTCCCGCGAACTTTTGGCGTGGATTGGCTCGATGCTCGAACTTACACGCGTGTCTATGTGCGTACGCACCGCGTGGGCGTGTGCGGGATACACGCGGGTTCCGTTTACGTGTGATTTTAGTAGAGGCCTATTGATCGAGCGGCGAACTTCGGCGGTCCGCACACGCGCATAAGTCTTCCCGTAAACAAGACAAATATCATCGCGTCAGTCCCTGAAAATCCACCCGCGCACCCTCGTCCCTCTTTCTCCCCTCCCCCTCCCCGCCCCCGATATCCCGAAATATCTATCCGACGCGATTCGCCGCCGGTTTTTCTCTCTCTCGAGCCTGAAGCCAGTTGACTTTGGCTGAAATGTCGCTGCTGACAATTACGGAGGAATTAATGTTCTAAAATAGAAAATTGTAGCGCTTTTTTTTTTATACTTTTCTAATTATGTGACTTTTGCAGAAATAAATTTAGCTGACAACCCTCGTCGGATTCAATTTTTTTTTTTTAATTAATTTAAGAGAACATGTACGCACATCGTTTAGCTATTTATCAAAAATTAGTCTTCGGTTGTAATTAATGCTATCGCGATTTGATTGTTAGCTTACATGACGGCATGTAACTTTAATTTAAAGACGTCGTGTCGTAATTAATTTCCCACAAATTTCAGCAACTTAATATTTCACCTTTCTCATCCGATACTTTTATCATTTATTATTGACAAGTGCGTAGCAGCGTTAAAAAAAAATTCTAAATTTTTCGCTTTATATTTAAAATATTCAATGAATAGATCATAATAAATTCGCGGTTTTGTGAAAAAAGATTTCCCATCGATCAACATCTTTAGGCTCGTACGTGCACGGTAAGAAAATCACGAAGGCCTGTCGGAACGTCTTAAATCATAAAATTGATCGAGGAGTTACGTATAGCGGTCGGCTCACTCGGCGAAAGCTCCCGCAGGAATCTATTCCGGTATGGTAAAAGGTGTGATTCGCATAAAGGTGGGGATCGCGGAAGGTCGGATCTGCGCAATGCGTGTCGCCGGATGAACCACGTGGAGTATTCGCATGCAAAAGACGTCGCGGCGAGAGCGAACCCGGTCGGTTGGTACTTTCAGTTCACCCTGATAAGGGAACGGTGCGGTATCGTTTACGCACATTCCGATCGGCGATCTAAAACGAGAAAAATTCGCGCGACACGCGATCGTCGCCGGAAAAGCGATCGGATCGAACCGGATGTAAAGATCGTTCCGACGATTCGAGTAAAAACGGGGTTTATTCCATTATCTCGTTTTTATCGCGACACTTGCTTTTATCAAGCCACCTCCGCCGATTATAGTAATTCAACGTGATGGACGGCTAAACTTTTTAAATCGCGAGAAGATTACCCCGTGCGTGTACGTGCGATAGCATCTGTCATTTGAGTATCGAGCGTTTCCAGGAAAAACCACCCGATTAAATCTGCAGCGAGCAATGTTTGCACAAGATTCGAATTTTTTTAGACACTAATTACTTCGGGAAAAAAAAAAGAAAAAAAAAACAGGGAAAAGAAATTTTGTCGCTTCGATATCTATTTCTTTTATCAGTGTCGATAAAGCGCGGCAATTCAAATAAGCGAAAACCACGCTCGGTACGAGCCCCGTTACATACGTGGTAACAGCCGAACGCAGATGAATCCTAATCGCCAGGAACGAAAGGTTGAGACTCACCGTGATCAGCAGCGCGATGCGCGGATGCGAAACCATCCTAGAAAATCGCGGTACGCCGACGGTCCCTCGTTACTATCCATTTGTTAAGCACCCGGCGAGGTGGTTTCGGACGTGCGTGCCGGCGATAACGCGACGATAACACCACTTTGTTCACCGCGCACTGAAAAGCCGCGAGGAGGGTCGGAATGATCGGTAGTTCGCGCGCCGTACCGTTGGCGAAGGTGGCGATAATTAAGGAGCGAAACGGAAAAAAATAGAAGAAAGATATATCATGGCGGCGCGCGACGATACGGGGTAGAAGAAGAATCGCCCGCGGCCTCGGCTACTTACTATTGTTTTGACCATCGTGCCACGATGGCGGCCATACTTGATATGAGAAAGTATCCCCCACATTGTCCGCGACCATCCACTAATTCCCCCATACACCCCCGCGCTGATTCAACCCTCCAGCCCGCCGTAGCCCGCCGCAACACCCCCCCGCGTTACCCGCGTTCTACGATTCAACGTTCCCTCCCTTACGGAGTTACCCCTCTGCCTGCCTGACCGCCCGTCTTCAGCCACCCCCTCGCGTCCTTTCAAAGTCAGGGCCGACGCCTTTCTGCGAGCGCACAGGCTTTCTTCCTTTTCATCTTATTCCCGAGTTTCCTTTCATTTCGTTTATGTATTTATTGCCGAGGAAAATAGCCGTTTTTACTTTCTCCGATGCATAAAAAAAAATAAAAGTTTTTTTCTTCCTTTTTTTTTTATCTAAATTAAGAGAAATAGGAAATTTGTTAATTATTAATATTCTTTTGGACTAGATAAAATATGTTTATGAGCGGATAGTAATAATTTTTTTATCTGTCGTTAAATACGATTGAAATAATTAAAGCAACGTTGAAACTGTTCGACAAATCAATTTTATTTCCATAAAGAATATTTAATACGCGAGAAGGAGAAGGTACAAGTGTAATCCAGCTGTGGGTGGTGAAACGCGGTTCGTTATATTTATTTTCGCGTACAGAAAAATAGCAAAAGTCATTAAGCGCGGTAAAAAAAAAAAGCTCAGGGACTCGAATGACGGCCAGCCATCACTGTCATGAAGCTCCTTCGTCAAGGCACTTCCTCCTCTTCCGAAGTACGCACCTGCACACACGTGCGTTGAAAAAAAAAAGAGAGAGAAAAAGAAAAAAAAAGCACGCGCGTGCGGGTAAATACGAACACACGCGTACGCGTACGTGTGCACGCATACAATCGTGAAGAACGTCGTCCTCGCGACCCAGCACGAGCAGTCTTTTACCCCAGTTCACAGTTCCCCTCGGGTAACACCGAGGTCTTTTGAGGGGATGGAAGGGCGGGGGCGTCGGAGCGAAAGGGAAAGGGGATTCGCCGAGGGGTGGTGGGAGAGACGAGAGAGGAGAGGAGCGGGTGAAAAAAAAAGAAAAAAAAAGGAAAGAAAAAGTGGAAAAACCGGGTGAAAGGAAAGAGAGAAACGAATAGGGTGGCACTTTTACTGGACACTTGGAATTCGCTGCCTCTCCCACCACCGATGGTGCTACAAACCCTCTTTCCCGCCTCGTCCGCGCTCTTTCATCCCCTCGCCCTCCCCGTACGGCCGTGGTTCTGGTCCCGTGTCACCCCGCCTAGAGGCTCCGTCCACCCTCGCGCGGCAAATTAGTTTAGCCTCACGGACAAGTTCGAGCCGGCTCGAGGCTCCTCTCAGGATCTTCCTCCACGAAGGAAACGACGCACGGGGGCGTTTTTCTTAAAACGCTTCGAAGCCTACTGCCGTGAGCGGTTCCTCGCCACGGCGGCTCGATATCGATTCCCGCAGATCGTTCGCCTCTGAATTTCTTCTTTAAACGAATTGTATTATATATCATCGATGTTTCCAAATTTATTGAATAAACTAGTGGATACCGGTCGTAATAATGAAATATGAACGCAGGACACCGGGGACTTAATGGCACCGAGGAAGGTTCTTCAAACTAGGTTCGACGCGCGGTACTTAAACTTCGTTCGTTTATCTTTTATTTTATTTTTCCTTTTTTTTTTTTTTTAATTGAGATTTATTTCTCGAAATAAGGCAAGCGATTAGCAAACATGCAACGGTAATGATGAGAGAATATATAAAGAACGGCGGTGGAATTACGAGGGCTAAAAAGCAGGGCCGATACCTTTATACGATGTGGATCAAAAACCACTATTCTCAGCGAGATCGTGCATAATTTAGGAGACAAATTGAGGCAGTTGGGCAGAAATGTCCATGCGTACCGAGGGCGTTCCGCATCTGCGGTCACGCATTTGTCACGCGATTCTATATACAGTATTGATAACGATAATGAAGCCGGTAGTCTGCATTGGTTCCTGCAAATTAATGGCATTATGCGACAACCACTACCGGGCCGTAAGGCCAATAATTTTCATGAGGTATCCAACTCGATAATCCGTGAGAGCCTACGCCGGTGCACGTGTTCCCATCGGCTATCGTTCTTCTTTAAGATGTGACAGAGCGAGCGAGCGAGCGAGCGATTGAAAGAAAACATCGTTATATCGGTTAAGCTGAAATATTTTATTTAATATAATTTAATAATTTTACAGATATTTTAAAAATTATATTTTTCGCAGTCAATTAAATTAAGTTAAAAGAAAAGGGAAAAATTTATTATGCGGATACTCGAAGAGAAATTGTGTGTCAGAGGTGAGCAAAAAAATTCCCTTATGTAAAATTGGGCGGAGGTGCACGAGCCGGGGACCTTTCTTGCTGTTCCGCGCGACTACCCTCTCATAGTTTTTTTTTTCTTCCTTCGGATGATCGAATTGTGTGATAAAAAAAAAAAAAAAAAAAAGTGGACGAGTAGCCGTGTCGCATGACCGTGCGTCACACGGATGATTGCGGAATAAGCGGTTGCCCAGTCGAAAAAATAAGGGCCTCACCCTTCGAAATGCAATATAACGAGCGTGCAAGTTTTAGATGACCAGAGTAAGAAAATTGCTCTTGACTTTAAGACCAAGAAAGAGTAGTAAATTATTTTATTTTATTTTATTTTATTTTGTTTTATTTTATTTTATTTTATTTTTTTTTGTATTTATGTTTAAAAATGTGTTAATTGCAAAAATGTTAATTTTAACGTTTTATATTTTATATATATATTTTATAATATTAGATACTTAGCTCGAATATTTTAAAATTTATTAGTACGTTATTATATTATGCGAGAATATATATTTATCTTAATCTAGACGGATATTTCGAGCTACCTAATTAAAAGCGTAATCTTTCTTGTCTATATCTTGACAAAATTTTTATACGTGTATCGTATGCAATCTAAATGAGTTATACGCGCGAGAATACACGTGATTTTACATATTATTATAATTTAATCGTTCCATATCGGAAAGATAATCGGGACATTATTGCGACCTCGGTAAAGATAACGCAAATTGTTAAGTGAATGAAACGCCCTAAAATCGCGATAACGCGCACGTTTCATAAGTCACGTTAATATTCTACGTCACTATCGTAAAATTTCGTTATCGCAAATGAAAGAGGAGCAACTACTTTTCTTGCCGCGGTCGTAAACGACCGCTTGTCGCGACGGCGTCGAATATAGTTTCATCCCGAAGTCGCGCAATTCCCTTCGACGCTTAAGTTTGATTTCACGTTTTGTCCTCGCGATACGATAACATTTTTATGCGAACTCTCCGTATTCTATCGAATGATCGCCACGCGAACTGATGACCGATACACGTCGGCGGGCAGATGTTGGACACCAGGCAGCCGATTGTTTAGTAAAAAAAAAAGCGAGAGAGAGAGAAAGGAAAAAAATTGAGCAAAAAGTTGGGTTTTTCGATTGTCCATAATATAAAAGGCAACCACGGAAAGTAACGTGAAACATAATCGCCAAAACGTCCCGGATCAATTCCGTATTATTAGCTCGAGCCAAAGAAGGGTCGTCCATTACCGGACAGCTGGACAATGGTCGTTCCGTGGCCGATTTTTATCCCACCGTCATGAAACTTACCGTTTTCCGGCTGCGAAAAGCGCTCTTACTTTACATTCATACGACGTGACGATACCTCAATTTTTTTTTTTTTTTTTTTCCCACTTAGATAAAAGTTTCACAGCTCTTTTCTTATTTATCACGCTTTCAAGATAAAGTCTCGTCAAGAGCGGAAATAACGCCTCGCTTGGAAAGTTTTACGCTCAAGCGCAAAGGTCAACGTACTCCTTTAATTGAAAATTGATTGCGATTATTCGAGGTAAGAACGGAAGCGCGAATTGATAAAAATTTAATATGAATAAAAATTGTTTGCAAAGTGGCGGCATTTGAAATTTATTAAATAATGTAAAGTTATTTATTTGGTTTATGAAACGTAAGCGTTTTATTTTTTTAATTCGGGACGATTATGTGATACTCAGGTTTGCTTATGTCGATTATAAATGCACGAGATTTATTTCACGCATTTTAGACGAAATTAGAATTAATGCAAAATAAGACTTTATACATTTTTTATTAACGATTTTGTAGGTTGAAGTTTTCTTTGCTAGAACATAAATGAACGCGTTTATAAAAATGTCTTTCGCGAATATCTTTATATTTATCTACGTAAGGTTAATATACCATGAATTTTTATTACGCGCAACTAATTTAGTATTTAATTCTGTGACGAGTATGCTAAAAAGATTTTAAATTTTTATTACTATCCTTTATATGCGAAACATTTTTCATAGATTTGCGTGTCTAATAATTTCCACCGTCGATAAAACGAGATTTATTATTACCGTTGCCGCTATCTGCTGCATTAGTACCGCTTTCGTGTTAAAGCACCCTATCATATCTAAGGGCGAGAATCCCAGTCTTTAGGGTAAAGAGAAAAAAAGACAGACGGCGAGAAAAAGATTTAATATATATATATATATATTTTTTTTTACTTAATATTCTAAGAATATGCATAACATATTTTTTAACATTAAATAATATCGAGCGCTTTATAGGGCGGATTTCGATTATCGATTATCTAATTATTTCAACTATGAATAATTATATTGACTCATACTTACTCTTATTATATTATAAGATAAAAAGAAAATAATTACAATTATTAACATCATTAACGAAAAAATATATTTAATGACTTTTATTAATTGTTGACATTTTTCATCGCAATCGTAATATTTTATTCGAAAAAAAAAAATAATAATAATAATTAATGAGCAACTTACAATATTATCGAACTTAAGATCGATCAATCTATATAAATATTAAAATTTTAAGAATCTATAACCAAGATATTTGCAAAAACTTTTTAATTTGCACAATGGCTTTTTTACGAACCTTTTCACATTTGGTCCATGTATCACTTGTGGCTCAGTTTCCACGAATTTTTTTTTCTCAAGATATTCCTTTACCATTTATTATAACGCACTACTGTTACTTTAGCATTATAATAAACGCATTGTGATAACACTCCAGATACAACGCTCATATCAATACTAATTGTGAAATGTTAGTTAAGAATTATTCGTTCTTGTATTATTACTGACAAACATTTAGACATTTATTACAGAACTCGTTCGTCAAAACTAAATGTTTGTGCATTAATAAAATATTATATTATAGATAAGTTTTATACAAAAAAAAAAATAATAAAATAATAGGTGTCGAATATTAGAGAATAACGATTTGCGTAACGGGAATTGGTTGAATTAATTGCTTGCAACGTGATCGAAAAAGAGATTTGAATTACTTTACATTTGCTGTGTGGAGTTACCGTTCCAAGTATTATTTTCATCATTATCGTCTCCACCTGAATGTAGTCTGTGTACATTTCCTTGTGCTCTGATCGTAGTCCTTCCTCGATTACCCAAGTATCTTCTAAACAAACTGCATCATGAATAGAAATGTTTATTTATATTAAAAATTATATATTTCGTGCAATTTCGATAAATCTATTTAAATATCACGTAAATACATGTAATTTTGAAGCCGCGTCTTTACGCGTGAAATTGTTTAATACGTTGATCGGGAAACCTACCCGGAAGATTGAACTACATTTCGCTGATTTGGTGAAACAGCTCTGTCGGAATTGTTTACGGATTCTACGGAATCGCTGTTGGAATCGGTACGCTGTTGATTCGCGTCTCCATTAGTGCCAGAAAAGTACCCTACTATATAATTATAAATACGAATAACAGGCGTGAAAAAGGACCATATAAAACGAGAGAAGAATCCGACGTCTTGCGCTGAAGTAACCACGGTAGTGACGTTAGACTGAAAGCATATAAAAAGATATGAAGTAAATGCAGGTTTAAAAAAATGTAACAGTATAAAAAGAATAGTTTCTTAATTACATTTTTCAACGGGAGAATTAAAATGACGGCGGTCGGGACTAATTCAAGTTCCAGAAGAGTTTTGTTGTTTTCCTCATTAGTTAGTTCTCTTCTAGGAAACGACGTCGACATGGCGAACTGTCGGAAAGGTAAGCTGATATTTTCGGTAACGTAAGACCGTAGGGTGCTCAAAGTGTTGGATGGTTCAAATTGGCTTGTATGAGATGTGCCAGATGGTAGTCTAAATTGAATTCTAGTGACGGTCGCATTACTAGGCGCCGGAATATATCTGGGTTGTTCCTGACTCTGCACTTGCTGCATTTGTTGCTTTAAAAGAAAAATGAAAAATATCTCGTTGGTTTCAATAATATTAAATAAAAATAATTAATAATCAAAACATTACTAACCTGCAAAGCAAGCTCCTTTTGTTTTCGTTCTAATTTATCTTGGGCGATTTGTTGCCTAACTTTCTCGCGTGCTGCAGCCTCTTCGGCCTTTTCTCGCAACTTCTCCTCCTGAGCTTGCTTTACCTCTAAATCTTGCTGCATTTGTCGCAATTTTTGGGTGCTACGGCCCATCTTACGTCGTTCGACCTCACGTTCCCATTCCTTTTTCTGTTCCTCCTCTAGTCGTTGTTTTCGTTGTACGTCAATCAATTGTCGTGCTCTTTCAATCTTTTCCTAAAAATGTGACAAATATAATTTTGTCTTAAAAAAAAAAAAAAAAAAAAAAATTATATCGTCGATAATCCACATACCTCAGCAGTCAATTCATTATTTTGATTATCTTGCTTAACTTCGGCATTTATCTTCGCCGAAGCTTCATTATTGTCTTGATTTCCTGCGTTTAATGAAGTCTCAGCCTTTGCTGTATCTTCTTTGACGTTTTCGTTAGTTGAAATATTTGATTGTATCGACTCGGCTATAGCAGAAGTTAAATCCGCATTTAGGTTAGAATTGGAATCGTTTATATTAGACGTAGTAGTCTCGACGGTATTATTATTGCTGCTACTGCTACTGGCAACTGCAGCTTTTTGTTCTGCATCGATCAAGTTTAACGAAGATTGCTTATTACTCTTTCCCGCCTTTGTTAGCACGTTATCAATTATGGATCCCAGTTCAGCTGCAGTTGTGCTACCAGCAACAATTTCCAATGGTATGCCATTACCGCCGATAAAAAATAAAGACGGTACTGGCACCAATTGATCTAATCGCTTAATTTAAGGAAATACATCGAAATATAATTAATAAAATTAAATAATATCAAAAGCAACGAGATAAACGTTATGTAAGAGGATACAGATCTGTGCAAAAAATCTATAAGACTCGGATCCACTTTCCAATCTTATGGCTACGAAGTGTTCTTCCTCCAGGCGAGAAGAGACTTCCGTAGCATCGATCGACCGTGCAAGTTGTACCGATGTGTCATCCTTGCCTGAAAGATCATAATGACTTGTCATTTATCTCACTCTTTATAGATATATGTTAATCTGTTAAAATCTTCGCCTTGAACACGTATTCGTGTGTCCGTACGTCGCATTAGATTTAGAAAGATAGGATTTGTCATGTGATTAAACCGGAACGAAATTTTATATTCCGATTACCTTCAACGAATACGACGAAGACCGCCTTCCTTGACTTCGACGTCTCGACAGCCTCGATAATACTTCCCGTAAACCACTTCATTGTACAAGATACCGTATGTTCTCCGTATTTTTTTTTTTAACACTATTGATGACGTGACGAACGGAACCTGTAGGACGCAACACTGGAAATTTTGCAACGAGTTCAAAAATGTAATGTATAAAAAAAAAGGAGTATGTGTGCACGCGTAGCTGGCTTGACGTGTTGTGTCTTCTTTTTCTAACTCAATGGCACTCGAGCCCAACAGACGACATGTTGTGACGTTTCTGTCAGCATAAAGTCACTAGATACATAGATATGTATCTAGTGACTTATAAAGGAAACTGTGGGGCGAGCGACATCTCGGGTTTCGTTTCTGAAATGAGGACCATATGACGTTGGGTGTCATTCACAATTACGCACGAGGGATACGAGGATAAGTGGTCCGGCGAGCACCGTGTTGACACTTGCTCTTAGTTGCCATCGTAATTTTTTTTCCTCCCTTTTCCTTCGCGTTTCGTACCGAAACTCGTATTCAGGACCTGCAGGTACCCGCACTCGGCGCAACATGACAAACGCCGAAGAGGCTATTCCTTTCTATTACTCCATGAGCGGCAACCGGGAGGAAGATGAGGTTAGGTTTCTGCCGAGTACCTCGACTGCATTTCAAATATGCACTACCAGCGCATGGAGAGCGCGGTACACGTGACGCAAACTATAAATTTTTTACATCGACGAGCACCGAAACACGGCCTTTGTACGCGAGATACACGCTATCATATTCTATAATTATTTTAGCGCACCAAAAAAAAAAAAAAAAAAAAAAAAGAATGGGCATGCTTGAACGCGCGTTGTTTACTTTTTGCTGTCTTGCCTTTTTATTTTACGTTCCCCTTTTAACTGTGACATGTTTTCTTGGAGTTTTTGGAAAATAGCGCACCCTCCTTGCCTCTGATGTTCTTATAATAATTTTTACGATTTTTACGTGGAATTTTTTACGAAATTGATGGATGGAATTTGTTGCAGAAACTGCTGGAGCCGATCAAGTACATTCTCCAAGTTCCTGGAAAGCAGATTAGAGCGAAGCTGGCACAGGCTTTCAATTACTGGTTGAAAATATCAGAGGAGAGGCTCCAAGCAATAGATAACATTGTAAATATGCTTCATAATTCGAGTATTGTGTAAGTTTTGGGTTTTACTGTATTAGCATAATGTTTCTTAAGACTTTATACATTTTTTTTTTTAGTAACATGTGTTTTTTATAATTATTGTAGCACTACATTTTTTTCTATTGTAATAATTTATGAGGTTTTGCTTTTTGATGTATATTAATTAAAATTTTGTATTTTTTATTATTGCAGGATTGATGATATTCAAGATAATTCTATTTTAAGAAGGGGCATTCCTGTTGCACATTCAGTTTATGGAATTGCCAACTCATTAAGTGCTGCAAATTATGTACTTTTTATTGCACTGGAAAGAGTTGTTAATTTACAACATCCAGCAGTAAGTCCATTTATTTATTTTTTTGTTGTCATTGATTTTTATAATCTCAGTGGTGATATATTTGTAGTAAAATTAATTAACACTGCAGACAAAAATGTTCGATAATAACATTCTATATTGTTAATAGGCAACAAAGGTTTATATGGAACAATTACTGGAACTGCACAGAGGTCAAGGAATGGATATTTTCTGGAGAGATAATTTTATCTGTCCATCTGAGGAAGATTACAAAACTATGACGATAAGAAGTAATTTTAATACTTGCATAAATATCTTATATGTATGTAAAAAAAAATATATATTTATATTATTAAAATTACAATTAATTTTGCAGAGACCGGTGGCCTCTTTAATTTAGCAGTAAGATTGATGAAACTATTTTCAACGTGTGAAGAAGATTTTTCATCGTTAATAGCTACTTTAGGATTATATTTTCAAATACGTGACGATTATTGTAACTTGTGCCTCAGTGAAGTAAGTAACAATATACAATTAAATTTACTTTAAAATTAATTACATTTTTTTTGTTGCAGTATACCGAAAATAAAAGTTATTGCGAAGATTTGACCGAAGGAAAATTCAGCTTTCCGATCATTCACGCGCTTACAAGCAATCCTGACGATAGACAAATAATAAGTATCCTTTACTAAATGCTTTTATTTTTATTTAGAATAAAATATATGATTTACATTTTTTTTTTTATCGATAATGCACTTTTCTATGGTTCTTGATAGCTTTAATTACAACGTATTAAATTTATATATCTTTAACAATATTTTATAAAGATATTTTAAGACAACGAACGAAGGACATTGAAGTAAAACGTTACTGCATTAAGCTACTCGAGAAATTCGGTTCCTTTAAATACACGAGAAATGTGCTCGAGGAATTGGACTCGACTGCGAGGGCTGAAATTGAACGTTTAGGTGGCAACCCGATCTTGGTGAAAATTCTGGATGAGCTTAAAAATTGGGATACTAAAGATGCCTCTAAGGACCCTTTAACCGGAACATTTTTATAACTAAATTCAATGTTATTTATTTTTATAAAAAATAGTAAAACTAAAGATTTTACATGCTTTTTTTATAATATACAAAATAGTTATGTCAACGATATTAACAACAAGCAGATTATGCAATAAAAAGTCGTTACAAGACCTTATTTAATATTTCTGCAGTGGTTACACTTTTTTAATTAAAAAAAAAAAAAAAAATTAGCTGCTTTAATTGTAATTTTCTTTTATAAATTAATTGATTAAGTTTCAGAAGGCTTTTAAAAGGTATTAGCAATTTTACGTATTGTTTTTATGTATGTATTAACATTTTAATAGCACACTGAAAAACCATTTTATAATTAAAATTTTATAGCTGTTTTATATAAAATGTGTCATGTAATTGTATATTATACGTTTATATCTAATATATTAATTTTATATTTATTAGATATAATACTTAAATACATCGCATTAATATATTTTTTTTTACAGTAATACTTCGATAGAAAAAATTTTTTTCGAACGAATAAAATTAAATATTATTCACACACGTTTAAACTTAAAATTGGGAGATATCTTAAAATAGCTAAAATAGTACAACAACGTTTTAATAATTAACTTTATTTACCGTTAATTTCTGTATTAAAATAAAACTACATAATTAATGAGAAAGAGAGAGAGAGAGAGAGAGTCGGAATCTCAGTATATCTGGCATGCGCATGAACTTGTGTATAGTCAGTGTATGGTGTAGCGTGAAGTGAGCGATCAGTGAAAGCATCGCAGTCTACTTCGCGGGTTTCGTGACTAGTCGGGAGCAAAGTTGGAGCAAAGCATCATGGCGATCGGTTAAAGCCGTACGTGTTGCTTCGAAAATTCATTGTGATATCTGATACACGTTCCTCACGCGTCGTGAATCCAATCGAGGAGCGTTTTACCGTCGAACGACCGCGCGGCGTCGATCTCCCGTTGCGCAACAAACGTCCAGGGCGCGAATGACACGATGGTGAGGTTGACAGAAGAGATGGTCGTGGCTCGCACGCGAGTCTCCGACTTTTCCGCCGTGAAGAAGCTGAATTGCTGGTGAGTATCCACGACGACAAGTCTCGTCGGCGACGCGGTCGCCCGCCGCGAATCGATTTGCGACGAACCCCGGTTGTTCCGCGATGGCGATTGAACGCGCCCGACATCGAAGTCGGCCACGCGAGCGAGAATCACGCGGCGAGATTATCATTTTTTTTTTCCACGGTGCCATGGGAAAAAAAGGCAGTAACGATCACCCAAGCGTAACTAACTGCTATCCGCGGGACATTGGCATGCGAAAAAAAAAGGAAAAAAAAAAAGAATTACGTGGAAAAGTACCTGATGAATTTCTGTGTCTATTATGTGCATCAATTATGTTTTGTACGCTTTATTGTTATTATGAATACAATTGGTGTCTGTATGACTGTATTTGTTAATAATTACAAACGGAACATATTTAAATTTCAGGACTTGTTTGTAATTAATTTATTGTTTAATGATTGAATCTGGCTTAGCTTCTAACTTTTATTTATATTTTATTAATTAATTTTGCAAGCTATGGATTTGTTAGTTATTTTGTACTCTTGAAATAAAATGCTCGAGAATTTTTATTATTATTATAGTTAATAGCAAATTATCGCATTTGGTTTTAAAATAATCTTTTGGCAAAAAATAAATCATACCTTTCTCTTGACATTGAAATAAATTAATATATGTTTTACACAGGGGAACAGAATTAACAGACATTAGTATCTTAAGGAAAATGAAAAATGTGGAAGTATTGTCACTGAGGTAAGTTTATTCAGATTTATTAAAATAATCTGAATATAATTATTAAAAAAAAATATATATATATGCTCCATAAAATTTTGTTTTATTGTTGTACAGTATATAATTTAGGATAAAGCCAAAAGTTAGGTAGTTGCAATGTTGCATTAATGAATAGTTTATTAAATAGAAATGTAAATTTGTTCTATTGATGATCATGATCTCAGATATTTTTCATCTTACGAAAACATAGAAGCTGCTATGTGTTCCTACTTTGGACATGATTGTATTAAACTCATGGTCACAGCCCACAACTTCAGAAGTTGTTCTGCCCACACAGGCTTTGAGCACATTGTGATTTGTCCGAGTAATATTGAAAAATGGGCTTATCTCAGATAATCGATTATTGCTATTTGTTGTATGAAAAAAAAATGCATACATTTAAACTTGTTTGAAGAATGTAGTTTAAATAAAAAAAATAAATTTTTTTTGTTGTTTTAACCAAAGGTGACGATAACACTTACGTTCGTTTTTAGCATAAATAACATCAACACACTTGCGGATTTTCAATACTGCCCCAAGCTTCAAGATTTATTTATAAGGCGAAATAATATCAAGGATTTAAATGAAGTTTGCTATCTCCAAGGATTGCCTAACTTGCGAAATTTGTGGCTCGATGAAAATCCATGTGCGGAAAAGGACGGGTAAATATTTAACAACAAAATACTGTTAAAATAAAATATAGAAATTTAATGGCTTATTATTTTAATAGATATCGATTAGCTGTTTTGCGAGCTTTGCCAAATCTCGAAAAATTAGACGATAAGGTAGTTACGCCCGAAGAAGTGCAAACTGCAATGGCATTTGGTCGAATTTTAGTACACCCTCTTGACATAGATGATTCTCCACAATCGGATGTAGTAAGTCCCGAGGTGAGAACACGTTTTAAATAGTACGTATAATAATAACAAGGAGATTAATACGGTACTAAAATATTTTTTTATGTAATTAATATTTATATTATTTCATGAAAAATTTTTCGTGCTTTTTTGTATATTCCATATTTAAAAATTAATAACTCTTTATTAGTTATACATATATTGATAATAGCCATGATAATTATTAAAAAAAAAAAAATATATATATATTTAAAATACATTTTAACAATCATTAAAATAACTAAATGACATTTATACTAAATTAGGATATAGCGATTGAATATATCGAAGAAACTGAATTGGGTCGGTCTAGGAGATACAGTTCTTCTAGTGATCAGGTAATAACATAAATTAACACGTGCTTTAATTTAATTTTTGTTGTCATTTACTAAAATAAATCATGTGACAACTCGTAAAATATAGATTATTAAAATATTACGTATGTGTTTACAAGTAGATTTTCTTTCAGAGAAGCTTTGACGAAATGCAACATACACATGACGAATACGACCCTGATAGAAGAAACGCAAATTATAATGCGTCATCGTCACATCATTACTCACAAAATAATCAATACGCATATGAGGTCAGTCATATATATCATCGCATAATAGGAGTAAAAATGTTAATAATTTTTTTTTTAAAGTAAATAACTTTTATTTAATAAAATATATCATTGCGCTGGGAAACTTTCTTAATATAGTATGCCGTTATTAATGTAATATTTTTATATTAATATCATTAATTTAATATTATCGAACATATTAACTAATTCAATTAAAAGAGTTAGCTTTCAAATGTAACTACAATTAATGTCTATCTTATTGCTTGATTACACTAACAGTTACAAAATGGGCAAGCAAAGAATCTGAGCAAAGATGACACTACGTGTACAGAGACACGTAACAACAGTGAGACTGTGGCTACTACTAACACTCTTGAAATATCTAAGGTACATTATAGTTCATTTTTTTAACATTTTTGTTATTCATAATAAAAACTAATTAATATTACCTACCCCTAAATTATTTATTTTTTGATCTAGGACACTCTGTTGTGTAATACGTATTGCTTGCAATTATTTGATAGAAAATAATATTTCAGGATTACGATGAACGTCCAGTAGTACAACGACATAACGGAGATTACGATGAAAGACGAGCTTATTCTGAATATGGTGGAAATGAAGTGTCTCAACGTATGTATACTCCAACATCGCAACGTACGCAGTATTCTGCACATGATTTTGCGGATGACAAACGTAATGATAGAAATAGCTATACTTATGACGAAAGAACGAAATTAGAATACGAAGATTCACCGCAACCTCCTCCAACACCTCAATCAAGAAGAGTAGCAGCCCACCATAATGAAAAGGTTAAATTAAAAATATATATTATTTTCGTAAAATGTTAAACTCGCAGCAATTTATATATATATATTTTTTTTATTATTAGCTGAACGTTGTAATATAAAACTATTCATGCATATAAAGATTTTAATTAAATTAGTACATTTTAATATTTACAGGAAGACCCAAGTCAAGTACCTGGTTGGGTAAGGCATTCTGAAAAAGAAAAATGTAGAAATCAGTTTCACTATCACAGGCGGCCAGTGACAAGAGTATGTTTCATAACATTTATTAAAGTACAAGTGATTAAACTTGACGTATTTTTTAACACGTATTTTTCTTTTAGAATTCAAATATATTATCTGCTGTTTTGTGTTTGGTTAAAGAGTTGGATTATCCAAGTTTGGAAGTTGTAGAAATGGCTGTTAGGAATCGAATGGATGAACTAGAAGAATGATGTTTCTGACACCGTCCCCAAAACCCGCAGGGGACGGTCGCTCTCTCCCATGTCGGCAACATGTCTTTAGCTCCGAGCCCAGAATTTTCTGATTCACTCGATTCTACTATAACTTTGAGCCAATACGCTGACAACGATGAAAATTGCATTAATGACGAACATCGCATTGATCGTCGATTGCTCCAAGAAACTAACGATAAAAGTCAAACTCGACGAAATGAATGTGCCGAAAAAGTTTGCTCAACATACAGCCCGAAAACAGTATCGATTGATCCGAACCCAAGATTGCTCGGAAATCATTCGATGTATAAAATCAAAGATTCCGTATTGGACAATTCGCCATCGAAGAATTACCAGGAGAGAAAAAATGACGTAAGACGCGTGGCAAGCAGTGACAGTATTCCTCGTGGTAGTTATAACAATGTCATTTTGAGTCCGGGATGCAGAGTTTTAAGCCAAGATTGCGTAAGGAGATCAAAAAGCTCTGATGTTAAGAGTACAGTTACACCACTTCGTTATATTCAATCGGCAAAAGGTACATGGACATATAATTTATAAATTACATTGGCGATTTGGTAAAATTTTTTTATAGACTCAAATCTATAAATGCAGTAAACGTATTATTTTTTCGATAAGAATGGGGGGGAAAAAAATACGAAATTGTTCAGTAATGAATACAAGACTTTAAGATCGAAGATTAGTCTAATCATGTTATTTTTTAGGAAAAGTTTAAATACATATAAAATTTAAAGATTATTGTGATATTTCTGCAGGAACTGAGAAAACAATTTCAATTATTTTTATGTGTTATGTATACATGTTACAATCGTCATTTTTGTTATAATTTATTAGAAACGTTAAAATTAAAATCATTGTAAATTTTTATTTGAACATATTTGATGGTTGATACGAGCAGCTTTATTTATCAATCGTTGAGCCTCTTCAAAGTTTTATTGAAACGCATTTGTTAAAAAATATATCTTATAAATACCTCTATGTATAAAGCAAAATCAAAGATAAATTATACATACTATCAGATATTTTCTCATTGAAAAAAGTTTGCGAGTTTTTTTTTTGTTTAAATAAAATCGTTTAAAGATAAATTTTTACGATAAAACAATACAAATAAAAAATTAATGTGTGTATATATGTAGAAAATTTTGTACACAGGCAGTATTCTATAAAAGAAAAATACTTAAATTTATATTATTTGCATGTAATCGATAATTTAATAATTTATAAAATATTTACATATGTATACATAAAATCATGCAGTATAAAATTGTACTTAAAAGTAATAGAATAACAAATGAAATTATATAAGAATATAAAATATATATTATATATAGATTAATTTTAAGTTGGCGAATAACTGTACATATAAGAAGGTATTTTTTGAAACAAACCTTCTTTATGTTGTATGCTAATGGAAGAAAAGCAGAGAGAAAACTAGAAATTACGTTTCTTCTGCAGACAGTACCGTTCCAACAATTAAACCAACTAATACTAATTAGACTTAAGATGTTTTATAACAATGTAGAACTTAATGACTTTTGTTATTCAGAACCGTCCACATTATTTCGTAATTTATAAACAATATTACTTTGATGTATATATATATATTCAATTATTACACAAACATACAGACTTCATCTATCGTTTAAAAAATTTTGTGTAAAGTGATATTAATTCTTGGCTCATAAACAATGTTAAAACATTGAATAAACTTGTATGTTAATACATTTACATAATTTATATAATTCATATATACATATATACATATATATACTTTGATATTCTTCCGAAATAGATATTATTCGCGCGTTGATCGAGCATTATGTTCATGCACTCATATATCAAAGTCGGGCAAAAAAAAAAAAGTCTTGATGACGTCACACAGCTGATTGAAAAATCGGTGCAGCTGAGATGAATTTGCGAACGCCGCATGGTTGGTAGGCGTGGCCTGCGAACCACACCACCCGTCGCCAGCCAATCGCGCGGCGTTACGTCACGCGTAGCCTCGCTATCGCGCGAGCGAGTTTCGTCGTGAAGTGGCCTGTCCACGGCTCGCGTCCCTCGCGATGTGGTGTGCGGCGCGTATCTTTCCTTCTTCTCTGTTCTTCTCCTCGTTATCTCGCTCCTTCTGCTCTACGTCAGTGCGCCCCGGTATGTACTTAACTTGACCACGAGCGCGAACAGTGGACAGCTGTTGCTCGCATGTTGACGGTAACAGTACAGGAACGACCGTTGCGGCACGTGCATCATACCGCGGCGCCGCATTCACGAACTCACGAACGAACTTGGAGAGAGAAACAACAGAGAAACGCGTGGTTGTGTTCACGCCAGGGTCCGCGAATCGTTTTTCCCGACGAGGAAACAGCGTAGTTGTGTCGCGCGCACCCGGAGCCACTTCCCCGGGAAGGATCCTTGTGAGACCCGACCGCGGAATCCTTTGCGGCCGATACGTAACGTCGCAGCAGGTCTTCGTAGAAATCTTCCCGGCGTGCTTGATCGCGCGATCGATCCACAGGCGAGAGAAGACGACCGACGGGCGGAGGGCGACGTAGAAGGCAAATCCGGAAGGTGTCGACGTCGCGTCGTCGAGGCCAGGACGACCATGAATCTGTCATTCGCCGGCTGCGGCTTCCTTGGCATCTACCACGTCGGTGTGGCGGTTTGCTTCAAAAAGTACGCGCCACACTTGCTGCTGAACAAGATAAGCGGCGCGTCCGCGGGCGCTATCGCCGCGTGTTGCTTGCTGTGTGATCTGCCTCTGGGTGAGTGAACTTTAAATCTTATTCTTTCTGTGTTTGTCTGTCTGTCTGTCTGTCTGTTTCTCTGTCTCTTTTTTCTTGTTTTTATTTGTCTGATTAATTATGTAAAACGGTTCCCTCGACAATCGCGAAGCCCTCGCGCGCGAAATTGATTAAATCGATCACGCGCCTCTTACGTTCATTACCGTTCTCCTCCGCTTCTTTTCCGCTGCGGTTTTCGCGCGGAATCTTTATGCATGGGACCTTTATTGTTGCGGTTATCTTTCGAGTGCGTTAACTCTTCCGGTTGTTCTCGATTAAATAATTCTCGTATCGCTTTGTAATTATTTTGATCATTAGAATCAGCGGACAGGAACTCATTAAGAATTTAGACCGATTTCTTTTGAAAATCCGTGTAAAATACTGTAAAAGATTTTTAATTATACTTTATTACGATAATTAAAAAAAAAATTGTGTTTGTATCATTTAATAATGTTGAAATTTGTAAAAATCATGTCATTCATTATACATAAAACCGCACTGAAAATCATAATAATTATCTTCCGAATAACGCGTGTTTAACGACACGGTTAAATGAAATTACATGTCGCACGAGAGGAAACAAATGGGTGGATTTATTGTTATTCCGTTTATTAATCATTCGCGTGTGTCGCTAACGTGATAACGAGGACGACTACGCGGGACCAATTAGCGTAGTAAATTAGTAACGAGCTGCTATTTTTCATATCACCGCCGAGATTGCGCGGAGAGTTTTATTTAACAACAACCCTCGTTGTGGAAGAACGCCGTTAAGATTACCCCCGCAGGTGCAACGCGCGCGTAATCGTTGAACTTGTTTATAAAAGGAGAGATAACAGGAAAGAATAATGAATTAATTATGCCGATGTGTTCGAAATAACAAATAGCGCAAGAAAAATCAAATTAATCAATATATGCGACTACAGAAATACATCATTAAGAAAAAAAAAATTAATAAATAGTCAATAGATTAATGGACAATTTTACGGGTTCTTTGAAAAAAATAAAAAAAATGAACGGTGCTGCAATAACATTATGAGAAATGATAACGTCTCTATTATTCATGTCTCATATTAATCTTGAAGAGAAATGTTTATTTTATTTAACTCCCATTCATAAAGAAGAAAGGGTTTTCCGTTTATATCTCGAAGCTTATCAATTATCAAACTTTTTTTCTTTAAACTAAAACGTCAGACATTAGATAAAGAAACATAAAAAAAACATGTTTAGTATATTTAAAGATAAAGAAAACAAAAGGAAAAAAAAAAAGAAAAGAAGAAAGAGGAAAAAAAAAGCTAAAACAAGGTTCTTATTAATTATTAATTTCTGAAAATCATTTAAAGACACCCATTTCGGTTTAGACACCCGACATTCCAATCGATAATTAATTTCGTCGCAGCAGCCACGTGTTATTGTCAGCGAATGCTTCGCAGCCGATAAACACTAGCTGTTACAAAGAAAGCGTAGAACACGATTACACCGTAACCGATCTTCGTAACGGCTTCACGAGGGCTTCGGTCGGTGCGCGGCTTATCACTGACACGCTTTCTCGCATCCTGAAATAATTCGCCAAGTATTATTACGTAAAACGTCATCAGCCGCGGTTACCGTCTTGGTCTCGTAAATGGGTCGCCGGCTAACGCGCGGAAGGCAAGCGGGGATGAAACGCGTAGCTTATCACACGAATTGTTTTGTTTCCCCGCGAAGACCGAACCGCGTATGCTTTACATTATCGCGAGAATGTGGAATAAACAAAAGCGACGGCACACTCCCGTGTTCCCCGATATCTCTCGTATCTCATGCGTCATACCGCCACTATTATGCGTAATAACATAATGCGTTAAAAATCTGGACGCGCGACGCACAAGCTCCGATTCGCCGTAGGACTTGAATTATTTAATAAACCTCGCCGGGACTCGGAAGAAAAAGAAAAAGAATATTAAATTAATTTTTTATTTGTTACTTAGTTACGGATAGACTAATTGTTACACGGTAATTAATTTTATATTTAACAAGTTGAGCACGTAAAAAGTTTTGCGTCACTGCCGCTCGCCGTAGGACTTGAATTATTTAATAAGCCTCGCCGGGACTCGAAAGAAAAAGATTATTAAATTAATTTTTTATTCGTTACTTAGATACGGATAGACTAATTATTACACGGTAATTAATTTTCTATTTAACATGTTGAGCATGTAAAGTCTTGCGTCACTGCCGCTCGCCGTATTGCGTAAATTCTAATTACGGACGCGAGTTACGTATGCACGAATGTGTATACGATACGTGAACGTTTCAGCTTAAACGAGAAGCTGTTAACGGGGTAACGCGTGCGGTTCACTGATTACATTTAATTTGATAGACTTTGATCGATATCTAAGAGAGAGAGAAAAAAATAAAATAAAAAAATTAACAGTTACTTCAGTCGCTTTTCTTGCTGACTGATCTATCGATTCGCAAATTACATCACGGTTCAACGTCAGTTTTCAATATGCGTAAGAATGTTATTGACTTTTTTTTTCTTTTCTTTTATGTTTTTAAAGACGACCGGTGTTTGCACGCACCTTTAACGAGGCAAAGTAATCAATTCAGTTCGTTTAAATATTGAGAAATGATTTTTGCATGCTTCCGCCCGTTGTTGCCACCGAGCGACCCATTCTCATAGAATTTAGTCATAAGCGCTTCCGCTCTCGCGGACTCGAAAACAAGGTCATTAGACAAGCTCGTTCATAACGCGAGCGTGCGTCGTACAATAAGCAATCGACGGTTCTGACAAATATGTTTTCGCATTTTCCGTTCGAGTGACGTTGAAAATCATGGCCGTGCGGCGATCGTGCTCTCGTCGATTTTCTCACGCCTAGATACGTTCATCGGTGTCAGTGGAACGGGGTTACGAGAAGGTGAAAAGGAAGCTGTCGCACGAGGAGAGCTTGTTTTTCATCTTTAGCCAAAAGAATTTTTTATCCCGTATTTTTTTTCCTTTTTTTATCTGTTTTTTTTTGTCTTATTTTTCTCTTATTTTTTTCTTATTTTTCTCTTATTTTTTTCTTAATTTTTTCTTTTCGAAATCAAGACGTTGCGACTATTCGCGGCCGAACTAAAAATGCCCCCAGCGCTTCATCCGCGACTATATTAATAAATCAGCTGATTCGAATGTTGAACATGACGCGAGAGATAAGAGATTACGGGATTCGCGCGTATAATCCCGTAAACACATCGGCAGCGAACGTACCGGAATTGACGGGCGTTTATTTCAGCGATAAGTATCGATAATCCCCCGAAAGTTATTTGCGCTCGAAGCTTATCTCGGCCCGCGGAGATAGGGGACGTAATTACGACGATGGTTATCAATGATTTGCCAATTACGTGGCCTGACAGTTTCTTGCCTGATAAAGGCGGCGATTAAAATTATATCGCGTGTCGCGCTTGTTGACGAAGCAGCGAAAAAGATTCGACGAGTCTCTCGCTCGGGATTGATAATTATATTGAATAAAAACTAATGCGGAGCTGTTCAATAAAATAATATCAAAATGACGTTCGATGGGAAACGTCTGGCGACTCTCGCGGTATTTTTCTTCGGCGTGTAAAATTTCGCGAGAAATCGAAATCTGCATCGGCGATGCGCACGATAGGATCGCCGCAAGCTGTTCGATTCTTTATCGAAGGACTAAGATTTAAAGTCCAAAGGACAGCCTGCTCTCCGTGCGAGTCGATCAGTCTTTTATTACCTGATTGGGAGAACCGTTGAGTGCCTATTGTTCACGCGTAATGACAAAGTCCGTACGTGCCTTCGACACTTTCCTGTGTCTTCGCGCGCGTGCCAAAGGCGTTTCGGCGCATCGGGCTTTAAAATTCATTTACGAAATCCTTAAGATACAGAGAGATATACATCGGATTATTCTTTGATCGCGTGCATTTCAGCGGACGCATCGATAAATTTGATAAGAGATTACTTTCACTTCGGGGAAACCGAAACGAATCGCCATTGTGTTACGAAGAAACGCATCTTCGCTAATTTTACGTATTAATTTTATTTATTCTTAATGGCCGGATTTTTTTATTTTTTCTTTTCTTTTTTTTTTTAATAAATAAAAATATATAATATATAATCTATCAGGTTGGCAGACTATCCGTGGTCCACGCAGTTGGATAAAAAAAAAGAAATAAAAATAAAATAAAACAACTTGCAGCACGTGAGATCATCGGAGTCTCAATTATCGCATTTAAATATCGTTCCATTGTTTAGAAACGTATCATTAAATACGAACGACTCTGTCCGTTATCCCGTCTCGCATTTTGATTCTTGCTCACCTCGGCTTTTTGATGTTAAAAAAAAAAAAAAAAAAAAAAGAAAAAGAGATAATAAGCCGGCTCGATAAATCGCTGGTTTTCCTTGATCTTCCGCGTTAGCGGACGATGATCGGCGTAGAAACCGAGCGGATTCACGTGATGCCCAGTTCCCGTTCGTTCGTATCGGTAACTATATAGTCGAGCTCGAGAGATATGGCGAACAAAGCAATGCTGTTCCCTATCTGTCGACTAAGAGCTGCCGTATCGGATTCGCTGACGCTTGCACTACCGTGCCAGGAAACCCTAGCATCAATCTGATAACCCGAACGCGGTCTGTTTGTTCGTCTCGCTCTTCTCGCTCGACGTTCGTCTCTCCTGGACGGTCCCGTATTACAACGTGACGCGAAACGCCAACGACGGAATTGAGAAATCCGAAATAATCGCTCTCGTATCAGCCGCGGAGGAGCGCGACTCCTCTTCTTTTTCGGCTCCAAGATCAAGCGCGCGCGGCCGACCAGCGCGCGTAAACATTTATGCGAACCCCTTTGATACAAATGCACCCGCTTATCTCGCCGAGATTCGCTCCGCTGCACGCGGAGCGGCAGCCGGACCCGCGTTACACACATCGCTCATTCGTAGATTATTCAAACGCAGACGCAGACGCGTAGAAATATTAATTAAAAATTAGATTCGATCACTTCCTCTCTCGTATTAAATCCGGGGTTCGTTGCTTTTCCGGATAGATTTTCTCGGTATCTGCCTCGTTGAGTCAATTTATTCGCAATTTCGTATTGAAAGAAGCACGGCGACGTTCGAATTCGATTTGATATCGGGGTATTCTCATTTTATTTTAAATAATCAATTTCTTCTGATAATAATTAAATGAGATGCCCCCTTGAATTTCACCGGGGAGCGTTTAATCGCGTCACTCAGCGATTATTTGCGGCAGATAATTTTCTTCGAGGATCACAGAGGATCACAAAAACGTTTTACGTTATCGTAAAGAATGTCGTATGGTCCGATTGAAAGATAACGCACGTGTAACGATATCTCTTCTCTCCCCGTTTATCGCTCATTATTTCTTTCGTAATCGACGCAGAAACGCCTTCGGGGTTTAGCTTGGAGCAAATGCCAGAGAGATAAAGGTATGGTCGTCATAGTGTTGCGTAAAATTTAATAAATTAATTGTACGCGGGGCGTCTCTGTGTTTTATCTGTTTATCGATTTATCATAGACGATATCGGCGATATTAAGGAAAAGAAAAAAAAGAAATAAAAGAAAAATAAGAGAAAGAGAAACAGTATATTTTGCATGTTCAAGTGTTTTGCGACATCGTTTCTAATTTGCACAACATCGACATCGGGATGATTTTGAAATTTACAGATTTTGTTCTCGGATGTTCGCGCCTCGTCGTTTTTATTAATTAAAAATTCTTAGAATAAAGATTTTTCGACGACACATCTGCGACGCTTCGATAGCGATATCTTATTAAGTCTTCATTAGAAAGAGTAATAAATAAATGCGAATATTTTATTAACGATAGAGAGTATCTGTTGACGTCGTTAATCAATCGAGGGTGAATCATAAATAATAGCATTTTCGTAACGATTGAAAATAAAAACAATCAAGATTGACACTGCGGCTGGAGAGATATGATTTTTTAATTGCGCTCATTTGTCAGATAGAAGAATTCTAGATAAGAGTTAACCTTGGTGAAGCATAAACCTTTTTCGCGATAAAAAAAAAAGAAAGAAAAAAGTTTGCGAGAACGTACATATGTAATTCCAACGTTGTTAAAGCTGCAAACGTAATTTGTTATAAATCTTATTTTTATCCAATTTTTTATCAGTTCCGATACTTATGCTAATCGGTATCTGCTAAATATGATCTTATCTATAACTTGATTAATCCCTTCATTGATTTATCATTGTTCTCAATTTTCGCTGCGAAAGAAATTATGATTATCGCGCGAATATTATTATAATATGTATATTTCAAACATGTGATATGTACATGCAGGTAAAGATATTTTTAATTATAATTAACACGCAAATTTACATACACGCGTATGTTTCTGTAACATGACGATAACAACCTTTGTTTATAGGAAGACATTTTTTAAATAGTTAATAGAAATGAAGTAAATTAAAAAAAAAAAAAAAAAAAAAAAAAATAAGTAGACTAAAAATATAAAATAATTATAAAGGCTGTTTAGCCGAGTGCCTATGGCACCAGTCTAGTGTCCGGAGGAGCGCGGGTAGACCGGGTTCGAATCCCGACATGGTTATTTTATTTAAATAAAAAAAAATAAAAAAAAAAAAGAAATTAATTCGCGTGACGTCACTAATGTCTCTGTGCCTAACTGAGAGTTGTATTCTGATGACTGAGTTAAGCAAGTTTTCTCGAGACTTGGCGAAAAAAAAAAAAAAAAAAAAAAAAAACAATTTTGCACGCTTAAAAATTAATTATTTCATGCAACGTTCGGTGTATGGTAAACGGTTACACTTGTTTAAGGACTGAGTTATTTAACTGTACTTAGGACTAGAATGTTTAAACGTGTAAGAAAAGGAGAATAAAAATATTAATTTTGCACGCTTTAAATTTTATCTATTATATATATAGATTAATTTTAAAGCGTACAATTTTTTTTTTTTTTTTTTTTTGTATGAAAGGGAGAAAAAAAATTAATTTTGCACGCTTTAAATTTAATCTATTATATATGTAAATTAATTTTAAAGCGTGCATTTTTTTTTTTTCCCCCTTCTTCTTCTTACAAGTTAATTTATGTGTAACACACCAACTTTTTATTTGTTCTAGTTGATGACAAACTAACAGTTTCTAATTTAAGCTTCTTCTTTTCTTTCAGGTGAAATGACGAGCAATGTATTACGTGTGGCAGGTGAAGCTCGACAACGCACACTTGGACCCTTCAGTCCATCCTTCAATGTACAAGAAATACTACTGGACAGCTTGCGAAAAGTGAGTAGAGCAAGAAATAACTACATTATAACGTTAAACATTTTTTTTTTAATATTAATACAGCACGTTACTTTGAAATTACTTTCGAAATAACAGTAGTTATACACAAGCCAAAAAAATCTTGATAAATTCGTAATAAAATAGATATATAATCCGTTACTTTTTTTTTACTATTAATTTGGTTCTAGTTTTTACCAGATGACGCACATATTCGTGTCAGTGGAAAATTACACATTTCTCTAACGCGTGTATATGATGGCAAAAACGTGATTGTATCTCAATTCAACTCGAAGGAAGATTTGTTACAGGTAATATACGTTAAATAAATATATTCATGTTAAAAATAAAAATTTCAAGTTGATTATTTTAACACAGTTTTTTTGCTTTCTCGAGAAATTATTATATTATTATATGCTTTCGCAGGCTCTTTTGGCTACTTCGTTTGTGCCAATATTTTCTGGTTTGTTGCCACCACGGTTCAACGGCATCAGGTACATGGATGGCGGTTTTAGCGATAATCTTCCTACGCTCGATGAAAATACTATTACCGTTAGTCCGTTCTGCGGAGAGAGCGATATCTGCCCGAGGGATATTTCGTCTCAACTTTTTCACGTACGTATTCTCACGTATAAATATACTTCTTCTCGTTAAAGAAACTGAAATAACTTTGTTGTAAAAACGAACGTGAGCTCATCCATTTTTTCTTTTTTTTTTTAAATAATAATTTATAAATATTTATGCACGTTTTTGTACTGTCTCTTTCCAGGTAAACGTCGCTAATACGAGTATAGAGCTTTCTAGACAAAATATATACAGATTCACGAAGATACTTTTTCCACCTAAGACGGAGGTAAAGCGAAAATATTAATTACACTTTTTGATTTTATATGATTTCGAATGTAAAAAAGAATCTCATTTTATGCACGTTTAAATTATAGATCCTCTCGAGTATGTGTAAGCAAGGTTTCGATGATGCATTACGCTTTTTACATCGTAATAATCTATTGAATTGCACGAGATGCCTCGCCGTTCAATCCACGTACATAGTTCAAGAAACGATCGACGATAGTATGGAGTACGATCCGGAATGTGTAGAATGTAAAATGCATAGACAGGTGAGAGTCTAAAATACCTTTAACAGTGACAATACTTTTTATAATTTAGTTGAAACATTTTTAGTAACGTTAGTTAATTTTTGAATTTTAAATTGCCCTTATTTTACATTTGTTTGATACTTTACATTAGGAAGCATTGGTAGCTAATATGCCTGAGACTGTGATGACAATATTCCAAGATGCTATAGATTCTGCCAATAAAGGACTTGTTAATTGGCTGTTTAAGCATCGTAGTATGAAGCTGCTATCGTTGTTGAGTTTGCCTTGCACGTTACCAGCAGATGTAATGTACGCAACAATCACAAAGTAAGTAACTATTAAAATATATGTGCATGTAAATTTGCATCATATACACGCTTCGTATAACAGTATTATTTTTATACAAATGCACTTGCACATATAAGTAATTAATATACTTAATGCTTTTCATTATTCTCATTAATTCGATGTATTGGATGTCACATGAAAAACTTTATCTTATTTATACTTTGTGAATAAAAAAAAAATTTAATTTATATTAAGCTGTCGTTATTATTCGTATTAAAATTAAGCTTAAAATTTTTCTTTTGGCTTTATTATTTTATGTTATTTTAACATTGTGTATAAATACTTAAAAAGAAATTTTAAATTAAAAAAAAAACGCAGCAGAAGAATTTTTTTATTTATTTAAATAGAAATTTCATTTTAAGTTTGTTTTATTATTTTTTATTACATTGCATTGCATGAGCAACAATTTCAACATTGATACATATCACATATTCAGTCAATTAGTGCACTTTCACGCATAATTACTGCTTGTGATACTGTATTTAATGTCATGCATGTCATTGGTAGTCTGATTGGTAACAAGATAGAAACTCGTTCCTTGGAATACAAAGTAGTCGGAAATGTTCTGCGTATCCCGCAACAGGCATATACTCGCAATAAGCACTTTATGCACTACCGGTAAGCATAAATTCTCAAATGTGGTGTTTTGTCTATTTTAAATACTACAGTGTGTACCTAGGAAATTATCAAAGCACTTATTGTTCGCAATCTTTTTAATTAGATTTACTTTTGACGTACATATTAATAGTCCTTACCATTTTTTTATAAAATTATTCTAATACACGCGCGAAATTTTATATTAATTTTTATGTTGCGGATTTTGTAAAGGTGTGACAGATAAAAAATTATTTTTATCTTTCGATAAACGGATATCCATTTGTGACATTTTCTTATACTTTGCAATTAATGAAAAATATATTCTTTTCTTATTTCAGATTCATCACAAGCATTCCGAAGCTACGACATAACTTAGTAGAATTAAGTAAATTTTTATTAGAACAATTGAGTATAATGTTCCCGAAGATCAACATCTATGCTGAGCCTTTACCTCAAACAATCAAGTGTTATTTCAATATTATGGAATATGATTCGAGTAAGTACATTTTTCTTCGATTTTTTTAAATAACTTGAAACAGCTTTAAATAGCGTTACGCGCGCGCTGTTTTTATTTTATTTTATTTGTGAGATTTTTATTTGCGAATGTTTGCAGATGCATATGCTGCAGAAACTATAGATGAAACGGATGCCATATACAAAAGACAAAAGAATTTGAATTTAACACTCCAATACAATGAATGGTAAGTAATTACAGTGAAAATAATTTTTTAGAATTACATTTAACATATTTTTTAATTAATGTTTTTATTGCTTTATGTTATAGCGAACAAACATGGAAAGATTCAAGAAAATCCAGCTGTGTAATAAATATGGGCGACTTTAAATCAGTAGATGATACTTTCGAAAATATTCTACAAGTAAGTAATAAGAATAATAAAAAGCTTGGAATTATGTAATCTTTGAATAATTGTAATAATAAATTTACATTAAATCTTATATTTAACTCTTGCTAGGCGACTTCAGATCAAGAGGCGGTAATATCATATTATTATATGGACGATAACAATAAAGTACAAGTGACAGAAATTTTCGATGTAACGGAATCAGAATCGCATACCCTTCTTTCCATGGATGAAGTCGACACTAATACGAAACTACAATTCGATGATTGGGATGAACCTGCATGGTTATCGCAGCATAAACTCAATGACGGTAATTAATTGAAATTTTTTAAATTAAAATTATTAACGTTACAGATTTCTGATTGATAGAATTTTAATATGAATTATTCAATGTTTTTAATTATCAATTAAACATATTTTTTAAATAATATGTACAGTAGCTACAGAATCCGATGAAAATCAACAAAGCATGGAAAATTTATCGGATCTCTCGTTAGAAGACGATATTCTTGATAGCGCAAATATATTCTCTGACCCAGAAAGCGAATGGGATGTAGAAAAGGACTTAAAGGAAGTGGAAATGTCTAAATCTCCAGACAGTCGGCCGGAAGTAGATCAACCATCCATAAGCTTGTCATAAAGATAAGTTAGTAACTTAAGAGAGAAAGGTAGATTATTTTTGTTAATCGAATTTCTATAATCATTATTTCGAATGGTAATGTAACTTCAATTTTAATCTTAATATTTAAACCAAAATATTCTAATCTGACCTCAATCATGCAATTATTTTACAAATATTTGTTTAAAAAAAGAATTTAGAAAAGAAATTTTAATCAAAACTTACTGCTTTCGCGCAGACATGTGCCTTACTTTATATTATTTTAATTCTTTGATCGGTATAAAAAATTTAATGCTGCAACGAAATACATATTTATTATAAATTATTATCTTAATCATAAAATAAAATGTATAGAAATGAGAAATATAAATTTACATATGCCATTGATTTATATAGCGTAATGTAGGTTTTTTTTTTAATATCATATTTGGTATATGCAGCATTTAAAATTAAATATTTTATTTAATATAAACACCTAACCTATATTCTATACTGAATGTTCTTGCAAGATGCAATTAAGATAAAACGTTGATTAAAAAGTACAGTTTGAATACATGCATTTAAACGTCTGTAATATAACAGCAACAGTATTTTATCGTGGTCCGAATTTGCTAGCTTGGATTTGAAAGTCCAACATTAATAACGAGGTGGTCCGAGTCGATACATTTTACACAGAGACTGATATATTGGTAATTAAAGATCACAATATCTCGAAATCACTAATATTTTTGACTCTAGCAAGACACTCATTTAGAATATTAATTTTTCGACAGTAAAAATATATATAAACATATTTTACGAATAAACAACTAAAAATAAAGGGTTAACATTACATTTTGCTTATAATTTATGAAAAATTACAGCTAACTTTTAGGATGTGCTGAATAAGTAAATGTTATAAAACTTGGGTTTGGAAATTATGTTTCCGAGCTATAAGATAATTTTTTTTTTTAAGTAAACATTTGTTGTTTAATATATTATAATTGATATGCATATGTCTATTGCTTACCTTTTATATATGTATATATATTGTATACATATATATAACATTTGTTTCAATACATTTCTTCAGGGAATGTGTATGTTTAAACAATGATTTTTAGACTTATGTTTACCGATTATATTAATTTACTTTGACTATTACTATTATTAGCTCCTAAACTTTAGCAGTAATTTTTTTATTCTATAATGTGATATGCAATATTTTCCTTTATTATATATGTCTGTCCTTTGTAAATTTATATTTGTTATATAATTATATTTTCTATAATTATGTATTAAGATATGTGATTAACAAGGATATCAATTCACAATTTCAATGAATATAAATATAAAATATCTTCATTATAGTTATTTATCGTCTGTTATGTATACATGTTTTGAATTAATTTTTTATATTTTTGACACGCATTTCTCTTCTATAGTCTACAAAGATAAGTAAAGAAAGAGTATACCAAGGCTCGGTTTCACCAACGCGAGTTAATGTAACCGGTCGGTTAACTTTCAGAGTTGCAACTAATGTTTTATAAAACTGATGTATTTTCGACATCAGTTTTATGTTCGAAAGCTGCAGCTCTGAAAGTAAATCGACCGATTAAATTAACTCGCATTGGTGAAACCGGGTCCAAATATCTCAAAAACTTCAAATGTAATTTATGCGATAATAATTACCTGTATCATAATTTTGCTATATTTATTTAAGACAAGTTGTTAAAGCGTTACGAACCTGAAGGTTGTGAAAATAGTTTTAGTCTAACATTTGAAATTATTGAGTGAGTACGTATTTTTTTATCATTTTTCTGTTAGTATTAATTATTGATGAATAATCGTAATACAGTTTTTATATTTTAAAATAGTATAATCTCGATGTTACAGAGATTGTTTATAATAGATAATTAAAACAAATCTTCTGTGATCGCATATAGCTGAGTTTAAATGTTAAAGATTATACGAAGATAATTGCGAGATTCTAATGGATAAAAAGGAGAAAGATGAATAAAAACTGGAATATTTATTACGTTTTTAATATAAAACAAATCGTATCATATATTTATGTATATACGTTATATGTACAATAACTGAAACCTTACCTAAAGTAACATTTTAAGGCGGACATGCACTTGAGGGGAAAAACATATTTATTGCACATATGGTTATAAATATTACGTATAATACTGATTTGGTAAAATATTAATATATTTTTTCACACATTTTTAAAAATATTTTTAGTTAACGTACGAATTATCCGATAAAATAAAATAAAAACCACGGCATATTGAAATGAACGATTCGAAAGAACGGCATAATTTACATCAAACTTCCATATGCAAAATAATTAAAATCTCATATCCACATTCATAATATAAAAATGCCTCATTACATTTCTTCTAGGCAGGCTTCAATTATTTCGACATGATCATTATCATTCATTTGAACATATTCAGGCGGGGTCTTCCCCCGGGGTAGACGTAGAATTTCGCTGAGCTTCAATTTGTGTCCTACTTTGAGAACTTCCTGCCGCGACAGCGACTTTATGCTGCGCAGCTAGGCATTGTTGTAACTGCTGAAACTAAAATCGACACATTAATTAATACGTTAAAAATAATTTCTTAAACAAATTTTTCTTATTTGAAACGCACTTGCTGTTGGGATAAAGTAGCCACCCCGAGACTTTGCGTTTGTTGGCTGCATTGGCCGGTAGAAGCCCTAGCATGCAAAGACTTTGTCAAAAGAGTTTGCTTATTAACAGGTACTACTTGGGAAGAAGGCGTCGTTTGCGATGCCATAAGCACAGGTTTCGTTGCGGCTGAGAAATAAATTTATATAGAATATCGCTGGCTGATAAACGCAAAGCACTATGTGAAAAGTTTTATCAGTTAATTTTTGTAAATGCCGATACGTTGTTGACTTACCCATTACAGGAGTTAATACTTGTTTATTACCAGACAATATCAATTGACTCGCTGTTACCGTTTTCGCAACTGTTACCAATTGATTCGATAAAACAGCAGATTTAACTTGATTCGATTGTACTTGACGAGTCATATGATTAAATCGCGGTCTTTGAGATCCAATAAGTTGGATTGCTTGTGCCCCCTAAGATCACACGTTACATAAATTAATATAAAATGTTTGGGAATTCATTTTTATATGAAATATAAATGTCAGCGTATTATATCTTTTAAATGGGTGGTTTAAAATATCCCGTATGAAAACTAGTAAAATATTAACCTGTGGAAGAGTCACTGCATTATTACTCCTAATATTTTGCTGTGACAATCCTTTTACTCCAGATGGTATTAATTGGGCTGAAATGTATATAATCAGTTATATAAAAAAAAGTACACAGAATATAATCGTATATTACCGATTGGTAAAGATAAATGAGCATTGGCAGGATTAGCGATCACTACTGTCGGCGTACTCCCAGCGATAGCTGTCGTAACGACTGTTGCAGCCACCATCTGAAATAACATATTTATATATTTAATAATAAAAAAATTAATAAATGAATAAATAAAAAATAAAGAAAAAATAAAACAATTAGTACTAACGCTTGACACTGTCGTGCAGGTATTCGTGGCAGACGATATAGGAAGGGAGACGATGACACCGGGTGTGACAGTGCCGCCGGTTGTTTGAGATACGTTTAATGACATCGTAATAGGTTGCGATAAGCCTGGAAACGATACCTGAAATAAATCGTATATTAATTAATTTTTCTTTTATTAGCTTGTATATATAAGAAAAATTGCTATTTTTAACAACCTGAACATTTTGTAAACTGTTGATAGAATTCGGTAGACTAGTGAGATTTACGCCTTGTAAATTCACATTGGTTGGCGATGGGCTGGTCATCGGACTCGCTGGCTGACTGCTTTGACTGGAAGAAGCGGTGAGCCGTTCAAGTAATGATGAAGTCGAATTCATTCCAGGTATCGGGTTATCAGCCGACGGCGTGCCTATTGTAAATGCATGTAAAAATATTATTAATAGAAGTAGAAAAAATTTAATATTTAAAAGAAAAATTATTTAAAATTATATTTTAATAATAATTCTGATACTTAAAATATTATATTATATAAAAATACCGGCAAGTAAAGCTGAAAGTCCCGGCATCGATAAACCAAGAGTCGATGTCGGATCTTGGACACGCGCGAGTCTCACAGTGGTTGTTTTCACTGGCTGTTGCTTGCAACTCAATTGTCCTGTTAAGGCGGAAGAGTTTAAGCTTACGCGTACCTGAAATTAAATAAGCAATATTAAATAATTATGTAATTTATATCAGAATAACGCATTATCAAATAATTGAATTTCTATTCGTTATATTTAATCGAAGTAAAAAGAATATTAAATGTAAACGTAAAACGCAAGATAAATTAATAATTAATTTAATTATTTATTAAACATACTTGACCAGTGGTGCTGGGCACGTTGATCACATTGCCATGACTAATAATTTTAGGTGGGATGGAAGTGTTAAGAGAGATCCTTTGGGGTTGAACCTTTCGTTGAGCTATATTTGCAGGAGTACTATTTAATAGACTAAGAATCGCAGTATTGTTGGACTTGTTTGTGGCTTGTGCATTGTTATTCATAGCTGCAGCCGCAGCATTAGCTACAACAAAATACGTAAAATATAATGCACAATTGTAAATTTACAAACGTATAAAGATTATATGATTAAAAGACGCAGAATATATATTTGCTCATTTAATTTCATGAAATGCACAATGTAAAACTCGTCCAATCTGCAGAAATAAAAATGCTTTATTTGATTGCAAACAAATAGAGATATAATATTTAATTTTATATATAAAAATTATGTAATTTTTATGAAGCAATAGCAAACCTGCAGCTTGTTGTTGGAATTGCTGTGCGGAGTTCATGAGGGAATTAACAAGAGCATTTATTGCCGGATTGTTCGAATGTTTCTTGAACGGTGGCTCATTATGGCTCTGACTTGCAGGTTCACTTATGCAGTTTTGTGTTCCCGCTTGTAATTGCGCTTGCTGTCAATTTTAAATAAAAAGAATTAATAAATTCACGATTAATTACAAAATATAAAGAAATAAATGTAAAGGTTTACCAAGACTGGAACATTAGCGGATGCTGTATTATTAATAGTACCAGCCGATTTTTGAAAGACCAGAATACCAGAACCGTTGCAAGTATTGTCCGCTACCGTCATCGCGGAGTTATCAATTTGCGCAGAAGTCGATGCGTTAAGGCCACCATTGGCCAAAGATTGCCCTGAGCTCAACGCGGTAATATCATTATGTTGAATAACTTGAGGCATGCTTGCTGAATCCACGCACGTAAGATTATTTTGTGCAGAGGTGGTGGTAGCTTCGGTCATCGCTTTCATTGAGGCTACTTGGCTAGCCAAATTAGTTAGTTGTCCTTGAGCTCGCGATAAAATCTGAAATAATGTACAGTTTGTTAAAAATTTCGCACAAATATTATAATATAGGAACCCGCATACATTTTTTTTTTTGCATTTCTATGCATCAATAAAGTATTATTTTTCTGGAAATTTTCCCATTCACATGAAAAAGAAAGCAACCATAATTCACAAACCTGTTGTGTTACATGCGGAGATTGAACTTGTTGCAACTGTTGAGCCGCTAATTGCGCCGCTTTTGCTTGTTGCGCCTATCAGAACAATAAAATTATTTAGTAAATATATAAAATAAAGTTATACATTGAATGAGAAAGAAAAGCATGTACGCTGAAAAGCAGATATTGCGTTTTACTGCGGTGACGGCAACTAGCTAACGCGACTTTAGTGTCGTGTGCGTCGAGTTTCACATGTGCCGCGTGTATATACCGCGCCGGCCGGATTGCCGAAGACTGATTTCCCCCCGTTCTCTCATTCCTTGCCTCTGCCGCCTAGAATTACGTATGCTAGCCGCTGTCGTCGCAGAAAACGCCATATGTCTTTCGATGTACCTGTTGATGTGCTCGTTGCATGGCAGGTGTACATGAAATACGAGGAGTTTGACCCGGAATAATATGTCTTATTTTCACATTTTTTCTACCCTCTTCTGTAAATATTTCTTTAAATTGTTGATAGTAATGATTAGCCACAGCTCTGGTACCCAATGTAAACCTAGGAAATTAATTAGATCAGTATTAAAATTTATTAGCAAGTTATGTTTTGCATTTTTTTTTTTTTTAATCTGTAGTAATAATGTAAACGCACCGGCAAGAAGAGCCATTTCTCTCTCCATCCCGATTCTTATCCATATAAAGTTCTCCTAGGTACTCGGAAGTAGCGGGCCTCTGTAGGATCGAAAGCTTTATATAATCCTTACTTTCTGCGGGTTCTAATATATATTCTTCTATAACTTGTGGCGAACAGTCTTTTGTTTCTCGTGGTCGCTCGTATAATTTCGCGAACCTAATCAAATCACATTGCTAATTAGTTTGGTGAAAATTTCATAGCACACAAATTATGAAAAAATAAAAAGTAAACTGCAAACAATATAGATAAAAATGTGGAAAAAAAAACGCAGGCTTTAATAAGAACCTTAAAACATCGGTCTGTTTAGGTGGAGGCAGCTCAGGAATTTTAAGAGAAGGCGGTGGACAGGCAGTATTGGTCGCTAATCCTCTTCTTTCCGCACGGAATTTCAACATTAAGTCATGTATTGTTTGTCCTTCTGGCTGGGCTAATTGCTCTAATTTTCTTTTTCGATTTACAGTGACCTAATAAACAAGTATCTCCGTGATATTCATGTTCAAATACGAGCAATGTAAGCGAAATATTACCTGAGAGAATTTTTTAGCTTGTCGCATAAGTTGATGATCGGTAAGCAATGATTTAGATTGCTTAATTCTTGTACTAGCTAAGGTAGGAATAGGATTTGGATCCAAGCACAAAGGACCTTGAGTAGCTGCCACTAAATGTGATTCCAACATTAATCGATCCTCATGGCTCCAATCTCCGTCACTTGTTAGTGTCGATACATCCGAAAGTACGCTCTATACATAAATAATTTATATTATAAATTACTTTTAATCTTCAGCCGTTGCCTTTTTAATGACAAAATCTCACCTGTGTGGTAGGTTTAAGAAGTACGTGATGAATTTCGGCTCTGTTATGAAGAAATGATCTCCGATAATCTCGAACTTCGGCAATTATACAGCCATCGTAAAATAAATGAGAGAAACTGCATTCTAGTTGTTCAGCTAGCATAGCTGGCAGTTGGCCATTATCTATGCACGAAAGTAGCTCACCCTGTTCGTAACCCATAAGTTGAGTCTCAGCTAATGAATTTTTATCATATTGATTCCCCTTATCACTATAAAAAAATTAAGATTTTTGTATTAATCTAAATTTTATAATTATGTTCGTCAATTATTACTAAATTTAAAAAATCAAGCGCTATCATTATTAATCAGTATTTTAGATATTTCAGAAAGATACATATTTGAAAACGAATTCTCACCTATTCCTTACAGCTAATGAGTATCCTTTATTACCAGCATATAGATTAACAATTAATGTGTTTAAACTTTCTCTTTGCACTAACCGCCCCAAAAGATCACACTCATTCTCAAGATTATTCTGTAACATTAAAAATAAAGCATCTTATTGTGCTCATATGTATAAAAATGCAAAGGCTATAACATTGCAATAAGTTTTTGTTAAAAGCAAGTAAAAATAATTAAGTGCTTGAAAAGTGAACATACCAAAACTGAATCTGGAGTTGCATGAGGAACTTTAGAAAGTTCTTCAAAATAAAGCCTGGTCAGTTTGGATTGGATACTATGCCTGGAGTGATTCTGTTCTTTTTTCTGGGAGGATAATGACTTATCTGATGTTAAGACCAATGAATTCTGACCTTGGGCATTCTTCCAACATCTGGATACTAGACCAATCATATCCTGCACAAGTAACAAAGTACAATAAATAAATATATAACGATAAAATAACAATTTTGTAGTTAAAATATAAAAATAATTTTTTTTTACAATTAATTAAGTTTTAGAAAAGAAAAAAAAATTTTTTACATTAAAGAATTATAGTTAAAAAATTCTCTCACACACCTGAGCCTGCTGACACGCATCTTCCAAACTACAGGCTGTACCAATCATTGTATCGTCTGACTACTGATACTTAATGTCATATCTGATGCGGTAATAATCGTTCATATTCTGAAAGATACTCATCAAGTTGTTATTCACGACACGGATTTATTTCAATACCTCAACATATTTTTATTACATAAATAATCATGCTTTATGCATATAAATGCCAAGTTTCTAGCAAAATAAATAGATATTTTTATTTACGAAATAAAAATTAAAAATAACCCGAAGAAATGAAATACAATTAAACGACGATCCGTCTCTAATGAAAATCTCTACACTAGTGAATCAAAATGTATGTTTACAAACTCACCATCGCGACGCATCTAATTTAGTAATCGTTACGAAACCTACACATCGGATGTCACATTCGTGAATTTATTCGCGGGCGGAAGATCCAAGAGATCGCAAGAGAAAAATTGCTTAATTTACTGTGCTCCCGCGGGACAGGTAGCTACGGACTATCGACACCGACCACCGCGTTAGTCACTTACCACCAGTCATTCGATCAAATCGATCACCGAGATCACCGAGAAGATCGGTAGCGCGCGTTCCGTCCCCGAGGTACCGCGGGATCTCTCGTGCTCGACGACGCTCAATCGACGCCTATCTCATCCGCGACGGGCGCGAGGGACGGGTCTACCGTTAGCGGGAGGTACGAACAATGAATAATCGAGGTCCGTTGTCACGCGGAAAATACAGTAGACGGAGGACGGGGGCGGCGACGCGCCAGTGCGGGTTAAGCGCCGTGGCGCAAGGCGAGGGGACGAGCGATGGCGCGAGACGAGCAAGAACGAAGGGAGAGAGGTTAGGTCCGACGGACTCGCGGTAAGCGCGCGGTGGCGGCGACGGTGTCGCGACGCGACGTGCGGACGCGCGCGTCGAACGCGGTGCCGCGCGGCGCCGCGACGCCGACGGCCGTGCGGGCGGCGGCACGGCGTGCAATTTCTCGTCGGCGCGAAACAGCGGACGGCGAACGCGACGTCGACTTCTCGGGCACGGCTCTGCGCGATCCTAACCTCATCTTCGCGCTCGCTCGCTCCCGTCACCCATGGGGTTTCGGTTCCGGCACGCGACGTTACCCTCGGCGTGCATGCGTGCGCCGTGCGTGCGTGTGCGTGCGTGCGTACGTGCTCGCGTGCATGCGTGCGTACGGACGGACGGACGGACGGACGGGTACGTCGCGACCGCTTTCTCCGCTCTCGTACCTAGTGTTCGACGTGAAGGGAGACACTTTGGTCGGTCACTGTTTGTTTCAGCGCGGCCAATATTTAGCCACAAACGTCATTCCGCGAAGAACACAGCGTAACCTACTACACAAACACAGCACGTACGACCATGAACTATGGAGAAGTCTTGCCGGATGGCGGACAACGTGGCCAGTTCGTAGTCCGCACTGCGAACGGTATCGTGCGTAATATCGGGGGGGGGACTTCGAGTTCCAAGTGTACTAGCTGCTCCTTTTCGGGTATGTTTCTTTCCGAAAATGGTAGCGTAATTTAGATAACGCAATCGTGCATGTTTGCGCGGAGTTATAATTTTATTCGCACGCGTTTCTGTGCATAAAATTAATGTAACATTACGCGCAATAACATATATTACTGAAAAGAAATATATGTCTGATTTATCGTCGATTTACACCGCGATGTGAATTTTGAAGTAAAGACAGTGGCGGCTTGTAGCGGATTCCGCCGAAGCTGAAACGGGCTTGTTTTTAACAGATTTTAGTTCCAAGTTAATACATCGCGAGCCGTCACAGGCTTTACTTAAAAATTAACCATTTTCACACTTGAATAAAAAATTAAAAAATTCATTTCCTTCGTAGTGCGAGTGAAGTCAGACAGACATTCTTCGGTACATGTTCGCAGGACGAAATCGCAGGATGTAGAATATTAATAAGAAGATCACTGAAGATGCCGGGGTTCATTTATAAAGCGTCAACTGGAGTTTTGACGATTGGGAAGAGGACAGCAGAGCCAAAAAAAGAAAAGCCATAGGTGAGTCGAACAGAGAAAAATCTTAAAGTACAATATGAACAGGAGGAGAGACCGAATCTTAAATTAATATTTCCTTGGCGATTTACGGATTCTTTTACAGTCAATGATCGGTTTCGGGCTCGGAGGACGAGTTCTCAACATAAAATAATACATAAAAAATTGTATAATAATATTTAAAAAGGATTTGTTTAATTTGTGTGTAATATATTTCATGATTAATTAATTAATGTACATTAAAAGGCAGATAAGGCGTTTGCTGCTGGGACGGCGGCAAGCATACGTAACTCTCTCTCTCCATCCCCTCCCTCGGCCGGCGAGAGTGGTGGGAAGTGTAGCAGGCCGCGTTCTCCCACAGTTCTCGGTTGACCGGTGCTCTGTAAAGCATCTACGCACGCGCTTCGAGTGAAATTCGACGTACACCACGGCAAGATTACGTACGCTAGCCGCCGCTCGTCGCAATAAACGGCATATCTGTCTTTCAGTCTACAGTCTATCGTCCACGGCGACGTCTCCCATCGTTCGCGGACCCAAAGTGATCGCATCGACTCATCAAAGGTATGCGAATATCAACGCAAAGTTAGCCATCCGATCGTCGCTTTTTTTCGCATCGAGTATGCGCGACGTGAATGTGTGCATTCAGGAGTGCAACCGCGAAGTGAACTCTTACACTTGATTGGATCATTCTCCTCCAATCAGGTGCAAGAGCTCGCCGAGACGTTGCGATTTTGAATGCTCTTGGTCATTCGTGTGAAGCACGCTCAGCGATCTGGTACGGTAGCGGGTTGATTGTTACAAAGTTGATCAGTGTCGTGTTATTTCGTAAAGGATCTCGTCTGTTTATAGATATGTACGATCGTGACGCAACGTGGAAATGTTCTGGTGGTGTATGTGCCTCGCTGGACGTGACGTCACCATGTACCGCAGCTAGAGGTCGGTCGCACGAGCTACGCAGGATGCTGATGGCGGGTAAGGCTCTCGTCGTTCGCTGTTGCGTCGACCAGTGTCGCGTTATCTCTTAAAAGATCTCGTCTGTTTATAGGCATGTACGATCGTGTCGCAACGTGGAAATGTTTCGGTGGTGTATGTGCCTCGCTGGACGTGACGTCACCATGTACCGCAGCTAGAGGTCGGTCGCACGAGCTACGCAAGATGCTGATGGCGGGTAAGGCTCTCGTCTTTTGCTGTTGCGTCGACCAGTGTCGCGTTATCTCTTAAAAGATCTCGTCTGTTTATAGGCATGTACGATCGTGTCGCAACGTGGAAATGTTTTGCTGGTGTACGTGCCTCGCTGGACGTGACGTCACCTTGTTCCGCAACTAGAGGTCGGTCGCACGAGCCACGGAGAGTGTTTATGGCAAGGATCTCGTCGTTCGCGGCTGCGAAGTGGCTGCATTTAATGCTCAAAAGTACGTATTACAAGTATTTTCTTTGTCCATAACTAAAATCTTGTTGAGACAGCTGGAATCTCGACATTTTCTAACCATGGTCGTTTTTCTTCTTTCTGTTTAGATTGAGAATCAGTAGCAGAGCCAAGACACGATCGTCGTCGATAATAATGATGGTGCAATCCGCCAATTCATCGAGCTTACATCGAGGGTACCGTTGAAATAAAGTGGTAAGTTTGTTACGTTATTTTTATATATGAATATGCCGTACAATGCCGCGCGATATATTTTAATATATAATTAGCCTACATGCGACTGTAGCTTTAATTTTATATTTTATTTTATGTCCGTAGTTTATACAAGTGTCTAGTGCCTAGAGGATGATCTACTTAACAGCTGGGACATCTTGAGAGGAGGAGGAGGCCCAGGAAGGGCGTCCTGCTTCAGCGGAGCAACGTTTTGGTGAGTATTATTTTTTATTGATTTAAAATTAATTATTTTTTGACATTTACCTGGATAGCTTTGTCATTGTAGTAAAAATTAAAATAAGAAATTTAATAATTAATAGAGAAATACATTTAATAATTTAGAAAAAATTTAATTGATTAAAAATTCCTTCTAAATAATAAATAACTTTAGTTTTTACTGTTTCAATGAAAAATTGATTAGAACCGTGTACTTTTTTTTTTTTTAATAATAGATTAATTAATTTAATGTCTCTACAATTTATGTGTTCTTTTTTATGTTACAGTGTCATCGCTAGTGTGTTGCTGAACTCCGCTGCTGCGCATCGAACCGGTGAGTAAGAAATATTTTATTACTTATTTCAGCATTGGCAGAAATTGTACAAGTCGTACAATGAGGAAAAGTCGTAATTATTAAAATTTAAAAAACAATACAAATCAATAAAATAATTAAAATGTTATTGACATTAACTTTCGCGGCGTGGAAGGAGTTTATCGTTCGTTTTATTGCGGGTGGGTTGATGAAAATATCAGTCTTGATTAGACTGACTGTTAACAAGCAGGTAGCATGTTGAGGTCGATTGAAGTTTCAAGCTCGATCGATTCGTTGCAGTAGGTCTGTCTAATTAGTAGTCTCAAAGTGAACGCATGTTCGAGTTGAGGGCCGTTAGGTGCGAATCAGACTATCCCGCTGGTTAAATCTTGACCGTGGATTAAACGAGCTCGTCTGCGACTTCCATTTATCCCCTTATTCTCGTTTCGACCCGTCATACGATTAAACGAGGCCGTGTCACCCAACTTTTACCCTATATGTATCTCGGCGTCGGTGCGAGAGAATTTTAAAGCAGCAATCTCGGTCTCGGGAATTCGTCGACAGCCTCTTTAGTCTCGTCATCTGGCTGTAGATTAGAAAAGACGACGATGAGCGCGATACATAATCGAGTCATATTATTTTTAATTAATTAATCTGAGCAAAAGTCTAATAACGTGCAGTTGTAATTAAATTAGACGAATGTAATTGTAAGCGTGCGTCGCACGTACGTTAATTCAACAATTTTGTACTTAAATCTCGTAAATCAATTCTTCTCAAGTATTCTTGGTAAAACAGTTGAGTCGGAGACCGCGGTGTTAATGTAAGCTTCTCCGGTTTCATCTTGGTACATAATACAGCTAAACTCACGATCCTACCTACATTTGCAACGCCACTGTATTCAGCTAGTTTAATCCTTTCGGCAGCGGCATCGTTGGAATGCGAAGTGGGTACTGAATGGCCGTGGTGTCAATCCACTAATGTGTCGATACCGGAACGTAGTAGACTCTAAATGTCAGGCTCTCATCCAAGCGTAATTACGGCAGAAGTAAATTGCACGGGCGGATACTGTTCGATTACACGATACAATAGATAAAATACTGCAAAATATACAAAGAAAAAGAACTTGTTGTTAGAGAAAGCAATATCTTAAAATAAAAATAGAAACCAGCGTAGCTGTATCTACTGTTGAACAGCGAGGAAAAAAGAAGTAGATAAAAAACAACAGAGCGTAGGTTATAAATAAGCGCAGGACATAAATTTGCCATAGAAAGATTCGATAGAAGCACAAAGCAACCTAGAATTCGAAAAAAGGGGGAAAAGTAAAAATGCATATTGCATCCGAAAGCGCGCAAAAAAAAAAAAAAAAAAGAAAAATGAGGGAAGAAAGATGAAAGAAAATCAATAAGATAAAAAAACGTTCTTTATTACTTTTTCTTAATACAAATATGATAATATAGTTCAATCATATAATAGAATTTTAATATAATGTAATAATAATATTGATAACTAGGAGACTGGGTTAAAATTGCCGTCTTTATTGATTTCGCGGCGCGGTGCAATTCTATATTTTACGCGATTCGGTTATTTCTAAAAGTCGGTTTAACGCGCTACGGTTGAATCCGTCGGTTTTTTTAGGGCCGTCCGGTCGAACATTGTTTCCCCGTTTCTCTTTCCTTCTTTTTCTCTCGGCTTTCTTTTCTTCTTCTCTTACCCCTCCCCTCTCTTTCTTATTCTCTTTCCGTTATTCGCTTGTTTTTTCTCGCTTTATATATATATATATATATGTGTACGTATACGTGCGTATATATGTATGTAGATATAATAGGGCGGTTGTAAGCCGCTGATAAATCGCCGAACAAGAGGTCGTGCGAATTCGCATCGACCTTCCGCTTTCGCGCTTTGCGAGGACCCGCGGCCCGTTTGCAAGAGCGAAGCCTCCGGGGGCAAACAAGACGTGTGCAAGTCTCGAGGGTGGCGGTGGTCGGCAGCTTTGCAAGGTGCTCGTAGTTCGGGGGTGCGCCGGCGGTCAGGTAGCGGAGCTGGTGCACTCGCGGGGGGGTTGGTGGGAACGGGAGCGAGCTCGTGAAAATCCATGGTGGGGGTCCTCGCAAGCCGCGAACCAGCAGTGCGTCGCGACTCCACCTGCCACGCGGTTGTCTATCAATCCTCTTTCTATCTCGTCGGGTATCCTCCTCGTACCTTGTCGTAACAATCAGTGACCGGCTCGTAAACCGTAAATTCGACACACTCTCACCTCTCTCCACTCTTCTTCTCTCATCTGTTTTCCCGTTTCTCTTTCCTTCTTTTTCTCTCGGCTTTCTTTTCTTCTTCTCTTACCCCTCCCCTCTCTTTCTTATTCTCTTTCCGTTATTCGCTTGTTCTTTCTCGCTTTATATATATATATGTGTACGTATACGTGCGTATATATGTATGTAGATATAATTTTCTTTCGATAAGTCACCCCATCTTCCATCTCTGAACGTTTCGCTATTATTTGGCCCGCCGTTGTCGCGCCATTAAAGTCACGACGTTCTGCCTTTCGGTCTCCGGTAGCGCGCGTTTAATCGCAAAGACCATTTACGTGACCGTTGGTCTCGATCGATCATCATGACACGCAGCGAGACGCCGTGTGCCGTTTGAGTGTATCCCCGAGATGTTGTCCGTGAAAACGTGCATCCGCGCCAAGTGAACGTTGGTGCCCCTCGAACGGCGAAACCGCGGCCGGTCCGCGTTTCCCTCGGGCGGCGCACCGTCACTCCATTTCCGTAAGTATTTCTACTTTTGCAAAATTTCCCGTATCCCGCTCGCATCGCTGCGTCAAAAACGCGCCCACTCCCCCTCGATTTTTCGATCCGAGCCTTAACCCCCGGGCTGGAAAAAAAATCTCGCGGCGGCTACGTTTCCGACTTAAGGCTACGTTAAATTTCATCGTCGGAGCAGTGAAACTTTGCCCTTCCCGTGCGTTCGAAAGGAGGCGACCTGGTGCCGCTGGTACCCGGCTGGTCCCTGACGTTAAAAGCACCTTGCAGTCGATAACTCATTTCGGAAAGCGTCGCAGTGAACTCGCATTCGATTGATTTTACGAGCGTCAGTATCGGTGTTTCAATTTTCCTCGACGTGCCCGATACCGGAAGATCGCCGCGGCTGTAGATTCTATGCGTCGCGGCAATAAATTCGACGTCCCGTTCTTAACTACCGCCTCGCTTTCCGTACGTATCGCGTTAGCGTTATTGCGGGAGACAGAAATTCTTTCCGGTACGCCGAGTTCCTTTGCGTTACGCCGTCACGAAGCGGTGTAGATCGTTATACTTAGGCTTATCGAAAAGTAAGATTACGTGTTGGTGCGCCACAATCGTAAAATTTATCGCGCTCGTTGAGCGGAATTAATTTGCCGCCACCGGCAAAATCTATTATTTGCGCGGAGACATTATTTGCGATGACATTCGACGACAGAACTTTATTACATTCGAAAACTTCATTACAAGATGCGCTCTTGATTAATGGACTTGGATCAGATAATCTTATCATTTGCCGTAGCGAGCACCTCGATAATAACTTTTACATATGTGCACATTTCGTGCGCTTCATTCTTTCATTTCGATTAAATGTCGCTGGGAAAAAATTTGGACTTGGACTTGCTAAAATACTTTATAATGAAACGAGATAAAAGTTAGCAAAAAATCGCCGAAAATTTCTTGCCGATCGTTACGTTTTCCGAGCAATTAAACTCGATTCTTACTGAAATATTGGGTTATCAATTTAACAGATTAACTGATTAAACGCGTTTCAGGGAAAAACGTGATTTCGCGAGCCGTGATTCGAAGCAGTTAACTTTTATAGGGTATCGTGATTTTGAGAACTCTCGGCTTTTTTTTTTTTTCCTTTTTCTTTTTTATTAACACAACACATATTATGTAAAGAAGAAGTTAGCTCGTTTAAGAGGGCCGCTTATCGGAAAAGTAGACTAACCGACGTTTCTGAAGGAGGAACTCTCGATAGTATCGGCCGATACCCATGGCGACATACATATTCTCACTTTAATGGAGCGTGTCGCCGAGATAAGAACGGCTATTTCACTTTACATTCGGTGACCAGGCCGCGAATCAATTTTTTTTTTCCTCTTTGCGAGCGCCGCTGATTACATCGAACCGCCTTCATATTCGCGAACAACAAATCGATCGATAGTTTACGCCCATCAGGTGCCCTTTTATAACGTATTTATTTTAGAAAAAAAAAAAAAAGAAGAAAATAGGAAAAAAAAAATAAAAAAGAGGGAAAAAGAATTCTTACCTTGCCGATGATTTCGCCGCGCGCATAAATTATCAGCTCGAACAGGGCAAGATCTCGGGTTTTGTTTGAGTCATAATATATTCATGGAATTAGGGCTTATCTACGTCGCGCTATCTCGGTGATATTTTATCTATCCGTTGTTCCGACTCGTCCGTCAAGTAAAGTTATCGTTGTACAGTCTCCGGGAGTCGGGAAAGCTCGAGATAGCCAGGAATACTGTCAGGAACTGTTGATGCTTAAACAGAATGTTGTATAATTGACGTAGACACCCTTTTGCCCTTTGCAATATTTCGAGTCAAGTTTCCTTACGGCTCTTACAACGCCGGGAGAGAGAAGAGAGAAGCTTTATCCTTTATCTCTTTCAGTCTCGATATTCGGATATTCACATTATTGGGCCAATTAAGTAATTGCGCCCTGTCGAAATTGATTTCGCTTCGAATCGAGTAATACACGAGTCATTAATATTCGTCACTTTTTAACAAGCTCGAAGATTGTTAATTAACATTTTTATGTGCCGCGGCATTTTAACGGGGAGAAATCAATCGCGAGAATCGCAGCAAACAATGTGCATTAATTTTTTTTAATAAGTTTAGTGCAATTTGCACTTGGAGCGCGAATGGAAATGAAGCGATGCGATGTTAAACAAGCGACGCCGCTTACGAGAGCTTATAAAACGCTATCTCTTTAATTATAAATTTATATACTGTCGTTTTTCGTTTAATGCTGCTTTAAATGAGCCATAATCGTGGCGGAAACTGCGCCAAAATTCCGTTTACAGTTTTGCACCTTAATTGTACCTTGTAATACAAGACCATCCTACGAAGCATCGTTATTTCAACGCGTTCCCGAAAATCAAACTTCGCCATCGCGGTGTCGGTGCTCGGTTCGTCTTTTTTCGAGATCCGTTTAATACAATCTACATCCGGGATGCTCTCGTGTCTTCGCGACGGGGGAGGATACCTAATTCGAACTCGCTCATCCGCACGCGATCCCGTCGCGAGCTCGCCGGGCTGCTTTCCGGCGGAGCGATTTCGCCGCCGCGCGCGAACGAGCGGCGGGTGCACACCTTGCGGCTCGCGCGGCTATGTAAAACCGCGTATCGATTGCGAAACGCGATGTACAACCCCATATTCCGTTCCATTCCATTTGTAGCGCGGGCGGACGGATCGGGCCGGCAATTAAGCGAAGTAGCTCAATTGTTCCGGCCGTTCTCGGTGACAGCTTCGCGCTGTCGATAACGCTCTATAATGCTAGGCGGAGGTCTAAAATATATGTTGCACGCGCATGCCGCCGACACGTATAGACGAACCCGGCGTGTGTCGGAAGTTAACGCGCGAATGTCACGGCTGATGGATGACAAAGTAGAGTAAGACTCGGCGCTACCGCTACACTCCGTAATAATGGATCTCCCAATCGATGCCGCGAAATACGTAAACGTGCTCGATTTATTTATTATTACCCCAGGGTAGAGAAGCCCCCTCGTGCATAGTATTAAATTCCGAACGACTCCGGGAGGAAAGAAGCTTATCGTTTACCGTAATTCTTCAATCCGCAGCCTTACATTATCTGGATTAATTCCGAGGTAGAAATTTCGTTCGAAACGTCGGGCGAAGTCAAAGCGCCGCGACAAGTTTGGCCTAATCGTCCCGCCGTTTCCATCAACTCGTAGGAGACATAAGCAATCGTTAAGCTTCGAGTGACATTAAGTTCCTCACGATTGGCGGAAGCTAACGAGCCCGCGAGGTTCTTCCGTTCGGAGGCGAAATTTTCGTTTCGCGCGGCGCGAAATGTCTCGAAGCCAAAATTACGTCGCGTCGGTGGTTGGTAAATAGCATTAGCAAACTAGGAGCGCCGCGAGTTCAAAGACGAAGACTACGCGAAGGTATTGTTGCGACGGGCTAATTTGCATTTCTACGACTTCCACGTTTACGAGTCGCGCTAAACTACGCAATCGAGGTGAACGCGTTTAGTAAACGCCGTTCAGCGACACGGGCAGGGCTGCCGCTGATGTACGACAAGCGCATAAATAAATACAGACGCAATCTAACCGGCGTTGTTTGATAAAACTTACATATCGCCGCTACGGAGTTAGTAATAATTGCTATTTCGATGTGGCATTCGAGCTAAAGTCGTCGGAATATTAATAGGAAAGTTAGGAAGCGATGTACGTCTGACGACAGTGCAGAATAATACTATACATATAATGACAGCGAAGTAGGAGAGAGTGGGACTAATTATGAATGTAATTACTTGACGTATCGTATTTTATTTTTTTTTTTTTCTACATTATATCAGAATTAATCGTCGAAACGTAATCGGCTTTAAATATCTTTCCGTGCTGGGTCGCATTAGTCGAGCTCGCTCCAGCTCGATCTTTAAGTTAGATTCCCTTAACAGACCCTATTAAATACACTCGGCGATTACTTGTATTGACACGAACGAACCTGCTCAGGTCAGTTAAACGCCGGCGCGTATCTCGGTTTCCGAATTACATCGCTTCGGGGGTTCTAACCGCGGACCGCGGAGATGCGTTCTTTATCACGCGCGGAGGGCAGAACCGCGAAGCGCACCTGCCTCGGGTCGAGCCGAATAAATCCCGATTTTTCTGCCGCTCAGGTGATCGAATGGATGTTACTTTCAATTCTCGGGCGAGGGTGCCCGATATCCCGCCGCTGTCGAAACGTTTCTTGCCCGCACCCTTCGGCGCTTTCGCTACTGTCTGTCTGAATATGCCCGGCTATCCCTTGCGCGATTTTAAGGCCGGGCACGAAAGCCATTTGTAGTCAATATTTATGTAGGTCAGATATGTCTCGGCTTCTCTCCCGACGACGTGGGATCTTCATTAGATCTCGTCGCTACACAGGTCCCCTTGATAAGCGCGTTTGGCAAGGAGGGTTGATTAATACCGAGCTACGCTTTCGGATTTCCGTTCGTCGTTGACCCGGAACAAGGCGCCGGCGCGCTTTTTTAATTTTTTAATTTTTTTTTTTATTTTTCACTGCCTTAGAAAACGGAATCGAAATCGACGCGCGCGCGGTTCGATTGATTTATATTTCGCGAGAGCGATTTTCGCCGAGGAATTTATATTCGAAAATTACGATGCAATACTGCGCTTACACACGTTCGGCATAAATTCTGCATACACGTAAAGTAGTAAATGACACGATGGTGCTGCGTGACTGCCGATGGAGGTCACTTTATATGTACATTCGCTACGAGACTCATGCAACAAATAGGAGTCGCTGTACCACGGAAGGGAGTGTTTTGAGAATACGCTTTGCTCGGGGGGTGTTTCACACGCACAGATCATATTGAACATTAACGTAGCGCACTGGCGTTCTCGCATGCACCATATACGCGACACGATACAGCTACTGTTTTATTCAATACGGCGTTTTATCTTCGTATCCCGAAATCGACGTGAAAGGGAGGAGAGATTGTGACAATTGTCGCAACGCTCGCGTATTGTACACTCGAGCGATTGAACATTTATTTCCCTCTTACCGAGTCGATAGTACTTAGCGATTGAATATGCTTCTCGCGAGTTGAACTCGGAGAAAGCCGGGCGATAAAACTGAACTTTTTACTTAGCTTCAAAGAAACCCTCCGCTTCACCTGAATTTTATTTCAAGACTAGTAGAAAGTAATGCGTCAACTTCCTGTCTATTTTCTGCTGCTGAAATTTAATATTGTAACAAATTTATACACGGTCTTTATTTTATTTTATTTTATTTTTTTTTTTTTCTTTAACGCAGTATTTGATTTATGTCGAAACGTAACGTCGAGAAAACAAAAATAGTATAATAAATCTTTAGCGAGACTGATTCATTTCTCTCTCATCGAGTTTAGCCTAGTGTCGACTAGGTGTATTTAAGTAACAATCGCGCTTTCGCGCTGTGTAAAAACAATTCGAAAGCTCTATTATTTTCAGCCAATTCGCTGGAGTTACGTTAAACGCGATTCCCTATGATTTGCTTCTAAATATACATCGGTGTAATTACGCTGATTAATTAAACGACGCAACGCCAGAAATAGCCTATTCGCAGTTGCAAGCACGAGTAAAATAAAAAGGTGCGAGATATTGTTTAAAAGCCGTTATCGCGAGGCTCCTTTTCGGTTCAAAACTATTTTTTTCATTCAATTTCAACGTTTACTTTAAAGAATTTTTTTTATTTTTATTAAAACTTTTATATTCTTTTTTTTATTTGTACATCGATATATCGTTTATTCGAATTACATTTCGCGCCTTTGCATGGTTTACTCTTGGTACAGGCATGCCATCTGGCAATTATCTAGAGAGCCTGTGGGGTTTAATTTATATATAAAAATATACCGTACGACCAACAGCGGGCCAGGACCGGTGACGGCGCTAGGTCCGTAAGCCTCCGTGTACCGTGGCGCGCGCTTGCGACGGTCTCGACGCACTCCCGCGTGTGTGAGAGCTGCGGCCTGATACCTTGCGTGTACCGCCGGGCAGCCGGCCGGGCGACCGAGGGTTTGACGGCGTGCCGTGTTACACGCGACGCGTCAGACACCGCAACCTTTATCGTATCTCGAATGCGCTTTGTATTGCAAAACGCTGCGAACGCAGCATGCCGAGTATTTGAATTTAGAACTCGCAGATTTGTATATACATACAGGGTGTCTCAGTCCATGTGTAAAATCCTATACAGATAGGTAGGTCTTAGGAGATAAATAAAAAGTTATTTAACATTTTGTAAAATTCTCAATTGTTATTGAGAAAAAAATTAATTTGTCTAGCGCAAGAGCGACAAGGAAGCTGCGGGCAAGTGAGCGCGACAGGCGATTGGCGCCGTCGCCTATCGCGCTCACTCACCTATAGCTTCCTTGTCCTCTTGCGCTAGACAAATTAATTTTTTTTTTAATAAGTATTGAAAATTTTTCAAAACGTTAAAGAACTTTTTTATTTATCTCCCTAAGACCTACCTATCTGTATAGGATTTTACACATGGGCTGAGACACCCTGTATATTCGACATGGTTTTGCACGTGCATTATTTTTATTTCACGGAACGGCGATCAAAGCGCCGCATATTAAAACATAACTGCGCGAATGCGCGGCACAAAACGTTTCTGAAATATTTAGCTCTGCATAAATTCCGCGGGTCACGCGTGATGCGGGAGCTACTTATTTTCACGATTGATTTTCTTCCTGTTTATCTCGGGGGGTGGGAACGCTTCGAAGTTCGCGTTCGCGCGATCACGTACGAGGTGGAAGAACGTCCGTAACGTCGTTAAGAGCACGAATGGCGTGAGGCACATGTGCGCGAAAATCTGCGCCATAACTTTCGGCAGCGGTGAAATATCTCTCGCGGTTCCGCGGCGCATTTGTCGACTCGCGTAACCGCCGGTGCATCCTTTTGCGTCCGCGTTACCGCAATTTCGCCTCACACGGTTGATCTCGACTTCGGCACTCCCTTCGGCGGTATCGGATTTCGAGCTGAAAAATCGCGCGATATTTTTATACCAAGAGGGGTAAATCGCTGATTTCACGGTCGCTGTACAAATTATCCCGGGATGTTATCCGGAAGGGCGTAAATATCTGCGCGAGGGGCGATTTGTTCGTGGCGTTATTCGAAATCGATCCCGGCAATGTTTCTCGAGCTTACTTTTATACCGACGAAAAGTCCATTTTACTAATGGAGTATTTAATAAATGAGACGGTACGTTAACTGAGGCAGAAATCTTGCTTTTTAGAATCTCATATATTATTTAATTCTTTTACTGTCTCATTGTAGACATATCGCCTTGTTGCATCGACCTATTTAACTCGCACATAAAAAGAAGGGAAAATAAAAAATAAAAAAAATTAAAAAAGAAACACTTTAATTGTTCATTTAAATTGTATTCAGTGTTAACTTTTACAAATACGCTTGAATGTAAAATAGCTTTCATATTTTTACAACCGCGTACCGTTTGATTATACGCGGGACGATTGATCGGTCTTCGATCGAGCTGTCTGTTTTCTACCTTCTAACCCTGACGATAGCGAGAGCGGTATCCGAGTTATAAGACGTTGAACAGGAATCGATAGCCTCTTTCGGTCGCGGGTGATAGCTATCAAATACCGGAATGCACCGCGCACCGAGATTCAAAGTAGATTCCTTTCCTCGGGGCGACACACGCTAAGTTTATTTGCCTCGCTGAATTATTTATCGCGCTCTCGTGTCCCGGCAGCACGTTAATGTCTCTCTCTCTCTCTTTCCCTCGCTACCTCTCGGACTTAATAATTTATCGCGACCGTTCGCGACAACTAGATGCCGATGATAAGGCTCGATGCCGCGGAGTCGCAGCGTCGGTCTCGAACGAACGGGACTCGAAGGATCCTTTCGCTCGTTCCTGCCACCTAAATTAGGCGCTCCAGGATTAATACGATTCATCACCCGCTGCGAGAAGTACGTTTCGTCCTGAGGCCACCTTTCAATAAGCGACGAGGGAAATTGAAATTATCCCTGCGGGGTAACGCAATTTCTCCGCCTGCTTCTTCTCGGTCCCTTCCCCCCTTTTCGAATTAACGAATTTTGTCGGAAGTCCCGCCGACCCGTTCCGCTCGCGTATTATACACGTTCGCGTTATCGCGAGGATGATAATTTGCCTGGTTCCATTTGCGACCTCGCCCGAGGGGCAGATACGGCGAAATCACGCCGGTATAACGCGCGTAGCCCGGGCCTGCTCTTATGAATTTACGAGCGGCCGGCTCGATAAAGAGACACCTGTCAAATTCCGCGTCAGTGTCGAACGAGCCCCATCAATCCTCCGTCGCTTGTACCCTTTTTTCTATATCCCCGCGGTAAATAGAAGAGCGATAGAAACATCCATCTTCTTGTCCCGTCGCGTTTTGTCTCGTCTCTTAATTATTCCGCAACGTGTATACAGGGTGTCCAAAACAAAGATATAACGATCGCGCTCGCAATTGAATTGATCAAAATTACGAACAAATTTTTTTTACTTTTTATTTATTTTTAATACATTTTGCCATCATTTCCGCACCACCTTGCGGTAGATGGCATGGCGCGTTTTTTTTATAGTGGTATCCCCGGGAGGCCTAGTCCACTCTTAAAAATTTAATCTAACATTTGTTCAAAATGTCCCCCTCTTTGTCGTACGCACATATTGGCTCTTCGATAAACATCTCTTGTTGCGTGCTGTACCATGTCCGGCGAAATGGTCGCAAAAGCCGCAACAATGGCTTCCCGGACTTCATCTACTGTGCCATTTCGCCGTGGCTCGACCAAATTTTTTACGTGTCCCCATAAAAAAAAATCAAGGACGGTTAAATCAGGTGATCGCGGCGGCCAGGCAATTGGACCACCGCGACCTATCCATTTGTCGGGAAACCGCTCGTTTAATTCTTCCCGCACTATAGCACTCGAATGCGCCGGTGCTCCGTCATGTTGAAAAATCATATTTCTTCTTATTTGAAGCGGCACATCTTCAAGAAGTGCATATAATTCATTTTTAAAAAAATTTTTATATGCGATTCCGGTTAATCTATGTGGGAAAAAATATGGACCGATCTGGAAATAATGAAAGGAAATATTTCAGTTACAAAATAATAAAATAATTTTTTCTATTTACAACTTACCACTTGATTTCCGATGACTCCAGCCCATACATTTATACTCCACCGATATTGGAATGATCCCTGACGAATGGCATGCGGATTTTCGTCTGCCCAAATTAACCGATTCCGCGAGTTAAAAATGCCATTCGGCGTGAATGTGGATTCGTCTGTCCATAATATTTTGTCACAAAATGACATGTTTTGCCGACATTGTGCAATAAATCCTGCAAAAAAATTTACGCGATGCATGTATTCCCCTTGAAACGTACGATCTACATATTCGTACGGCGCGACGTAATCGCCGACGTTGCGTCGTCGTCGCCAATGCGGTTTACCTAATTTCCATGAGCACACGCGATAGGGTGGGCAAAGCTTAATTAGACGGCGCCCGGTTTTTTTTATATGAAAGCAAGTGCGTGCGCCCGATGCGTACCATCGCACGACCGTTTCACGGAGAGCGACGTCGGCCGGCTAGTTAACCGCGCGGAACGACGTAATCGAACGGCTATAAATGTTGTAATCGACGTGGAATATAACGAGGGACCTTGTACCCCCGAGGAAAGTAGGCGATATATGCAAATGCGCTGGGAGGGGAGGGAGGTCTATGCCGCTACGGATGTGGGCCGTGCACAAATGCAGTTTCCACGGAACAGAGTAGGCCGCCGTGTCGTTACCCGAACCCACAAAGAGAAAAAAAAAAAAGTAACGCTTCACATGAGGGCAAATAGATCTCTTTGTCGATCGCGGCTCTTTAACCTTTTTTTTTTTTTCTTCTTTTTTTTTTAATTACCTGCGAAATTACTGGAATTTGTTTTACCCTTTCGAGAGCAAATCTGCGCGAGCCGGGTATTGTCGGGGCGTCGTGGAAATAAAAATAGAAAGGCGGAATATCCGTTTCCAAGGATGGAGCGTCTGTGTGCGATATAGATTTAAATATATGTATACACGTATGAAGCACGAGCGGCAAGTATATTTATCGGTCAGCCTGAGGAGAGGAGTTAAATTCCACGGGGCGTATAGATCTTTTTATTTTTACGGTAAAATAAAGAAGCAATGATTTTTTATAACTTCTTTTATATTTTAAGAATCGCTAGACTCGCACGTTTGCTTTCTTACGGTGAATGAGAATATGAGCGATGCTCCGTCTCGGAATATCGTGCCGCGGAATGGGATTTGCGAGTCGTAACGCGCAGGGGAATAGGCATTATTTACAACGTGACCGCTTTGCTCGATGATTGCATTATTGAACAATCTCGTTTTTTTTTTTTTTAACCAGCGCAAAGAATTTGTAGAAGGATTGATCAATACGTCGCGAAACGCGGAGGACGTATCTCGAGAGAGAAATCCAGGAAAATATTCGTCCGGTCGTTTTACGAGCCTCGTAACAGCTCGATGCAGCTTGATTTATATCTTTCGAACGATTGTACGCAGCGCCTTTTTTTTTAATCTCGTCGCGAAGGGGGAACGATTCGCGTACGGTAGATATCGCTGATTACGCGGATCCGTCAATCATGCGAAAACGATATGTTTTATTAGGAGAAACGGTCAAGGTTACGACTCGGTATCGCCGATATCTCGGCGAGTAGAGCGGGTCACCTATGAATAAACGCTCGAATTTTGGCCCCATCGCGTTTTATTTCCGTCGACGCTTCCACCTTTTAAAGCATCCACTCGCGAGAGAGCTGCCGGATACATTATGCAAAAACTTGGGAGTTAATTCGGTATTATTAGTGTTACAATAGCGCCTCTTCTCGAGCGGTCTGATTAAAATATTCAGCGGGAGAAAGACGGGGAGCGCCTGATTCGTCTCCGGTTGGACAATCGCCGTTTAGCTCGTGTAACGTAAATGAAATTAAACCTTTCTTCTACCTCGCGGGCATTAGCGACGCCGATTCCTTCTCCTCCGTAATTACTTAGGAAATTAACACGAAATGTATTCACGTTAATTTTACCGCGTCCTACGATCCGCGTATTAAGAATGAAATGGCTTTCACTTTGACAATTCGTTCGAGGCACCTTTGATCTTATACATATACGTATATACGTATATGTTTTTAGGAATGTAACAAAATACATCATACTTATTATGCATGTACATATATTTTACGTGCGTTGCGGAGGGCTCTCTGAAACCTAAAAAAAATTCTAAAAATAAAAAAAAAAAGTAGAAAAAAAAATTTGGGAGTATTTTCGACCGAAACACGTGGCTTCTCTGACGTTACAGTGAAATATACGCGGTTAGCCTATATTTGCATTCACACAAATATGCATTGAGGTAAAAAGTCATGCAACAGAGATTCGAAATATCTTGATGCGATTTTGGAAAAGCGACAACTTTGGTTGATCCAATGTACATACTTTTGGATCGTACGTCAATCGTTGGCTAGCTGACATTATTTTTTCTTCTTTTTTTTACAACTTTTCAAATACGCGATCATTTAGGTAGAGGCTGACTTTGTACTGATTGAATTTTTTTCGGGTACAAAACGAACGTCGTTGCCGCACGAAAAATACAGTTTCGGTACTCGTGTGCATTTTTTGGCAATTACGCACGCGTAATATACCTCGTAATGTACGTAACGTCCGGGCACTTCTCGCGCGGAATGTAGCCCGGCGTAAAATGAGCGTTTCTGCGACTTTACCCGAAATCTAGTTATAAAATGGCACGAGCAGACCATCGCGGTGCGTTCCGCTCAGTTACGCCATGAAATATGCTCTCTCCTGGGAAATAAAAGGGCATTTTAAGAATCGATTTCTGCATCCGCGTGACCGACATATACGTGCCGCCCTGGTCAAGGGACATGATCTCTCGTGTGTGTTACCGTACGTGGTAAATGGCATCGCGCGCGTGCAGATAATGCGTCGAAATGCGAAATAGCTCGGCTGCGTAATTATAAATAACACTCGTCGTCATTTGTATTCGAAATGGAGAGCGATGCTCTCTTTTCACGTCGCCGCTGCTCGTCCGGAAATACGTAACTACGTACATCGCCGAAGATAAATTCCGCAGTTCACGGTCACGTCGCACAAATTTCAGGCAAATCCGGTTCTGCGTTCAAGTGGTATACCGTCGTTGAAATATATACGCGGAAAAATATTCGGTTCAGTTCGAGAGACAATTTGCCGTTTAAAAATTATTTCGGTAAGACAGCGACGTATATATTTTTTTCTTTACGGTGGAAAATTATGGACGCTAACTTTACTAACTTGATTGCGCTTTATATTTATGCAGCCAGCTCGGTTCGTTTTATTATTTCCTCGAAGCCGGAAATTATCAAATTTGAAAATTCTACGGAAACGCGTACGTATCGGTATAATAATGCCGAGCTCTGCGCAACATTCTATCCTTCATTAAAGACTATTGTGCGACGGGATGCCTGAAATTGGCGGTGTCTGCGCCAAAGTGGAGTTATGCCTGTGGTTCCCAGTTATAAAGTCGTACACAGCTGGGTTAATCAAGCTGGAGAACTACTTTTGCGGCAAGAAGCTATCAAACGTCTAAGCCGTTACGGAGGAATAAAGCTAGATCGGAATCTTTCCCTTATGCTTTCTCACGTAACACATAAAAAGACCGTAATAAGACCCCCGGTCGCAAAATGAAACAAACGTCTATTTTTATATAGCGCACTGACACGCGTCGAAATCAAACGTAAAACGGTTTGGACGTAAAGCTAATAAATTTGATTCGTATTAAAAAAAAAAAAAAAAGATGAAAAGAAAGAAAGAAAGGAAAAAAAATAGAAGGGTTTTTTTAGATAATTATTTTACCTCGCTCGTCGACGACGGATCCGCAAAAATAAATTCAGTTTCCTACGCGTGCATATAGAAACGGGAAAATAAATGAAAGAAAAAGAAGATAAAATGTCATCCTTCTTATGTAAATTCGTCCACGATCTATATATCTATTATATCTGCCTACATTAGTCAGGAGAGGAGAGAGAAGGTGGAGGCGTACGATTAATAATATCGATTTCCTGTAGCGAAATTTAGTTCCATTTCGCACCGACGAACCGATGTATCACGCACCGCCTTTTTCCGCGTGTATTTAGGATAAATTTTACGCTAACGGAATTTCCGACCGCGTGGTAGCGGCGTTCGAGCGGAAAATCGGTCCCATTGAAAATGTCACGCTCTGAAAAGCGCATTCACCGATTTGCGTATTCTGGCCTAATTTTCAAGTAAGTGCCCGCGAAATAAATCTTATCCGAGGCGACATTTGTATATTTCTTATATTTTTTTAAAAGTTATTTTTTATCACTGCGTCAAAAGCTCTCGTTTCTACGAATCGTCCCTTCTCGTTTCACCCTGACGCGCGAAATATCTTCGACGCGTTCGCGAGTGTTACTCGCAGGCCGTGATTAATGATTCCTCAGGCCGGGCGATACTTTCTGTTCGCCACCCTCCGAGAAAGAACTTAAAATCAGAACACTTTGCACCTACGAGCGCGGCTAAACGCGGCTAAAGAACGATATTGAACGGCGTGTCGCACGACTTACCGATCGAAGGCCGAAAAGGACGGGTGGGCTGGAGCCCGTCCGACGAGATTACGCGCGTTTACATTCTTCGAAGAAGGTGGAAATCACCTGTAAAGAAGGCAGACAGTGATTTATCAAAAGCCTACGTAACGAAGCTTCACCGTCGAGTATCCCGCTGCAGTCAAGACGTTTCAGATTTTCAACCGTTTCAACGACGTAAATTCTTTAACTAATACTTTTAATTATTCGCGTTGCAACTTGAATCTTATCAAAACAAACTTTAAAAATGCCCATTTAAATTAAAAAAAAAAAAAATTTTATAGACAAATATAAAAATCGAATTAAAAAATAAAACCGTAAAAAATAAAAGAAAATAAAAAAAAATAAAAATAAAATAAATAAAGCCTCAATCGTGCAAAAATTTTGAATCAAAACATCATCGGCATTTTATAACAATTTTTCTAAATAAACTGGACGGCTATTTGGCTCAAGGGCTATTGTTATTTTTACGATTTCAGTTAATTGTAAATTGCGTACCGGTCGCAAATGCCGATCTTTTCCATCCCGAGAAGCTGCGTATCGTCGCAGTAATGACAACCCGGTACCTAACCGAGACACGTTCGCATAATTAATACCTGCATTACAATCGATAAGCGGGCGATAAAGGACGAGGAAACGCGAAGGGCCAGGCCGGGCGTATCGTCTCTCGGACTCAAAGATCATTCTACGAAGCATCGTTATTTCAACGCGTTTCCGAAAATCAAACTTCGCCATCGCGGTGTCAGTGCTCGGTTCGTCTTTTTTCGAGATCCGTTTAATACAATCTACATCCGGGATGCTCTCGTGTCTTCGCGACGGGGGAGGATACCTAATTCGAACTCGCTCATCCGCACGCGATCCCGTCGCGAGCTCGCCGGGCTGCTTTCCGGCGGAGCGATTTCGCCGCCGCGCGCGAACGAGCGGCGGGTGCACACCTTGCGGCTCTACCTATCTGTATAGGATTTTACACATGGGCTGAGACACCCTGTGTATATTTTTTCCCGCGTTTTCCCTTTTTCCATCACCTCGCGAACGGTCGTCGTGGATAAAGTAACTTTCATTAAAAGAAATATAATTTCTATTCGACTAAAGCGGATTGACAATAATTTCGCGGGAGAAAAAGGTTTTACGCTTGTTATTTAATACGCCGACCTCAACGAATAATGTCTAACGGAATTTTTTCTCTTTTTTATTTTTTTTTTTTTATTCCGTGAAAGAAATGGACAAATAAATTTATTCCGTAAAAGGAAAATATATCACCTCAGGTGACGTGTAACTGTTAACCTTTTATATCACTGTCTCGATCCACCGGCGGAATATCTTTATGGAATAATAATAAAGTTTTAATACAATACTAAGTAATCGGTAGCTGTGTTATTTTTCGTGCGAAAATTGAAACGACAGAACCGTAATTTCGAGTCTCGAAGTTAAGCGGCGAGGATCGTGGAAATGCGAAGCGCGATATTAGATTACAACTGATTGCCGAAAATAATGAGACGCGGGTTGATAATGAATGTCGCCTTTAAACTCCTCCGGAGAGTGATTTCAGTCCGCGAGTTCGCGCTTCAATTTGCCGAGTGGTTTTTCGGTGTAATCAATTTTCAGGAGTCGGGCGACGGCGCGGCGTAGGCACCTTGAGAGAATTGAAAATATAATTCGACTCCGCTTTCGCACCTCGAATATGTTTTTATACGTTCTAGGTTTGTGTTTGTTGTATTTCCCATTTTCCTCGGGCTTTTTCGATTTGTATCCGTCCGTCGGTCGGATAAGGCCGCGGCCCCTCCTCGGCTTTGGCTGCACCCGCTGACACATTTCCACTTCGTTGTTTATCGCGCCGTCTTTCGCCATAGAAATCTCTCTATATTTATTTCACATTCACGTCGCTGGGTTGTCACGGCCCTACCGCGAGGGTTTTACCAACTGATATACCGATGATAGGATCTAACATATAGGTATAAACGGGACCGAAGCTGCGGGGCGTCGTATATCGACGTGTCTTTGATACCCGTGGTATTCGTAATGGTTTATTTTATTAGAACGCAGCGTAAAACGCGGTAAAGTAGAAAGAAATTATTTAAGTCCGTGATCACATTTGCGTGAATTAATAATTAAATAATTAATAAATTGTAGTCTACGAAGATATCGATGAGAGGACGAGGTATTATTCGCTGTTCTTTCACGAATAAAAGTTTTCGGACGTGTCGACGATTTCTAAGCATTTTATATTAAATTAATATTTTTATTAGATTAAGCTTTTAAAAGAGAAATTCATAGTTACAAATTTCTTCCTTAAACAACATAAACATCCGTTGGGGATAAACTCTTTTTTTTTTTTTGGCTTTCATGCTGCTACTTTCATATCGTGTTACATCAAACATGCGGATAAGATCGATAGTAAGTCGGAGGCAAGACTGTTATCAAATTCATAAGGTGATAGCAGGAACGGGGCCGCGGAAATGAGTTTCCATAAAATTTCACGGCGAAAGCAACGCGAGAGAGAAAGAGAGAGAGAGAGAGAGAGAGCGAGCGCGGGAGGGAGAGAGAGCGGCGGCAGAGTTTAATTAGATAGTTAATGTACGGGTTAGTATTTCGTAGTATTTCGAGTCTCATTGTCGGCGCAAAGACATCAGTGGGTCGTTAGGTCGGCTCGGTGAACGACGGCAGTGGGCAACGATACGTCGGGACATACGGTGGGTTGTAATGGATTAATTGCGCGTGAACCGTGCCGGGCAGTTGTTTGAACTTGAGGCTGTGCGTGACATCAAAGTCCGCAACGCTCCATTTGTCGGCGATCCTGACCTCGTTGCAGGCCACCCCCTCCCCCTCCTCCTCCTCCCGTCGGTGTTGCTACCGCCGCGTTGAGAGTTCCAACGGGGGTGCACGTCCGATATTTTGCGGCGGTAAACAAAATCGAAGGAACATGGTTCGCTAATTGCTCACGTCTCTCCGCGTCGCGCGTTATTCATCGGGGAATCCTCTTTGCGGATCACCGTTCGGCCGCTCGAAAATGTCGCGGCCGCTTGAAGCGTCTGTAAAAGCGTTGTCTCTGAAAGTGTACTTAATTAATTCGGATTGTTAAAGAACTTCGCGGCGGAGTATAATCGGAAGTCTGATCGATTCCCGTCCGTTTATGCCCATTTCGACAACGGAAAGCCCGACGAGGGTTCTGCTATATGTAATGGCGAAGTTTCTTTTTTGTCGCAAATTGTTTCGAACTCTCGTTTGTAACTTTTATCGTTCTCGCACGTAGGGGAAAAAAAAGGAACTACAGTCTAACTCTAGAGAACTACAGTCTGATTATGTCTCTTATCTGCGGATTGATTAAGACTTTTTGTTTGAGCTAATAATTTCATATCACGTCACATTTAATTTTGCCTTCTCGTTCTAATGTTGTTTAGCGTCGATAATTTATTGCGATATATTATTGCGATTTAATTACGCATTTTATTAACATTTTATTAACTTCGTAAAATAATATATTTGTAAAAACGTATTAATCGGTCATAATGACGTTTGATAATTACTATCATATAAATCATATCATATAAATGGTCCCAATTTCTTTTTTTCAATTCAATTGTTCGATTTTATTCTTATATTAAATTAAACTTGGTTTTGGGTAAAAAATATTTTTTTTTCTTAAATTTAATAAAAATGGTTTTAAATTATTGAATTTAATTAAATTAATTTTTTATATAAATGGTTCAAAACCGATTCTTAAATAAATGGTCCCAATTTATTTCTTCCAATTTTTATACAGGGTGTCTCAGCCCATGTGTAAAATCCTGTACAGATAGGTAGAGGTCTTAGGGAGATAAATAAAAAAGTTACTTAACATTTTGTAAAATTCTCAATTGTTATTGAGAAAAAAATTAATTTGTCTAGTGCAAGAGCGACAAGGAAGCTGCGGGCAAGTGAGCGCGACAGGCGATTGGCGCCGTCGCCTATCGCGCTCACTCACCTATAGCTTCCTTGTCCTCTTGCGCTAGACAAATTAATTTTTTTTTCAATAAGTATTGAAAATTTTTCAAAACGTTAAAGAACTTTTTTATTTATCTCCCTAAGACCTACCTATCTGTATAGGATTTTACACATGGGCTGAGACACCCTGTATATTAACTTGATTAAACTTGCCTTTCTTCCGGAAAATCTAATCGAAAAATGACAATCTCACCTTAACGAACAGACAACGAGAGTTATCCTTCAAGTATAATTGGTCCCGGCCAATTTTGCAAGATAAATCTCAGACGGCGAAGTTAACGATGCCGTCTTATCCGCGACAAAAATAATTCTCGAAACAAAACAGCAGCAGTCGACGTAGAAATACTGACTGCCGGGCTGATTATAGTGACGTGTAACTCGGAGGAAACGAGAAGGGGCCGCCCTTTAAATAATTTCGGCCGCTCGTTGTCAATCATTTTCATGTTCAATTGCGCCCATCTAAATTCAACGAGCTGAAACGATATCACATTGACGTTTTGACACACTCCGGATTCGTTCCGCCCACCTTTTCTCGCAACTCGCATTCTTCGTCCTTCGAGGGCCGATCAATCGATCGCGCGACGGAGCGACGCGGCGTACACGTTCCTTCGCTGCTTGAAAAATCTCCGGTTTACGAGGAATCGAGTCATCTTCGGGTGCGTTGAATACTTGATGGCGACCGAGTTGAGCCACGGTACATCGGAGTACATCGGGGGCTCCGGCCCGTGGATGTTGACGAAAATGAAAAAAAGTTCACCGAGCGCGGTACCGCCGTCCGCCAGGATTCCCATACTAAAAATTTATTTGACGTATCCGCGCTATTGATTTTTCGTCTCTCGTTTACCTTCGGACGTTTTTACGCTCTTTCTCTCTCCCCCGCTTACCTCGGCTCTCGGCAATAATAAAAAAAGAAAATGCGGTTATGCAAATGAGTGAATACGAACGCGTGGTACGGCTCGGCTTCTAGAGCGCGTCCTTACGAACGGCAGTAATGCACAGCCGACTCCGGCTACTTCGTGAGAATATACGCGCCCGACGAAGACTCTGTAACATTGTTATATTTAGCGCGATGAAATATTTAGCCTTAATAGAAAGTTTCTCGCGGCGGTCTCCTTCCCATTTCGATAATCGCCTAGTGATGCGGGGGGGACTATTTCGAAGTTGCGAACTTACGAACTTAGAGGTATCGTCTATAAGTGAATCGCGGCTATAATGCCGGGGTTGCAGATTGATTAAAGACCGACGTAAGAAAAGTTTATCGTTGAATTATGCGCTTTCCTTTCGCCTCCCGAGCTCCGTCGGTGGGTTTGCGTGTGAGAAAACGTAGCGCCGCCGTGAGACACAGTTTCCTAAAACTTGAAATTATAAAGGTCGTTACTCGCCGTGTATTACCCAACAGATTTATAGACGGCACCTAGTAAATAAGTTATAGAAGTTAATTCGGAACGAGTTAACTTCAAATGAGTTATGAAAGTAGCGGTGTGCGATAGAGGAAGAGATGGAGAGAGAGTGAGATATACATATATGTATATACACGCGTGGAAAAATCATATTCTGCATTTTGATTTATCTTTGCGCAACGCGGCCCACCCTTTTCCCTTTTTTTTTCCCCGCCGCGATTCTCCGGCGTGCGTCGACGCGACGTTCGCAAAAAGGTATCTCCGCGTAATGAAGAAAAGCTGCTAATTACAAAATTCGTTCCCCCCCCCGCGGGCGTTAATATTACATTTCGCGCCGTTCCTCATACATTTCTAGTTTTTTAGACTAAATTCCGGTCGCGAAATTCAGAGGGAAAAGTGCAATGCGAGCAGTCGGGCAATCCAAAAGGGGCTCCTTTAAAGGGCTTGAAAGGGCAATTTTTCGGGCACATGCCGTGCGTTCTACGTTGACGTAATTAAGAATAATTATGCGGCCCCTCCCCCCTTCCGGTTCTCCGCGGGGGAAAAAGAGAGCGCTTTGTGTCACCGCGAGATAATAACGCTCGTCGCGTGGCACGTTTCTTCCTCTCTCACGTTTTCTCGTGCTCAAAAGTTTCGGCTGCCGGTTACCTCGTGACTCGCCGCTGCCGTGACGGTATCTAATAGCGGAATAATTAATAGGGACAGGCAAAATGCGAGGAGATTGTATCGCGAGTTAAAAAGTATCGATTCCGGCCCCGCGAACTTCGGGGCACGCTTGCGCTTTGCGGAAGCTTCAAAAAGGAGTTAACTAACCGAAAACGGCCCTTTCAACCCTCCTACGCCCGCGCGTCTTTCTCCTTTTCTCTATTTTTCCTTTTGCGTGGAACTTAGGCGCGTGCTTGGTATTTTCGCTCCGTCAATTCGCTTCGCTATTCCGCCCCCTTCGACGATCTTTAGCGCGGCATTCTTGTCTCTCCTTCTCGCATATGGATATTTTAAAACTAGTCGACCAGTCTTACTCTATTTACGCCGAAGAGAAATGTCCCGGGGGAACTTTTGACGCGTCTTTCCTTGTATCTCTCAGACAAATTTTTCTCTACGTCCCGTCGCTTGTTCCGCGAGGAGCAAAAAATAGTCCAACTTGTATTACGCCCGCCGTGGATGTCTTTCTTAAAACGCGGACGTTTCCGTAACGCGCACTGTCGGCCAAACCTGCAAAATCACACTTCAGAAACTTTGGAGAAGGTTAGACGCTGGTCTTGGCCGCTTTATCTCACGTCGATTTTATTACGACGGGTATAAAACAAACTTGGAGGACGATTTCATTTTGCTTTAGATCCGCCCTTGTCGTTTTCGATCCGCCTCGCGCAAATGTGTCAAAAAAACGATGCCTGAGATGACGAATAATGACAAATTATTCTACACTCGAAAAAATATTTTAATATATATATACATTTATTATATAGACTTTACATTCCGCAAAGCACGATTATTACTTCGAGGAATATAAACTCCCGTTTAGCGTGCTTGCCAACTTCCCCGTGATAATTAATGCGATCATTTATGGGTAAATAGATACGACGACGTACTGCGACGTAGGGCACGCTCGCGTAAGCGTTTTATGAAAGTTCGTTACAGCGCTCCCTTTTGTCGGAACGCATCCTTGGGCAGTCTACGTCGTATCCGTTAAATTCCTCGGAGTACTTGCCGCGTAGACGAGGCGAAGGTACTCGCGTAAGTACAGCGGAGGTATTCCGCGTATGCGCGCCCCCGCGTTCGGCGTCTTCGCGGAAGGGCCTTTAAGGATGTCCCTTTAGGGACGAAGGTTATTTTCCTTCCCGGTGCAGCGTGTCGCGGTGAAATTTTTATTCCTTCTCTCTGTACGATTTCGCGTCGCGCCATTTAAGAAATTCGAGCGCACACGGTAAGAAAAAAAAAAAAAAAAGCGCGCTTGTCTCGCGACGAACTTCATTTCTAGCATACCTGCAGTCTCTTTTTTAAGACGCGCTGCGATCTGCCGCTTCTTGTATTTCAACGTGTCAGTTCAGCCTCCGTTTACGTTAAAATCGTGATAGCTCGAAGCGACGTCTTGAAAAGAATTTTTATTATAAATCGAATAAATGTGAAGGTTTAATTTTGCGCGAGCGTCTTGTTGAACGTCGGTCCTGTGTAACACTTGCTTACCTAATGTTGCTTTATTTATCATAAAGTCTGAAGTGAGCTTATTCAGCGGTGCCCTGTCTCGCAGAAGATGCGTTTCCTATTGTCCTTTTGTTGCGAATAGTTAGAAAGGGTATCAAGGATACTCGCATTACGTTTCCTCCACGAGTGGATGAGGTTCTCTCTCTCTTTCTCTGTTTGTGCTGGGACATATTAAATTAGTTTGTGAACATGTACACGCAGTGGAGAGGATGATAGATGTTTATTCATCGTAGATTGTTTCGAATTCCCAGCGGAGAATGATAATTGAACCGGTCGCTGTCATTACGCGGATTATATGTTCCACGATTTTAATATTAATTAAAAAAAGAAGAAAAAAAGAAGAAAAAAAAAAGAAAAAAAAAACATATTTGACTTTTCTCATTTTATTCGACACGTCGTAATTAATTACAAATTAATTGATTAATTTCTATTGTGTTGCATTAAATTTGTTACGTTACGCTTTTCTCTTTAAATAACGTACGGCGTATAAAATGGAATTGTATTTATTTCGCGGAGTTGTGCTGCGGAATTCAGTTGGCACTTTGGAAATTGTTGCCTCGCGTATGTCAATGTATCGATTTTGACTTCCGCGCAACATATGTCTCTTTCAAGAACGCAGACTGCGCGTGATATATTATTGTCAAATTTTTTTGTTCCTCTTTGAGCTTGTACGGGATTGTAAATTATATTTCTAAAATCGCGGGCGTTCATTTGAAAATTGAAATCGAGAAAAATTTCGTCTCTGCAGCCGGAAAGGTTAAGGAGCAGCTCCGTGCAGTACGCAAAGTTTATTTTGAATATATCGCATCTAATCTTACCCGATGACTTTTTACTCTGTGCCAGGAATGTCTGATCTGTTGCTATCGCGCGTACGGGCTATAAAGTATGTCAGAAAAGTGCTTTCGAAGTTCTTTTTTCGGTAAATCGCGGGAACGAGAGAGCCTTTACAAAAGCACTCTGAAAATTCCTTTCGCACTGTACGAAGCAGGAGAAACACAAAGTTCTTTACATTTATCGGTTGAAAGTAGAAATCTATATTTTAGATTTCAATAAATAATTATAATAATAATAATTTCGTATCGATTGTAATTAAATTTGCGTTTGAAAAGTGTTACCTTTTAGATTGCGGAATATAATTGCGGAATTTTGGCGTTCCAAATGCGCGCGGTATAAAGCGGACACCGCCAGTCGCATCGCTCAGTTAGATAAAGTAAGAATAATATTACGTAATGCACCCGAGGGTGTCTGTCGGATTCCGCGCGCGCAATCAGATCTCACCCTAGAATTCACTCTAACCGAAGGAAGCCGTTCGGTACAAAAGTCTCGCCCTATCACTCGCTCTCTCGGCCTTTCCCGCCTCGTTCCTCGAAAAATCTCCAATTTCTCTGACGAAGGATTAGAACCGAAGCGGAACCGATTGCCCACTTGACCGCGACGACATCGAGCTCTCCTTCCAGTGACGCTACCCGGACTGCGTATCGCGACGAAACATCGTCTCTGCTCGGGAAAGCGAAAGAATATAATAGGCGAAGAAGGGAAGCCCGTTCGGTGCTGTCTTCTTTTTTTTTTTTTTTTTTTTTCCCCAGCGTCAACTTTACGCTGTCGGCATGCTTGGCATTTCACGTCCGCCTGGAGGAACCGAGTGAGCCAACATATTTTTTTTTTTTTTTTCCTTTTTTAACGAGGAAAGTTACGCACGCATATAGGACATGAACGGAATAAAAATAGATTGCACGTTACAGCGTGTATGCAATATAGAATGAATAATAGGGCAATTATTATAATCTCGCGAGGGCACCGTCGCTACGACTTGGCAGGCGCTCCACTTCGAAAGCAATTGGCTACGTCACGATACGAGCCCTTTGAAAAGTGACGCAATAACCGTGGTACGCGATCCTCGAATCTAATCTAATAATTCACCGACAGCGGGCACGTAACAATCGGCGTGCTGTTGCGATAATGACCAAACAGTAATTACAACAATGATCATTTAATAATTCGCGCTCTTAATATAATAGATACTAAATGTAATCTAATGACGTTGCATTACGCTCGATTTTGCGATTACGTTAATTAGCGAAACGTTAAATTCAGCAAAGGATAATATTTTCTACCCCGAGCATCGTGCTTTTTGTTGCGCAAAACAAACGCCGGATGAAGGCGCACGTAAAGTAAAAGTTTAATTAGAAATAATTGCTGGAAACTGAGGATAACAGTCGGTTCCCCACCTAATTAATAGCGAGCAACTCGTTGCGGGCTGTGCCCGTTTTTTTTAAATAATCCACCGGGCGTTTCGGCGTCTCTAATTAGAAACCGATAAGCTGATAAAGAACCCAAACGGTTGACGCGCGATATGATTTTAGGTCAAGCCGAGCCGGCGATGTGTTGACCTTTAGCTTTTTCAATTATACTCCGATTGATTTATGTATATTAATCAAGTAATGCGTTGTTCCGAAGCTGCAAGATTAACGCGGGGCGGCTCGACGAGTTTCCCGAAAAAACTTGAGAATTAAACGCCATAAACATAAATTGTCCGGGATATTAATTCATTAATTCTCCGCGAATATGCATCGCAATTATCGTTATGCGGATTGACGGCTATGGTCAGCGGCGAGTTTATTGTTTAATTATTATTGTTTGCCACGAGCAGGACATTCATGCGTATCCCTAAACACGGCCTGTTCTCTATTATATACGTATCAACGAGACATGTCGGTATCACGGTCATCATAGCATTGAACGTATTAACCGTTTCCCTATTCAGGACTACTATAATTGCCTGCCGTTTCACCGCGCATTAAAAGCGGTATTGCACGCTTATCTGCCGCTATAATAGTAAAGAAGATTTGTGGCTTAAAGCGGAGCTCACTCTAAATAGAACAAAGCGATAACGCGGTCTTCTCGTAAAAAAAAAAAAAAATAAAATAAAATAAAATAATTTGCAGTCGCTTCGATCGTCTCCGTTTAAGATATTTAAATGTCAAATAAAAGAAAGAGACTGCTGCTACGTGCGAACAAAATCGCAAAATAATTGCGAGTGAAAAAAATTAATAGCAGATAAATTAATTTAGAACACCGCGGTTGGCTTTTATCAGTTTTTTTCATTCGTCCCCTTTTGAGTTATGGGAGTCTTTAAAAGATAAATATCGCAGGATGTTAACACGCGGCGAGAAACGGTGACATCGAGCTCTTCCAACTCGTTATTATCGCAACTAGCTAGGAATAATTATCTCGCTACATGGCCCGTGTTGAAAAACTCTCTTTTAATTCATTTATAGATTCGTCGGATACGAAAATGCGACACGCTACGTGAGAAAATATTTTCGCGTACCGCGGAACGTAAAATATTATAAATTGGTTATTTGAAATAAAAGAAGTGAATCTCTCTATTTCGATTTATACAGGGTGTCTCAGCCCATGTGTAAAATCCTATACAGATAGGTAGGTCTTAGGGAGATAAATAAAAAAGTTATTTAACATTTTGTAAAATTCTCAATTGTTATTGAGAAAAAAATTAATTTGTCTAGCGCAAGAGCGACAAGGAAGCTGCGGGCAAGTGAGCGCGACAGGCGATTGGCGCCGTCGCCTATCACGCTCACTCACCTATAGCTTCCTTGTTCTTTTGCGCTAGACAAATTAATTTTTTTCTCAATAACGGTTGAGAATTTTACAAAACGTTAAAGAACTTTTTTTTTATCTCCCTAAGACCTACTGTATAGGATTTTACACATGGGCTGAGACACCCTGTATATCTCTCTCTCTCTCTCTCTCTCTCAACGTTTGGGGTTAATGTATTATGTAGAAAGAACTAAAGTTTAGTTCCGTGTAATTAACAATGGTAACTGCTTGCACAGCTCGAAGTTTGCCAATAAATTTTCACGTACGTAGCTACATCTACTACTTGGTACTTCATAAGTGCAATTCCTTACTATTCAGTAGGCGATAATGGAACAATCGCGAGTTAGCCTTGTAGGATCGGTCTAAATTTCATACATTCTACGCGCGTCGTGGATACAAGGTTTTTAACGTTGCGTCGCGTCAACGTCTAGCAGCGTTTAGTTCTTGTTGAAAATATTGTCACATAATGTGTCACGTTGCGAATTTTACGTAATATATTGTATCGATATGATCCGCGAATATTCACGAATATGCATGAAATTTGTTAGCTCAATAACAATGCCGCGTACGTAGCTTGTTATTTTAATAACAATAACTGGGATCAGTAACGAAACAACTTACGTTGTTATTAATTATAATTAATATTTAATACTGAAATAAATTAATTTAAAATCCGCCGTTTTCGGCAAACATTGAAATCTACGATACAAACGAGTGAAAAAAAAAAAAGAAAGAAAAATCGGTCAAAACAAGTTTCATGTAATAAATTAATTAACTAATTAATACAGTAAATAATACAACTGGTACAAATACCGGCTTCATTATGTACAATTAATTTACGAATGAGGGTAGATTTTCGCACGCTATTATTTCCTTTTTACGACGTCACCGTTTGGTTTTTAACAAAATTAAGCCTTTAATCAAATTAAATGCAGGATAAAATTGTCGTGGAACAGCTCAGCTCATTACTCCTCAGCGAAACATCGCGCGCATAAAACCGGACGTAAAAAGAATTTGCGCGAAGAAAGAATGGAAATGCACCCTATCCGGGGCCTTTATCGCACCCTCGCGTTATCCGCGTTTATACGAATATTGCTTTTAAGTTATCGCTCGTCTTACTTTTACGTCTCTATCGCTCACGGAGTGTGTACTTATCGTTTGCTATATTTGCGTTTCCATATTTGATACAAATTTTTTTGTTTTTGTTCCTCAAAATTCCCATTAGTTCGTCGAGATTAAACGCAAAGCAAATTGGAAAGATGGATAATTGGAGAGAAAGAAAGGGGAGGAAACGGAGGCGACTGAAAGATAGAACAGGAGAAGGCAGGGACATAAATATCCCCGTGACCCGTTCCCCGTGATCGATTGCTTGTATAAGCGTGAGGAGATAAAGGGATGTTTCACGCGCGGCTTTCCTTCCTCTTCTCGTCAGTATCGTTATCAGCGGCGGGCACGTATAATTAATACGAAAACTTCGCTTTTCGCCTCTGCGCCGCGCGAGCCGATCGATGTCATATCGAGAGAATCGCGGGCTTGCTTCTTCACAATGGTATCTGTGTCATAAAAGCGTGCAACTCTCCCGCGAGAGAAGGAGGATTCCGTTGCCTTTGTGCCGCATTAACCTCACAAAGTGCTATTTTCCACGCGAAGTTCATGACCATGCGAACGTAGAATGATTATCGTGCTCGAGGCCGTTGATTGAACTTCCTCTTTTTATTTGATTTTTTTTTCTCTGTTTTTTTTTTCTTTTTTCTATCTTATACTCTTTCTTCTTCGCCGAGTGTGGGATTTCATCGACTATCGCTCGAAGACAAATTCGCTTGGGGAAGGCGAGGCGGCGAGATAACGAAGTTATCCGTCCTGCTCATTTAATGTAGCAGATAATTTTTGTTGTCGATAGATGCTGGGGTGGATTCTTTTGAACTCGCGAAGTTTCGAGGTTTCTTTCAGAGCGATGTAATTTTATACTCTTTCTGGAACTTATTGCGCGAATTGAACAGTTTCGCATTAGGAACGTTATCGGCTCGGGAGTCTGAAATATTTTTGCGAATATTATATAGACTGCAATTTGTTTAATGTAACGTAGCGTTTCCGAGAGAGAAAAAAATTATTTCCGCGTAGGAATATAAATGGGTACAAAAATATTTAATTAATTTGACACTCGTATTTATATTTTTAATACTTCGGAATCGAATAATTTTCTGGCAGCTCGAATCTCATTACTACGTGCGTTGGCTATTGGGTTTAGGAAATGGTTGGACCAAATTTTTTTCAGATATATCGTTCAAATATCTGTTAAATAAAAATATTGTTCTGCATTTATTTCGCGTTTCAATTGAGCCTTTGAAATTTTTAAGCGCGTAATAAAATAAATTGCGAAAGAAAAATGGCAAAGTTATTAAAACGAAATAACCATCGGATTCTGACCAAAAAAATTACTTTAATTTCCGACGATATAAATTATTTGAGTTTAAAAATCGCTACTGTTCGCCTTTTTAGAGATAATTTTGTTGAAAAACAAATTATTTTGCGACTGAAAATTTAACTCTATTTATTTTTTATTGAAATGGCTCGGTAATATGATTCGGAAACTATACATATACGAGCGCGACTTTTATAGATTTTGGGAAAACTTTTCAGGCCAATTTTCTTGGACGAAAAGTATCGGTCGTTTTAGTTTTCGAGCTGAAAAATTGTTTTTTTATTTTTTATTTTTGAACATTCACGTTTCGACATGCGCCAACGATCGCGTTGGTAGCGAAAGGACTAAACTGTTAACGCCATTATTGCGCACAACGAGGGAGCATCCTTCTAGCTCGTAGCGCAAAATAGCAATTGCGACGAGGCTGAAGCGAACCTTGTAAGAGCAATCAAATTACTAGTTTCCAAAGTGCAAGAACGGCGACATTTGGCTCGAATGCATCGGTCGTTATGGCCTCAACTTGAACTTTGGCCCTCTCAGTTTTGTATTTTAATTCGGCGATTGATGCTTTTCATTTCGCGCAAATGCGCACTGTCGGAATAAGTGATGGGTAACATTTTTTTCTTTTTTTTTTCTCCCGTGGGTTAAAGTAATTTTTATCGGCAGTTTCAAACATCGGTTTTCATCGATTTACCACCTCGAGACGTTACTCGTTAATCACCGATACCCGTGACGTTCATTAATTCGGTTAATGGATCGGAATTTTTGCTCGAAGAAGTCTTTAGAAAGAGGAAAAAAAAAAAAAAAAAAAGATTTGCCCGAATAACTTACAGAATTTTTCTACATTTTATAACTATCGCGAAAGTTATGTTAATTAAAATTTGACGCGTGTACTTTCAGTTTTAGTTGTTGCCGTATTAAAACTTATTTATTATTGCTTCGTGTGATCTTAAGAAGGACTTAACTAAAGTTGCATTTCTCCACGCCGTGTGCCGGCGTGTAACAATGTGGCCACGTAATTCCGCGAATCGACGTGAGTAAACAAGCGAAGGGGTGCCATGGCTCGTAAAAATATTGAATATTGATTCTGATTTGTAAAGCAAATCAGTAGAAATAACACATGAGCTTCTGCGCGGGTAGACTTTTCAATAGGTCAGTTTTTATAACAACTTCATCGATTGATCGTCCGCGTATCTCTGGACGACAAATTAGCGCCTTCACACTCGGTCTGTTATTGCCACCGAAATCACCGCCGTAAACTTTTACAAGTCACTTTATTACTTGTGATTTTTTAATCGCCATTTAATTATTACCGTACCAATAATAGCAATATCTTTTCAATCGCGATCTTTATCATTTTAATTACTTAAACGTGTAAAGAGCGTTAGGTTCATTCTCGTTAGATTTTCTCGTAATTAAAAACAAAAAAGAAAAAAAAATTCGTGCTTGTTTATGAATAGAAAAAATTGCGTGCTCTTTTTGAATATGAAAAGCCATCGCGCGATCTCGTTATCCAGAATGTCACACGAGTATCGTTCTTCGGCAGTCTCGTCATACATATATGTATATTTCAACATAAAACTAACGAATATAAATTGCGAATAAGCTGTTTAAACGCGTCTTTCGATAGCTCAAAGAACGTAAATTCGCTCGAGTGACAATCAGCCGTGCGCCAGTGTATTTATGTTACCCTACGTGCAATTAATACGCGTACGTTCGTTAACGGGCTTGTTAAAATCATCAAGCACTCGCGTACCAGCGCTAACCGTCGCGGTAGCTCGATCGATGGTATTTGACCTGACGAGTCAAAATCAACGTTAACTTGGAGCATCTATGCGATATCAAGCACGTGCGCGCTGCACGATTTACATTTCGGTACGTTGCTTCAATATGAAGGCTTCCTCTTTCTTTTTGAACGACACGGCGGTTGTCGTATCAGCCTCGGCCTCGACTCCCGATCGATCTTCGAATTCAAATACCCTCCCTTAATTCGCTATTTATGCGGAATTCCCACGTGTCGTCGGGAGAGCGTTAATTAAAAGCGGATTACTTCGGGGGATTCCGATATAGAAACAACGTATAAGTGTTTTTCGTCGCCGATAATTTCAGACGCGGAAGAGAACTTCGGGAGTTAGAAAGGAAAATAATAAAGTTTCCTTGAAAATCGGTATTGGAACCGGTTAATTAAATAAAAATTTAATAAGCCGCGATTTCGAAGAGCCAACGGTGCGTACGAGATAATTAAGACGTAATTAAGACGTATCTCGAAGCTGTTCTTCGCTGGTTTACAAAATTATTTATGATAAGATTACGAAAAGAGTTTGAGGAATAATCTCGGTATATTGAAGAATAATCTCGGATAGTTCGGGAAAATTTTCTATGATTAAAATTTCCACCGTTTCGAACAATTAAATTATTTCTAGGCAGATCTCGGCCCGTTATTTTCGATAAGAAAACTCAGTTTCCACGTTGATGGGAGAGATTTCGCCATATTGTCACGGACAACAAAGAGGGAAGCTAGGTATTCCGAGCGATCTGTGTGCGAAATTAGTTTCCTGCCGCGTATTCTGCCGTTTGTTACGTGACGTATCACTTGAGGCTCGAGCCATTGTCAATCACAAACCGCTACCGAGCGCCAGTATCGACGTGCAATTAGTTAATCCGCAGTTAAGCTTTCAATTAATATATCCGCGAGACGTGGGAAGCCCCCCTCCCTCGGCGATAATCCGCAAGGGCGAAGACAGACGAGCGGCACTCTTGGCTATCAGCGAAAATCAGGTCAAATAACACGTCGCAGGGATCGCGCCGCGTAACGTAGACACTTCAGCTACCTCTGAATCTGCACGGCGAACATTCGATTTGCGCGAATAAAAATTTACGTAAGTCGCTCCTGACGACGCCCCCGGGCGATAAATGATCAACGACGTGCATTCGCGACACGCTCTCTTCGACGAGAAAGCTACCCCTCGAGCGAACGCCTGAGACGACGCTTTACGTGCCATCGATCGGCATTTCGACTCGCAAATTTCGCAATGAAAAAGAGAAAACGGTACCGTAAACTTGTCTCTCGTATTCGCGAATTTTTTTTTCTCTCTCTCTCTTTCTTTCTTTCTTATCGTTTTCTCGCCTTGTCGGACTAAGTAACTCCGCTGGCTCGTACCTGATAGTTCCCAATGGAGCGCGGCATCAATCATTAGAATCCGGATCGACTAGCTGATGGATTTCCCTTCGGACCGAGGCAGCGAGACGCGAGGAGACGCGACGCGACGCGACGCGACGCTACCGAAAGAGACGTTTCCTCCCTATCTACGCGCGCCGATGAAGGTCGACGAATAACTCGAGGGCGGTTTTCCTTAACGCCAGCTCGCAAACTCACCAACAATCTCGGTAACGGCGGCCAAACTTACGTAGTGAAGATTGGATGGGAAGCAAGTTTGCCTGCATGCAGCGTAAGTGCGCATAATGCAATACGGGAAAGTTGGATCTGTGATGAAACAGGATAGAGTGACAGCTGAACTACAGCGAAACTTAGGCCGCGGCCAACAGAAAATGCCCTTATCACACTTGCGTCATCTGGATAACGTCGTTATCGAGCATTTGACACTCGCGCCTATTTCTAAATATACAACGCGGTCGAAATATTTCTCGCGTTCGAAATCGTTTCTCCTTTCACGTACGGTGTTCGGCATCTCACTTGCGCGAGTTAATAATAACGCCTTCACGCAAAATCTAGTTAATTCCATCTAAACAGCACTCTAGATTACGTACAATACAGTTTGTTAATGCAGTCATTGAGTGAATACAAAGTTTCTCGCAATTATGCGATAGCTTTTGTACGTAAGTTGGATGGGTTGGATGGCAGACTAGAAAAGAGATAATACTTTTCTCTTGTAGCCTGTTTTTTTTTTTCCCCCAATTTTAGAATTATTTAATTTAACTGAATTACTTGAATCTAGCACGGCACTTTTACCTCTAAAGTACTAAAACTCATTGAAAATAATTATTTTTCAAAGAGTTTTAGATAATTTTAATTAAAATTTATATGTACATACATTTTCAAATTAATATTTCGTTATTTACAATTTTTAAATAATTTTTTTTCTATTCATATTTAATGAAAGTAAAAATGTGACTTAATGATGCGCTTTTTGATATTTTAACATTAGTTTTGCAAGTGCTTTAGAATTAGTTTTAAGTAGATTTCCGGTTATTATTAATTTTTTTTAACAAAAGGCATAGTCAGATAGGCATGCCATTTGGCCTTGGGTTCCTACAGAGTTTTTAATCGGTGGTACTGCATAGATGAATTTAGTACCAAATAAAAATAATTTCATCAACATTTCTCTCTTAACCTCAAAAATCATTTTACAGTAATTAAAAAAAATTTATTGTTTTGTTTTATTATTTTTTTTAATAGTAAAATTTGAAATTAATTAATGGCAATTTTTTTTTCAAATGCTTACAATTAAAAGCAATAAAGAAAAACACTTATCATGATTATACATTTTTGTACTTACAAATAAAAAAAATGTTTTTTGTTTTATGCAACATAAAAAAAATTTATAACAAAAATTAAAAGCTGATTTTTTTTAAATAATTTTGTATTTCAACTATTTGTACTATGTCTTATTAATAAAAAAAAACAAATATATTTTTAGATATAGAAAATACTATATTTGTTATAAAACGTATTAGCAAAATATTTTAAATTTATCTTCATCGCTGTTCTCATTGATCACTACACAGTGACTCGGTATTATTAAAAATGCGAATTAATTTTTCTGCTGATCTTACAATTTTTGAAAAATATTCAGCTGTGACAAATAATATAATAATCCCTGCTACATATAACATGTAAGATAGGTTTGTCAACCAACTTGGAATAAAAGCAAGTGAGATTTCGGCATATTAATGCGAAAACATTTCGCTGCTTCATTGAAGCTTGAATATCTCTCCAACAATAATGGAAGAATGGGCCGAATTTCTCGATACTGCTATGATTGCGCTAATGGTAAGCGTACAACTGTACCTTTGGTTCAGTTATCTGTATCAGTTGGTTTAATTGCTTTTGTCACATACTAAATATTTATTAAAAATGGCTAGATCAGCAGATATTTAAAGTCGAATTATTAATATTTTTTGGCACTGTGTAGTGATTAATGAGGAGAGTGATGAAGATTAATTTAAAGTATTTGAAATATAAATTGCTAATATGTTTTATAATTGTACTTTCTGTATTTGAATGTACATTTGGTTTTTTTAATTAATAAAATATTGCACCAAGTAGTTAAAATATGAAATTATTAAAAAAAAATCAGTTTAAAAATTTTTTCTTAATGTTACATCAAACCAAAAAAATTAAAATAATTCTTGAGTACAGAGGTGCACGAGAGGCTCATCTGTCAAAATTTGATGCATATTATCACATGCGCATTAATGAAATAATTTTAATTTTTTTTTTTTTGGTTAAAAATCGGGTTTTAATTTGGGGATTATGACGAAAGCGTTATTTTATTGCTTTTACTCGTAAGTATTTACTTGTAAGTATTGCCATAAATTAATTTTAATTTTTACTATAAAAAAGAATAAATAAATAAATAAATAAAATAAAAACTAAAAAATGGATTTTTATATTATTAGGTACTCGTAAAATGTTAGAGATTTAGAGTTGAAAGTTGAATTAAATTTTGTTTGATACTAAATTCATCTCTTACAGTGCCGATTGAAAGCTCGGTGGGAACATGCTTATCCGGCTGTATGCCCTTTGTTAAAAAAAATTAATAATGATCAGAACTTTGCTTAAAACTAATTAAAATAAACATATTTATTTGTGCTACATAATAAAAAGTAAGAATAAAAAATTCATTGATTAACTTTTTCTTTTTTTTTTCTCTCCTCGCGAATTTACAGAAATCTTTTTACTCTAATAAAATCCTCTAAAGTACTAAAACTTATTAAAAATAATTATTTTTCAAAGAGTTTTAGATAATTTTAATTAAAATTTATATGTACATACATTTTTAAATTAATATTTCGTTATTTACAATTTTTAAATCATTTTTTTTCTATTCACATATGTATAACTTTCATTCAGCTTTTGTCGGAATTATCAACTATTCAGTCAGTACGCTCCCATTAACTCTATCGATTGCAATGTTACACACGCTACTGGTCGATTAGGATACGACAAACTATTTGCAAAGACAAACGGTCATTACTTGGAATAAAAAGGGAAAATTATGATACGAAGTATACGTTCTGACAGGTTACACAATTCCTTATTCGAATTACGAAAACGGGATCGCTATTACGTCTCTCCGGGTCAACTCTCCGCATCGATATGAGGAACGAGAAATATTTTCTCATCCTCGAGAATATTCTCATGAATATTGTAATATTATATAATCGTTGATTTGTCTCAGTATAGTCTGTGCGCGATCAAAATTCAACGGCTGATTTTAAATTACAATTTTCTACTATTTAAAGTTTTTTTTTTCTTTTCTCTAAATTTTTATTCTTATTTTTTTTTTATTTTTTTTTATTGGTATTTTTTCGTCTTGCAAAAACTGGAAATACGTACTTGTTTTTTTTTTTTTACTAATTTCGGCTAAATATTTTAATGACTGGAATCTTCCATTTTATAAAGCTGCTAATTAGAGTGCGGCTTAAAACTGACGAAGAGTTTAAATGGCTATTTAGTTGCAATCTTAAAATTTAATTTACTGCAGCTTTCTAATTATTCAGTGTTAATTTCTTCTATGTGTATGCTTTCGGTATTACAAAGATCCCTGCGGAAAGAACTGCGCATTTGTGTCTCAGAATAATCGATTTTAATTTCCTGAAATAATACACTCCATCCGATCGATTTTTTCTACCTTTTTGTTTTCTTATTAAAAAATTGCGTCACAACACGAACGTAGAAGTACATCATTAAAATGTACACTCAAGAATTTTAAATATTTTTCACATTAAAAAAAAAACCCCCCCAAACTAAAAAAAAATTTAAATACAGGGTGTCCCGCGAAATGCAGAAAATCTCTCGAGTGTAGGTAGACATTAGGAATATATTTAGAAAAGTTTAGCACCAATTTGTCGAATTCGCGATTTTAATATTTATACGAAATTTTATAACCGAGCGAATAAGAGCGCGATCTTAGAAACGATCCACGCCTAATAGCATTGACTGCCCCAGCTTATCGATTGGCTGATCTCTCTTTCGGTGGGTCTAATGAAAGTAGGAGATACGAATGAGGGGGGGGGGAAGGGGGGATCGGACAATCGCTAAGCGACGAAAAAGCTAAGGCAGAGTCAATGCTATTAGGTGTGGATCACTTCTAAGAGCGCGCTCTTATTCGCTCGGTTATAAAAATTCGTATAAATATTAAAATCGCGAATTCAACAAATTGGTGCTAAACTTTTCTAAATATATTCCTAATGTCTACCTATACCCGAGAGATTTTCCGCATTTCGCGGGACACCCTGCAGAACGCCTCATTTACAGTCGGTTCTTCTCGGGACGGATCACCGTGTAAGTCAGGTTTATACGAGAAGTTATCAACGTGGTGTATCACGTAGCGGCCCGTCGGACGGGCCTAGGCTTTGCGGCAGACTCGGCGAACGCTGCGCGACACGATAAGAGAAGTACATTGAGATTGTCGGCAGTCGCAAAAGTGCGCTAGGCCGACATTGATAGCGGATCACTTCTGGCAAGTCGCCGTCGCGAATAATTGCTTTCGGGTTTATCGCTCGGCTGACGGCTGCTGGACGATACAGAGACGGATTTTGCCTTCGGCCTGCGGTTTATCGACGTTTTCTTTACGCGAAATTACGCGTTACCCAACTTATCACCGGCCGTGCGATTTAATCGGATTACAGGAGGGAAAATCCATAAATTACTTCTTTTTTCGTTCCTTTCCTTTTTTCTTACGTCAACCTTGGGTTTTTCACTTTGAATTATTTACGTAAATTAAACTGTGAGATTAAACGCTCGAGGGTAATAAATAGTACAGAAGAGAATTGTTTAGATTAAAAGAAAAGAAAAAGAGAAATAAAAAAAAAAGAAAAATAGAAAATAAAATGACTATAACTATTCGACGTTTTCACGTTTGTACAAAATTAAATACTTATCTTAGGATTTTTGTTTAATGGCCGAAGAAGCTCCGAATTTTCAGAGAGAATTTTTTTTGGCAAGCTATAAGTTGTCGTGGAAGGTAGAAACTCCGCTCGGTGCTCGAAGGTATGAATCAACCCATTTCTCTCCAAGTAGGGATCGTGAGCACATGTTGTTGCCAGCTCGACGACTTTTTCTCATATTTCTTAGTAAGTAGGCTCTTTGGCTGCGTCGAGGATAATCTAGATCGGCATCGGCGTCGTGATTTCTTTTCGTGTGGCGGAACGCGGTAACTCGAATCTCCCCCGCGGCGCAAATAATAATATCGGCGCCGCGAGTACGCGACAAATGGCAAATCATCGTTAAGAAAACGCCGAGGGAATCGCGGTGAAACAGTCGGGAAACCTATGAGCGAGAAGTACGCGAAAGCGGGCGATATTTTTCGTTAAGTCGCCGGTCAATAAATTTTCCGTCCTAAGCCGACGGCGATACCTGATTTACGGATTACGGCGCGCGACGATACAAAAGTCTGCTTTACGAGGCTTAAAGATGTGTGTCAATTTGTAGAAATGTATTTTCCTCGAAATGTCAAAGTACATTGAGAGATGGACGTTACTTTTGGGCCCAATCATAATTTTACGATATTTTTAACGATTTAATATGACTCAATTAAATATATATGTAATATAATTAATTTTATTATATTTCTTGTTGAGAAGAAAAAATTATAATTGGGTTTAGAAGTAATTAATATGTTTTTTTTTCTCGGTGTCGCAATGTTCCGCAATTTTTTGTCTTGTGATTTTGTCCACTTTCCTGTTTTTCGTGTAATCACCAAGTACGATGTACATCGTTTAAACCGCTATTTTTCTATTCATTACGGTTCAATTAATTCAGCCGATTATGTAGTTGTTCATACAGTCCAATTCATTCTGAAGCTTGATTAAACAATAAAGCATATTGATGCCAGAGTTTGCCAGCTTATTACGTTTTGTAATGTAGGCGAGAATCGCATTTATTATTATAATTACATTAAAATGAGATAATGTAGAAGTTCGCACGCACATGCGTGCGCGCATGTATATAATATTTATATGATAATAATTAGGTTCTAACATTACCTGTACGTTTATCACATGATTACAAATTGTGTAGTACGAACTCAACGTAAATAATTTACGCTTACGTTTGGAATAGCTTGTTAATTAATTGTTTCCTGATTAATAATATTTAGATGAATTTTGATCTCGTGAGAAGAGCTTTTAAATATCGCGAATATATTTTTTTTCAAAAATGTATTATCTGTTAATGTTTAAAATCAACATTGTTTACTTTCGGAAAAATATGTTTGAAATATTTTTCAATAAATCGCATTTATCTTTTTTTTTTTGTGACAAGTGGAATTTTTTTTCATGTTAAATTCAGTATTTAAAGTGCCTAAATTCGCGATATTTAAATTTCCTATATTTCACCGGGATTTCGCAGCGACTAGTCGATCTTCGATATCCGATACTTTAATAATTATAAAGTTTTTATTTCGCTCGAAACTTTCTCTCGGTAATTAACTTACTTGCCTTTTGTATCGCATTACGAAGTAGATGCTCTCCTCGTGATAAGAAAATAGCTACGTGATAACTGTACGCGAGACTGAGCCGCGGTCCCTCGATTTCGGTGAGCAGGTGATTCCATTCAACGAACGTGGACCGAGAAGTAGGATAAAACGAGGGACTAATGCGCACGGAGGATTTTCCCGTCGCCTCGCGCGACTCAAAGAGAAATCTCCTTTCGGACTTTACATTCGGGAGTCGGTGCCTCCTTTGCCAGCGTTACGGAAACATTTCGATTCGCACAAACGCTTTGAAATTACGCGAGCGTGAAGCGGCGACATTTTTTTCGGCTCGGAGCTTAAGCCTCGCCTTCATTAAAATCGCCGTCGATCGATCGTTCGTTCCCGCGGAACTGTGTACATTTATTCTCGGGACAGAGACTGCGCTCGACCCAATTTTGATTCTTTTATTCGACCCGTTCGTTAATTATGGATGCCATTTTCTTCAGGTAACTCTCTCCATCTTTCCCTCTTTGCTTCCACGTCATGTCGGCGAAGTTTCTGTCCGCTTTCCTCAGTTAACGCCCTGACGTTCGTTATTTATTGCCCGGACTGTCGCCGGATGGAAAAGTGGCTTATAAATGCACGCCGGATTAATTGAAAGAAAACCAATTGGATTTTATACGGCCGTGTGTTCGATTGAGCTTTAGCATTTTCCCCCGTTCGAGCCTCGTCGCCGTTGTATGCAGATGTTAGCTTTCGTTATCACTATGAAATCACCTGCGACTCCGATAACACTCGTACGTATCGATTCGGAGCCGAGCGGCAGAGGAGAAAGAACCACTTTGATTAAAAATAATTCACTATCCTAGAAGTTTGCTCGACTGATGTCGTCCTCCGCCGACTGCTTTTCCATTGAACTATTTTCGGAAAATGACGACGATAAATTTTTTAACGGTTCACCGTTCTCTTCCACGGCATTCGCCGACTTTCTTCCGCGGGAGATTTATTATTTCTCACATCCGGCTTTTATTGCACGAAATTAATGTCTGGCTTTGCAAATAAAATGGCTCTTATTAAACTTTTTTTTTTTTTTTTTTTTTTCTATATCAAATAATGAAGAGAAACAGAATGGAAGTTTGTCGAACACGTTATATATTATTTCCAACGAATAAAAATTGCACGGGAATATATAAAAGCAATCTTTGCTACATACATATTAGATTTGCATGATAAAAAATGTTGATTTCGTCGAGATAGAGAGGAAAATAAATTGTCTAACAAAATTACAAAGGAATAGCCTCTTTATATTTTTACGATTATTTTAATTGCGAAATTTCGAAATGAACGGCAATTTTCGAATATTTCTAATCGGCGTCTAACTACGCCGTTAGCGATATACTATATATTGTTACTTTAAAAACTTTTAATTCCCCGGAAGAGTTCCTTCCCGGCAAAAGCAATCAAGTTAATCGCAATAATCTCAAGCATTTTCCGGCGCATTGGACATGTATCTGTTTCAAAATGAGATTGGGTCTCGTTGATTTTTCCCGCGGAACCGGGCCGGGGGAGGCAGAGAGGGTTTACGTGGGGGACTTATCGCTCCGTTGGATTCGCGATGACGCGGGGCTGCGCCCCGTCGTGTAACGATCGTCGTGGAACCCGCGGAGCTGTAGGAAACTCGGGGGAGAACCAGGATTCGTTTGATCAACGATATCGAATTTCTCGCGGTATTATCCATTACAATCGTCCCGATACATGCATATGCATGTACGTCTCGGAAGCGGAGACTCGGGGGCCAATGCGGGACAATGCGCAGAGAGCGGTCGCTGCCGGCTATCTTTCGGCGGCACATCCGCTTTAAACGACACCATCTGTGTCGTAATACGCGCGCGATTTTCGGCGGACGGCACCCGGCCCGATGTAATTAATCCACTCGACACCGCCAGCAATGAGAACTGCGCCATTATATGATGTGCTCACGGCCGGCAGTGTTCTACAATTCTATGTAGTAGGTACGCGGCGCACGTATCGAAGGGTACTTAATACATTTGCGTGGGTATCGCGGTATTGAATAACTTAGTAACTTCGGTATTAGCGCCTTGATTTCGGCATCAAATAATCAGAAGCGCCCGCCGGGGAAGCGCGGCAGCGTTACGTTTTTCCGAACGGGAATAACTAGATCTTTTCCTGTTCGCCCGCGTAATCTTCGGAAGTAATGAATATGCAAATTTACTGGGTCGAAAGCTCGCGTATCGCGCGGGCGAGGGAGTAATGAGAGAAACAACGTGGCTGGGATTTATCGATCAAGTAGAACGCATTCAACTTTTTAATGACACGTCAATCTTCCGCCCGCGGGACGAGGCGGATGGATGTCGTCGACTTGAGCGACAGACAGTCTTAATAGAGGCGCCTTCTGGGGAAACGGATAGTCCTCCGGATCGCTTAAGATCTCGCGAAACGAGAATAGGTATCCCCGAAACGACTCGATCCAACTGGCAGGCTGTTGCGTTCGCGATTTAGCACGTAGCGAAGGGTGCGCGAAGAGGGCGAGGGGGGGAAAGAAAAGGGAGATTTTTGAAAGCGCGAGTTACGCGAATATATATTTTGTTTTTATTTCGTTAACTTTAAAGACTACGAGGACGATGATCGCGGAATTGACCGGACGCAACCCTGACGTAATTATAAGAATAATGTTAACCGGATCGATAAAAATAATGACGTTAATTTCCTCGCCGCGATTTATTAAGACACTTTATTTCAAGAAGGAAGTCAGCTTCCACGGGCAATTAAGAAAATTTTACGGTTGCTGATGGCAACGGTGTCGAGAAATTGCAATAATTTCGCTGAAATTGCGAAAATTTCGGATTGAAAGTTACGGGAACTTTTAATTTCTAACATGTCTGCGTAGAACGCTGGAATGTTGAAAGAAACCGCGACGCGCCGTTCGTTGCAAATAATTAAAAAAAAAAAAAAAAAAATCTTGCAATAATTCCTTTCCCGTCGACTTTTATCAATTAACTATTTATGTACGCGATTGAATTAAATGAAACTACGGGATTTCTTTGGGATAGAGAAGGCAAGGCGCGTTACACTTTTCGAAACGCCAGCGTTTGTTAAATCGCTACGTTAATCCTACTCTAAAGGCGCCGGAATTTGCATATAACGGGTACCGAGATTGCTTGTACCAAATAATGGAATATGTACCTTTTTTTTTTTTCACTATCTTATACGCAGTTTTTCATTATTGCAATATTTTTTTTCCTTTTGAAAAAGTATTAGGTGTATTAAAATATATATTAATAAATACGTATCAAATTAAAATAAAAATACAACCGAAAAAAGTGCTTGATAAATACATATATTAAAATAAAAAAATAAGTTTCTTATTTTAACGATAAATCGTGTAATATTTTGCGAGCGTATCGCGCTGAGAGCACAAAATAATAAAATACATTTTCTTTTTTTAATATAGTACAATATATTTTTCCTACAGAGATTAATATTACATAAAAAAAAATCGTGTATGTAAAAGAAACGTAATATAAAAATTGTACAAAAATAATAAAAAAAAAAGAAAAGGGCAGAGCGTAAAAAGTCACTCGGTACACGTTCTCTTGAAAATAATGATGAATAAAATGAATAATCGTGCACACAAGAGAATTGATTATGTCACACTTATAACGCGACAAATTAAATAATACAAAATGTGCCGGGTGGGCCACGATGCGCGAATCCGGTAACGCGTATTTGCGTTTTCAAAGGAAAATTTATCGCAAATCCCGTAATATCTGCTATGTAAACGGAATTTATTTTCTCAAAATTGACATTCGAAATTGTAATTGCGCACGTTTTGTCCGCTTGCATCGAGAAATTAGTACTGCTAATCTGCGTATTTACAAATGCATCGTAGGTCGATAATTTGGTTGGTAAATTAATTATCTCACGGATACTTGTACCACATTAACCGTAATGGCGATCGGGAAGTCACCGAATTTTATCGCGGCGAGCTCTGCTGTTCTAAAATCTGAAAAATGTTTTAATATTGATTGAAAACAGCTCCGTCGATAAAATTTTCAAGTAAATGAATCAAGAGACCACTTCCTTTCAATGTTGCAAGGTGGCGGCATATGCTTATATTTCATTTTGCATTGCGGATTTACATGACCGCATAAGCACATATAGAGATACAGCGGAAAACCCAATCAGTCACATATATTCAATATAGATTACAACACGGCATTATTTATTTTAAACTTTTTAGTTAATTTTTTTCGTATCTTTTTTCTAAATAAAATAATAATAAAAATAAAAAAAAAAGAAATTAAAAAAAGGAGAGAAATTAAATTAAAATTTGAAAAAGAAAATTATATATTTAATGCGTTACACTTGCGGTGTCTTTCTGGAAGAGGACTCGTAAATCAATTTTCTCTTTGTGACGACCTCGCTCGCCGTATCTCTCCATAAAAGATCGATTACCAGCCCATCAGGGGAATCTATTTTCAAATTATTACCGAACGAATGTGGGGCATCCTGTATACGTAATTTACTCTCGCGAAATCACCGGCACGCATTGAATTATTAATGGTATCGTAATTTCGCCGCACGGAGGTAACGTACATTTACACTATTGTCTGAAATCCATGTGCCATCAATCACGCGATATATGTCAAATGTATGTAGAGACGTTCCACTTTTGATTGATCGTCCATTTATTATATCATCGATATCAATTAAGAATTCACATGGCGTGTTTGATTTGGCTAAACAAGCGGCGGTCCCATCGCTCTTTCTTAAACTCGCCCGGCTTTTTTTACGCGTTAATTCCAGCGTCGCGTTACCGCGCGCGAAACTGCGTGTCGCGGAGAAATTTAATCCGGGCACTCGAACCACTCGGCTTTTCCGTTTCGCGAAAAGTCACGAGCGTGTGTGACTCCTTCGCTTTTGTGCCGCCGCCAACTTACCCGTTGCTTTACTCAACGATTGAAATCGAGCGCAGGGGAAACGAACACAATCGAGTCAAATGCATCGGGACCTGTCGCGCAAAAATTCATCGGCTTTATTGCAACCGGGAGGTTTTTTTTTTTTTTTTCGTTGGCTACTGAAAAACGCGATGCCGCGGCGATCGATCCTTCTGACGTTAAGCTGGCACGACTCAAAGTGAGACGGATGACGTTGCTCACGTTTAATATTCTATTAATTACATCACGGCGACGAATGTAATGCGCGCGATTGTGCTCGCGTGATAATTTATTCTCTGAAAACGGATGAAACGCGAGCGGTTTTAATTGTGACTCTATACGCAATGCCGGAGCGGCGTTGAATACTTTACGATTGAAACAAAGGATCGGTGTAGAGTTGAACGGATAAATTGCCGGAAATAAATTGAGCTTTTTTTTTTTTTTTTTTTTTTTTTTATTATTATTATTGTAGGCCGCTTCTTTCGTTCGCGGACAGATTCTGCGCAATTGCCAGGGCATTACAGGCTGCTTACCCGTGTACAATGGTGAAGTGGCACCGAAGTTCCAGTCACGATTTTTGGTCACGCTATTCTCTCGTAACATGTTCGACGGTAGTTTATTACATCACTCGTATCGCCGCTGATGTTACAGCGTTGAACATTTAAGCGATAGGACACACTGAAAATTTCCAGTCCTCTTTAGATATCGCGATACGTTACACCGGATTTTACGTTTGAATTTGCATCCGAAATTGTTAAGAATTTATGATGAGCCGTAACTCTTTAAGAAACCATTACAGCAGTCGCAGCGATCAATATAAACGCGGAACGTATCGATTATTATGCAGAAGATGGCGAGGAAACATTGTTTCTTAAAACAATCGGAGTTTCTTTCTTTTTTTTTTCTTTTCTTTTTATCCGGCGTGTTTGAGAAGAATTAAACTTCTTTGAAGCTGTAAACAATTACGCAAGTACGATTGCGTATTATTAATAATAAAAGCTTGGTTTTCTTGAGAAGGTCTCTTGAAGTTAACATCCTCGATAAAATCTAAATCAACTTCACAACTCTACAAAATTAAAAAAAAAAAAATACATCTATTAGGTTTTTATATAAATATTCTTATAGGCGACTGTAGTTAAAAATTTTAAGTGTCGAGTTGACGGACAGACGGTTCCGATAAAAGAAAAAAAAATTGGATAAATCCTTTTTAATCACTCAAAGGCACGAGAGAAACATTTGCAAGTGCCGGGGAACTAATCCCGTTGCGACGTGTACGTATTTTGAAAATAGCGAGCGTTCTCTCTCTCCCTTTTCCTTTTTCGGATTTACGTATTTCATCTCGCTCGCGAAATTTGTGAAAGGAGAAAAAGGAGGAGGCCGTTCGTGTGAACTTGAAACCGCTAATTCCATTACAGCGGATGCGCCGCTGGGAGATCTCGGCGTTTCGAATTCTGACGGTCCTTCCCACCCTTTACCACCCTCCCGTGGAAAATCCACTCTGTACGTGCAGAATGCGTTCTGATGCAGTCCTCGTTAGCATACGGATGCACATACGCAAAGGTGGCAATCGCGTAATTGGCTTTTCGGCGGTGCGGGTGAGAGTTGGACGGGCGGTCGGGAGTTGGGGGTGAGGGCGGGAATCGCGAGCGCCCTGCATGCGGAGGGATGAGGTCCTCGGGCTTGCGGCATGGGGGTTACGGGGTAACGCACTGAGGGGGCAGCAGCTGGTCTTTCCGCGATGGCTTCCGAAGATGGCCGCCGAAGGTGGACGAGCGTTTCCGGAGAGGGTCGAACCCACCGTCGCGATTCATTCCCCGATGCGTTTGACGAGAGCGGAGTACGCGGCGGACGAGGAGCGGGCGAAACAGAGGTATACCGGGGAGTAGGAGAAGGGGGAGGGGGGGTGAAATCGCGAGAGGGTGCGGAAAAGCGGGTGGGAAATTGGGTGAGAGCGAAACGGGAGATAGAAAGCGTGTGCGATACGATCGAGCGATGCTGGCGGCGGCGCGAACCGACTGCGTTTAACCTCGCGGCATTTCTTTTCCGCGTCGCGTCTTACGGAGTACGATTAGACCGGCGAGGCTGTCGGTGCCGCGATTAAGTGCCCGGCGTTCGCGTTCCTGCGCTGCGGAGTACACTAGGTGTTTCCCTGCTCGGCGGAGGTCCGCAGGGTCCGCCGCCGGTGACGTTTCTCCGCCCCGTCGTTGCCGAGAACGCGCGCACATACGTGTCCGCACGTCGCGCAGGTTTGAATCCGCGTGCGTGCCTGGCCTGCGTGTCCTCTCCGCCGTACGTGCGTGTTATCGAGGGTGCTCCGCGATCGCGCCTCGATCCATTATCCGATTGTGGCACACAGGAACGCAGGAATTGATACACACGCCGGCGCGACGCGCGCCAACTCCGCTCGTCTTCGCCTCGTCGGAAGTGGTACCAAGGGGGGGTTAATTACGTCGTTGAACCCACGCGCCGCCGTCGCGGTTTCCACTCCGATTGGGGTCGTTTGGCATTTCTTTTTCCCCTCGGCGGGGCTAAACGCGCGGTGTTGGCGCGAAACCGGGGGTGTTTCTGTCAGCCTTGCGCCTTGATTGCTTCGCTAACTTTCCGTACTTTCTTACCTGGCGGAACGCCAAGCGGCGCCGGGGCTTGACGCAATGAAATTTGGCAAAATGAATGCCGAGCGCACTCGAGCGAATGATTGCTCTCAGATGCATATTTATGCGGTTTTTTTTTTCCTTTTATTCCTTCACCCGCGGAAAAACGGAAACGCCGGAGAAAAGCTGCAGGTGCATATTTCCTTTTTTTTCTTTCTCATCCCGATGTTTGTTCTGAAATATATCACTCTGAAACTCGCGGCGCGGAAATATCGTGACACTTTCTTCTCCCATTAAAAGACTGAATAAAGTCTAATTGCGTCCTCTTCTTTCTTTCTTTTTTAACCGTCAGTAGATTTTCCTCGTGAAAAAGTTTCAGTGGAAAAAAGACCCGTCGCGTGGCAGGACAAAAATGCACGTTACTTTAGGCCGTGACTTTTTACCGAATATGACTTGGGAATATTCTTTTAAAATACGGTCTTCTTCGCCAAGACTTTAACGTTGAAATTTATACGTCAATCTTTAGACAATGCACTGTGCAATCTTTGTTATCCAATAACTTTCGTCTTCGCGTCATTTTTCAGAGACTATACACCGGCGTAACCTTTATTTTCCAATAATTTTTTCAACCTTTGTGTATAATATGCTTGTAATATAAATATACTTACGAAGCTTTACTGAATTTATAAAATATCCCGGTATTACATGTATATTTTTAAAAATATCGTACGTATCCGGCATTTGGAATCGTATAAATACCGAAAACTGATACGTTTCTATTTTCACGTTATTCTCTAAGACGGGTTTCTCAGAAATTTTGTCCACACACAATCCCAGTGGTAATTTGAAAGCGAGTATCGGATATACTCTGAGGAAATCTAGAACTATTCGTTATTGCTTGCACTCGTAGGATATCTTATACGGAAACTTTAATAACGATAAACAGTCGATAAACCATATTTGTTGTTGCATTACTTCGAGGAACGCAAGTTATAAAATTAAATTTAGTTATTACGAATCAATGAGCTGCGATAATTACTCTAAAGATTACGTGGCTTTCCTATTTTATAAGCTTACAATTAAAAAAAATTTTTTTTTCCGGTTGAAAACGTGGAATGTTAAATATATTTTATTTTAAATAAATACTGCATTTGCGAGCAATCACAGGGTTGGAGGGATAATTCAACGATCGTAATCTCCACGGTTGGAACTTTAATTAGGATTGAATCTTAACTTACCTTCGTCCATGGAATTCAGGAATTCCGGGAATCGCGGGAATGATTTACGGAAAGAAAATCTCGCTTACGCTGCGCCTTATCTATTTTTGTTAGCGATTAATTTTCAGCAATTATTGCTGCTCCTTGACGGTTTATTTAGCAGGAACGAATTGCTTTCGCGTGCAAAAATACGGTTCTCGAGTATTTCTAAAACTTTGCGTTATATTCTAGTAGATTTACGCAATTGGCGTTGCCGATCGTAATTGACGTAACAGAAAGATAAATTGTACATCGGCAAGTTTTATTTTTTATTTTTTTTTTTAAACGTTTATTAATCGATGTATGAATTTTAATTGAAAAGTTAACTAAAATTGAAAGTAAGCGAGAACTTTTTTAAGACTTATTTTTGGATATCAAAGAACTCGTGATACTTTCGTAAAGTAGCAAGCAATAAACGAGGCTTAATGTGCAACTACCGTGGGGATTAATTTTAATAAACTTTATCTAACTCGTTTTAGCTTTAAGATACTCTCGGGTTCTCTCGGCACTCAGTTTCTCTCAAAGTTAGTAAGTAAATGTGACACTTTTTGCGTTATTACTTTCGATTTTCCTCCCGCGTCTGTCAATCGTCCAAGTTATCGAGAATATCGGTATTGATACGTGATACGAGGTTTAGAAGTTTTGAAGTACACTAAATTTTTACGACGTCGTAGTAACTGATGGGTACAAAACTTTTGTCGATCCCGCCGAGTAACTGTTACTTTTCCTTCCAGCGGAAGGTGGTTTTATAACAATGTAATATTTATCTAGTATATCGCGGTGCTCCCAGTTTCGCTGATCCCACGCAAACTGCGGCTCGAAGTTGTCGTACGTCTGTCCTCGTATCGAAAAAAAAATTTGCGGGCGACTTGTATTTAATTTAAATGGCTAATTAAACGGGAATACTATTAACGAAATTATTCAAGCCAGTTCTGATACTATTTATTTGAAAAAAAATTGTTAAATTAAGACGTAATGACTCTCACTGACCAGCAAGCTTATTTATTTTGTAATAAATTTATTCTCTGACGTCTTTGAATTTTCAAACGATACATTATGTATGTGGCTTGCGTCAAAGTGAACCGCGTTCGCGTTGCATTAAACGTTGCGCTTTAAGCGCGCTCTTGGGGGAATGATAACTTCGATCACATTTTGCATAAGTTAATTCTAATGATGGAGCTTGGAGAGAATAATTTTTGACGTAAGTCAAAGGGGCTTTAAGAGGCTTGTTAACGTAGGTGAGATTTTTTCGCCGTCAAAAACCAATCTCTGATCCGTGAAATACGAAAAAGAAAAAGGAAACATGGTATACGTGGGACTCGTGGGCCAATACTTCTCGGAGTTGGATCCAAATTTCGATGGTCCTCCTAAAGCGGTTGATCCAGCAGTTCGTGCTCGCAAACTTGTAAGTAGCATATTCGAACGAGGATAGCTTATTTAATTATACGAGAAGTATAATGCGATGAAATGGTGAGAATAGCTTCGTAACTTTCGATCCAAAGTACTTTTTATTATGTTAATATGTTTAAATTAAATTAGACTTGTTAGATATTTTTTAGATGCCAAAATTAAATTGATTCGCGTTTTTTAATATTTTTAATATTTTTGATTTATAAGTATATGATTAAAAAAAAAAAAAAAAACTATTTTCCAAACGTATCTTTTCCTCCTCTGAATTTGGTTCGTTAAAAACTTATGTCGTTAAAATTTTTTACTTGCTGGATATTATTATTGATATTTCTCTTACTTTTTCCATTAATTCAGAGATATACGAAGCAAGAAAGAAACTTTTTTTTTTATTTTACAAAACTGTTTTAACTCGAAATGCAAAGTAAACAGCTCGTGATAAAAGTTCTTCGCAAGACGTGTTTATATGGAACGATATTTAAAATACAGCAGAATTTCGTTTTCCATCCCGTGAAACTGAGCACATTTATAATGCGCTTTGTCGTTTTTACTCCCGAGCATTGAAAATTACTACGGACTATATATATCCGTATAATAAGTTCTAAGGCGATAGTAAATCTCTTTGATCAGAGATTCTTTAATACTCGAAGTTTCTGATATAGATTACAGATGGTTTCTACGTTTACGGTCTTTTTCACATTTGAAAGATAAATCTTCAAAGGATTAAAGAGCCGTGCAGTTTTTATTTCATTTTATTAGTAATTTTTTCTTTTTTTTTTTCTTTTACGTCTCGTTATATAATCTTCAATTTTGTAAATGGGTACGCGATGGCATTTATCGTAATCCACTGCGGTGTAACAACAAAACGAGACGTGCCACGTGTATCCTTAATCCTTTGTGTTCTCACATTTAATATACGTAATCCTCTTTGTTTAATTCAAGTGGACATTTTATTCCATATTACTTTTCACCGCTATTACGTGTAAAGTTTTTCATGCCATTATTACAGACACTTTTTTTTCTACTCTTTTTTTTTTATTTACGATAAAAAATATTAGATTTTAAAAAAGATTTTTTTTTTAAATATCAGACTAATAAAACACTTTGTATGATATAACGTTGACTTATACCACTGCGATACAATAGTCGCATCAGTGGCAGGACATTTCGAGCGATTCGTCGGCTTTTAACGGACGAAAATACCAATCCCGCGAGCACGTACGAACAAGCGTGTGTGCCGAGGGCATTTAAAATTGCCTGAAAGGCTGCGTTGATTAGTCACGGGTGATTTTGCTGTATTTTCTACGCCCGCAAACTGATCGCTTTGTCGGGCCGATAATCGCGTTTCGATGGGACGCGTGACGTAACGGATTTAAATACCACCTTTCGCGAGCGACGACCGCTCTCCATACCGCGGTCTCGTTGCATTTCGCTCCCGAGGCACGATTCGAACGTTAATGAAACGGCGCCGCGTTGCATTATTATCCGCCGAATCTTCGCCCCGTCCTCGTTTGTCAATATTTCTACAAGGAGCGCAGTCGTTCCATTTATATTGCGCGTAAACGTGACGCGACGGCGTAAAGCCGCGCGAAAAAGAGCCGCTGATTACGTATTTTATCGGGGTGAAGCTGGAGAGCGTTTTATCGAGTGTTTATCGCGCGGGAAAATCGAGAGCGTCTGGCCGGCACGTCGCTGTAACTCAAGAGGCATATGTTACAAAAAGGGTCGGCAGGGCGCCGCGACGCTCTTGAGACTAAAATATGAGGGTGGCTCGTTTCGAGCCTGTGCTTCGTGCCTTAAATGCCATTAAGCGTAATACGTATAAATTATGAACACGTGAGACACGAGCCGGTAGGAGGGTCTCGCGAGGAAACGTCGTGTTTCCAGCGGCGCATAAATCTCCCGCGCGACATCGCTGTCGTAAAAGAATGACTACGGTTTCAAATTTTAGAGCTCGATATCGACGCGGTGACAACGTTTCTTCGGCTTGAATTAATGACGGAATCTCGAAGCTTGCCTGCGAAACACTCCGGGTATATTCCTCGCATTTGTGTCATCCCCTTAAAAAGATAAAGCGACACTAATTTATGAAGTGCTAGCCGGTGAGAGGCGAGGTTATATATTTTGGTTCCGCCCGGTAATGGGATGAACATATCTCTTGAATATAAAAGGATGTTTAATCCGATAAATAAGAATGATGAAACTACCTTGGACGAGAATAATTATTCATTTTGGATTAAGGGGATAGAATTTAATCGTGATCATTTTTATCGTGTAAATTGAGATATTATTAAAGTATGTTTCGAATAATTTACAAAACAATGTATTTTTATTGAGGAAAGAAAAAGAGAGAGAGGAAAAAGAAACACGTGTTTAATGAGAGGAACTTTTCTTACCGAAGAAATTAGGATATTTGGTTAATAATACTTTTAAATTACATAATTTACATTTTCTTAAATTTTTTATAATTTTCGTTGGAATATGTTAATCAAATTGATCAATTTACTTAACATTTTTATTTTCTTATTTTTTTATTTTTACTCAACGTGCTTAAATAATAAAGAAATAATCCAGCGAGCGAATAATTTGAGACGTTAACGTTTTATCGTTTTTTTTTTTTTTCGTTGACGTAGGGAGTATTCTAGTCAATCAGTGGCTTCCGATCGAAGCGTTACGTGCTTTTATTTCATACGTACGTTATCCAAGCCGCGACCGAGATTTACCCGAAATAGTTGGCGCGTGCACGTGTGGATACTCGAAATTACTATGGTTGAATCTCATTCGTGTATGGAATGGCAGGATAGTTTAGGTTCATGGGCGTAAACGTCTAGCCGAGAAAGCGATAGCTCCTCCGACCATCGAGTCCGGGGGACTATATGTACAGTGCCGTTGTTAAGGTGTACTCCGTATTGACCGGGTCCGCCTTGGCTGCGGCAGAACTTCGTGGCATCGCTACGTGCGAAGTCTGCAAATGAATTTTTCGAATCTGTCCGGGCCGGGCTCCGTCATCCAAACGAAAGACACGTGCCCGCGTAGTCCGGCCAAGTCCATCCCGTGAGTCTCTCAGGGCTCCCTTTTTTTTTTCCCCTCCCGTTTCTTCGTCCCGAAAAATCTTTTCTGCTCGCCGCGCTTACGGCGTCGTTTTCTTTTATAAGGTAGAATGAGTTTCCCTTTTCCTCGGGTCGCGTACGACACGCGCGGGAGAACGGCGCTCGTTCATTTTTATTTGCGAGTTTACGAAAACGACGAGACGGCGAAACGACAGGTCGTTCCACGCGCTTGAAACGCGGAGTCACGGCGTTTAATCGCTTATTTCGATCGGCCGCTCTTCGCGTCGTAAGATGGAATTGACACGAACGCGACGTACGACGCGCCAATCGATTTGTGCTTTTGTGTGCATTTCAGGTGGGCATGGAACGCCGTGACGTCATACTGACAGCGGTTTTCGGTACAGTCGGTGCTCTCGCAATTCTTGTAGGACTCGCACTAGCAATGTGGCTCTATCTACGCGCCAGGAAGTCCAAGCAACGGGACGACGATCTCGAGGACCAAAACGATAACGGCGACGGCTCGAGTCAGCAGCAGCAGACCACGAAGAAAAATGGCTTTCTCAATTTGAAGACGCCCTTGATCAGCACGAAGGCGCTCGGGTGAGTCGACTTTTCCTTTTCAATAAAATAATTGAACCGCCAGCCGGCGTTATCGTAATCCGCCTTCGCGAACTCGAAGGAGTTCTTTTTGCGGCGGAAGCTAATATTTGAAAACCCAAAATGGGTGCGCATACATTTTTTATGTTTTTTGGGAGGGTTTGTTTTTTTTACTATTGTTATATATCCCGCAATAATTAATAGCGAGGCAATATCTTGAGGTTTACAAAAGAATAAATGAATACATTTCACGTTGACTTTAATAAGGGATGAACAAACTGCAGCCGTAATGCGTTTGCTGCTATTATTTGTTCGCTTGCGAAGTTCGTCGCTGTTGGCATCTCGAGCCGCTTAGAGATGCCATATTATATTCATAGTCTAACAAAGAACGTCATTAATTCCAAGCCGCCGTTATTCGTTTCGTTTTATCGCGCAAAATCGAGCGCCGTTCCTGCATTTATTTCGCCGAGCGTGGACAAACGGATATTTAGCAGCGAGAATCAAGACGACCGCGATTAATGAAGAATTCCTTTCCGTACGTTTCCCTTGAACAATCGTGCGATTTATCGTCGGTTCTGTGCGCGCAAAATTCGTAGGTCGCTTCGTTATTGTCCGAGCGGTGAGATAGGTTCTGTGCCGAAGTGGTACAAGCGCGCATTAGTCAGACGCGCTCTGCGAGTATCAGCGGAGGGATCGCCCTTAGTCGGTAAACTTTTCCCACGCTGGTAAACGAAGGTTATCGACGACGGAATCCGCCGCGAACGGGAGACCTGCGTTTCTCGGGCTCGGAAAACGGGAATCCGTTGTAGTTCCCGTCGTACCAACGGCACGTTATTGACGAACCCTCCGATCGTTTATATCGTTGAACGATACTCGACATTCCTGACGAGGGTCGTTCATTACCGGGTCATTTATTACTGTCTCTAGCCGAGTAATCAAGGGGTTCCGATTCGTTACGTCCATCGCTCGAAGCGGCAAAGTCAAAGCTCCGGAACCTGGCCGGCTGAAGCCCGGGGAACCGATCGCATCGAAACGTTATTTGATTTCCCGGGGATTTCTGATTATTGCGTAATTTCGCCAACTATGCGCCGTGATTAACGCATACTTTCGATGCAGGGTATAAAATAGTGCCGTAATTATGCTACCCCGTTATGTAATGTACCAACTATGCAAGATAGATAGATAGTTTCGGGTTAACTGTTTCATTATGCAGCATTTTAGAGAAGATTTTAGACAAAATTAATGACGATAGTTTTGTAGAGACGTTTATATTAGCATTATTAATTTTATATTACTATTATTAATTAATCTGTGAATAACAGACAATAAAAAAAATTTTTAATACTGCTGCTCGCTTAAAAAAATTTTTTAATTACGTGAATTTTTCTCCCGCACGCAAAACTGATGTGAAAATTTATTTTTATTATTAGATTACGTTTCTAATTCCATTTTAGACAATCCGTAATTCGTGCTAGATTTCAAGATAGATTCTCTATAATTTTATATGCCACCTATTTCAATCGGATTTCGTATTTAAATATACTACCCTTCATTACGTTCTGATTTTATAATTGTTTTCGTATCTAAAGTATAAATATATTTTAAATACAAACGCGGTTAAAATGAATTTTAGATTCGATCTCAAAAATTCTAATTCTCTCGATCTATAATCCACGCTGGGAATTAAACATTTAATTCTATTTACAACTTTGTTGTTCGTAATACGAGAAGGGTTTGAATTTTAACACACTCGTACACGCCGAACATTTTACAATCAGCTGTCAATCGGAAACGCGAAGGGAGCTTTGGACGTCTACGCGATAATACTGGCCGCGCAGAGGCTGTTTGCGAAATTTTAATACGCGTATTAGCAAGGAGCTCTTGTTTTCGCAGCTCAAGCTTCGTTGTAAATTGGCAGTTCTTTGTAAATCCACTTCTCGACAGGCATTCGGTCAAACTGCACAGAGAGCCCCAGGCCCTCTCGGCCAGATTATTCGGAACATTTGGAACAGTTAATGAACGAATCGCCCAGCGCGCTTTCCGCGACTGTAACGTCAACTGCGCTCCTGTTTGTATTTTTCGCAAAAGTAAGATACACACGCGATACTGTCAAAGGCACAAACGCGCGCGCCGAATGATTGACAAGTATAGAATTCCTATCCCCCTCGTAATATCACGTAAAATAACGATAAGCTATTCTCCGATTTTCAAGCGAATAAGCTGTTTAACGGATATCCCGGTCTTTGCAAGAATATTCGACGTTTTCGAGCATTGCGTTAAAATATTTTCGATGTCGGTTATCTCACAACGGAAGCGGAGACGATGAAAATTATATTTCTTTTATTCTCGCACAGTCGTACACGTTTTAATAATGAACTTGCGGAATAAATATAATAAATAAGCGCTTTGAATTTAATTCGAGGTTTTATATGAGAAAAAAGAGAGAAAGGAAAGAAAAATAAAATAAAGAGCGTAGAGGAAAGAAAAATGTATTAATTATTTTTTTTTTTTTTTTACTTTTTTTTCATTTTGCCGTTGTGGATAATTTGTCCGATAATTTCTCGTTCTTTCGTGTCGTTGCACGGCGAACGCCGCGGATCGTTCGTATTTTTCGCGACTAGACAGGGCATGCATAAAATGACGAAATTATCGTAAACTCCGTGTTTTCGGTCCCGCGTCGAACGTCAACGAGGGATTATGCAACAGGGACATTAATCCGTCCTAATCGCATTGACGAATTCGATTATCAAGAAAATTCGCGCGCGACGCGGCCCGGGAAGCGCGTAACTGCGGAATTTTCCGCGGCAGAGGGTAAAAACAATAGCGGTGGCAATATACAATTTTCAATGGCTGTCGAGATTGTGGCCCCCCGAGTGTATGCGCGTTTTAGAAATACATTGTGACGTTTATTCCCGCGCGTTCCAGTATAAATCGCGACGGAACAAAACGCGGCGTATGAATAGCCCGAGGGAACGGCGCGGCCGCGGCCGATCGAAAAGCGAAAAAAGTGCTTTCGATTTTTATAATTGATTCAGCGCGCGCGTACCCACGGGCAGCGAAGGCACCTTCGCTGTCGCTTTGCTCGTCGCGCCGAGTTTTACCTTCGTAACAACCGGGGGATTATCGCGAGAGCAACGGGCATCGCGAATTCTCGCGAGTGACGCGGCGCGCTTACCTCTTTTCACTGGAAAAAAAAAAAAGAAAAAGAAAAAAAGAATAGCTGGCTGAAATTTAGTGCCGGACTAATCCAGAAATATGTAGTAAATTAGCGGAGTACTCTCGCGTAATCCCTCTCGTGTTCCTTCTTATTCTTCGTATTCGTGAATGGAAAATAGGTACGGATGGCGTCTCGGCGTAACGCGAGTCAGCAGTTGCGCGAGACACCCTGCTGGGAAATCAGAAAGACTCGGGTGATTTATTTCCACGACGCGAATAGCAGGGCGTATTAATATTTCGACGTAGTTTCGGCTGTTGTGATCGTTAACGTCCCATAGTTCTCCCGTAAGGGCGTGACGACTCGCGCGCGTTACTGAATTATCACCTCGCTCGAGCTTCGCGCCCGCCGCAAAGCCCTCCGCCTGTCGATTCCCGAAAGTGCTTACTCGAAATTTTCACCGCGGATCCAGAAAATGTTACGTCGGCCTATAAATCGGTGGCACGAGCGTGAATGACAATCGATCGCGAGACGCGACTACGGCCCGAATCGTAGTTCAGTAAAGACCTGGCCGATTTGGAAACGCGTTTGCCCGCGAACGTTCCCCGCTATTCACGAAAATGAAAACGTCAACGGTGCATCCGCGAATCGAGCCGGAGCTCTTTTCGCGAGACGGCGAAACAGCCGGGATAGTTTCGCATTCAGCAGCGTTGAATAGGAAACTCTGAAAAACAAGTCTCTTCCAACGAGGCTCTATCGGGCGAATCTGTCACGTATTTCCTTTCCCTATTTTTATTTTTACTCTTTTTCTTTTTTCTTTTTTTTTTTTTTCCTCCTCATTAAGTTTCTCGTCGACGCTGCACAAGTATAGGAAATGTGCAGTCGCGCGTGTATTGTGCATATTCACGCGAAACGATCGTCGTATTCAAATCAATCTCGGATATCTCGTCCTTCCCCGAAATAGGCCTGCATCTCCCTTCCGCGGTTTGCGGTCGAGCTGTGTTTGTGACTACTGCTAAAGTACCTCGTGACGTTGTCGTCTTGTATCGTCACCTTTTAGCCCGGGGAAACCGGTGACCCCGTAAAGAAAAGTTGTAAGCCGGCTGAACGCATCGACGTTTACGTCGATACGATCGAACCTCGCAGACGGATTTCGCGATCGCGTAATTCAGCGACATTCGAAATTTACGGGCTCGTAGATAACGTGGATAACGATCAAATGCCAATTAATAATTATTATTATTTTAACGTAGTCGCGTTTAATAATTAATGCGACTTCAATTTCTATCTGGTTGCACCAGCTTTTTACCGTACGAGCGAATTACAAACTGGAATTTTAATTATCGATTGTCTCAATAGATCACGGCGCTATAGAAAACGGCCGCGCGTATAGGCAAGTTAAAAATTTTTATTTAATATAAATATTATAAATAATATTTGTGGCTTAAAAAGTGGACTTTCACACCACCTTTGAGGTGCCACTTTTGGCACCTCGAAACGGAGCTTCGACTATCAAACGGTTTCATATTTTTAATTTTTAAACGTAATGGTCTTTTAATTTTTTTTATTTTTTTATTTTTACAATTTTATTCTTACGTTCGGTACGAAAAACTTAATGATTGCTCGCGCAAATCAAAGATTGCAGTCGTGCGGATTGCGTGACAAACGGCGTTCTTTCTCAGCGATAATATATTTTCGCGCACGTCTTCGTATCCGATACAGGCTTCTATCTCTTTCTCTTTCAGTAGACATATCCGCGAGTAATTTGTGCATACGTTTCGCACGTTGCATGTGACAAACGTCATACGTGAAGGATGTCAGCAGCGTGTATACCTTTAACATTCATCCGTTTGCAGTTCTTGTTCCGACATCAGCTTCCGGCTGTTTTTTTTTTTTTTCCCCATGTTTTTTTTTCCTACGTAACACTGACGAACAGTATGCTGTCGGACTTTTAAAATACGCGCAGATAGACACGATACTTTTACGTAAAAGCACACGCATGTATGTGTTTGTACCCATCGTTGAAATTATAAAATACTATTCGGTTCTGTAAAATGAGACTTTTACAGAGAAGAACTCCCGTTTGAAAGATAAATATTTGAGTGGAGAAATTTTTTACGAATTGAAATTAATGACCAGGCTACTTATTGCAGCGCAGTTTATACAGGGTGTCCCGCGAAGTGCGGAAAATCTCTCGGGTGTAGATAGACATTAAGAACATATTTAGAATTCGACAAATTGGTGCTAAACTTTTCTAAATATGTTCCTAATGTCTACCTACACCCGAGAGATTTTCCGCATTTCGCGGGACACCCTGTATAAATAATCCCAATTTCTTTTTTTCAATTTAATGGTCTAATTTTATTTTTAAATTAAATTATACTTATTACACTAAAATTTAATATACACGTACATTAAAATGTATTTAATGTACTGTAATTTAAAACTGTTTTCATTATTCGCGTATTAAAAATGTATTAATATTTACTTTCATATCTTAATAGTGCATGAAATTTAAGGTTTTTTTTAACAGTGCACTTGACGTTTCTAATTTAATCGAGTGGATATTTCCGAGGCCATCTCGGTTTAAGGGTTAATAGGATGGTCGCGACCTATACATTGTCTATCTGTGATTCGGGATAACTAATTAGGTGCACGTGACCAACGTTGGCACGTTAACGTTGGCCCTACATCCCCGACATAACCGCCGCTGCACGTGAAGGCTCGTGTATGTAGGCTGCGAGTAAGTCTGACATGTCAACCGCATTACGTGATGTATCATCGATATTTCCCCCTCATTACGATCAAGCACGCCTTTTTCCTAGAAAACTCTCACGTTGCGAAAGCGACACGTGGCGCGTCGTAATAACCGCGAAACTGGAGCGCGAATTAAAACAAGTCGCTAAACTCAATCGCGTCAATTATGAAAAAAAAAAAAAAAAAATTAACGCGGTACTCTCACAAACGAGTATCGAAAATCCGGCTTGAACAAGCAAATATTGGCAACGTTACTCTTAAAATTTCTTAGAGTGAACCACTCCGAAAAAGGAAAAGGTTCACTTTCTACAAAAGTAAATGTGCTTTACTTTAAATCGAAGTAAACGTATAGTTTTTTTTTTTTTTTCCTTTTTTTTCCACGGATATTCTCGCGTGCAAAGTTTGACTGAATCTAACACCGAAGCTAATATTCACGACCGTTCATTCATTAAACTTTCTGATGCCGATTTGCGTCGCACAGGCGTGTTTGTGCCCAAGAGAAAAGGTTAATCTCTCTTTTCTAATTAAAAGTATTTCCCGCCGTTTTCCGAGTAAACACGCAAGGAATTTCTTTTTCAAATAATCTTAACGAAGCAATTTTCCGGATGAAATATGATTAAAGTTTCGATCTAGTTAAAGTCTAGTTATACAGGGTGTCCCATCCCATCTTGACAAACTCTTCGAGTTAGATAGGTCTCGTGGATACAAGTCAATAAGTTCTATTTTATTTTATACATTTCTCAATCGTAATTGTGAAAATAATTAAAATGTGTAACTTAAGAGCGACAAGGAAGCTGCGGGCGAGTGAGCGCGACAGACGAATGGCGCCGTCGTCTGTCGCGCTCACTCACGCGTAGCTTCTTTGTCGCTTTTGCGCTAGACAAATTAATTTTTTTCTCAATAACTATCGTGAATTTTGCAAAACTGCAATGAACTTATTGATTTGTGCCCACGAGACCTATCTAACTCGGAGAGTTTGTCAATATGGGGTGGGACACCCTGTATATAGTTAAATAGAACCTCACTCAGTTTACACATAACCGCCGACTAACACCTTTGAAATTTTACTCTCGAGCGCAAGAGTTCGGATCAACAGCGCGGGAGAAAGCCACGCGATACTCTTGGCTTATATTCGCAAGATCGTTTATAATCCTAATTAAAAACTGTTCCACGGGCGATCTCGCGCTACGAAGCTTCGCCGAAAAGTAAATCTATTCTCCCGCGCGCAAGCTTTCCGATGAGAAAGAAGTACCTAATTCGACGCTAAAAACGCGGTACGAAAACAAACGCGGTTGATCTTGGATTATCAATCGTTACTCGATAATGCAAGTAATGAACTTCCACAAGATAAGCCTCGAAGATTGAGTGCCGACTAATTAGATCAACAATTACAAAAATGGATAGAGTTGCTTAAAAAAAAAAGAAAAAAAATAGGAGCAGCAATCGGAAAATTCGTAAAATTAAATGCTTGATAAAAAAATGAATTAAACTGTATTCTAACGATTGTGTTAAATATTTCACGCAAAAATTTTCGCACTAAATATTATTAGAGAAATGCAAAATACTGCTTTTTTTTTTTAAGTACGACGATATGAATAACGACGACGGAGGCTGGCTCAAGATAATGTGCTGACCGATCAAATCGAGCGGTTATCTCGCTGACTCCACGCATCGATAACGCGCCGGGCACGTCCTTTCCTCCCCTTGTCGTCTCGTCGTCGAATTAATCCCACCCTCGCAGAATGTGACTAACTAAGCTCTTTGCTCCCGAGTTGGATTGGGTCCGAGTTTAACTATCTCTGGGATCTGCCAGCGCGAGACGTTATTACGAGCGCCCCGATAGGAATTACTCAATTTGATCATTACTCGAATAATCCGACGATTATCGCGCGGGGAAGAAATTGTAATCGCGTATCGCGCGACGACTTTGAGCCGCCGCGACTCGAAACCCAAGTCCTGTATCTTCCCAGCCGCCGAATCGCGACTGGTCGCCGAGCGATATGAAAATTGTTTACGCGAATAAGAAGCCTGAATGTTACGTGCCGGTGTCACATGAATTTCAAATATTGAGGATTACGGGAGATCGCGTGTCCGATACCCTCGATCTTTCTATTTCCGTCTTATCGCGACACGCTAACGTTAATCATTCTAGTTAACAGAGTTCATACAATTTACGTAAAATACTGTGTAAAATCTACTCTTAGCAAAAAAAAAAAAAAAAGGAATTTGCATAATACAAGGTGTCCCGCGAAATGCGGAAAATCTCTCGGGTGTAGATAGATATTAAAAATATATTTAGAAAAGGTTAGCACCAATTTGGGTAAAAAATTTTTTTTTGTTAAATTAAATAAAAATAATTTTGAATTATTGAATTTAATTGAATTAAATTCTTATATGAATAGTTCAAAACCGATTCTTAAATAAATGGTCACAATTTCTTTTTTTCAATTTAATGATCTAATTTTATTTTGAAATTAAATAAAACTTGGTTTTGGATAAAAAATATTTTTTTTGTTAAATTTAATAAAAATGGTTTTGAATTATTGAATTTAATTGAATTTAATTCTTATACATATTATCGCTGAGAAAGAACGTCGTTTGTCACGCAAAGTGCACGACTGCAATCTTTGATTTGCGCGAGCAATCATTAAGTTTTTCGTACCAAACGTAAGAATAAAATCGTAAAAAAAAAATAAATAAAAAAAAGTAAAAGACCATTACGTTTAAAAATTAAAAATATGAAACCGTTTGGTAGTCGAAGCTCTGTTTTGAGAGAAACGATGAATAAACCAATAAACTGTGAATCGCTCGGAAAATTCAGGTAATGTTATAGAAAGTATGTGACTGTTTTATTGAGCTACAAATAACGGTGTACCGAAGTGTGGTAGCAAGTAAAGCACCTACTAGGATTTGCCGGATCGAATTCAATATTTGGACAGCATCACGGTATTGGATCTCTCAGACATAAATCCGATTAACTACCATGGTTTACTTTAGCGTGCGAAACCCGCGTTTATCTCCGCTCGCGATAAATGATAAACACTCTTCCACGAGGATGCAATACACGGAGACGACAACCGAGTTAATTACCAGGCATAATTTCACTCCATTATTAATGCCGAACGAAATTATTTTGCAATTAATTAACTGACAATGTTGCGGGATCGCGATTAATTTCCATGATTTTGCATATCAGCGCGGGTTTTCTTTTTTTCCGCATAAACCGTATAACAAGCAAATAATTCGTTTCCGTTTTGCCCGATACATAAACAATAATAATAAATAAATAAATAATTGCATAATCCGTAAGACTTGATTTTCTACGCAAAGTACATTTACGATAAATTTATGTTTTCGATAAAAAAAAAAAAAAATACGTCGATTATTTTTAAAACAAGATTCCGTACAGCGTAAACCTCCGCGTAATAGCGACGACAATTAGCCCGTGTTGGCTAATCCAAGAACAGGGTATCGATCACGATTCTATTACAAATACGGCTGCCTTATTTTTCAATTACATTATACCCTGCGCGCCGCATAGCGCCCGTACTTTTCTAATACTCGGAAATATTCATGTTCCCGAGGGATTATTCGAGCCACCGTGTTGCTCCTTAATAAATTGACTGGGTCCGATATCATGTATTAAATGCGCATCTGCAAACCACCCAAGCACCTGCCGCTACAAAACCAATATTTGCGATGAAATCCCGCTGCAATCCTCTATTGTGTTAGTGCGTTGCACGTGCATGAGCGGAGGCAAGTATAAGGGATAAACACTGTGGCATATCGTAAATGACTCGATGCCGGAGCGAAAGGCCCGTTATCTTCCTTCCGCCTGCCTCGTGAAAATATCTACAAGGACCATACATTGGGCTTACTTACGGCTTCCAGTTTTCCACTCTTTACGTGGACGGTTTCGCAACAGCCCTCTTTCCGAAATGGGTATATAATATTTCGCGCGCCGCATTTTTATACGATTTAAATCATTAATTTAAATTTGTTTCTTCTAGAATCCCCACATAAAAATTAATTATTTATCTCTCTAACGGGATTTATTTATTTATTTTTTTTTTTCTTTACCGTCAATCAGTTTTCCTCTTTAATAAATTAAGATGAACAAACGTTCGCGTTTGTTTTAAAATAAATACCGTCGATTTTTATGAATTTTCGCGAAAGTATTTGCCGCAGTTTTATTCGCGTTAAATAATTATTAGGCGCTGTTTGACAAATTTCCCCGCGACTACGTCGCGCATGATACGTCGACAATATTCCTCGTGAGGAAGATATATTTCCAAGAAGCGGAGAACTATGTCGCTTCGTAAATCAGGATTTCCCTGTCGGCCATTGTCGCGAATGTCTTGTTCAATTCCGCACAAAGATCCCTACCGAAGGTCTTTGATGAGAGTTGCCTGCAAAGCCTCCTCACACATTCCTTTTCAGCCCGATATCGACAAAGCGTACTTTTCGATAACTCCGCAATCAGACATACCTGTAGCGTCCCTTCAAAAGAGTCCGTTAAAACGCTCCCTCGCGAACTCCTCCCCCGTTTGTCACTCCCCGCCTGCCCCAGACAGTTGATATGAAAGCATAATCAATTTCTCTCTTAAAAAAAAAAAAAAAAAATTGCTACGAAAAATCTCAAAGATCAAGATATCACGTTCGCCGTTCGATAAAAATTCACATTCACTCAATGCTACCGCTTCCGTCGAGTTCCTTAATTTTCCCAGCTATTTGCTACAAACGATCCTATTTAGGTGATTTCCTCTCGGAGAAACATTTATTCGATCACATTTATTTTCTCGAAACCGAGCCGCGCGCTACACTTGGCGGGATATATAAAGCGCCTAGCGGAAAGGACGGGCGATCGTTTCCGCTTCTATTTATTCGACGCTCGATCGTCAGTCGACCGTGCCGTCATCGACGGCGGAGCTCAAGTTTTGCGAGTCCCTTTCAGCGATAGGGCCATGTGTCCTCATACGGTCTTATTTACGGCGCGACACGACGGGCAGCAGTATTTCTACGTCCGCTCCCGAAGAAGAATGGCCGGCGAGAAATGTAAGCGTCGTTTGTCCGCGCCCCACGAGAAATTGTCCCAACGATTTTCGATTAGGGCGCTGGCTGACTCGCAGGTACAACTCCACCTCGCCCCGTACCGACGATAACTAACTTTCTACGGATCGGATATATCTCGCAGTAGTTTGCTCGAGTTATACGAAAAAGACTCGGCAACAATAGACTGAAAGAAAATAATTCCTTTTTTTTTTTTAATTAAATAAATAACTAATAAAAATCTTTAGTTTAAAATTATCTAAATTTTAGATGAGGTTCATAATATTTTTTATAACGCATAGAATTAATTTGTAGAAAAGTAAACTTCTATCGAATTTAATAAAACAAACGGGTATTACTTTACAATTCAAACAGACGCACCTCGAATGCAAAAGAAAAAGAAAAAAAGTATTAATTTAGCCAATAATACATAAATGATGAATTTGTCGATTAACGTAAAAGCGAGGTATTGGGATTAGTTACACAATAAATACTAATTAATGCGTCATAATATCGGACGATTTTCCTCTCGATCTGAGTAAACTCCGCATCGTACTCGCAATTTCACCCTGATGCTATGTAACGCAACGCGATTAATAAAATGAAGTTAATAGCTAATTAAAATACGATAGACCGCTCGAAGGTACGACCTAAATTCACCATTGCGCGCAGCGGTACATTTCCCATGCATAAATTTCGCAAAATTTATTAGTAATTACTAAACAATCGACGATCCTTCGTTACTTAAATTATTTTAATTTTCGACGGCTTATATTAAATTCATATTAAAACACCTTTCGCTTTCGTTGTACCGTCTCGGGAAAATAAATCGTGCTACATAAACGAGAACCGCTTCGATAAATTACTATTGTCTTGGCGTGCTTGCTAGTGATCGTATAAGTTAATTTATTGTACGGGCGCTAATTGCTTCGTAGAGAGTGATCGCGTTTGGCACCTGGTACTCGTTGCAATCGCTTTTCGAAGGAAAATTCAGCGACATACAAGGAAGAAACCCTTGTCATCGTCTACACGCTTGAACTACTACGTAGGTTGCATTACGGCGGCTTGAACGTGCAGACGCGTTCTTACTCGTCGATAAAATTTTTCACAAATTTCTGCCGAGTACTACGTGATCCTTGCTTTGTATTTATTACGAATTTCCGTATATTAATCAGCTAGTCGTATTATTTCGGTAATAGGAACAGATGTCATTTACAAATTTTAATGCGACGTTGAAAACTTTTGAAAGGTTGAGCTTATTTCGAGCAGAGGATAAAGTTTAGTGAATATATGTATATTCGTGGTTTATTCAATATATACCGAATATATTTTAATCTAAATTATTTCAATGACATTATTGAACCTAATGCGACGTTGAGACTTTTGAAAAACAACAATTACAAAAATGGATAGAGTTGCTTAAAAAAAAAGAAAAAAAAATAGGAGCAGCAATCGGAAAATTCGTAAAAAATTATTTTCGGATCCAATCATAATTTTATGATGTGTACACGTGTACTTAAAATATCACGGCGTCTTGCAACTGTGTAAGTCTCTGTTGATTGATGTTTCGATTTAAGACTTTAAACCCACGCGTCAAGACGTTGAGAACAATTTATCATTTCCTTTGCTCTTTTTTTTTGTTTTTTTTTTTCTTCGGGTGTTTGTCTCTCAGGAATTCGTGGAATTGTTCGCTTCATGTGCACCGCACCGCAAATGGTTTCGAAGGTGTGACATGTACACCCTCGGATTGCAGAGGGAAACAGTAAACGAACGCAACGCATCAGTAAATCTGATTGCGCAAGAGAGAAAATATACATATGCAATGTTTGACTTCAACATTTTCCAATGGCACGTGGAAACTAATAAACGCGTGGGAAAGCGTAAACGCAAGAAGTTGTTGAAATACGCGCAAAATAACGGGGAACGATAATCGTATCACTGGATAAAATGTTTGTCCTGGCGGAATAAGATTGCTGCGGAAGAAGAGCGTAATGTGTACATTCACCCTAAGGGCGTCCTAAAAGCTTTCCTCAAGAATTTTCCAGCCTCGAGTGAGAAGGGTGATCTGTCTCGTACGTGATGCGATCGGATCTAAATCGCTTAGTGTTCCCCTCCCTCTTCGCGAACGGACAGCGCGCGACGAGGAGCGCGTAATTTATTCTTTAGCGTTGCCGTCTACGTCGTTCTCGCGAAGCGAGGATTAAGTTGAGATTCAGTAATCTTTTCCCCGGCGCAATCGGAAACGCGGGTAAGGAACGATCTCCCGTGGTCGGTCGTCTTTAAACCGTGCCTCGTTTACAGCCCTTAATAATTTATGACGTTAAATTACACAGTTGCCATTACCGCGTGCGTTATTTTACGCTGCATCTACGTTTATCCATGCAAAGTACACGATATGGTTGAACGAGCGATATATAACATCGCGTTACTATATTTTCGAATACATCTCCGTACGTAAAATCTACTTTTTTTTTATTTTTCGTATTCGCGGATCCACCGCAATCCTAAAATGTCTGAATAATGCCCTCGGAAGAATCGCTGGCAATATCTTTCATTGTAAACAATTTTCACAAAAATTTTGTCACTCCTTGGCAATTGCATTGATCGAGACGATTTTAAATTCTTGACGAGGAAAAAAAAATTATTTGCTGTCGTAATTAATTTTTAAAAATATACAGGGTGTCCCAGGATTGGTGTGACAACGCTCGTGGGGTGTTAGATCTCGATAAATTAAACATAAACGTCCTATACCATTTTACGTTTTTTTAAATTATAGTCGAAATATGAATTTAAAAAAATTTATAAAGTACAGCGTATGAGTTCCACGCTCTAAAAAAAAATAGCACAGCCTACTCAATCACGCATGAGCCAAAAATTGTTTCTATAGCGGCAAAACAGCCGGCTCGATACATTTATAATCGAGCGTTGGCCCATGTGTGTTAGAGTAGGCTGTGCTATTTTTTACTAAAGCGTGGAACTTATTCGCTGTATTTTATTAATTTTAAAAAATTCATATCTCGACTATAATTTGAAAAAACGTAAAATTATATAGAACTTTTACGTTCAATTTGTCGAGATCTATCACCCCACGAGCGTTGTCACACTAACCCTGGGACACCCTGTATACATATATCGTAATGTAGCATGCGTCGCCTGTGATTAATTTCAGGACTATCGTGCAAAATGTCACGTCCGTCGTATTTCTGGTAGTCATTATCCCGATAGCTACTACTCTGATAATTAGCGCGCGCGCGCGATTGTAATTAACGACGATTCCGCAGGTGCGCGCGATGTATAAGTACCGCGGAAAAAAAGCCACCAAGGGCGCAAGAAGACTCGAATAGGCAATGGAACGCTAACAGAAATCAGTAATTAATTAATAATATATTTCTTGTTACTTATTTCTCATATAATATTCGTTTCCTTCTTTTAAACATATTTGCGTTACGGTAAATTAGCACAAAAATAGAAATGAATAAATTGAGATACACAAAACGTGTTGAATTTAATGCAAAAAAATGTTTTACTAATTAATTTTAAATGCATATACATGTATAATGTATATTCCATTGGTTCATGGGATACCGTTTCTCCTCGACACTTCTAAATCTCAAATGGAAAGAAAGTTGCGCGGCTCGCTCGAGTTTCTGACCAATTCCACCTGCCTTTTCTCACTTTTGAGTGGCGTAAAAAGAGTAGGAAATAGTTCGCCAACTTCCTGAGGGAAGTAACCTATTATTTTTTCTCTCATAATGCGTCATTGTTTCATCATTCATGTTCTGCGAAGAGACGTGCAATGATTTCACAATGCGTTTGTAGGGCACGAGTACAGCAATATTTTCATGCGATAGAAAGCCTGAAATACATTTTGAATATTTACCGAGGATTAAAATATCGGAAATTTTTAATTAACAAGTAATTTTTAATATTGTATAAACCAAAGCTGAAAATTAATTATGATTAAAGTAAAAAAAATTTTTTTAGCACCATCGCGACTGAGTTAAATATTTTAAACTTTGAAATATTTCGCAAATAAAACTACATTTTTTTTTCACCTCTCATATTTTCGTGGATATTTTAGCGCGCGGGTAATCTACTTTTCGTTAAAAATTGATATATGCATGTAACTTTATGAAGATATAGCAACCAAGTTTTCACTCGAATTACATCAAACAATGTAATACCGGGTGAAAATCTCGCGGCCCGTGATTCTCATAAAAAAAAGGAACTTTGGTGCTTACGCTTCAGTTTGATGAATTATGCGAGTATTCTTAAAGAAAGATTGTCCCCGTCTGACCAAGCACGCGGTCATTCTACTTGCCGCGTATCTCTTTTCACATTCCTGTACAAAGTATTCCGAGAACATTTTTATCCATAACTGTGGCAGGTGCTGGAGCGTTTCAAAAATTCTGATTAAAGGAAATATTTTTTTTTACGACGTCGCCCCGTGCGCTTTTACAACAATTTATTAAACCGAAATGTACAATTAACAAATAACGATGTGGCTGTAAATTTATTGACGGAAAAAGTTCCGCGACTTATCTCGCAAATTAATCTGGTTTTCGTACTCGGCGAGAATTTTAATATTTCGCGTCGCTAGCTTAGGGAAATTACAATGCACCTTGTGCTCTGCGTTTACAGCATATGCCGAGGTAGTAACAACGTTTCGCAAATGATACATATTGTCATCTTGTTACTCGCGACAGAATTGATTCTGTAAGCAGCTGCGCAACGCGATGTAAACGTGGACAACAGCACGGAATCCTAATTATACAATATGTCGTTACGTCGTTATTTGATTTTGTTAAGTATTTAATTATCTATGCTTTACAATTTAATTCATTGAACGCGCGTAAGATCAGGTTTTTTTTTTCTTTCCCTCCCTTTGAGTATTGCGCTAATTTATTAATTTTATTTATTCAAAATAAACCGAACGCGAGACAGGCATGACTTGAACATTAATTATTTTAACGTAAATATCTCGAGGGAGACCCGCGCGAGCTTTTTTTACCACGTGCCTTTGATATTAATCGAAAAGCAACGGTGATAAATTGTTTCGGAAGGATGCTGAACAAATTGGTGCAGCGGGAGGTTAATTTAAGCGTGTTTTAATCGACGTGATTTCAATCGACTGCCTTCCCGCAGCGGGAAATGGCGAGCGCTCTAATAAGAGACAACAAAGTAATTAACGTCGATTAACGTCCGAACGACCTTATCGCGTCCAGCCTTATTCATCAAAGTCAACCGTTATTACGTCACGTCGCTTTATGTATTTTCTTAGACGAGAGGCGTGGATAAAGATGTCATCTTAGGCGGCACTCGTCTCGCTGAAATGGCTGCAATTATCCGCGATAAAACTTGTTTTCACCTCGCAATAAACCGAGTTTAACGGAGTCAACAAACGATTTGTCGTCAGCCGAAGAAGCTTTTTCTTCTACGAATATAAAGAAAAAAGAAAAAAAAAAAGAATGCGGCGTTAATTTAATTAAATAAAAAAAAATTAGAGCGTCTACCAAGCCTCGAGTTAACAAATAAAACCGAGCTACGCGTGATATTTTTGGCTCGCGCGTGTCAATTTTCATTACGTTGCGAAGTAATTCTTATAAGTGCACCCGAAGTCCTACGTGAATTTTTCTAGTTATGCAATACTTATGGCGAGCACACGTTCTCGGACGTCTGTGCTCCATCTTTTTCCCATTCTCCCTCACGCTGCTCGTTCTTCATCGCGATCGTCTTTTCCTCCCCCGTGTTCTCTCGGCCTTTCTTCCCCTTCCGATTGTCCGTGAGATTCCTATTGTCAGCCGATCGATATGCAAGCACGAGAGAGAGAGAGAGAGAGTGAGCGAGAGAAAGAGGGAGGGAGAGAAAGAAAAAGACAGAGAATAAGATAGAAAGACGGCATGATGAGAGCAGGAAAAAAAACGACGACATGAAAGATGCGAAGCCAAGTGCTGCTGGCACAGTTAGCTATACTTACAGATTATTATCGAGGTTTTAGATAATCTCTCGGATAATGAAACGCGGGGGAATTCCTCGGCCGACAAAAAAATATGCGAATGGGGAATATTACTTTTTGCCTCGTAATGGCGCCTACTCGTTCTCACCGTAACGCGGTATTTACTGAGCACGGATAACGTTTAATATCGTAGTTCTACCGGTATCTCGAGATAGTAAAAGCCGGTTTAGTCGAGCAGCGGAATGATTTATTTCAGGCATAAGGAGCGGATAATCATATCCGCTTTAGGCGAGACGCGGCGGGTAACTTTATTACTCGAAATGAGAAATAAGTTTGCTTCGATTTTAGAGACGTACAAAAGAACTTTCGCGGTTCTCGTCAATAGCTTCGTGCTTTCGATCGGTAAGAATTTTCTTTCCAAATAAAAACCTTTAATCAACTTTTAGATAATAATTGGATTAAGCTGGATCGGTTAAACTTTATATGTATATATTTGTGCTAAAACAGGAGGGCAATAATTCACGAGAAATTATTTCCGTTTTTCTATTTCAAGTTTTGCCGTGACATTTTTGTTACTTTCTTTTTGTGGAAACGCTGTACGTTTGAATTAAAGAAAATCAGTCTTCGTGCGGAGTAAGCACGAAACCGATTTCCTTCGGTTTCGAAGGAAGGTTTTGCTTAGGGCGGCAACAGAAATGACTCCTTTGGGACAAAGGGCAAAAACACTTTTGCTTGAAATAGAAACGACGAATGCTTAGCAGTAACGGTAGACTTTTGCCGGCAACGAAAAGTACGTCATTTGCCGTTAAAGTAAATTCGAGACGGAAAATAAAATAACTTATTGTATTAGCTGCAGAACGAGTGATAAGAAATGCGGGCGTCAAGCGCGAGAAAAGTAAAATACGAATTAATACGAAGGTTTTTCGAAGAAATCCTCTCTATCTTTCTCTTTCGCGCGGATATACGCGTTACGAGTGTGAAATATATTTCTCTGCAAGGAACGAGAGATTATTCCGATACGTTAAATATATTTTCTGGGGTTTTTGAAACTTTTCGCTTAGCACGCGGCATATAATGCAACATTATCGATTCTACTTCAAAGGAACAATTTTCCGCTTTTTGATGTAACGCGTTCGCTATTTCGCTGTGTATTAAAAGTGCATTTGTTTTTTCTTTTTATTTTTTATTTTATTTTATTTTATTTTTTTTTATATTTAAAACGTGCTTGACAGCGTTTTTAAAAACGCTTTCAAGTATTTTGAAACGTTTTTGATTGATTAATGTCGCATCGATTCCATCGACATGCATAAAAGAAAGCAATTTCGTACAACAAAGCGGACGCGTTTTTGATTTCGATGATCTTGCCGTATCAATATCTGCATTTAGCGTTGTTCCAGATCGTTTAAAAAGTGCGTTTCGCGATATTTTCTATTCGAAATATATTCAAAGCTATTTGAATGAAAAGCAGATTAGCGAAAATTAACAAGATAAAAGAAATTCGAAAAGAGAGAAGGAAAATTATATTTTTACGTTTCCTTTTTGCGGTAAATAAAAAAAAAATCTATTTTTCAAAGCTTTACGGTCTCTTGACGTGCGTTACAGCGAGACGAGTCTCTAATTCGGAATTAAAACGCTTATATATTCCATTAGTTCATGGGATACCGTTTTCCCCTCGACACTTCTAAATCTCAAATGGAAAGAAAGTTGCGCGGCTCGCTCGAGTTTCTGACCAATTCCACCTGCCTTTTCCCACTTTTGAGTGGCGTAAAAAGAATAGGAAATAGTTCGCCAACTTCCTGAGGCAACAAACGTAACTGCTGCTGGCCGGATTACGCGGATCCCGCTCGATAGACCAAATTTACTCTTCGCTTCTCGAACGCGAACGATACTCTTCTCTTCCGGCAAGTTTATAAATTGAAATCGCTTCCCGTCGTACGGCCGGGATCCTCGTTGCTTCATTAATTTAATAAGCTTCGAGGTCACGGTGTTACTGGCTACCGCGGAACAATATGAACAAAAGGCGCCGCGGGACACAATTAATGTGATTCAATTATATGAATTATAGCCTCTGCTTTTTGAAAGGATCCCGGTGATTTATGAAACAGTTTTCGCGAGCGTAATGCCGTCTTAGTTCGAATGTAAGTACGCACACCTGACGCGTGAATACCGAGAATGCTGCCTCTGCGCACAAACGTCGCGGGGAAATAATTTTTTTTCTTTTTTTTAATCGTTGACGATCGTATATTTTGCTCCCCGTTTTATCATATTCGACGTTACTTGGACGTTAAAATCTGGACTATCGAATGTACAACGCGACAAACAATTTTGTATTTATTGAGTTTTGTCTTTATTTTATTTTTTTTATTTTTTGTATATTTATTCATTATCCGCGAAACCGTATTTGAAAGAGAAGAAAGCCGGAGGTATAAAAATCGCAAATTTTCTTTCCCCTCGCGCAAAATTGCCCTCCATTGAAGCTTTTCGTCGGCTAATGCGTTTACCAAGTTCGTTTAATTTGCTTTAGCACGAAAAATGTGACTCTCGCCTATTTTCTTTCCCGAGTACGCCTTCAAGCGCACCTAACTTTGAACTTCGGGGGGTGTGATTTTATGCCCGGCCGTAAAGTTTTCAGACGTAAGGATAGACTCAGGTGGTTTCCCCTTGATGGATGAAACCGGCGGGCAGCGCGAGCGGGAATGAGCAAATGGGCGAAGAGAAGTTGAGCCATTGTTTTCACGTGGCGGCTATATCTTTCAGCGCTCGGAATTCCGTGACCATAAGCTAATGAAATTACCGCGGTCCTCGCGTGACGCGCGCGAGCCGTCAGTCTGCCACTTTTGCGCGTATATCCTGATTTTCTCGATTACCCGCGAACATACGGCGCGCGTTTGATCACATTAATTGCTCGTTAATCATATTTTACGCGAGCGCGATTGATTACCTTTCCCGAGCGAGCGCTCCGGAATTCGCAAATAACGTTTTCGCGTCTTTCAAGAAAACGCGCGGATCTTCGTAAATTTTAATCGAAGAGCTTTCAGAAGGAGCTTCCTCGCAATATTTGTAATATTTCCACCGTCGTTTCCGAGAATTAAAAAGCAATTTTATAATAAAATTAAATTTAAATTTCATAACTTCCGTAGATATAAAAATTGTTGAACCGTGAAAAAAATACGTCGTTCGTTAAAAGACCGCTTGTCGAATAAAAAGAGAAAATGGGGGATAAAAAAAAGGTGCCGCCAAATGGATAACATATCTCGTCGCGCTTAAAACGTTAATTGCTTGTAGAAACCAGTCGAGCTCGATATTGTAACTTGATAATACACACGATAATTCCCTGGCGCGCGTTACTCTTTGATTTATTCCGGTGATTTAGTGCGCGGAGGGCAGCCGTATAATATTTCGGTGGATATTGGCCGCGAGTGCGCCATCGAGATATTTAAGTTCGGTGGTCGACGTCGTGCTAGCTCGTAACTCGGCTCCGGCTACAGGAAGCAGAAGGTGTAAATCATGAATGATACGGGGTGTTATTCGCTGATGCGGAGAGTGTATGGAGAGGATGTACACGTCCTCGAATCCCCCGCATACCGATACGCGTGATGTATCGTCCCTTCTATGACGTGTTCGTACCTTGGACGTAACGTGATTAGCAGAAGCTGGCGAGCATTCGGGAATTCTCAAGATTTACTCGATGAAATTCTGTTTTTCCTCTCTCGTTTTCTTTCTTTATTTAATTTTTTCTTTTTTCTTTTGTTTTTTTTTTTATTCTTGTTGGATTGACCGATATCTCTGCGAATTGCGCGTCTCGTCGCTTCTTTGTCACGGTCGAAGGGATAAATTATTCAGCGCCTCCCGCCGCCACCGGAAAAATGGCGTTATGAAAACGCAACGGGGGGAGGGGAGACGCGCGATAAGTTTCGTTATAGCCTGAGGGGCAGAGTGTGCCAATTGGCAACTTGCCAGGTAACGAAGTGTTTCGCAGCACTTAGAACGACGGAATGCAACAGATGCCACTTGTTACGTTGCGTGCACCATAACTGGGCTCCGAGGACACTTTTTGCATCTATCGAGCAATTCGATACCGCGATCAGATTAGTTGGGTGGTCTCCAAATTTGTAATTAATGGAAATTATTTGTCGCTGATGGTAGGAATGTGAGTCGTCTCCCGCAATTATCGGATCGAGCTCGTCATTCTTTTTTTTTCTCGTTGCTGTTAAAATTGTCTTCCTTTTCGAAAGTGGCGCGACGTAAAATACGCCGTTTTTAAGACGCGCTTTGGTCTAGCTAACTGCGCGAGATCTAAATTCAAGAGATTGCGTCTACAGTCCAAATTAACTAAAGCCGGATAACAGTTCTCTTAGGTTATTCAATGGCTCCTAGATTATCACGTTACGCAGGCTGGTAAAATTGGGTTAATGTTGATACACGTTAGTGCAAAATCGGATCTAAGGGTAACACCCGCGGTTAACTAATCGCAACTCTTACTTTGATTAATTACTACCCGACGTTGCTCGCGATTTTAGATAATACGGTGCAAATGTATTGCAGTTAACTGCCAAATAATTACAGACTATCCGCAATTAACGGCAATTAATTTGCATCTTCAATCTGTATTCAGGCTCCCGTTGTACCGCGATGGCTTTCCCGGAGTTTTATTTGCCGGGACACTTTCATAGTAATCCTCTCGCGAAGTTTTAGTTAAAAATCGTAACGTAAAATTAATTGACATAATTGTTCATTATTAGTATCAACGTCTCTGTAAAAATTAGCGCGGACCGTTCGTTTTTCCCTTTTATACTGTTATCACCATTCTGACACTTTCGTGTAAGTCTTGCACGCCACGTTTGCCGTGTTATTGTATCGAGAAGTGAATTGCCTAACCCTTTTCGCGCTCATAAACGAGTTATCTCGCAACTGAATGCACTTCGGCTGACACTTTAAACAAGTTATCGCGCGGTCCGGTGACGTTTATTTGACGTTTGAGCGGGATATCTCGTCCGTTTGATGCCCGGCGCGCATTGTCAATACAATATATGTATATTTACGTGTTCGGCATGTGTGGGATAGGAAGCGAAGGAGATTAAGAATTTTCATCCAGCCACATTTCTCGAATGAATTCCTTCACATCGGTGAGATGAGTTGCGCGCGGACGAAGGGCTCCGTCTCCGGTTCTTCAAGAATTTATGTTTTTGATCCGTGCTAATGGATATTTGTGGGAGATACGCGTGAATATTTCCACTATCCGCGTTCCGTTTAAAACTCGTCGGCTACGCCTAAACTAAAAACTTCGCTCTTGTTTTTATTCGTTTGCAATACGGTTGCAAAAATGCGATTGGCATTTGTTAATAATCCGCTATTTGGAGTTTAATTTAAATTATTTCATTACTCCGAGCCCGAATATTCGACCCGGTCGGATGATAAACGAACCTGACAAGTAGAAATTTTAATAAGAGCGAAATCTATTTGAATCTGTAAAACTAATTTAGACGTGAATTTTTTTTTTTCTCGCTCAGATAGGAAAAACAGGATAAATTGTTAAATTAGAAAGGGAATTAATATTTATTTAGCTATTTTCGCTCCTTCCATAAGCTTTGGGGGAATATTTTTCCACAGCAGAGAGTATCACTGCATTTAAACCGAGCTGAGTAGGTATAAATTCGTTGCCCTATCTCTATGTTAGAACTGAAAACTGTTTAATTATATCAGCTTCTCCTATTTAAAAAAAAAAAAAAGAAAAAGAAAAACGTTTAGAATATTTATTATTATATTTTATTACGCGACTATAAAGCATAATAAAATAGGAAGAGGGTTTTGCTTTTTATGTACGTACTCCGTTTGCTTTCCTCCGCTAAGCTTTAATTTATAAAATATTACTTAAGCTCGGGGGCCATAAATTATTATTACTTTTGAAATAACGACGTCTACTTCGAATCTTTAATGATAGATACGCAACGGTATGTTTTATTTATACGCGTAAACGGCGTTTCGTACGTTTCGGAATCACGCGATCGGCCAAGCCGATGCGGGCAAATTGGTAATAAGCGAAATGGCCGCCGGTTTTTATATCAGGAACCACCGTGCTTGCGCGTATTGCGTGCCGCGTAATCTACGATACGGCAATTCCGGTAAATGTGGGACGGGCGACGTGTCGTAAAAAAAAAAGAGAAGAAAATAAAAGAAAAAAAAAAACAGCGTAGATTTTCGAAGGCTCGATGGCGCTCGTTCGAGGCTTTCCTCGCGCAATCTTCAGAAAAACGAGATGATACGGATAAGCGTTCCATCAACGTCCATCTTCGACCGGAAGTTTACGAAAGTTACCGCCGGTCTGTCCCTCCCCTTAATTTCCGCTCCGCCGCATTTATTCCTACGCGTATAATCGCGTAAGAGCCCGACGGGTTCATCGGTTACGCCGAGGGCGCGATCGGCATCGTTACAATTTATTCGGGAAAAAGATTGCGGGGCAGGTGCCGGCGATACGACTGCTAATGCATTCGTCCGCACACGTATCCGCGTCCGGCTGTGCGATTATACTACGAAAAACCCCTTATCGCGACGAAACGAGCGCGCAGAAGTCGTAAGGGAATCTAGCCGGAAAATCGTAATTGGCGTATCGACAAAGTTGTATTCCGCAAACTTTTTTTTTTTCCCCTTTTCTTTTTTTTTTCTTTTTTTTCTTTTGCCTCCGACGTTAAACCGGTGCAAGGGGCTTCCAAGATTTGCGTTAAATAAAGTTAGAAATCCGAAAGAATCTCTTTGAGGAGAGGATTGAGAAATTTCATTCTGCGGGGTGTACTGTGCCGAAGCTCGGTGTGAGAATTTTGCCTGAACGTTGCTGCGATTTTGCATTAAATTTCGTTCGACAAATATAACAAAGTAATCCTTCGGAAACGACGAGAGCGATAAAGCGGAGAAAATTGTATTTAATATCAAATATTATTGCTTAATAATATAACGTTCGTGCAGGAAATTTACGGCGCGGTAGTCAGCTGAAAATAGTCGTGAGCTGACCGTTTTGTATTGGCGCTCTATGTAACAGTATTTCGCGATATCGTTTTGCTTGTGCCAGGTGCCGGCGCCTAATCACGGACCGGTTGCGAAACACTTGGAAATACGTTCGATATGTTGCTCACGTTTCGCGTAACTGACGATCGATACCTTTTCAGATCGCTGATTTCGTTCGCTCACGTCGATCTCGAAGTGTAACACGTCCATCGACTTTTACAATCCCTGCCATTTGAGTACTTAACTCCCGTCAATTTGGCTAAAATGGTATTGTCGTATCGTATAACAGCAATAAAAAGAGGGAAAAAAAAAAAAAAAACTGGAGTGCTGGTTCGGTCGTACAGAACGTTCTTTACGCAGACCTGAAGATACGGCGAAACTTTCAGGTGTGAAACTCGCTTGTGCCGTAACGTCGCTCTTATTTCAGGGGAGAAAAACGTGCGCCGCGCTAAAAGCCTGACCGACGATGTCGGGTGAGTTACCTTCGAGACGCGTGCGAACGCGCTCTTATTCTACTGGTTCTCTCACGAGAGCACTTTAATGACATACGCGACGAACAAAAAGCGATAGTACCTAAGAGATAATTATTGTATTGTATTTCGAGCCTATTTTTTTCTTCCCTCGCTATTTGCGTTTGCTTCTAAACAAGATAGATTATAATTAACAGCGTACGTACAACCGAAGCGTACAATTTTTTTTTTAGTTGTATTAACGAATATTTCCTTGAAAAAAAATTGGTTCTAATTTCTACGTGTACTTTTAAAATGAAATGCGTTCGCATTTGAGTTCTTTGTTTGGCTATTACGTTAACGTTTATTCGGCACTCCTGCGCCTGTGTGTACCCGGCACAACAATCGATAAGATCCGCTAATGATACGCGTAGACGTACGTAGACGCGCGTTTACGTGCGCGAACACCGAGTAGAGGAATACGTAATCGTCGATGTTCGACGTGCTCTGTTCGCCCCGTACGTACAAAGTCACTCGCGTAACGCACGCGAGATCGCTCGCCGGTGGTCTCGCGATCTAATCGTGCAAGGGTAGGTACACGAGGTGAGTTAAGTCCCGTGCATTCGTGCGATCGAAATAAAAATTGCGACAAGAAGCTTCGGAGGAAACCCTTAAAGATTTCGCGGTAAAACCAGGAGTTTTCCGAGCGACGGTGGAGTGCGCGACGAGGTTCATTCGAGGGCGAAGAGAGTCGGGAGGGCAGGAAAGCGGCGCCGAGGGGTGGAGGTGGCGCTGTCAGTTCCATAGTGGGGGTTCAGGGGGTTGGAAAAGGAGAGAACGGTGACGATTCAGTCCGAGGGGCACGGGGGGAGGGTGGTTGCGAACGAGGTGGGGGTGCGGCCGAGACGGAGAAGATCGGGCTAGGGATACCAACTGCTCCGGGGGTGGGGACGGTTACCGGGTAGGGGATGGTGGAGGGTAGGACTTTGGGCGATTGGAAGCAGCTGAGAGCAGTGCGAGTAGGTCACACCGTCGACCAGAGTGGCAGTCCGCGTTTTGCCGAACGGCACGGTTGTCCCGCAGAAGGGACAGCCTCGACCTCCTGTTGTCTTCGACCGGCTCTCTCCTCCACATCTTTTCTCACACCCTCAGATGCACGATTACTCTTACGTGCTACAAAACCCGGGCGCTTTCCACGTCCGCCCGCTCGCCCTTTTAAAACGGCCGCCTTTACGATCTTATTTTGAACTCGAGACTGTCTCTCCTCAAGAAAAAGCGCGAAAGAGAGGATCAAGTGGTCCTCGAGTGGCCGGAGTGGATTTATCAGTCTGAAACACTCAGCCTGCCCGACTCTGTGTGGAAAAAAAAAAAAAAGAAAGAAAAAATCGTAGATCGATCCGCGGAGAGACTCTCATCTCCCTCGTATTTTTATTCTCTGTTCGGAGGGTAGTTGGACAACAGGCAGCCGAATCTTTCCGATTAAAGATACACGCGCGATAGCTGACGAAGGCTCCCCCTGATGTTCCACGATTACGGAAGCAGCAAAGAAAAAAACTAAGTGCTGAAGAAAAAGACGGGAAAAAGGAAAGAAAGAAAGAAAGAGCGATCTCGGAACGAGAGGATCTTAATTTATCTTTCCGCGGCCGTGCGTTTGTGCGTTCCGACGAGCTTCCCCGGTTTTCTGCGAACGCGAATGTGCGGCGGGCAATTAGATCTGTACTTTAAGGGAAGTTGCGCGAGTGCGGTCAGACGTGATGAGATTCGCCGTGTCTCGCGCCTCGAGCTCATCGAGGGGCACGTAACAGTCGTATAATGTGACAGAAGCTTCGTCGCGGACGATCCGATTGTTACCGTTGTTGTTCTTGTTCTTGTTATTCCTTGTTGTTCTCGCGTGCCGCGTTTAATCCATTCCCTCAGTGCGTGCGCTCCAGCTCGCGCACTTCCGGCATACCGGAGATACGGGACGGTTCGATATACGCGCCAACAAACGCGCTCGCTCGTGCACGGTTGCTCCTTTTCCTTTCTTTTTTTTTTTTTTTTTTTCTTTTTAGTCTGCGCGCGTGTATTTTCGCAACGAGACGCTCTCCGCTTCAACGCCACTTGCGTAATCTAGGACATTAAAGAGCGCCATGATTGTGTGATAATTTTAACGACCGCCATTCAATGAGACGTAACGAGCGAGCCGGCCAACCACTTGGAAATTGGGTTAAATAGAATAACTGAACTTCCAAGCCATCGAGTCGGACTTCCGTTCTGTACGACCTGGCGCGCTCGCCGAACGATATTTCCTTTTAGAAAGAACTCTCTCTCTTATCTCGTTTAATGTAAACACTCGCGCGATCAGCGGAGCGCGGCTAATAAAAACGAAGGACCGCGGTAAGGACAGATTGGGGAGAAAGAAGGTGGTAAAGGGGACGAGGAGCCAGCTCGAGGAGGAAAAAGATAACAGCGCGAGCAGTAATAGATGTAACAGAAAGGATCGCGCGAGAGGCTCCCCGATCGAAAAACGATAAATTGAGCTTACTTGCTGGCGGCGAGGAGCGAGATCGCGGCCCCTGGCCGATACCGACGTACGTCGGGATCGATCGCGCGTGGCCATCGCAGCCAGGAGAGGTGAATTACCTGCGTCAACGAGAACATCGAATCGATCCATCGAAGCGACCCAAGTCGCGTAACTGCACCTTCCGTCGTTTCCGCCGTAAAGTTTCTTCTTCGTCGCGAGATACGAAACTGCGGAAGAAAGTTTCGCTACTTGGCGAGCGAAAAGCCCGAGCGAGCGAAGGAAAACAGCGGCCGGGGGAAGCGAAATATGAAACGAGACGTATCGAGGAGCTGCCAAGGGATCGGCAACGGGCACGTAGAGTGCATCCCCGTCGAGAGATAAAGCGAACGCCGGAGTAAGAGCGACCATTTCCGGCGAAGGGTGGTCTCTCGGAAAATCGGCGAGCGGGTCGATTGATTTCGCGGAACGCTCCGCGGCCTCGAATATCCTGAAATCCTCTTAGGCGCGCGGGGCGACAGCACCGGCAACGGAAGAGGTAACTCGAAAATGGAAATCGCGGCATCGGCATTGGACGGCCTGAAAAACAATCGTATCGGCAAGCTGGCGCTCTCGCGCTTCTTGTCGCAGAGTCTGTGAGTAAAAAATTGCCTCGGCGGGGCACGAAAAATCGAGTGGCCCTTGCCCGCACTTGATTACATTTATTGCACGATTTTTTTTTTTTTAACAACTGCATGCGAGCGAATTATTTTATTAACGCACGTTCCGACGCTGCATTTACTCGTACGGTCTTAATTCCTATCTTGGAAAAAGGGATACAAAATTAAAGTTAATAAGGGGGATTTTTTTTTTTTTTTTTAGAAGCAGAGATTATGGATTTTCTTTTTTCTTTTTTTTTTTTCTTTAACCTGTCACCACGCCAGGTAACACTTAACGCCATTCTGTGACACGAAATATATCTCGTTTAACCGCGACGCGTATTTTACGCTTGTTTAAAACCCAGAAAATAAAAAAATCACCGCGGTCTACCGAAATGAGTTTTGTTGTAACGCTTTTTCCAACGATAAGGTCTCATCAGCGCCATTGTTGCTTCTCCTTTGTGATCTAGTAATGAAGAACCTAATTTCCCCGCTCCTACTTTTCACGTGAGACGACCCCCCGAGGCACATGTCATGAAGTTTGCTGAAAGCGATAAATAAATTGAATGGATATTAGTTCCGTCGGGATTTCGGTTACATTGCTCTACTGCCACTGTAATTATATAGGGCACGCCACGAGCGGGATAGTTAAATGTCAATAGTGCGCTCTAGTTGGAGTAATAAACGATGTATGGCACTTTATACACGGTAGCGTAACATAATAAACGATGTAACTTCAAACCCCCAGAACTGTTCGAGCGAAAAAAAAAGGAAAAAAAAAAAATGAGAGAAAGGATTGCAGTGCATAAATAAACGTCGCGTCTGATAAGTGGATATCCCCGGGATAACAATTGCGGGACTCCAAAATTTTATTACGCTTACGTGAAATATTATACGTCACGAATTTAATCAGAGATCTGTTTAATATTCGCTCAGAGTTAAGCGTATACGAATTTTCAATTTAATGTTATTAAATGATAATGATATGAACACGCAAAACGCAATAATGCATTCGGTAATTAAGCGCCGGATTTTATTCCGTTGACGTAATATTGTTTTGCGAGGCTCGCCGTGCGTTGTAACGTGCCTTTTGTGCCTCGCTGGTCCTCGTCGCCCTAATAAATCCAACTTGCATAGCGATTGGTAGGTGCCCGCTTAACTTTGAGCAGGTCTGAGCCACCGCAAAGCATCGCATGGCTTTCGCAGTAAGTTAAACGTCGCACACATGTGTCAACGCGATATCAGTATTGTACGATCTTGCGAATGTCGACGCTTTCGCGATCATCTCCGCGATCAATGCAAAAGTGCATCCGCGGTTTACGATAAACATGATTGTGTACCGCGATCCTGGACGAATGTTTACATACACTCGTCTTTAAAGTGCTTCCTCAAAATCGATAACTTTTTATCCGGTTCGTTGCGGAGTTGTTTTCTTGGACTGGTTAGAAACTACGCGTGTCGACTGAACTATCGCTACATCTGGGGAAAACTTGGCTTTCTTCCTTCATTTCTTGGTGTATACAGGTTTTTCTTTTTTTTTTTTTTCTTTTTTCCTTTTTCCCGAAATCCTCGAAAATGTCATACTCTACGCTTTGTAGAGAAAAATATTTAAAACTTAAATATTACGTTTGTATTGTAACGTTACATTTATGGGAAATTTATCGGGAGGCTTGTATTCCGAATCAACGCGGAAGAAAAATGTAACGCAGTGTCTTTATTTATAATAAAAATGTTTCCTTACTTTATAAACGAAACTCTGGTGTGTTTTAATATTTCGACATTTTCTAATATTTAAATATACCCGAGTGAGTTTCGTTTTTGACATGGAAATCGTTTTCTCGGCTCTCCCGGCTTTTTATTCGCTAATTAAGAAATTCTTTTGATTCTTTCCCGCGTTAAAATTTTTCTTTCGAACAAAGACATTGTGTTATACATATATTACATTCTTTTTCTCTGTAGAAAAAAAGAAAAAAAAATGATAAAATTACGTCTTAGCAATAATAGACCGCGAAAGTGGTTCACTAAAATAAACGATTATAAAGCAAACTTATTGTTAGCCACCAGGAAGATTTACTTATCCTGATAAGATCTAATTAAAGAGACGAGGGAGTAGCCCATCGCCAAGAATAAAATATCCATTAAGACGTCAAATTACTTAATTTCTATTTAAAGAACAACGATTATTATCGACGTGTATTAAATATAAAAAAATTATTCTTTTTAAGCTGAAAAATAAAACGCCGCTGACTCTCAAAGCTAACAAGTTAATTAATAAGCTTGAGCTATGGTTCTTTTTTTTTTTTTTACACCTCATATTAATTTCGTTACATTACTTAATGGCCATTAGTATAATATTATCTCGGGCTTTGCAAAAATGAAATGTAAGAGTATGGAAAATACATTAACGAAGAGCATCCTGCCCGAGGGAAGGCAGCAAGGGTCGAAAATTAAAATTTCCTCAACCCGAAAACTCCGTTAAGTCATATAATCTGATCTAATCTTACGCTTCCGCGTATCACGTTACGTCTATGAGAGGAGCAAATATAGCATAGCGTCGCTATACTCCTGCTTGATGTCTCCCCCTGTAGCTCTCGTCTTAGATTAAAGTACCTACTCCGTAGCTCTTTTGCCGGGCGGGAGAAAAGTATGATAAATTCCACGCCGCGAATTTCCCACGTCATAACGCGATCTCGTTTCTGCCACTTTTTACGTCTGTTTGCACCGTACCGTGCGAAACAACAAATCTATCTAATGGCGTTTTTTTTTTTTCTCGTAAATGCAATAAAAAAGATGGAAATGAGAATGGAAAATGGGATAAGTTGGATTAGTATTTTGTATTTGCATCGGGGATAACGTACGGGTGTTATCTCGCAACGGGACTACTTGATCTCGAGTCAATTAAATCATCGTAACGATTTTTAAAGTCATTAATTAACGAAGTCGTCCCGTCTGATAATTTTAAAAATATACGTAACGCGACTTGAAATTTTTTATGCCTTTAAATTATAATATTATTTTATACATCTTATTTATTATTTAAATTCACCGTGTAATGTAATAATAATTATTATAATATTACAGTAATAAATAAATGTTGTCTATAATATTAATGTAACGTGAAATATTTAGTGCGCCGCGCGCGCAACGTGAATTAATGCTTAAAATTAATGCTTTTTAAATATTAAGACGACAATGTTTTATTTGACACGACTGTTAAGGACCTTCTGACAATACTTCGTTAAAATAAGCTTTCGTCTACTTCGATTCGAAAGCGGAGAACTTTATTCGAAAAGTGCTCGCACGAATGAAGTCAATTTACACTATTTCCGATTGGACGTCTTCACATACCGACCTTTTTACTGGAGGAAATTATTTCTACGTAACGAGCGTGCAGTTCCGGTATATTTCACGGCGGATGAGATTGCGAAAATCCAATGTATTAGGTGGTAAACGCGTATCTTTCTTTTTTTATTTTTCATTAACATGATCGCGAGATACAAACAATACATCAGTTCTTAAGGAAACTGTCTTAATAAAAAAATGATGCGACTTACCAATCTGCATTCAGCGGAGTTGCAGAATTCTGCCGGTGACTGTAACATAAAATAAAACATATTAATGTAGACACGTTGCTATTTAAATTAATGTAAAGCTTTATTTTTTTTTCAAGATTTTCTGAAAAAGAAAAAATTTATATTTACCTAAAAGTTGCTCCGCCGATGCATGATGCCCTTTCCGAGCCTGTTCATCCTCTCAGATGGGACGTGTCGAGTCATCTTTCCGCGCACAAGTCACTCGCGAATATCCCGACCGCGATTTTACAATCAAGAAAATTATTCATCACTTTCGCGTTCCTCTTCCGGCACTCGCGTTTAGAATTAAAAGCATGCCAAAAAAAGAATACGTCCGAATACTGTACGGAACTCCCGAAACGACCGACGAACCGACTGCGGTTCGTATAATTAATAATATCGGCGGCGACACTTTCGTTGACAACAGCTGCGTCGATCTGCAACAAAAAATATATATATATATAATTTAATAAACGGCAATAATCAAATTTATCATTTATCAGCTAATTTAGACGTCGCATCAATTTTTTATAGACAGGATAACATTTTGATGTAACAGAAATTTATTTTGACACAAAATTTTGTAGTAAGTCTTGTAAAATTGAATTTTTTTTTTTTTTCAGACAATGTTTTTTTTTTTAAACGAAAATACGCGAACAACGGTATATTATCTTATACCAAATGCAATATTTATCTTGTTCGTACATTTGAAAGTTTCTGCGCGTGTCTACATTGAAAACTACTTGCAACACTGATTTATATATTTTGATTTCAAACTTTACAATGTAATAATACATAAGTTTAATAAGTAAGCCGAGTTTATAAGTAAAGCGCGTAAATGGGTTTTACATTTAATAAATAAGAATTACGTTCAATTTTTCTTATGAAATATAATATTTAATAAATGGCCATGAAATATTCCCGGCTGCTGCTCTCTTCGGAGCTTCTTTTCGAAATTTTAGACAGAACCCCCTGGCGCGATATTGCGCGACGTAATTTAGAACATTGAACATGCTTGTATCAGGAATTCTGCACCATAACCGCCGAATACTTGATCGACTGGTCTAATAACACGTTCGATATTGTCCCAAAACTTTAAAACGATTTTCCGCGCGCGGCGCAAAGTCGAATTTCACGAGCGAGGGAATAATAAGGGCTCGCGTCACTCGGCTTATCGTTTCGCGTCTTCGTCGGAGTCGAAACGTATGGACAAATAAAACTCCCCCGTGGATGCGTGCGCCGACGTTTGCATTAGACGGAAGTGCACTTCCGAGAAGATTTATCGCTCTTTTCGGGTGATAGAGCAAACGAGCAGGCCGGTATGTTACGCTGTAGGTGAGTTATTGCAATTAAAGTACGTCCGCGCGATATTTGAGATGGGAACGAGAGAGAGAAAGAGAGAGATAGAGAGCCGGGTCCCCGTAAAATTGCCATTAACTTCTGCCGTTTACTTTTTCCGCGATCGATCCTCGCTTAATGTAACATTATTTCAGCGGATCCTGACGCGGCCGAACGTAGAGCGAGGAATATTAGAAGATACGTTTTCCACATCGAACGCGGAGCACGAAAGAGCTGCGCGTTTTGATAGGATGTGTTTTTTTTCTTTTTTTTTTTTTACACGTATCTTCCCGGATAGCGATTATTTCTCGCGACCTTTATCTTTAAAGTTGACCGGTTTTTAACGTTGGAAACTGAAAAATTACGGAAGCGGAATAAAGAAGGATTTCGACAAGTTTTTGCGCCGGAAGGACCGATTGGAAATTCGAGAAGAGTGCCGTCCTATCGTTTGAGTTTTTCTTTCATTTTTCTTTTTTTTTTCTTTTGTTTTTTTATTTAACACGACTGCACTTTGAACGTGAAAATATTTCGAGATTTATCGATTCGCAATCTCTTTTTCTTCCGCTGAAAAAGAGAATATTATGCACGTTCGAATTATTTCACGACCTACTTTTAATCTGCGAAAGTTATTTTATGCCGTAGCGACGTTAGTGGGAGCTAACAAAAGCTTGATGTTGATTTATTTGCGCGCGTTTTGTACCTTGTAATGATGTATCGAGCGCGAATTATAATTACTGGGTCGTGCGAATTGGACGGTTTACGTAATTGAAGGAGTACGAAACGCGCGCCCGTTTTTATCGGAGTTGACAAACGATTGAACTTGGCGTCATCGTGCATGTATACACCTATTTGCATGTCTCTATACTTTATGAGGCATTAATGTTCACGGTAAACATCGTGGCCTTAATTACCGTCTTGCAGGAGAATAACAAGCTCGGGATCTTAAAAAAAGATTAAAATATAGATTACCACGCAAGGTGGTCGATTGTAATCGTTCAAATAACAGAACAGCTTCTCGCTTGATGTTATAGCAAATTACCTTGCCTGCGAGAGACCCTTTGATCGCTAAATTAAACGTTTAACCACGAGCAAAGTAATGAACGTTGCACATCGATTAATTTTTCAAACGGCAAACTTTATTAAATCTAATTCCACGATTTCTATAAATTTGACTTGTCAATTTGTGCTGGTTTCAAAATAGGAGGAAAGTACGTAGGCGATAAATTTATCCGCGCAATTGAAATTAGAGCGAGAAGTTTGGGGAAATGTCGATGTTTGGATAAAGTGCAAAACGCGAAAATAATGCAAGAAAATAATACTGGCTTCTGAAGAAAGTTTTTCCCTCCCCGAGGCGTTAAATTCATAATTTCGAACTTCTATGTCGCCGTGGCAGTTCACATCTACTTCAGTTTGTCATTGTATTAAGTAATACATTTTCTCAATTATCGCCTAAGATATCAAGCGCAATCGCGCGCGGAAAGTCGGCAATCTAATCGCGCCTTTACATACCATACGTATTGTGAAGATAGGACTCTGGCGTAGCGCCAGATTCTGCCCGCACGATGTTATCGTCCACGACGATGATTTATGTATGTTATGTAGGTGTAATCGTCGTTCCGTGAAAAAAAAAAAAAAAAAAGAGAGGATGCTGGAAACTCGCGACTGATCCGATTGGTTCCCCGAGTTGATCCCCGCGCTACGGTTTATAAAAGCCACGGGTTATTCCGACTTGAAAAATTAATTACGTTTATGTGCCACAGAAATCTCTCTTCCAAATCACTCTTGAAATTAATCCGAAATTATTTGGCGCTGTTATTAGCTCGTTCGCATTGATTATGTGGCTTAACGAGATAATAGTCTAATATAATATGGCGAGCAGTCGAGCGGAGGCGGATTGACGTTCTATTATTATTGCTTTTAGCTTATTCAGTGAATCGAATAATTAAATCTGACAGGCGTGTATTCCGATCGCTCTCATGTTAACTTATCAGCTACAGCTGTTCGTTAAACCGCGAATTTTCTTCCGCATGGCGGAATGATTTCGATTTTCTTGCCGGTGCCTTTTCGCTGGCACCGCTTCCGGCCATTTCCTTCGGCCCGGTTCCTGCGTGCCGCTAGCTCTTTCGACGATTGAGTGGTAACTCATGTTGCTCCCAACCGAGACTCGAACGTTCCGCGCCGCGCACTTTCATCCGCTAATTGATTTATCGCTCGCTAACTGCCGGAGAATATTGATATTGATCGGCGCTATCGACACATACTATATACCTATCCCAACTTCGGCTCTAATTAATTTCCGATCACGGTGAAAAATGTATTTCCGACGCCCGACGTAGACTCTCGGAAGAGAGAGAACGTCCGGCGATAGCGAGTCTGTGTAAGGCACATAATAATGGATCGCATTAAATTCAGTGCATGTCGATTCTTTTTTCTTTTTTTTTTTTTTTTTTTTTCCCTCCCGTTTTCTCTAAAAAGCTATCATTAGACACGTATTACACAGATTTTTGACGGGAGAGATTAATGGCGCGATATAGGTATTTTGTAAAATCGAATTACGTGAGGATAAAATCGATATCAGGGTTTCTTTCTTTTTTTTTTTTTTTTTTTTTTTCTCCTTTCGCCGTTTTCGTTTAAATGGACAATCTGTGTCCATTATACTGTAACGTAAATCGAGCTCGATATCTCGATTTGTGTTGGTGCTTGATTATTGCGTAACTAAGTTTAATTAAAATGATATTCAGCCGTGTCGTTCAAATATAAAACGTTAATTATATATTCACGAATTTTTGTGCATGTACTTTATCGACATGCATGTCGATAGATTAATTTTGCACGAAAGCAAATTAGAAGAGCTTATCGCGTCAGCTGTAAACATTAAATAAAAAAAGAATTTTTTTTTTAAATTTAGTAATTGAAAAGTCTTTTTTTTTTTCTTTTCTAAATTGCAATTTTTTAAAATGTATTCTTTTAATATCGAGACACGTTCAGTTATTGCGAGTAAAGTTCGGATTTAAGAAACGACGCAGATTTCTTCGTATTATTTTTTCAGATGTTATTACAGCCGTTAGATTATTCGCTTTCTGAATAATTCCGTGCGCTCTCGTCTTTGACTTCGCTGCGCGATACATTATTCACTCGGCTGAGTATAAAGTTGCGTAAATGATCGCTGAGTATTACGCAGAATAGATGTTTGTATGGATTACACGGTGGACGATTTGAAAAATTCAGGGCAATTCCTACGCGCAAAAAAAGAAAAAAAAGAATGCGAGGTAGAAAATTCTGTCGTAAAAGTACCTAACGCCACCTGCGTGTTCGCGATTAGTTTCGGGTTTATACGGTCACCGCACATTGTCCAACAACCAACAGTTATAAACTCCACGGAGCCAGTCCGCTTGTCGTTAGTCACATTTACCGCCAATAAGACACTTATTTAAACAACGACGCTTCTAATCCTGCAGCATACGGATTGTTTATTACGAACATTACGCAGCACTGCTCCCCTTCAGTCAAGATAAACGATATTTCGCTTAAAACATTCCTTTCCGTGGGTTTAAACCTCCAAATACGCAATCTTTGTAATCGTTCCATTAACTAAATGAAAAGCGAGTTTCTTCTTCGGTACAAATTAATATTTCATAACGGAAGTTACATCTTTCCAGCATTATTATTTTTCTTTTTTTTTTTTCTTTTTTTTCTAAAGTTTATTACAAATCAATTTTCTCCGGCAAAAATCCATGAAATTTTACGTCGACTTCTGATGAAAACTGCCTCAACGTTTTGTTTAACGTATACCCGGGATTGCAGGTACAAAATTGAAAATTCTGCGGTTATAAATGAATAAATCTTTCACGTTTTATTCCGAATCATTTTGAACCACGTGGATATTGTGTAATGGAATTGGCGGTCGCGTAATTAAATGACGAGTAAGTTTAAACGACCTGGTGAGGAACGGGAGTTCGTACCAAATCGGCTGGGTACGTTCTCCGCGTTAGTCTAATTTTAACCGAGCGTAATATCGATCTTCGACGATCTTCCTGAATATCTTTGCCTTCGGAATCTTCGTAAAATTTCGAGCCGCCTTTCGCAGAATTGTGGCTGCGGTTCTGAATATTTTTAAAGCGGCTTTACTCCCGTGGATTTAATTTCTCTTATTTTCAAATGTCGCCTCGTGCGAGGCGGCAGCGGAAGGGCTCGAAAACCTTGTCACGAGTATTATGCGATTGTTTCTCGCTGCAATTGATCCGTATCTTATCCCTTTGTTGCCGTCATATCGCGGGAGTTTCCATTGTTAGTTTATATCGAGTAATCGAACTCCGATAACGTCTCTTTCAGACGTAAGAAGCACAAATTTCGAAGTGCCTCCGATCAATACCCCGGACGATATGGTTACAGCGCAACAATACGAAATATCGACTATAATTTTCCGAGACAGACGTCCCATTGTTTCGCCGTATATTCCTCCTCCTCGCGTTGCGCTTTATTCGTCGTAAACAAATCCTGTTTTCGTCGCGGTTTCGGTATAGTAACAAACGGGATCTTTTTGCGTCTTCACTAATTCTGATCCGTTCAGCTTCGAGATATTTATAAAAATTTATAATAATGCTCCTTGACGTGCAGGCGAGTCTGACTAATCTAGATTTTTTCTTCTCGGTTTCGAGATATTATGAATAAATTCTCCGTACGATTTTAAGGAGAATGGCTTGCATTCGTGAAATTTTGGTAAATCGCCGTACACGTAGCCGCGTTGTGACATGGAAATAAATTATTTCAGTGATATTATTACGGGGAATACGTGACGCGCTCTTCAGTTGATTGCGATTTTATCTGTGCGCCACGCGCGCGGGAATTTCACCGCGTTTTGTCCCGTGTTTAATGTTTAAGGAACAAAAAGAAGATGAGTGGCGGTTTCTTCCAATACGTCCCGTCGTTTTATACCTTGCTCGTGCGGCCACAAAATGGCTCTAAATCGACCGGCACTCGTCCGCGCTCAACAGTGAATGTACATTCTATTCATACACGGCGATCCGCAAAATATATCGTTTGTCGCGAAACATGTAATAGCATCGTGCTCGACACAGTAGAACTTGATTGCAAAATGCTCTAGTGAAACGAGGGAATAGGTGTAGGAAGGATAAAATTAGAAATTATTGTGTCATCGCCGGCGTATTGAATACATTGCGTTTCTCACGTATTATTATATACTAAAAAAAGAAATAAAAGAGACTAGAATCACTTCTAAATCCAGTTTTAATTTCATGAAATTTTCAACGATAAATATGACTGAGTAAATTATAAATATATTTGAGCCGGTCACATTTATCGTTAAAAATATTATAAAACCGTGGCGTTGGATCCAGAAGTGAAACTGTACCATCTTTCTCGCGGCGTACACGCTCGCTTTTAAAATTAGACCGATTTCACGGCGCCGAATAGAGTATCGTACATATTTTTCAACCAACATGAAAATATGTGCTCGGAAGCATTCACGGACTTGTCGGCACGTGTAGTTATAGCTATCACGCGATGGGTCCTTCTCCGCAAAATTACATTACCATATCGTAAAAACGAAAGAGAAAAAAAAAAGGAACACAAACCTGACATCCCTGCATGAATAAGAGGAGCATTTCTATGCGGACCGTATTGCGCGGTGGCACAATCGCGAATATAAAATATACCGGGATTCACTTATTAAAGTTTTTCTGCATGAAAAAAAAAAATCCTAGTTGATCTGATCCCGTTTAAGAATTTGATTGCCAACTGTTAACATTTGCGCCTTCAAATTCTAATTTTTTTTTTCTTTATTTCTTTCTTTATTTTAAAATTGTCACGGCTTCCTCTTTTTTTTCTCTTTTTACGTATTCTTCAGAATGCACAGCGCGCGACAAAAGATATTTTTTATGGGATAAAAATACACAAAGCAGCTGAAAAGTCCAATTATTTGCCATTCTATTTTATGGTCAACGCAATATTCCGCATTTTATTACGTCGTTCACGTCACACGTGTATGCGTGTAAGTACTTTGCGTAACGACAGTAATATGCGTTGAATGTCAGACACATCATTATTTATCATTTGTACGATATGAAATGAAATTTCTCTGCGTGGCAGGTTTGAGATTTTTCTCACTTTTCGTAAAATAAATAGGAAATTTCAATTAATAGAAATCTCCAGTATTAGTTCGTATGTTCTAAATTGTACCACATTAATATACATTTATTTTCATTCGTATATAAAATATTGAAAGTCATTTTAATCAATTGAACGTGAAATCATATTGTTACAAGATAAAATTATTATTTTCTTTTTTTAAATCCACTCTCTCTACTTTCTTATCTTTCTAAAAGTCACGAGACTAAATTAACTTGTAATTTGGACATCGCAGTTAAAGGTAAAATAATGTAGCTGTCGACCACGTTCGCGTGCATACGTGTATACGCGATTTATCAGAGGAAAAAAAAAAAAAAAAAAGGGAGAAAGAGGCTGGGCATAGATTTATATTTAAATTTATACGGAGTAAACAATTTCGTGGCGGCGTGTCGAAGTGGACTAGCCATCGATAAGACACGAACGCCGCTTTCGCGTGACGCGATTAATTCTGCTTTATGGCCGAGCACCTCTTTATTGACTCGAAGGGATCCATGGTTCCGCATAACCCTTTGCTTCCGCGTAATCGGTCAGCACGCAGCCGTTAAAAATAAACGTCACCTTTATACGGCGTGCATTATCGTCCCAGCTCTGCGGGAGAGGCGATAAATTATTCTCTGATAAAGAGTTTTTACGTAACGTCCGCTCTTATTCCCTTCGTTTTCTTCTTCTTTTTCTTTTTTCTTTATTATCGCGTTCGGACGATAATGCAATTAAGATAAATCTCCGCGTGCCGTTCGCTACGGCGGTCCACCGGCCGCAAAATCGCGGCCGCCGCCTTGAAAGAGACTCAGGTGATAAAGTTCACGTGTCGCGTATCTCGAGACACGCTGATGCCCGGGATACCGAATAAATATAGCGCCGCGCTCTCAGGGGGGGAAAAAAAAAACGGGACGATGAAAATAAATCGTTTCTCGCTATACTTTTTGCGTCCTCGCATTCTCATCCTCCGTTTCGATTAACGCGCGACAGGAGAGAACGAGGGAGGCCGCGACTGATATGACGCGTCGCGAAATCTGTGAATGACAAAGAGCACACGTGTACGTACACGACAACGTGTATTTACGTGATTTATTTATTCATATTTTTTTTTAATATTTTTTTTTCACCCGCGTATGCAATACACGTAGAAGGGAGAACCGACGGGATCAATACCACTCCACGATTGTTGTACATATTACATATTTTTATAGAGGAACGACGGCACTTCCTCTTTATTCTCCGTTCTTTCCGTTATTCTTTCCCGCTTGCGTCGGCAAAAATTCTCTTTTCTTCCGCCGAGAAATTACGCATGGTTTGTTACCGAGCTATGGCATTCCAAAGAATCGGTTCGGTCGCACATAAGTCTAAAGCTCCCCTATCTGAGACCCAGTTACGTCCGCCTCTATATTGCGAACGAGGTTGGTCCGTACAGGTTTCCATTGAACGTACCGTTTTTGTACCGTAGCTCGCTGCTCTCGACGAAACTGTGTATTACTTCCACGAACATGTACTGGATGTCCTAGACTCGCCAAGTGCATCTTCGTGATCCTTCGACCCACTTACCATAAAAATTACTTACCGGGATATTAATATTTTGTTAGGTAACGGGAATTAGCTTGCGTTTAAAAAATTTTTTTTTAACGTTATTACCAAGTTACTTATCAAATTTCGACGAGTGTTTTTTTAAGAAATTATATTCGGAAATTTTTAAGTTAAAGAAAAGAAAAAAAAATGAAATAAAATTAATTCGCTAACGAAGAAGATCGTAAGATCTCGTAAAAGAACAATCGAGCCCGAGCTTACAATTGCTAAATCCGCAGTAATTTCCTGGACAGTTGATCTTTCACCTCGGACAGTATAATTAGAAATATTGTTTTTAATTTCGTCTTGTGCGGAGAGAGTGGGCACGAGCGACGTCGTGTATTCTCGGTGATTTAATTAAGCAAAGAGCGTTCGTTATATCCTACTTCAAAAATTGTACCGCCGGTTATTCTCCGGATGATTAGTAATGCAATTTGAATTACCCGACAGCATCGTTCGTTGTCACGCACAAGTTGTCTCCCGGGTATATAAATAGTTCTATAATTAACAATTTTATACGACCCTTGAAATTACTTTCCCGGCCCGTTGTTTTAATTTATATACGAATTTCTGTGAAGTAGCTGCGGGTACAAGGAAATAAAAATTGATTAACGTTAAATACCGACGGTCTGTCCGACGTGAGGCCAGGTAAGAAATACAGAGTCGAATGTAACCGGGGGAAAGAAAAGAGCACTTTGATCTTCTCCAAAGACTGGGAGCTATTAAAAAAACATCCCCGTGAATTCGATACGTTAACTGCAAAACATATGTTTAACTATTACTGCTATTGTTGCGGAATAATTGAGCTTTAGTGCGGCGTACAGTCGTGGGTGGTCGTCTGTCGGTAAATTAGAATGGTTCTTGCACACTACATATACCCGGTAAACCCCAATGAAATAGAGCTGCCATCGTCCGTCATAGCCGATAATGTTCCTTCAGCGACGCCTCGGCAGCTCTCGAGATACGAGAACGGCAATACGCAGATAATAATTTACTTGGACCGACGCGACGTACTTTTAAGGTAACCAATAATTTTCCGAATAATCGGAGAATAAAAATTCTGACGAAAAAGCGGAATGAGAGTAATTTATTTTTATGTTCGCTTGGTTTCTGATTTAAAAAGAAAAATTTGTTTTCTTTATTAAGTAATACATTTTTAAGGCAATTTTTTAGAGTGTCCTTTGACGATTAAACTGAAAATTGTGACGGCATGTTTGCGAAGCAATTGGAAGTTAAATGTATAATTAGAGATAAAATAATAAGACACGTTCGATGGGGAAACGTCGAGAAATGTAATTAATAAATTAAAATTGTTATAAACGAATAATATTGGTTTCGAGCGAAACATCATTTAATTAGCTGAAATTAATTGAGATAAATTCAAAAGTTTTTAATTGAACATTATCGCGCAATAAATAATCAATGTCGAAACTTGCGTTTCAACGTACTCTGTTTAGTTACTTTAATTATGATGTTAAATAAATTCTTTTATATTTTTTTCAACATGAAAATAACAACTAGGCCTGCCACTGGGCTAACAATAAGTCATTATTTTAACACAAAAGAAAGCTGTGTTTTAAAATATTATACGAAATTTTTTTCCAATACGTTTCTCCCTATTTTGACGAACTACAAATACTCTTGCTAATGTCGAACAAAAAGCGACGGTAGATTTTATCGCAAAATTGTCTCTTTCAAATCTCTTCTCCCTCGTTCTCTCGCGATTGCTTTAGTCCTGTACTTGCGGCCGTCATAAAATGCTGAAGCCAACTGTCTCGACGTTGGGTTACAACGCGCGATATTTATCCACGCTCTGACGTTTTATTTACGCGGAAAAGTTGTTAAAACACACGTACAAGTTCGAAGATAAATACGAAAAGGCACCGGGAGAGATCGAATATGTCGTTTCGCCAGACGTGACCCAAATATCTCCGCGGAAACGGCTACGGAGATGTATGCGGCGTTCGAAATTAAAAAAAAAAAAAAAAAAACTGAAACTGAAGGTCCGGCCGCTTTTCCGATTTCACGGCCGGCCTCCAGAACTTCCTATCCTCCTTTCGACGGCCGTCCGATACTCGGGCGACTTTCGTTGCATCGATTGTCCGCGGAATAATGGTCGACCTTGAGGGGCGGGAAACTCACGTGTAGGATGTAGCCAAATATTGGAAGTCGGGATGAACGATACCGTTCCGCCTCGGCGGGAACGCCGTCTCAGCGATATTATCAACGCGGACGACGTGCATTCCGTCAAGTTATATATAATTTCGATCATTTTAACGTCTCGTTATAACTTCGGCGTACTTGCCGCGGAAAGTGGGACCCCGTCGCTCGAACGTCAATTTGCAAAAAAAAAAAAAAACCAGACGAACGTTTAAGAGACTTGTGAGAAAATCAAAATTCGAAAAGATTGAAAAAGGCGCACGGAGTTTCGTGCGGAGTTTGTTAAATTAAATATCGTCGCTGCTGCCGGAATAAAAAGTCTGAAGTTTTTTTTTTGAACGACTTGCAGTTTCTAAGGAAAAGAATTCGGGGATAAAATCAAGGGGAAAATATTATTCGTGGTTTTATCCGCGGTTTTATTGTTATGCGTTTACTTTCCCGGGGCGTATTTTCTGCACTGGGGTTTCCTAAATATTTCTCGTGGATTACGGTACACGTAATACTTGTGTGTAGAATATTTTTATAAATTCCGAGTCTCGCGTTTAATTTTAATTTCAGGTAGGGAATGCGTATCATTGTTACGTGTTGATTACAACTGAAATGGCGTTTAAAGAATATCTTACAATTTGCACATATTTTTTAAGCGTGAGAAAATTAAAGAAAAAATAAAAAGAAAAAAAAAAAGAAAAATGCGCACGTTTAAATGTAAGGTATAAATTGTACTGCAGGGTGAGAAAATGTATTTCATTATAAGCCAGCGAATCAACGATTTGACGTGTGAAAAGCGAAACAATGGCGCGTGTTCTCGTCGTATTCGGAACGACAAGTGTAGCTGTCTGTTTCTCAATTTTATCTGTCCGAAAGGGAGGGTGTTCTCTCTTCTCTCTCAGTGAATATGTGTAGCGTCAGTCAGACAGCCACGCTTAGAATTAGAAGCATTTCACCCGCCAAATGCATTACATTTGACTTTAATATTCCTCCCGGCCAAGAGGGATCCGAACTGCATTGTAGTCTTTCCGCATAAAGCACAATTGTGGAGTAATTAATAATCGTAATGTAAACGTGATGCGATATCGCAAATTAAATATTATTCAGCCACGAGGAAGGAAAGTATGGAGCGGTGAATTTCTTTGAACTTCAATCATTCCCGCGAATAAAAATTTTACTTTTTTTTCTTTTTACGCCACGAAATAGTCCGCTCGAATTTTTCCAAACGTTTGAAATTTCGAATGCGCGCGGGGAAGCGAGAGTAATTTTCAAAAGAGACTCGGTTTTGATCAGCTGCCAGGAAACGGTGGTGATTGGGTGGTCCCTTTGTCCGAACAGTCATGGTTCCCGGTGATCGCGACTACTTTCGCGTACCGCGAGGTGGCGGCATCGTGTCGAAAGCTCGATGGCGTCGCAAGCCCAGCTTTAGGGGGTGGAAGAGGGCCCCGGCACGAGGAGGAAAGCTTCAGTCAGTGATGCGACTCCGTTACGGTCAGACCGGAGCGACCCCTCACCCGCCGCGTTTTACGCTCGCAAGGCGCAACAGGACGCGCGCTCGTCTGACTCGAACCGGGCATTTTCTACTGTGATATGCGTGGCGTGTCCTGCCGGTTCCTGCCACTCCTGCGGCCGCCGTACGCCGGATCCTCGAGCGAAAGCGCGGAAGTACGGCGCTCGCGTGCCGTGCCGCGGTCAGCCCGACGGTAATCAGAGTGACGCCGCGATGCGACGCCGTGAAAACACCATGCCCGTGAGGAACGCAATCGGTGACAAGGTAACGGGGGAGGTTTCTCCGCGGACCCACCCCGCGCAACCCCGGCCGCTTTATTTATTATCGACGCGCTGCTCACGGCCGCCGAGTCGGCCGATCTCCGGGCGATCGGCGTCTCTTTGACTCGCGGGGCGATCGACCGACGCTTATTAATTATTTCGTCGTTAAACTAACACCCGACGTTCGAAACTTAGTTGAGCGATGACCGAGGGAAGAAGCGCACTTTCTCGGTATCGATGAGAATGGCGACGTCTTGGAGGTGCTTTTGATGGAGGCGTTCGCGATCGCGGTACGACGCGGAGGTGGAAAATGGGGGTTCGCGTCGCGCCTCGTGCCGAAGCTCGCGCGGACATCTTTTTATGGCTCGCGGCCGCGAGACACGAGGTGGGAAGAGTTGGCGTATGGAAATTCGGAGTGATAGGCGCGATAGGTGATATAGCCACAGAGAGAGAAATAAAGAGGGAGCGAGAATAAAAAAAATTAAGGTGTTTGCCACGAGCGGCGTATTATTCATTTTTTTTTTTTCCTAGGCGGGCGTTGGGAATATTTTCCACCACGTTCACAAAGGTCACGCACGAGAACGTACGAGAGGCGCGGCGCGATTTCCCCGTTACTTTCTTCACCCCTTTCGTCTCCCTTCTGTCTCTCTCTCACTCTTTCTCGCGTGGTCAGATAGACTGCCGATAGTAACAGGTGGGTCAGGGGTGTTTCGCCGGTGAGAGTCTCACTACGCCGACGCTGGGCACGCGAGCCTCTGCCGTCGTCGCCGTTTTCATCGTGCGAAGGATTTTCCCACCGCCAGCACCGCACGCCTAGCTATCTTCCTGCCCGCCACGTAAATGGCGGCCGACATAAAACGCATCCTCGCCTAGCCCGAATCCCCCAAACACCCTCCCCTCCCTCGGCTTCCAACGCGCCGCGCCTCCGCCGATCAGCTTAGCTAACGAGAGGTTTTGATACAAGTCCGTCGCAGGTGGCGATAACGATAATGGCCCCGATAAGCGAGCGGTGAGAAATTGAGAGGTGAAGCGACGCGTGTATTCCGGGTTAATTGTTCGCGACGGATTAACCTTAGAACAAGAGGGGGAGGGAGCGTCGACGGGAATCACTCTTGCGGGGAAAGCCCCGACGTTTTGTGATAAATTGAATAATAAATCGAGGCCGCGTTGTCGCCCGACGTTTGTTATTCCGCGTACGCTCGAATATTAATCCCCGGGTCTCGTTAAATTTGCACTTGAACGATCGTCGTTTTAAACCGCATACATTTTTTATGAATCCGATCATTACGTTTGCGCTGGAATTTTAGATAATTTTAATCACGTATTTTTGTACACACGTGAACTTTTATATCGGCAATTAATTTGGACTCTTCGAAGAAGATATAATTTTTTAAAATAAATTCTGTCTTGTCGGCTTTAAATTTATATATTTTGCGATATAAAATTTCTCGAAACGTGAATTATGATCGTTATCACTTTTAGAATGTAATTACAATAAAACATTGAAACTAATGTTCAAAAAAGAAAAAAAAAGAGAGATTAAGGGATTAAAAAACAAGTTGTACCGAGCTGAACAACCGAATAATTTTCATAAAAATATATCGACGGTTCGAATCTTATTGCAATTCAAACGATTTAATTACACGAGTCAATAATTGATGTAAATGCGTAATGAGTACGTTCTTATGACAAGGTCGCGTGCGACAAACTTCGCGGAACAGTTCCTCGTGCTATTCATCAGCATTACTTTTGTACGGCATTTGCAGTAACAGCATGTTTAAAGTTTCAGATAATTAACGAGTTAGGGCGAACTTTCGTAGTTCTGTGAAAAGAAGTAAGGTCTCCTTTACATCCCTTTTACACAGTCCTGTGCATAATTAATCAATCGCGGCATCCATTGTAGATTGGCCGTTCAATCGGCGTCAACTTCGTTACCCGAAGGTGGCAATCACGAAAAGTAATGCCCGGGGTACGACACCCACGCGGGGCAGATCGAGATAATTAACTCGCTTAGACGTGTCGAGAGTAATCTGGGAAACGAATAAATGTACGGACTGCGCCTAATTTAATCTGAGGCTTGCATCATTAAGAGTTACGTAAACGTTAGTACACGAAACCATTCGGCGGGAAGGAGATGGAAGCTTATATTTCCGGCGGACTTTTGTTTAACGACATTAACTTGCGAATCGCTTTTCGAGCGGCACCGTCTAATTAATTTATTTCTCGTCGCGTTACGCTAGTTTGAGAATATATCGCTCGCACAGCTGGACGGAGAAGAGAAACAGACTCTTAATCGTTAATTTATGTACGAGAGGGGCCCGTACAGCGGAAAGATTCGGTCGCCTATCACTCGCGAGAAAAACCGACTGCTTACTCGGTGCTGCATAACGTGAAGTATCTCCACCCGCTTTATCTTACGAAAGCAGTAAGTCTCGCACTCGTGCCTCGAGCGCTGAAAGGCCCGGAGTAGTTCGAAGTGCCTCGTTTGAAATTCCATTTTCTCATTCGAATGAAGCTGCGAGGCGCGGCACGCGCGCACTCCGCCCCGTTGTTTCGCATTCGAGAAACTTTTAAAGCATTAAACTTTCCTCGCCGGGCGTCTAATGATATTGGTAACGGCAATAACTGCCTCTGGCGTCGCGCGGCATTGAACGCGAACGAAGCCACCTTCTCGATAACGACGCTGAATTTTTTTTTTTCTGTTTTTTTGCAACCGATAATTACGTCGAAAAAACATCCGCCACGTGGTGGAAACGCGTAGGTCGCCCGCCTCGTGCTTTTCTTGCTGAAATTTCATTACAGAGACAATGGGTGTCGTTCCGCGATGCGGGATACTTCTTTTTTATTTTCTTTTAATTTTTTTTCTTTTTTTTTTTTTTTAATCCCCCGTCACGATTAATTTCGTGAAAATACTACTGTCAAAGACCGCTTCGATATACGTATATTTTAATACAAAATGAAAGAAAAAAAATAAAAAGTTTAATCGCGACGCGCGGTTTGTAAAAGAAAAGCTACGTTCGTGGCGCAACGACTTAGGCTCGCGAAATTCCTTTTTTCCTTCCCCGCGTAAAATTTATCGCCGTTGCCGCGAGCGTTGTATCTATGAGGGATGGGAGCGTACGAGATATAAAACGGGGCGGTAATTATTGTCGTAAATTCGTTGGTGTATCAACGAGAATGCCAGACGCGTTAGCTTGAAAAATTTAGTACTCGAAGCGATCAGGACTCTCCTTAATCAAGAGCACAACGCGGCGTTTTATCTCCAAATCGGATAGAAACGCATCAGGGGCTTATCGCTGCTTAGACTCGTCGGAAAGAGCACTCGAGCAAAGAAGGGCGCAGTTAAATCCGCGACGCGGATTTGAATAAGTGTTTAAAAAGCTTCTCTAGACGTCGATTCTCCACTCGAGTCTCTCTCGCTTCTCTTTCGATTATTTTCTGCTCGCGCTGGTGGCCCGCGATATCGCGGGAATATCGTCAAATTTGACCGGAGGTACGTCGCGCCCTTTTTCTCATTTCGGCCAATTATTTCGCGCATAGTTTTCCCCCTTTGTCGTTCGTGAATCTCGTGATTTGCTAGATTGGAAATTCTTGAAATTGAAAATTTACTGAGAGAGAACTCAAACTCCGCGCGGTACTCCCGTGACTGAATTTTTTGTCACAAATTCTTTCATCGTATTTTTGATCGCGTTATTCTCTGAGTACGTGGATTAATTTACTTTTTTTTAATTTTTCTTTTTTAATATTATTAACGAATTATTATCTTAAAATATTCTTTTTACAAAAAAAAAAAAAGGTTTATTCAAATAAGCAGGTCGAATATTATTTACTTTTTAAATCCAGACTCGTTATAATCGCTGTGCGGCTGAATTATTAACGAATGTTTAATTTGTTGAGGAAAACCTGGGAAAATTTTGCGCCGATACCCTGGGTGCGTTGGGTCTCTCGGAAAAGTTATGCATGGGGAAAATTTGCAGAACCTGAAACGTACGTCTCGCTCTCTCGGTGTGTATATAAAAATGCGCAATCGCAGGTTATCCCAGCTGAAAAATCATTACTGGGATTTCAGCGGGCACAAAGAGTAGTAAATGAATCACGAGGGGCGCGCATCCTCGGCGTGCAAACGAGCGTGATGCATCGCGGATCGAAGCTATGCACGTACGTGTCCGCCATTACGTTTCACGTGGGTTGACATTTCGCAGCCCGGTGCTGCAACACGGTTCTGTTATTCCTGCATTGTTTTTCATCTGGGACTGTGCTCTTTTTATTGGAGCCTGTGGGCGGACTTGAAAGTCAACCGTGTACGTGAAGTAACCGGCGATTAAGCTCTCCACTCGCGGTCGCACGGTCGACTTAAATCGGGTCCTCTCGTCCTCTCGTTTAATAAGACACCGTAAATTCAAACGGGTGTTTTGTGCACGCGAAACGCCGAGGGAGCGCATTTATCTTTCGCGCTCAGTAGGTACGATGAGGCAAACAACGTTTTCTCCCTTCGCCGTTAACGGCGACGATCGCGGAAATTTCACGAGCGCCTCCGCGAGAATGATTTGTATGCATTGAAATAATTTCAGGAGTTATACGGTCCCCTTGGCGAGTCCACGTGTGAATTTCGCGCATTTACGTTTGAATTAAAATTGATACAATCAGTGGAAAGTTTATACAGCGGCGACATAAGAGGGATCTCAATAATTATCCCTCGATATCTCTCGCGCGGGGAAGCTTCATTAATCGCCGATCACTGATCGCTCGGCATTTCGGCGTGTTGCGCCGACAATTACGCGCGCGGTATAATTCGAGGACGGCGAGTATTATTTAGACGTGTACAGTCGAGAAAATTGGTCGTCGCGGTTCTCCCTTGCCGGCAAGTGCCGCTCGAGAAGAGCACTCGCGCGACAAAGGAGCCCGTCTGGCGAGCTTGAAAAGTTCCTTTGCTACGCTAAATGTATTTTAACAGAAACACGAGAACCGCTCGGCCGACGAGCATGGGCGACACTTGTCCTTTATATAATATCGCTTTGTGCTTTATGCACGACTGGGTCTTTCGATAAAAGCTCGCGTGCAACCCGTAGCCCGCCTCCGAGAAGTCCTCGGATTCACGGCCGGGGGCCCCGTCAGCCCCGGTGATCTTCAATACGAAGACGGTTAATTTCGCGTCCTTGCAATTCATTTCAAGCCGCGGCAGAGCCTTCCCCCGCCGTCCTCCTCTCCTACCGCGTCATATAAAAGTTCATATTTCTGCGGCACGGTCGATACTCGTAAGCAGTTTCCGGTTGCATCGTCACCCTCGCACTCGCCGAGAAGAGAGGCGAATATTTGCACGAGTATTACTTCTTTCCGTCCTGAACGATGAAAAAGTCGAAGTCGCTTTTATGCTCCACCGTATACGTGTATAATTATAGGTAGCAAATAATTTAAAACAGACGACGGTATTATTTATTATCGTTTGTTATAATTTAAATTTTTTAATTTTTATATTAATAAATATCGAAAGCAAAAAGAATAAAAACCCACGTTATTTCTTTATCATTTGTTAAAAAGCTTTTATATTTCATTGTAAATTCCGATTCAAGTCATGTGGAACCGCGACCGCTTCCGTTGACATTGGTCGCGGTAACTTCAAACTCGGTCTCGTTTCGGTTAAATAAATCCCGCATACTTTTTTTTCGCGCGTGTTTAATAAGCAAAATTGAAGAGACAAACGGCGCGTAACAAACGCGGTGAGGGGATGACAGGCGCGCTTTCCTCTCGCTGCTCTCGGATAAAACAAGACCGGTCGCGTGGGCGATCTGTGACGTAGCGCATTGTGATACTTACCTGCCGCTTCGTCGATGCGTTTCCGTACTTTTCATTGATCCTTCTCGTTCGAGGAATCGCCGTTGTCTGCGTTTTATATAAGTAATCTCTCGTGCTTTGCTCAGGACTTGATTACGCGATCAACCCGGTCCGCGTCTTTTTTTTTTTTTTTTTTTCTCTATGAAACCGCTCGAGCCGTAATGCCATCGAGGCGCTATACTTTATACGCAATCACCTTGTTCTCTCGATTCCCGCGCTCACCTCGGGGCTATTCATTTCTCTGATTTTTCTTTTTTTTTTACTCCCGCAAGCGACGCAATCTATTCGGTAGTCGTAGGCGTCGTCGAGCGGACCTGACGCCACGTTTTCCAGGACGCACGTTTCTAAGCCACTCGGTGGTGAATACGCGATTACGTACGCGTGCATACGCTTTCGTTCACACGTTGTTAGAGGCAGGCGAGCCGGGCGGAAAAGCGCCGGCACGGTAAAGGTTACCCTCATTGATCCTCCTCCCGTCCCGCGGATTGCAACTCTCAGACGTGTGCGCGCGTGGAATTACGTCACTCCCCGCGGTTATTTTAATAATAATTATGACATCGAAAGGGGGAAGTAAAAACTGCGCGCGGTTGATGGATTATCGATTAAACCTGGAAGATTACTTCCTGTGCGGCCCTCGCTAGCCGTATTTAATAGCTATGTATCTAACGTATCCGCCTGCGAAGCGCGCACACGCGCGTGCGTTGCGCGCATCTCGGAAAAATTCGCAAACGCGGATGGACACGTTTTATATAAGTAAATCATGCGAACATGCGCTTTCCATCGACGGGATGATACATTTGAGTGGCACTTGTGAATTATCGAGGGGAGGGAGACGAGAGGGTTTGCGTAATTATTATTTCACTTTCGATCCGGCGCGACGGCGGAAGGCGATATTGGTATCAGCGTGATAAAAGAGGTGCCGTATAAAATTTATTCGACCGTAACTGAATTCGGATTATCATTAATAGCGCTTTACGCCGCTTTAGACGACTTTAATTAGTACGTGGATTATCTACAATCACCGGGCGTATATTAGCTTCAAAATAAATCCGCATTCAGCGAATTCCCGGCTTCTCCGAATTCGTTGTCACGTGCCTGGTTTCCCGATATCGTTAAATTCCCAGGTGTGAATCGCACTGCATTAATCTTGCGAGAACCCGGGCTGTACCGGCGCGAATATTTGAGAAATATAAAATAGTGGAGGAACAATTTTGGTCAAGCTCGACATTAATTCCAAACGCATTGAGATTAAAATGGAAATTAGAAGAAAAGGAATAAAAGCGTTCGGGCGAGAATAGATACGTCGTATATTTGGTAGTCGCGAGGAATGAATATTGTCAAGTCGAAGATTGCATTTATTATTACAGTCACGTACTACGACTTGAATATCGTTAATCGATACGTATTATGTTGGATGGATGGTTAAATGAAATCTTTTTGAGCAACATAAAATTTCGTAACCTTCTGTGATAAAAAGGATTGAAAGTCTTACATGTGAAGCTTTTTTTAGTAAGATAGTTTAATTATATTTGACCGCAAAACAAAAAAAAGAAAAGAAAAAAATGTAAAGAAGGATACTATACCGATGTTAACTATACATTTTGTATATAAATGTACGAGATACGAGGGTAATAATTGTATAAGCCATTTTAATCTCGACCAGCTTTTAGTTTTATCAGTGCATTTTCAGATTTTTATCTCTCTTTTCCATTATCACATTTCAATTAAGAAAAACAAAATATAAAAGTAAAATTTACGAGCAGAAAGCTTGGGGAAATCACGAATTAAAGTTTCGATCGAGTGTCTTCTCGAGTGACAAACATTTTTACAACTTTTTATGATTTTTCTTTTTATCTAGAATTTATTTCGATAGGTACCTATACTTAAAAGTTTTGTTTTATGGAAAATTTATTAGAATTTTTTAACGACGTAGCTTATCGACTATCGGAGCAAATATAGCAAGCATATGACGATACGTGACGTCTCTTAAATCTTATTAAAAACTCCATGTCACGCTCGTTAGTCATCTCGTCTAGTAATTTTTCACTTTCTTTCATATTTTACCTTTTCCCATTTCTCTCCGTTTCCGTCCTACCCTCGTACCTTTCTCTCTTTCTCGCGATCTATATTTGAATATCCGATTCGCTCTATTTGAATATTCAAATTAACTGTCAGTCATCGGTTACATCGCGCTTTTTGCGTCCGTCACAACGTTAAAACGTGCTAGCGCAGCTATTCTACAATTATCGAGCGCCGCGATTGCAAATATTTTGACAAGTCCTACGGCGGTTACGTGTAGGTACGACCTATTGTTATTTATGCGGCTTCCTACGTATCGATATCACGACCTACTGCTCAGCTCGCGGTGCAACAGTTTAATTTCCTGAATGCATCCCACCGATCATCGGTCGCGGCAAAGTAACCGCTGAAAATTTTCCAGGCGAATTCCAGCGAGCGCAATTTTCGGGCGCAGCATTATATTCACCGCGGACATCAATTTCTATATTACACCGTGAAAAATGCCCCTCGGACATTAATTTTGCAGTAAGCTCGCCAACTGTCCCGCCGGTGCGAGGAAATTTCATTAAATCGCGCCGTTAAATGTAAGAGCGAGTCGCTTGCTTTTCCTTCCGCCAATCAGCGCCGTTTGAAAGGAATAAAGTAATAAAATCGAAGCTATTAATATATAGACGACCCTGAAAGTACATTAGTGCAGCGAGAGTCTCTCTCTATTTCTTGAAATTTATTTAAGTGCCCGTTTTAAAACGCGCAAAGCGGAATCTCGGTGCTCAGCGACTCGCAATGAATCTTCCGACTGGCGGGTATCCATAGGAGGTTCATCGACCACGGCGTCCCCGTGAGAGATTCCGCTATAAATCTGGCTTAATAACGATGGCATAAATTAAATTATAATAACGCGCCGCGAGAAAACGCTCGGCGCGAGGTACGATAAGACATCCTGTTTTCTTTTCATTTTGCGCGCTCAGGCTTGCATCGATATATCTCGTGGAAGAAACGCGGGAAGAAAAAAGGCCGCTTCAAGAAAGATGGCAGTAGATCGCGCGAAATCCGATTTTCCAAGATTACGGTCCGCGTAAAGTTGCGAAGATAATTTATCTTTGAAAATTTCCGCGACGAATGACGATGATCTCTTTCAACATTTTCGTTAAAGGAAAAAAAAAAAGAAATTGCTGCGGAAGCCCGCGATGGAATTCGTAATAAGAAGCCGCTAACGAGATTCTATATATGTGTGTGTGTTCCTCGCGCGCACAGATCTCGTCCTGGATTCATACTAAAGCGTAATGGAAATGAAATTTGTCACATCTGCTTTCGTCAAACTGCGACGAAATAGAGATTTGTCATCCGAGCGAACGGATACTCGAGCTCTCTTCAAGCGCCGATATATTAAGACGCTTAATTTTCCCTCGTAATCAGCTTGGCCTCATCCGGAGTGTTTGCGCGCAGGTAAATGACGACCGAGTGCACTCAAGCTGATGGGGAAGTGATCGGACTTGTCAGTTGAAGAGTGTTATTACTTCCCAACCGATCGTACTCTTTAATAATTTTGCTTCATTCGTCTCTTTTTCTCTCTATATATTTAACGCCACTCTAACGTAAAATTTCACGTAATTAACCAAAAAAAGACCTAAGAGAAATGGATTTATATTCATATTTTATATATTTAATAACATATATGGATATATATTGACGTACGTGTGCACGTACTCCTGATCGTATTTCACACTAAAGTTATCTTCGGGATGGAATTAAGCGACGGGCTCATGTATGCGTGCGTGTGTGTGTACCGCGTAACACGATATCGGGTTTTAGCGGAACATCGAACGGTCGCATTATATCACTTGTAATAATTAGAGACCATCGCTTCACAGATTTCCTTAATTAAATGCGCTGCACGGTGATTATTGAGTGGCTGGCCCGAATATACATAGGAAGACGCGACGGATGCTGCCTCGTCTAAATTCACCTACTTAACCGTAAATGATTTAAACGCCGTTCTAGAATAACGTCGACGTAAAGTGCACCTCGCAGGGTATTGTATCATATCCGAGAACGTCGAACGGGCTGCTATTTATTTCGCATTAGTTGGAAACGTGTTTAAATGAAATTCTTACAGACCGTGCGCAATCAATAATTCATTCATCTGCGGACACTCGGTATAAGTTTTATGACGATAACAAAAGCGGTTCGTGAAATATTATTGGAACATTTCTGCTCTCCCTCTCTCTTTCTCTCACTCCCTCACTCTTTCTCTGTCTCTTACGGATATTACTCGCATATTTACGATGATCGATTTCCTATTGCATAACGGGATTCGATTATAACTTACTGCCGAACGTACCGGATTTATCGTCACTGTCGGCTGGATGGTGGATTTAATCGCGACAGTTTTAAGTAATCTAATCACGGGAAGAGAGTTATCGCGTAGCGGCCGCGACGGGATGCATTATCTAATTCGCGCGTCCATATAGCGTGTTAATTTCCTATTGCCTTCGAAACTCACGATAGCCGATATCGAGACACGCGGCTGTCCAATACCGCGTCGCGACGGCGCCTAAAAGGACGATTTATTTAAACCGAGTGGGATCTACGTGTTTGGGACGATGACGAAAAATATTTAATCAAAAGACGGACGCCGCCGGACGCGGATGCCAATTTCTCGTTCAGTTCGTTTGAATCCGTCGAATTTATTTTTCAAATTCACGCGATAAAATACACGCGCAGCCCCGATGCAAAGTTTTGCGTCATTAATGAAAAAAGGGCCCGGGGAAGTCTCCTATTTCGTCCATTTGTTCAAGTAGATGTTCGTTATCGAGGCATTTTACTGGTGCTATAGGATTAGCGTCGGGATCAAGTGGGATTTAAGTGGAACCAATGCTCCGTTCCTCTGTTCTCGCAGATCCGCATTTTCGCAGGCGATGTTCCCGCGAGTTTGAGCTTTCCGCTCCGCGTAAGTCTGCATTAAGTGAGAACGCTCGAAAAATAGGATTATCTCTAACATTACTTATATATTCGTATAATTATGATATTTTTAAAGAAAGTTTTTTTATTCCACGTGATGGAGAGAAACAAAAGATCAGAAGTACCGAATCTGACGAATAAATAAAATACTTTTTTTTCTTTTTTTTTTAACGCGCAAACGTGAATTTGTTAAATTTTTCTTAACCCTGTATTAGCTTTGAAATTAAATGAGAACGGGAACACGTTGGGTGTTATTATTTCGCTCGCATGTAACGCAATTACGAATAAAATTAAGTCGATAAAAATAATCAAACTGCCACGTGTCGTTACGGTAAATCTACAAGCGCCGCGGTGTATCGGGCACAAAGTTTCTATTTATTCTTTTTCCGTATTTTGCAAATGAGGGCCGCGCATATAGAGTGTCTCATTACGTGATGAAATTTTAATGATAGATTCCGTCATAATTTCAGAATAGGATATTCTGTAAAAAAAATCCGATGAGAGGCGACCGTTGGCTTCAACCTCCTCGCCTTCGATTTATACATACATATCTTCGACGATTAAGTAAATTACATTTTCGGGCAATATCGAGAGAAAAACATGACTCGATCACGCTGCCCGATGGTTCGCGCACGCACAAAAGCTCTTTGATTTTTAACATTTAATAACACTGTGAACATATCTAATAACAGACTATTAAATAATTAGCATCCGCTAAAGGGAGTTTAAATTATCTCATTCCCGGCTTTGAGCCGTTAAAATATATTTGCAAATGCTGTTATTGGCGCCTCTTTATGGCCGATATCGGTTTGATGAAACGTTTAAATTTATGAGAATAAAACGGCTGGCGTGTCGACGAAGTATTTTCTTGTTGCTCACTTTTAGTCGCGCTTCAATCAGTAATGCAACGTAATAAACTTGGATTTATTAGATGTATCAGTTTTAGAAATTCTCTCGTAATCTGCGTCAAGTCTGTTGCCTGCCTAAGTTAATAAAATTTTAGCGACAATTAAAAAAATCTAAAAGTATCGAGAGTCAACAGAATAATATATAGGAGATCGTAAATCTTGAAGGTTTTCAGATACGCGCGTAATTGTCTCGCTTCTAACTTGGCACGTTGATTTCTGGGATTTCGATAAAACTCGAGGGGGCAAATACCGGTAAGGGTGGCACATAAACAACGGGGAAAAATATATATCATCGCGACGAGAGGGGAAATCGATCGTTTCGGCCATCTGCGAATTTTCCGCAAAGTTTACCCATGGCTATTCGATCCAGATGAAGAAGTGATGTTTGTGAAAGCTCACGAAACCGATAGCCGCGATAGTCGATACGACTGCGAGTTTCTCTTGTTCGAAAAGTTACATTTCTATATTAATACCTATCGCAATATGTTACGAGATTGCCCGACGATAAGTATTGTGTGTCGTCTCGTTATCGAACATAATACCTTCGCTCTCTAATAAATGAAGGATGCTCTGAGCGATATTGCACATCAGGTTTTGCAATTGGCCATAAAAGTTCCTTAAATACTTTCGCGCGCGCTCGAGCAGAAACGCGATAAAGAGAATATTTTTCTATGACATTTAGCGCCGAGTAACGAAACAGGGTTACAAGGTGAAAAGGAAGGGAGAGAAGAAAAAAGTAGGATTAAATTGTCCCTTAAATACGTCGGCATTCGTCGAAAGGTTTTCTAAATTCGCCGATGCGCCCTTATCGTAATCTGGTCGGGCCACGGTTGATGGTAATGGGCGGTTTGGAAATTAGCTGGACGTAATTAATAATTCTCCGGTGAAATTTCAATTTTACGTTCAGTTTATAACGAATGCGGCCCGTTGCATATAAACCGGAAATTCAGGGCAATGATGTGACGAGAGAAATTCGATATATACTCGCGTAAAACGTCGATAGACCGCTGCTTAATTGAAAAATGTATTTTCATTAACGCGCACGAATATTCATTACTCGGCCCCGGCGAATTCGGCCGGGTGCAATTTGCGCGCTGTAACTTTTTTTTCTTTTTTTTTCCTTTTTTTTTTTTTTTCGAGTCTCATCCGAAGAACGCCGAGATCGCGCTTTATTCCCAAGAAGAAAATACCGGCGGTGGAACCACCCTCTCTTCTTCGGATGACTGAGTAATTTCGTAGGGTAGGAAATTAGAAGGTGTAAAAAATTGCACGGTAGTCTTGAATGAGGAATCTCAAACGAAATTTTGCTAGCGAAGCTCTGACGAGATATTGAACGCACGAGGCATATAATTATTTCTCTCTCTCTCTCTCTCTCTCTTCCTTCCTCTGTTGTACTAACAAGTACAAAGATTACGCTAAATATTTTAAGAATAATTTACTCCGCGCAGAAAATGTAATACGAAAGGCACTTTCCTATTTCAGTTTTCAGCAGAATCTCTTTGAAAATGAATTTAAGTTACCTCTCCAAAAGTTTCGTCTAGATATCCTTACGAAATAGCTGCGTCAAGCAGCTTCTCGCGTTCGCAGCTCTTGTAAAATTTCTGATTCGGATTAGTGCGCGCTTTTAGACTCGATCTGATTAAAAGCACATACGTCAATCGCATTCGTGATTTATACGACGGCCGCAGAGAAGCTTTTTCCGTTCAACGCGACCGGTGTGCGACAATGACGTCTACTTAGATTTGCGGTGAAGAAAAAGTCACTGGGAAAAAAAAAAAAAAAAGAACACGGCATTTATAGTCGTACATAGAAAAATGCGTGCTCGAGCCATCCGTTTTTAGTATCGACTCTTTATCCGGCGTACAATCTACACCGCACTCTACGACTTTATTGTTCGTTTGATCTATATTCCGCGGCGTCGCGTACGTAGAGTACGAAGCGGTGCGAAACACGTTTAGCGTATAAGAAGCGAAGTCACGTCGCGGGGCTCTGAATTTTATATCGGCGCGATCGCGATCGGGCACAGCTGCTTGGAGAACTAGGTTGATGCTTGACAAGTGGGACGTAGCTCTTTAATAAGGACGTCATGCGAGGAGGAGGGGAAGAAAAAAAAGAAAAAAAAAGAAGAAGAAGAAAAAAAAAAGAACTTATATTAACTTCCTCGTTGTGTAGCTGGCGCGTCTATTTTCTACTGGTCGCTGGGATCGATTATGCATTTCAATATCGCGACGTGTCGTACCGTAAGCATAATGCGAAAGTAAATTTGTCGGGGGACTTGCCGCTAAGACGGGTGGAAATTACCGTAAGTTTACGATATACCCTGTCGTATTTAATGCATTTTTTTTTAACACGCCGTAATCGAACTTTTTACACCTGTGCTTTAATCTTAAAACGATATTCACCATATTTTGCGAAATAAAGTGCTGGTAGATAAAAAGCAAAATTTTTTTCTTTCTACTTTACAAGTAACAATCTAACTGAACCGTTTTAATTTTCCGTAATTTTTTAACCGGCGCGGTGCTCTTTTTCAACTCATTTTGCAGCGATTAAAAGTTTTATTAAGATCCGTCTCGATAAAAATTCCGAGAAACTTTATCGCTAAGAAAGAATTAAAATAAATGTTACTTATTTATTATTTCTCGCGGGCGGATAAGTTTTACGTTTTGTCTCTAAAAAAGGGGGGAAGGAGAGGGAATAAAATTGCGCGTCTGTAAGTTTCGCGAGGAAATTGAATTGACGCCGTCATCACTTGAGCTTCGAATTTTCACGGGGGAATAGATGAAGGTAAAATGGAAGTGAAATGTTCTCTTTGTGCGATATATCAAGTATGTTGTAAACCGTACCGGAAAAGCCTTCGTAATTCAAACTGAGGGTGAACTTAAAAATTTCGTTCTACATAACGTATCCTCTCGCGTAAATAAAAAAAAGAAAAAAAATGCCAAAAACGTGTCGCGAAATATATTAGCTTCGCGAAAAGTTGGTTTTTAAAAGAACGTCGCGCGGATAACGTGTCCCAAAAATCTTTTCACGAAGGTTAAAGCAGCGAAATAAATCAAGGCGCTACAATAGCGTTTTAATTGGAAGTTTAAGTCTTCCTGTACCTCAAGATCGAGACCGGCAAACAATAAAACCTGCACGATGAACATTTAATAAAATTATTATCTTACTGTTACTAAAATTTAATCCCGCAATAATGGAGCCGATATATTACCCGCAAAATGCGTGAGTATGACGCGATGAAAATGCAAATATTAACGAGAGGAGTCCTCTTTGCTAATGAAGCGTCATCCTGACATTCGATAGGTGATGTATCGCCTTTCCGTCATTAAATAGATCTCGTGATCCTATACAATAGCTAAATATAGCGCGTCCCGTGTATTCGGGGCGAAAAAAAGGGGGCGCGTACGCCGCTCAGCTCTTTCTCCTATTTATTCCCTCGTGTTTATTGATTTTTAAAGGACTCGTTACCCTTCCGTCGTAAAGAATCCGCGGATTAACGACGAAACTGGAGCAGGCGGGTAATTGAATAGGGGAATCGACGCGGGGACGCTTTACGTGTGTGCACAGGAGAGGGAACCTGTTGCTCGCCTGTCTTCCGGCCGCCTGGCACGCAGGGTGAGCGACTTTTTCCTATTCTCGCGGTTGGTGAAGGAAAGAGAGAAAGGGGCCGAGAGGTAACGGGCTCGTTAAATTTCTAGGGTGTCGCGTCATGGTCGCCGTAACGACCGTAACGGCGTCTTAATTGCTGGGAAGGCCGCGGCGGTAGTCCCGAAGTCGTAATAACCATCGCGGGTTAACTAAAGCGTCCGCCACGTGCGTTCCGAGCTTATGCTCGGTGCACAGGAGAGGTTGAATCGCCGCGGATCGATCAGTATCAAACGGAATATTACATCGAAGGGCTGTCGATAATCGCGAACCGCGTCAGTCGCTTGACTTTTAGACGGCGCTCAGAAGTGGTTGTCCTTGCAACCCTTTTCCCGTACAGGCGTTCAAACCGCGGAAAACGCGGTTCGCTGCCAGCTCGAGAACGATCAAGCCGCCCGTAAAGCTTACGCGCGCTTCGTTGCGGAAACGCGACCGCGACGCCGTACGCGGAAACGGCTTTTGCCTATGGAAATCGTCCGCGGGAAACGAATAGCACAAAGGCGGTCGCGCGTATGAATGCGAGGTACTGAAATCCGGTAATCTCTATCGGCAAAGCGAGTTTCGAGTGTACGCGCTCATATGCGGGCGAAATTACGGTCGACCGCCCGTCAACACTCCCACCTGTCGCTACGCGTTGCACTCGGCAGGTGCATTCGAAGAGTATCATTTCGATAATCGGTCGACCTATCATTTATCGCAACCCTGTCGAATTTCTCGTGCGGCGTCTGATAAAAACCGTGGGGATTCTGATTTTTCCTCGCGTCTCCGCGTAGGGGAAGCATTCGGGTTAACCGATACGTACGTACGTACGATTCACCAGCACCAGACCCGGACGACGGGGTCTCTCTAGTGGTGGTGGCTAGGATCGATCCAACCTCCTATCTTCCAACCAGTCACCCATCCCTCTCCCCGTCGCCCATCGCGGTCGCTTCTCTCTCTGTCCTTCTCTCTGTCCTCTCCTCTCCTCTCAACCTCTTTCTCTCTAACTTTCCTCTCTCCTCTCTCGTTTGCTCTTTCTCTCTGCCGCCCTCGGCCCGACGTGGACTGCCCGACATGTAGCACGTACCATCTCGAGTCTGGTCGCTCGTTTGCCCGGTCTCTAGACTCCGCAGATTTTTTTTTCCGATCGATCCCCGCCCCTCGGAATGAGCTCCTTTCGCGGGGGTGCCCGTAACACTGCCAGCGCGGTCTAATTGCGAGCACTCGTTTTCGGTATTTATTGGGCGGCACGTCGATACGTGCTCGAGAGGGCCGAAGTATATTCCAGCATCCAGCACACGAGTATGAATAAATCGATTGTACGTTGCGCCGTATTAAGCGCTTCGGAGCACTTTAATATGTGAAAATACGATTTATTTTCGTGCCCGCTTTATTTTCTTCACCGCGCAGACTCGCGAGTTTAACTCCGATCGACAGCTCGTTTCGACGGGTTTAATATTAACACGTCTCGTAACGTTCTAAATCGAGATATTTTATATTTATATTTTTTTTTTTTTACTTTCCCAAAACTTTCCTTCTTTTTTTCTTTTTTAAGAAGCCTCCGGAGCTCGCGATTCGATTAGCCACCTTTTTGTTGTAAGCCAAATCGCGGTTACGCGAAACTTTCGGTTATCTCTAAATTTCAACTCGTTGCTCGCTTTGGCGCCGTGGTATGCTACGCCTCCAGGTAGTTTCCATTAAGGTATTCGATACTTGCTGTTCGACTGAACGTGCCCGCGATATATCCGACATGAGGGAAATTGCGTGAATATACGGGATTCTTAGTTGATTCACTTTAATACCCGTCTGTATAGACGGCGCTTTGCTTGTTAATTAAATATATTCCGAGCGAAACGTTCCCGCTAAAACTATCGATGTAATTTACACAGGAAACGTTTATCAACTGATTTGTTATTTGCGTCCATCGGCGGGTTCGACGTTTACCGAGGAAAGAATACAGTTACTTTTGGATTCAGCTGTAATTTCGTACCACCAACGATAAATATAATTGAATTGATCATATTTATTAAATTATACGTAATTGAATGTATTAAATGTAAAATAATATTGTTAAATGTATTTAAAAAATTATGGCTTAATCCAAAAGTAATTAAACTTTTCTGTTTAATGTAGCGTGATATGCGATTTTACTTTTTTTTTTTTTTTTTCTATTAGACTAGATTATGTTTTCTCCGAAACCATCTCATTTAAACTTGAACGGAACCGATTCTAATGAACCCATTTCTAATCAATCTTAATTCCATTAATAGATTAAGACGAGGTACAAAATCACTGCACGTCTGAAAGCCGAGAGATGGGATAACTTCGAGGCTGAATGCACAAACTAGATCCACTCTGATCGATTGAATAAGAACGATTGAATTCGTTCAACAACAAAATCTATTTCTCCGTAATCCTCCGTAAAAGTTAAAGAAAAGAAAAAAAAAATTTACATGATATGTAACACAGAGACAACGAGTAAAAATAAATAAGAGATTAAAGCAGGAATTAATTGATTTAAAGATGAAAAAAAAATTTGTCCTATTTAATTATGTAAAATTTTTCACGTCGGGAATTGTATTTAGTAAACGATTACTACATCTCTTTGCATTCTGATGTCGTGAGTTGTTATGATAATTACGCTCGTTCGATAATGCGGTATTTTTCTCTCGAAGACTAATTAGCATTCCCGTTCCGGTATACGCGTTTTTAGAATGTTTCCAGGCACGAAGGGGACGTTATTCATTTCTAGCATTTAATGTCTTGATAGCGAGGTATTTTTGTCGCGCGATAAGAAGGAATAGGTAATTAGTTTAACACCCCCGGGGGAGAGCGCGGAGCACGTTTCGCTCAAACGGACGATACTTGCGACTTCGCGAGTCCGCGGTCCTCGAAGTACGCACCCGCGCGATTTCAACATTCAATTCTTAAAACGCGCCTCGGCGGGGTGCCCTTACGTCCTGATACTCGGCACGAGTTCGGGAAATCTGAATAATAACTCGCCGTCCGGCCGCAGTTTCCATCGCGGCCTCCGTCTGTGCGAATCCGACCGACTATGCTATCTATATTAAAATCTTAGCTCTGGAATCGCATCGGGCACGAACTTCGCAGAATTCTTACCCTTAATTTCGAGCAGGCGGAAACGATCGAAGGCGGAGAGACGGCTCTGCATAACTTGGTGGAATTTACATTGTGTTCGTACATTCCGGCAAGCGAAAGAAGTAAGTTTAATGCGAGAGAAAGGGGGGATGGGGGAGGGAGTCGAGCTTTGTGCGATGCCTGAATCCGTAATTTGTCCCCCTTCAAACTCCTCGGCGTTTGCCCGTGTCGTGCGTTTTCCATCCGCGAAGAGAAAGGAAGGGCCAAAAAAAAAAAAATAACCGTTGCAACGAAATAAAAAAAAAATTAGCTGGAGAACATTAACGAGGAAAATTTAAATTGCCGCGGCGTACGCCTGCCGTTCTTTCGCATTCCGAGCGCGACGCGACTTCTCAGCTTTTTGTCCTGGTGAATCTCACGTGAGATCGGGAAGAGATTATTTGCGACGGAGGTGCGGGACGATTTATCTGCGAAATCCTACCAATTTTTCCACGACGTTTCCGTTTAATGTCTCAACTTCGTTTCGCGGGAAATTTCTTTCTTCCTTCCGCGTTGGATAAAACTCGCCGGCGCCTTCGTGCTTTCCCCGGCAATTTCTCATTGTTGCGGACCGCTCGGTGAACCACGAAAGATGCACCGCGCGGCGGAAAAAGTTCGCCTTTTACTTGGCCATTATATCGAGCCCCCCAAGAAAGTTACCGTCTACGTTCGTTAGCGCGGCCGCCAGCCCGCGTACGTCCCTCGCCAAATTGCCTGTTGAAACTCATTAAAACAGTTTCGCACACATGACGCGCGTACGTAATCGTTAAGAGCGCGACGTCGTTATTGAATATTGACGTAAACGAGGTGGCGCGTCGGCGAAATACGATATTTCGCTAGTTTAATCGCGACTTAATCGCGTCACCGTCAATTACCGTGAGCGGTAAGACCCGTCCCGCAAATTCGCGTTTACCTCCCTCGGCCGAGCGCGCGAGCAGCTCTCATTTCTTCCCACCTCCGCAAATACCGCTCTTTTAATTAAACGAAGCCTTTTAATTGCGCCCTACCGAACGAAGGAAATAACCGTATTCTTAAATCCTTCTGTCCTTCGCGAAAATAACGCGGCGCTTGATAGAATAAGTACTACGTTGCCTTTGCCGCTTCACTTAGTCTCGCGGCGCAAAAAGAATGATTTATGCATCCACGATCTACGGGAAAATACGTACAACGTACGTACGTGCGCGCACACATAAAGCGAATATCCACGAAATTTTTTATCTCAGATATCGGCTCGTTTTAGATCTCTTCATGTTTTATGTAAAGGTCGGGGGATATACGCCGGTACGCGAGACCGTGCAGATGCGCTCTTTGTCGCGATCAAATATTTAAAAATCCATCATTATCATATTAAAAAGAACTTGACAGCCACGCGCGGCGTATAAGCTTCCATCCACATGACGTCGCCAGATGTCGGCAATAAATATGACGTTGCTCTTTTATCGTTGCCGTGATGCGCGATATTTTCTCGTTGCAATTGGTGTCACCGCGTGTTCACCTTACGCCATCGAGTATTCGTAAATCACTTTTTATATTTTGCACGACTGATTTTTCGCGATCCCGCGTTAATAAAAGACGTTTTGAGTTAGCTGTTTTAAATTAGATTTTTTTTTTTCTTTTAAATCTCGGTACGCGGCCAGCGAAAAGTTTCCGCCCGAGCGACGTCGCTCAATTAGATTTTAATTTATATCACGTCGATAGTGGATCAAGCCGACCCCGTTGTATCGATTGAAACTAAAGGCAGTCAGTTTGTATTTTGTTTGGTCAATTTAATGGGAGACATGTCTAATGAATTCGGGTCATAAATGTAACATTTAATGAAGTAACGACTCTATGTCGGTCAATAATTGCGGGCATGACGTTAACGTTATCTGCCACATGATCGATGAAAATGCCGCGTGTTTGTCGACTCGTGCGTTAAACAGCCGTGCACTGATTGTGCGATATGTATTATGCGAACTAATTGTACGGCCTCTATTTGATTCTGACCCCGCTACAAAATACAGTATAACGTGACAAACAGCACGGTACATTGTATCGTAGATTTTATTAATCTCTAGTGCGGGCCGCACAATTGCGAAGTCGTACAGATTAAAATTTAATAATTAAGCAACGCGATATTTCCGTTAATTTAATAATTGTTCAAACCTTTCCGATTTAAAAGCCCCTTATCGCGAGTCGCGGCCAAGTTTGTGGAAACGGATTTTGTATGCGTAAGCAAGAACGCGACTCGTACGTTACGGACGTTGCCTTGCGTTCCGCAAGGGCGATAATTAAAATTAAAAATTTAAAGCACATTATTTCCTGCAATTTCTCGATTTTATATAACTCGCAATTAGGAGGAATTATTGCGAAAAGGGAGGAAGAGAGAATAAATTTTTCTTAAAAGATAGGTAATTAAGTGAAGCGCATAAAGTTAACTGAAAAAAAAAAGAAAGGGGGAAAAAAAAAAAAAAAAATAAGAAAACTTTTTTCGTCGTCGCTTCGAGGACAGTACTTACTTTATCGAAAGTACTTCATTTAAACTCAATTACTAAGTAACAAATTAACCATGTTTCGTCATTAGAATTAATACGATATTTCGCCTTGATTTGGTTACGCAAAGCCTGCTTTCTGCGAAATTAATACGACGGACAGAAATTATATTTGGCGCGTAACCCGCCGTTCACCTCTGAAATTTGACGTTCGTTCTTTGGGATACGGGCGACAGATGAAATATGCATATTTTCCATGAAATTTACACCTGCCGCGCGCGGTAAATAATAAAACGGTATCGGTCGATCGCCCGCTTTGTCTTCGTCCGGGTTGCGCGAATTCTCGCGAGCGAATGGACGTACCCGAAACTGACCGACGTCCGAGAGCGACGCGCGATAAGCTCCCCCCTCGAAATATGCGTTGAATTCGTCCCGCCAGGTACACGGACTGGAATCTCCATGAAAGTACTAGCAACTTCTACCGAGATTAGATTAGCCGATTGAGATTCGACGGAACGTGAAAAATTATGTGGGCCGCAGTGTCAAGATCGTTGGAGATACTCGTTGCCTTCTTCGAATACTACACTACCAGGTAAGATAATGCAGCGTCGCGTATATTTCCAGCAACCATCCACTGAGAGCAAGGTACATTTATTTCCGGACTCAATCATAATTTTATGACTCTCAAACAATAAACGTGAATAACTCGGTCGTGCATGTGACCGAGTTGGCGATATTTATTGTTAGAAATATCATAAAGCGATTAGGTCTGAAAGTAACTATACTTTCCTCTCAGTGAACAGCGTTTAGTTTACGTAGGCTATAAGCTCGCGCTTAAAGACAAGGCGCGGTAGAAATTTCTACCGTTCGTTGCCTGCGACAATAGCAGAACCTATGTATATCTAGAGAAACTCGTAGAAGAGCTTCGAGTGCCGCGCTCTATTAGGAACATTTAGGAATAATTAAGATGACGATTGCGCGGTATTAGAATTAAATTGCTTGCGCGCCAGACGAAATTTCGTACGGAACACGGGAGTACGATACTTTTGACGTTCTATATATGAGACTGACAGACGTTTTCAGCTGGTTATTATTTTCCTCGGAAAGTTAACGCAAGCACGTTACTTTTTTGTGATATTCGGAGTGAAAAACAGATTGAAAGAGGGTTGACGTTTGAAGTCGCTGGAGGGTTTAAAGTAAAAAGCTTAATTACTACATACATATTAATTTCTATAATTAGCGCACGTGTTTACGCACGTACGTGATATAAAATTATTACTTTTTTTGTTTTACACTTTTCGCTGGTACGGGACGCCGGTTTATTCCCGACGCGATACCCGTGGCGTGTTCGCCACTTTTTGAACGCGATGGCGCATCTTTTTCCTTTAATAGACGTGGTCAGTAACGCGTACAAAGCCCGGGCGTTTTATTTTTCATAAACCTGACCTTTCCGCGAAACTGTTACTCGGATATAAACGCAGCGAAATAACGCCGCGCAGAAAAGATGCATAAAAGCCTTTTCAGCGTCTTTCATGCTTTTCCGCGTGACAGTTTTAGAGTCGTGGAAAAACGCAGCGGTATAGGGTTAAGGGCCACGGGAGGCCGCGGAGATGTTCTCCATCGCATTGATGGTCCTCAAGGACGTCCCGTCGGGCCGCGAACAATTTCGGAATATGCATCGGGATCTGTCTCTTCTAGTAGCCGTCCTCGATTTGAAAATATCCGAGGGTTATGGAACGAATCGTCTTTCCTCCCCCGCGACCCGAAATGGCAAGCCGTCGCCCCCGTTTCTAGTATCTTCGGAGCTTTTTTTTTTTCTTCTTTCCTCGACGGGAGCAATTTCTGCTCTTTTGCCAAGCGCCGTAACGTCCGCAACGATACAGCGGGAACGAGAAAGGAGCCGAAAGGAATTGCGAATCCGCCCGCCATTTGCACGCTCGGCTGACGCGATATTTTTTATTTATCGTAACGATCGGCGTCGTAATAACGTCGTATATTTCGCGAGAGTGTCGCCGGCGAGGATTGATGCGATCTTGAAATAAAATAAGACACCTGTGACTCCTCCAACAACCTAATCCCCATTTTTCATTGAGTAAAGTATCCCTCGTGTTTTCGCATTCGATAAAGTCGCGGGGAGAAAATTGGTTTGCTCGGAGGAAAATGGTAAATATATTAATAATTTTTAAATAATTTAATAAAAAAAAAGAGAGAGAGGAAATAAAATACGTTTGTTTGAGTTTACGTCTCTGCGATTCTAAATTAAAAACTTCGAGTGGCGGAGTTGCAGCACGCGGAATAATTTCTTACATTATCCTGATTAAATTCAGTTTGTTAGGAACAAAAGTGTGTAAGACGCAATTTACGGCGTCTTTCTATTTTCCGTTCTAATATTACAATGGAGGGTATTTATAGAAATGCTTCGGGTACAGCGGGAGTGTTTTCGGTTGCAACGTCGCCGTGATGTAACTGAAATGTTAAGGTAACATCCCCGGTTCGCGAATCAGCAACAGATTGAGTACACATACGCGTACTAGAATGATAACGCCGTTGAATTAATTATACATTGTCGCTGGAGTACGTTAGGGAATAATGAACGAGCGTGAATCGACAATTTGAAATTACGTGAAATAATGAATTAAAAGCGAAATAATGGATTATTTCAATTAAATTTTTTTTTTTTTTTTTTTTTTTACTCCGACTAACTTCGCGTTTTATATTATATTAATATAATAAGTAACGACTTGTTGAATTTAATTTACTTGCCCTATCGAACTTGATCGTATTACATTCGAAAGGAAAATTTTAATATTGAAGATAAATATTAGAATGAAAAAAAAGATATAGAAAGTTTTAATATAAGAAAGATGTAAGCGGAAAGGTAATATTAATTGACGATAATATTATCGACGATTTTGTTTTTCAATCTCTTCTGATGATTAAAATAGCGGGATTGAATTCCCCTTAGATGTGATCTGATTGAAGTTCTATTCTACAACGTTCTCTTTATGATCTCGTTGGTTTAATATTTCCAACTTAATAAATTTCTCTAAGGTTACCTCGCCCGACTTAAGTGCCCGGAGTAATGTTCCGCGAACGCAAAAATTTCTATATTTTTATTTATCTTTGTCGTTTAATTAATTTTCGAAATAATTTTGTTTTACAAATTTCCTTTCTTTTTCGAGGAAAATTTTTTAGCGAAATAAATAGGGAAAATAATCCAGTAAACCTTTTTCTGTGAACGGATAACGTACGATAAATATTTGATCGCGGATTTTGGAATAAATATGATAAAGCCGATTTTAAAAGAGGTAAAATTCCAGCCAATTATCGTCCGCTAATTAATTATTCATTTTAAATGAAATATTGTTTACATATTTTACGTGTGTGTGTGCGCACCACTTGCTTTCTTCACGTCAAGTTAAATCGAGCGTGGTAAGAGAACGGCGGCGAACGCGCGCCATTTTCGTTCTTATATTGTACTCCACTTGTAACTTTATCGATTAACCTGTAGAGTATATATGTGAGCGTATTACACGCACACGTTATTAGTTCGTAGAACACTATGTTGGGGCTTTCTGACGAAACAATATGAGCCACTTTAATGTTTCATATACGAGACGATCGTGCATTCTTTTTCTATAAATATTTCTACGTGTGTCCAAATATTTAATTTAATTTCGTAAGATTTACGATGTAGCCTAGATAAAACAAATAACAGCAAAAAAACATTTTCTATGAAAAAGAAAAAAAAAAAAACATTCCGATTTGAAGAGAAAAATTCTGAAACTCGAACCCAGATACCAGAAGAATAATTAAGACAGTTTGGACAAGCAAAAAAAAAAAGGGGCTTTTTTTAAGCCATAATTAATTCTTGAATAACTCAAAAAAAAAAAAAAAAGTGTTTCGAAATAATTAGAGTGCTGTGTCGAGCACGCGTATTAATTTTCTCTTGTGTATGCGCATATCTCTATCTTTAATATAGTAACATATGTAATGAGAAGCTGCATGGCCGATTTAATATCAAAACTTTCACGGTATCGTCCGGCGAGATCGTATATTGTATTCCGTAGCATGTTCGCTTATCAGCGCATATATCTATTTTCGTTTCGGAGTTGGCGCTGAATACCTAACAAATACGAGCGTCACATATGCATATGGTGTAATTCCACAATAATGCCAAGTCAAACGTGGCTATTGAATATCGATAGGCGTTCCGCGGTTATGCGGTCGTGAAGGATGTGCTCTAAGAAAGGAGTTAATGACGATCCCGCATAATCGATACATAAACGCATGCGAGGAAGAAGCAACACATCGCTCTATTTATTAAAAAATTTAAGTCGACTTATGTCTTTCTGTTTCTTTCTTAATTGTAATTATTATCGGATGGTCAACGGTATTATCTACAAATTACCCCGCTGACGATCGCGGGGGTCTTCCATGCGAGGAAGTGATTATACGTTGCGCAATTACGGGAGTACGTTAATGAAATTATTACGAGTCTTTTCCGCGAGTCTCTGCCGCGCTACCGTTTTTCAACGAACGATGAACGGCAATTAACTTGGAGCATTCCGGATATTGAAACTTCTTTGTGCCCGAGTTGGCCGACGTTGGAAAGACATCGTCGCCTCGTTAAGCACAATTTGCCGCGTCGTTCGCTCGACGTTTCACGGTATCGTACTTATAAGTAAGCTGTCGAAAAATTCACGGTACGGACTCCACGTGGAGCCATTCTTGACCGTGTCGGTGCACGTATTTCCCCCTTTCCCCCTTTTTTGATTTACGTCGTAATCGGTTTTTATACCACGAGTGTTTTAAGCGACGTTCTCAATGTTGAATGTTGTCTCTCCAAGTTGGTGCAATGTCTCCTTTTATCCTTAGCCCGCCCCCGATGTTCACGAATTATCCGCCGTTCGCTCGCCGCGCGGCGTGTGTCTGCGTACGTGTGCCTGCCCCAGTTAATTAATTAATCACTGATCTTTTTCTGTTTCATGCCTCGTTTCACTGTAACGATCGGGAACCACAGAGCGCAATTAGAGTAAGTATGAACGTATTTGCGTGAGCTACAAAACCGACACTTTTAACGAACGATTCGTTGTTCTATGCTGACGCTTCATTTAACTCTTCTCTTCCTATCTTCTCTTCTGAATTCTCTAACGGATATCACACTGATCGGCCGATCGGCGCTACCCTGACTTGCGTAAGTAGTCCCGACTGTGTCGGAGAAGCTCGCTCGTTCGGCTTCCTCGTCTGGACGAGCATCAGATGACCCCGCTACACGACGCTACTCTGTTCTGTCTGTAGTCGGCATTTCTATCCGCTCACAACTTTCACACTCTCTACTTCTTTCAACTCTACTTACTTCTTGTTACCTCTATTGCCTGTCTGCTATCGTTCTGTCAAGCGTTTCTCACGATCTCTCAGTAGTGATAGCGCTTTCTGCCCGAGGGTGGTCCAGCGCGATCGATATCCGAATCGCTCCTGGATTTATCTCATCCCTTTTACTCTCGGGCCGCACTGTTATTGTTCGCCTGCATAAATACACACGTGATACACACGTAAATACACTATCCGCCGCTGAACGGAAATGAAAGATCCTGTTTATACGGCCCGGCGACTAACACCACCCGCAGCGTAAACATTTACCGTTATCATTACATGGATGTAGAATTTTCGATATTTTTATTAAAAAAAATTTTTTTTTTTTTTAATTTTATTTTTTTTATTCAATAAAGATGAATCGACGTCGCTCGACGTTCGAGAAAGAGAAGAAAAAGAGAAACGAAAGACGTCCGCGCGTATGCAATGGTTGCGCTCAAGCGAGACAATTTGATCGCCATCGATTCCAGATTCGTGTGAAATCTCGATGGGATTGAAATCGCGCGAATAAATTTATTTGCACGTTACAAGAGTTTCGCAATTTTTATTTCACGACTCGATCGATTCGGGATGAAGTTAATTACGATAATTAAAAAACAAAACAACGTTAAATTTGACTTCCACGATTTTCTTATCGCGCGGCATTTTCGCTCGGATCCTCGGGGCTCTTTGAATACGGGCTCGTGCATTATGCCAGAGCTGGTTACACGCGACATGGGGCTGATAAATACACGGCGAAACTTCTGCCGCGCTATTCTCATAAAACTTGGCTCTGCGCGCGGCCCGCTATTCACCGGGATGAATATAATGAGCGTCTACAGCTGTGAATCCGCTCAGAAACCGGGTGTATCCTGTGAACGCGGTCTCCAGCCGTGCCACCGGGGCTGAAAACGACGGCGTCGCGAATGTTTTCCGTTATCGCCCGGGCCGCGATTTACCCATTGTGCGCCCTTAACCTTTCGTAAATGCGCTTACCTAAATGCCCGCGGGTTCTCTCCCCGAGCGTTAGCTCGAGCCGCGGGGCGAAAACCCTCTCGTGTACCGGTACTAAGCGTCCACGGCGGTTTGCGGAAGCCGGGTCATCAAAGCAAATCTGCGGGCTCGAGTTTCCCCGATCGCCCGCGAGGTACATTAATAAGCGACGACGTCTTGTAATTATCGCTCGTTACGCACTAACCGGAATCTGCAATATTGCACGATATCGCGGAATTACTCGAATCGTGATTTCTTTCGTTGGTAGTTGGACCAAAATTGCACGCAAGACATAGTGCTAATCGCACCGTAACGAAATACGAGAGCGTTCGCGGTGCGCAATTAATTTTCACATGCGCGATAGCCGTTGTTCCATTTATTCCGTATTGTATTTTTAACGAGAGTATTCTTAATGAAAGTCAAAGGTAGTCTTTTTAATTTTGAAATATTCCGATGGGTTGAAAATGGCAAATGCTAATAATGACAAATTTAATTATAATTTACGCGTAATATATATGTATGTATTTTTTTTTTTTCTTTTTCCGTAACGTGAAATTTTTGTAATCAGTCATTTCAATGCGCAGCGACGGTGATCATCTAAGTTTTTGCCGGATGGCTGTCGCAAGTACCTCGCGATGCACTTTTCTTCGTGCAAGCGGATCTTTTTTTCTCATTTTTATTTATGAGTTATGAATAGAGGATCGCGGTAAATAAGGGAGCTCGTCGATCCGGTAAAATATATATACATCCGCTATGCATGAGAGCTCCCTTTAATCGGATAAAGGGAATTTATGCGAGTGTGTATTTCTCCTTTTCCGTATATACCTGCGGACGAGAGATAGATGTTACGGTTCGGCGACGTGATTGATTTCAGCGAAATGTGTGTAAAAAGCACGGGACTGCATTTTTGCATTTTGTACGAACGACGGCGGGTATTTAAATAATCCAATAAATTTGCAGATTATTTAAATGCGTGTTTCCAAACTGGAGCTTATGGGAAAAAAAGAAAAAAAAACAAAAAACAAAAAAAGAAAAAAAAAAAAAACACGCATGCGAATGTCGCGTCGTGCTAGGACAAAATTAATTGGCACATTAACGAAGGCACAATGCGCTCGTTATCCCTTCGGCTGATTAGCAAACCAGTCTTTATCCGTTTCGGTGAAACACGATATGCGATGCTTAATTTACATAGATATTAAAAGGTATATTTTTCCGCGTCTTGCGCGAGTTATGTTGAAATACGAACACGCGTACGATTCCATACATTTTAGTATCATCCGACAGCAGCACCTCGACATCGCTAGATAACGTAGTCGCCCTACCTTTTCGTTCTGTAGAATTTGCAATTATTATTTTTTATTTAGTAGAGCAGCCGAGACCATTAGCGTTTCCTCGTATCGAGCATTTTCAGCCTGCATATTCGCATATCGATTTTTTTTCCTCCCTTTTAATTTTCTTTTTTTCTCCTTTTTTTTTTTTCTTTTTAAATTATATATACATACACGCCACGTAAATCCATTTTTCTCCTGCCGTGGCTTCAGCCGTTCCGCACAGTTGTGAACACAGTTGCAACTGGTAGTAGCAACCAACGATTATTAACAAGCCGACGACGCGTTATAAGCGTATCGGCTCGCGTGCCTGCGAGAGTACGTTGTCTCGATTAGCGGCGTAGTGCGTTCGCAGTAGATGCGATAAGTATTATCTAGATCCTAGGTCGCCTGTTATGCTCGGCATACGTTAGAGAAACGTATCGCCGGGATGTACGCCGCTGTTGATAAGCCTGTGCATGCATTACGCGGAGCCGAGCTGTCAGCGACCGTTCGCAATCGGCCAGAACGTCTCTGAGGCATTGCCTCTCGACACGTGGCAATAGCGACATTTATTTATCCCGTTACACTTTCGCGGCGATTTAATGTTTTAAAACGCAATGCGGCGGGTAATTGCCAGGAATAATTGCGAACGGCAGATTTAATTGTACGAGTGCGCGCGGTCTGAAATCGAACAATCGCATAATTTTCCCGTTTTATAATTTTAGATTAATGAATTGGGTATTTAAATTGTGCGAATATTTGATGAAATAATAGTACAGCGTTATGGGGAACAGTCGTCCGCGAAAAAGCGGAAATATCTGCTTGTAGAGAATTATATGGACACTTTGGAAGAATATTTGCAACAAAATGTAGCGCTAATGAAAAACTCATTCCCTCCGATAATTACATTAAAAAATTAAAAAATAAAAAGAAAAATTTAAAAGAAGAAAATTATTTAACAAAGATAAATACATTTAATGAAAATAACGAGTCTCCCTAACACTAATTACGCTTTGAAGTTCGAAAACAATTAAATTTAATTTCGACCTCGCCTTTCGACGTCGATTCGAGCGACACCGCCGCTTTTTGTTTAAAGAAGAGACAAGACAAGAAGAAGGAACGAACAAAAAAAAAAAACCGTTATATCAGTGATGAACTCAAGCGTGAATGACGTTACGAATTTCGTGTTTTTCTTTTTCCTGTTTTCCAGGACGACCGGTAGTCCTTCTAGCAAATCTCCAGCGGGTGGTAGCGGCGGACCCACGGCGGGAGCAACAGCGGCACCAGGAAGCGGCGCCAGCAATGCCGGAAGCGCAGAGCCCCGCACACCAACCGCCGGGCCGCAGAACAAGCAGCTGCAGAATGTCAAAGGCGAACACCCCTCGGTAAGCCCGCTGAAGCACCCCTCCGCCTTGAGTTCTCAGCGCGACGATGCACCGCGGCCATCAATTATGATAACGAGACAATTTCAAAGACCTATCCGCGGAACTAATCGCAAAGCCCCACGGTCCAATTTTCCCATTTCGGATTTCGTGGAATTTGTAATTTTGCACCGGGTATCCGAAAGCTGCCTTCGATGTTGCGAAAGTAAAGCCGAGAGTAATTTCGGTATTATAAGGGAGACAATTTTGTTTTCGAGGAAAACGGATATGTAATTGCAAGTAACTGCGTCTACTTTTGTGACGTAATTAAATTAATATCGCGCACGCGGTACCTTGATAACGACGTAGCGAGCTTTCGGGCACAAACGCGAGAATTAACGGCAGTTTATTTTTCCCGTCTTGGATCTTTTTCTCGTAATGCGATTTTAAGAAGATTGCGTTTTAGTACAAAGTCTTTTTCTCTTTCTCTCTTCAGCCGTACATGTTCCTCGTAGGAAAATATGTTTTGAGAAGAATCTTGGAGTAGGTTACCCCGCGCGAAATAGAAACGAAACGATGGTAACGGTGGCATTGGCTATGGTATGTTGCAGAAAGCGTTCCTGCAGAGCAGGTCCATATCCTTGGTCGACATGTACATCGATAATTCGGAACCAAGCGAGAATGTTGGCCAGATTCACTTCAGCCTCGAGTACGACTTCCAGAATAGCACGCTCATTCTGCGCATCATACAGGTCAGTCGAAGTTTCGTGCACACTAGAACTTGGCTCTTTGGAACATGCCCGCGAGCTATTTATTTTGATATCCTACGTGTCCGCATATAATGCACAGTTGTGCGAGAATCGTAATAAAAATTAGAAAAATTAATAATATATATTTTTTTCTTTGCGGATAACTATTTCATTTCATTACAATAATGAATAGGCCGATGACCAGCGTGGATCAAAATGCGAAAAATCGCCGACGCGAGTAAATCGATCGTTCACGCCGATTAATAAAATATACCGCTGAATATTCCAAAAAAAATAATTTTTTTTTTAACCCGGAACAAAAACATTTAGAAAGAAAAATACACCACCCTTTACTCGAGCTAGCTCGCGCACAGCCCCGTGTTATTCTTATGCAAATAGATTGATACGCGTATTTTTCTCCCTGTCGACGCACTACGGAGACGCAAAAGCGAACCTGCTACCAGGAGTTTAAACTTGATTTTTGATCCCGTTGCTTTACGGCCGCGTCGATAAGGATCGTCATAAATCGTCGGGCGCGCGCTGCCGCGTCGAAAAATGTATCTATACCTAAGCGAAAATACGCGCCCTGGTAAACTGGGACATCGTACATTACTTCACTTTTGAAACTCGGTGCTAAAAGAGCGGAAAGCGGTACGTTCAACAACTCCGGGGATTTTGTTGTAAACAAACGCATAAATTCTTTCGAAGCGCTCTGGGATCTTGCGACTTGCTTTGCGCGATTTAATCCGATATTAAGCGAAACACTCGGATACCCCTTTTCTTTGTTTTCCACCGAAAATTATCGTGCCAAGATCCTTGGTGGTCGCCGAGCAATCTCTAAGTAGGTGCTTCCTTTATTAACGTCGATAAAGATATGATACTGTGTATCACCCTGTCGTTGTTTTAACGTACAATTATTGCTCATCACGCGGAGACACGCATAATTAAATTCGGATACTCCTTTTCTTTGTTTTCCACCGAAAATTATCGTGCCAAGATCCTTGGTGGTCGCCGAGCAATCTCTAAGTAGGTGCTTCCTTTATTAACGTCGATAAAGATATGATACTGTTTATCGCCCTGTCGTTGTTTTAACTTACAATTACAGCTCGTCTCGCGGAGGCACGTATAATTAAATTATTACGACGGAAATGTAATATTAAATTTCTTCGTGCGACTACAAGTATACACACGCGCGTACGTACCACTTTCAGCGGGAAAATATTATAATGGAATTGCGCGCGGCATTATCGGTGCAGTTTATCAAAGAAGAGCATGCCGGTAAAAGTTTTATTTCTCATTCAATTTACGTCCGACCTCTTTTTCTTGGCGAAATATTTAATCGTTTGTTGAATTATGTAATAAAGAGCTTTAGCGCATCGAAAGTTATATATATCTTTTTTTATTAATAATTTATGCATGTATATTAATTATGCTTATGTATTTTAACGTTGTACTACATACGTATTATATTTTGTGTTATATATTTACTTTAAAATTTCCGCACGTCGATTTGCATGTGCAAAATTATTCAAAACATGGCCGCTTTTATTTTTCACGTTATCTCGTTAATTCTCATGAAATTTGACGCGAGCACAACATGATTTTCATAAAGTATCTCTGTTTTTCCGACTATTCGGTTAATTTCGATGAAAATGTATGTATGCGTGCGTGTTTCTTTTTTTTAAGCTAACGCGTATAAACGACCCAGAATGCTGTGCCTCCCGATGAAAGCGGAGAGGAGCATATTTTCGTTCCTTAAAAATTCCTATTTACGCGAAGCTCTCGCGCTATGTATCGCGGGGTGAAAATTTGTCGCGACACCTCGGAAAGCTAATCAAGCGTGCGCCAAAGACGTCGGCGTATATTCCATTCGCATTCAATATCTTTGTAATTTGTAAACTCCACGGTTGAATTTCCTCGCACAGAAATAATCGTGGAATGCGTACACGTATTCCGAAACTAAACGTACAGTCGGGAAATTTTGTCAATTTGTGCAACCGAGTCTCTTTGCGGACGTTTCGAGCGCGATATTTCCTACGTATTCAAAATTTTTCTTTCTTTTTTTTCCATCAGCGCTAAATGTTTTATTTTAATTGTCAGAATTTTACGTTTTAATTACGCCAAACTTGAGATTAACTAAAGATTAAAAGTTTGTTTACTCGGAAGGATGTAATTTGTCTTTAATGGCATTTAAATAGAAAAGAAGGGCTTTCTCGTAATCACGCGGGAACTCTTCTTAAACAAAACGCGTTCTGCACTTAAAGAAAAAAAAAAAAAAAAGAAAAAGAAATTTTATATAATTCGGAAGTTTGTCTGGTGAAATTTTACGACGGACTAAATGCGCTGAATTATTCCTCGCGAGAAATACGAGTCGGCATAACGTCGTTACGAACTTCGCAGGAACGATCTGACAAGCAAGTGAAAAATGATCGTCCACCTCCGGGCGTAAATCCCTTCAAGGGCAACGAGCGACTTTTCGAACCGGTCGTAGCTGTCTTAGAAAGTTGACAGGGAGGAGGTGGCGCGTTCGCGCGGGACTTATTTTTCAAAAAGATCCGCCATCGTGGCTATTAAGGGTCGCTATTGATTTTACTTGCCGGCCACACAGCTCTTATTAACGGCATCGACTGTGTGCGCGCACAAAGGCCGCTCACGTGCTCGCGATCTGTCTCGGGACGATGCTAGTTATATCGAGTCCGCTACGCGTTCAGCTCGCGCTGAATTCACTCGAACGGGGGAGACTTGAAAGACTTGGACGCGATAGCTTTGTAAGACGCGACAGAAACGAAGACGTATCTCCGCCGTGCCTTCACCAGACAAATGCAACGTGTTTTATAACATTTCGAACGGAACAACAGCTATTTGCGTACGCACGTAAATATAAAGCTGGGATTCCGACGTTCATAGATTTCGTGCATTTTTATTCCGGCATACGCCGACGTGTGTTTCGCGCATGGAATATGCGAAATGTTCCTACTTTATGTCTCAAACTGTCGCGAGTCGTGTCGTTTAAAGCGGCTCAAGACCGTCATCATCTTCCCGTCTCTTCTTATCTCGTGCTCGTTCATTTTTTATCTTCTTTCTCACCGCTATTCCGTCGCGTTCTACCTCATTTTTTTTTCCCCCTTTTCTTTATTTTTATATATTATATATATTATATTTAATCTTTCTGGTTGTAAATCTTCGAAAAAATTCGGACGCTTAACGTCGCACCTGCTCGCGACCGTGATCGAGTGGAAAATCCAACCCTGTTTACAGCATTATGCAGGCATTATGTGCGAAGTTCTGTGTACGGAGAGATTTACATCGAACTTCACTCCCCGTGAGAAGACCTGCCGCGAAAGTATACGAGAGTATATATGCCACGTAATCACGGGGAGCTTAAAGGACGAGGGAAAGTTGGTTGTCTCCTTAAAATTCCGTCGTAAACCTCCCCAACCGATCTGTTTCAGGGTAAAGACCTGCCGGCGAAGGACCTGTCGGGCACTTCCGATCCTTACGTACGTGTAACGCTGCTTCCGGACAAGAAGCACCGGCTCGAGACGAAAATCAAAAGGCGCACGTTAAACCCGAGATGGAACGAGACGTTCTACTTCGAAGGTAAGCCGCGTGCGTGCGGCAACGATCTCCTCGCATCGGCTTGTTAAAACGTACTTTCTTTCCCTTCCCCCCCGCAGACGTCGTAAATGCAAAAGGGAAATAAATTCAACGTAATTCTCCTTCGTGCCGTTAGCAAAGAACGGACGACGTTGTATCTGATTGCGTTAAGCCCGGTTTAAGAAAAAAAAAAAAAAAATCCCGCAACGGTCCGTGACGAATTTAAAAATAACAAAGCGACTCGATACGATCTTCTACTTAAAATTAGATCCGCGGGATAATAATTAGAACTCATGTAAATTGGCCCGCGTATGATTTCCCTTCGGGGACGAGGAATTGCATCGCATTGACGTTAAAGTCCGCGGCGAAGGTAATATACCTTGTTGGTATAAAGAGATGGATTGCTTTCCCAGGTGCAATTCATATGTAAACGTTCGTCGCGAAGACGGAGCGTAGTGAAACTTCGATTCGGCAAATAAAATTATCGCCGGTCATTTACGTGTCGATTCTTCCCGCCAGGTTTCCCCATACAGAAGCTGCAAAGCAGAGTATTACACCTACACGTCTTCGACTACGATCGATTCTCGAGGGACGACTCCATAGGGGAAATGTTTCTGCCGCTTTGCCAGGTAATTTAGCGGGACGTGCCTACTCGCAATTTACGCGGTTCAATTATTGCGCGCGGTGAATGCGGATTAAAGGATTCGCCCGCCGCGGCAATAGGATTCGCAACGGATATGCGGAATCTGACGCGCTGCATCTCAAAGTCGGTTCCCACCAAGTCGTTACGTTGCGTCACATGCGTGGGCTCCGCGGGACTTCTTAATAAAATGATTTATGTTAAATAAACATCGGTTCCTCTAAATGTATAAAATACATACAAACGTATAAAATTCTCTCAGAGTACTTAATTGTTTTTTTTCTTTTTTTCTTTTCTTTCTTTCTTATCCTTTTTGCGTCCAAATGCAGGAGTAAATTTTTAATTTGCTAAATGTCCCAGAAGACCGCATAACGTAATTCCGCCCGATATCAATATTACCAAGCGGCGGATTAATCTCCGCGCACAATAACATCGCAGGACACGCGCGTGCGATAATTCCGTCCTATGCACACATTCATTTCCCAAGAGCAATTCGCGATACATGCCTGCCGTTGCAAATCGGTCGCCGCGCGAATCTCACGCACCGTCGTTGCAATATGGAAAAGATTAATATTACACAAGAATATTAAATGGAGATCCGGCGACCGTAGCAACCGTGGCGGCCACATTATTGTAATAATTTATTAATATTAACAACGGTAATGAGTAAATTTTTTTTTTCTTTCTTTCTTTTTATTCGAACGCAGTTGTTTCGAATAAACGACGGTATGGATTCGAAGCTGCGAACGAACCGATTTTCGCATTTAATTCGCGTTACACGAAGCGTGACACATTCGACGTAATTCAGGGCGTGTTTATGTTGCAAAAATTTCGCGCTTGTAATTTGCAACATATGATATCAATTAACTATTATGTTCGCGCGTGATCACTCTGAGCAGAATACTAATTATCTCGCGTGCGCGTCCGGCTTTTACGTCCTAATAAGAGACAAACGTGACAGAGGTATTAATAGTAATGTGGCAAACGCTGTCCTTTCATCCCAAAGAGATCGTATAATATCGAACAAAGATGCATCAAGAGAGTAAAAAAAGAGAGACAGAAAAAGAAAGAGTACACGTTCGTGGAAAACGCACTCTCTCTCTCTCTCTCTCTCTCTTATCTCCTTTATATTTTAATTACATTATTTCCGAATACGCTTACGATGGACTACGTTGCTCGTTTAGAAAATTAATAATCCGTGAAAATTAGTTAAAGCTTGTTTAATGTCTACAAATAATAGAGAAAGATAATACTCCCTCCCTGCGTAAAGTTCTACATTTTGGAATTTCGCTTCGTTAATTAGTTTGACAATTGCCGGGGAAAGTTTGGCCATCAGCAATATCTCGCGGTTTGTTTGTCATAGGTCGATCTATCTGAGAAACCATCATTTTGGAAGGCCCTTAAGCCGCCGGCTAAAGATAAATGCGGAGAACTCTTGTGCTCGCTGTGCTATCATCCAAGTAATTCCATATTGACGTTGACTCTCTTGAAGGCGAGGAATCTCAAAGCTAAGGATATCAACGGAAAATCAGGTAAAGTTACGTTCGTCGCGTCGCACGTGCATTTCTCGGCGAGCCGCAACGGACTCGACAAACGCTTATGAAAACTCGTATTTAGTTGCATAATTACACGTTTCGAAGTAGAGAGCTTAATTTCGAAAACTTCGGAACATATTTCGCGCCGCGTAGTACATTTTTTTTCTTGATAATTAAATCGCGCTACTTTACGTGATTTTTACAGCGCCGCGTTTTTCTTTTTTTCTTTTTTTTTTTTTACGTTTTTGTTATTATTTATTATTATATTTTTAAGAGACGAATTACTTGGCTTCGGAAATGGCAAATTGGACGGATATTTAAACATTAATAATTTCAGATCCTTACGTCAAAGTGTGGCTGCAATTTGGCGACAAGAGGATCGAGAAGCGCAAGACTCCTATTTTCAAATGCACCCTAAATCCAGTATTTAACGAGGTATTCTCCTTTAATGTACCTTGGGAGAAGATCAGAGAATGCTCTTTGGACGTGATGGTGATGGATTTCGACAACATTGGACGAAACGAATTGATCGGCCGTATTCAGCTCGCAGGTATTTTAAAGCCTCTCGATAATTCAGAATAATATAATTTACGTATACATGTTTCCCATCCATATATTCACATTTAAAATAATAGATCGAGTTTATGAAGTGAGCTTTTTATTTTTTTTTAATTACTACCGACAGAAGCCAGTTAATCAAACACGCTCAATTTCGGAGTATTGGACCTTTGCATTTTATTTTATTTCATTTCATTAGTTCCAAATAATTTTTCTCTTTAATTATCAAGGCTTTGCCAGCGGACGTGTTTGGATTACGTCTGCGCGTCTGCGCTGACATTGTTAAAAAAAATTATTATCCGCTATAATGGATTGAAATTGGAGAACGGTGTATGTACGACGGTACTTCCTTTTCAGGGAAAAACGGAAGCGGCGCAAGCGAAACGAAACATTGGCAGGACATGATCACAAAGCCGAGGCAGACCATTGTGCAATGGCATCGCTTGAAGCCCGAATAAAGGACAACGCTTTACCTTGATCGACGACAAATGATATTCTGTCGGGCGGGGGGGTTCCCCCTACCCTCCCGGGGGCGCATCGCCCACCAAAGTCACGGTTAACGAGGCAAATGTATCTCTTTTTTTTTTTTTTTTCCTTCTCTTCTCTTTCGTTCGACATCATCCACCCGCAACCAATCTCGACGAGAGGCAACCGTACCCTTCGACGACTATACAATATCCCTTTCCGCGGCGTCGCGCGAGGGCACTCTTAACGACGCTGGTCGTCAGGGAGGCGCCGATTACGCGTTATTCGCGATTAGAAATCCGAGGCATCCTCGTTATCGCCCATCGCCGGGGCCGTCGTCGCGCATTAACGAGCCGCGATCACGACGATGAGTCGTTATCGCCGCAGCGCAACGGCAGGCCTTTAATCTGTCGAGCTTTCGGACGTACGAGCGAACGTTATAAACGCGTCGTGCGAGACGACCGGGCATTAAGGCGATAAGCGACGGCGATAAGATGCATCGGCCACATTGCGAAAGTTAAACCGACGGCGAGCGAGCTCGCGAAATAGGAGGGATGCGACTAACGGTTTCACGAAGGAGACGCAGTCTTCCGTTCGCGGCGGAATAATCGGACCCCTCCGACTACTCAGACGCCACTCGCTTCGTTTTCACTTTCCTCCTCTTCTTCTTCCCTTAATCTTTGTCCGTCTCGTTGCCGCCCGGTGCGGCGTTTCAACGAAACGGGGGTCCGCGAAAATTACACCGATTAATCATGCGGACGTAATCGGCTCCGGAGTGAGCGATTCCGGGCGTTCGTTCGCCAATTTCGCGCGAACGTCAAACTAACGTTTGACTTGTACGTCCCGTAGGCGTATCGCGGGACTTTTGTATCGTTTGTTTGAAAACTAAGATCGCTCGAGATCACGGGAACGTTGAATTCAAAGGAGCAAGTAGCGAAGATGAGCGTTTACGTTCTCCCGACGAAGTAAGAGTGTTTTTACGATGGAAAAAAATTTTTCTTCAACATCGTTGTCGGTTTGATGATGCGACAGTTCTTGTTGAAACTCTAGACTGAGAATCCCGCACACGAACGCGTACGATTAAAAGTGAATAGAACAATACGGCGGATAGGATTTCTTTACTTGCTCCTTGAACTGTCTAATTGAGGGATATTATCTCGTTAAAATGACGGACTGCAAAAATCGATGAGCTTTCTAAAACCATGAATACCATTTCAGTGTGACGACCACGACGTTACAAATTTGCATTCAAGATGTATGCATTTCTATTAAGCGGTATTAGGATATGTTACTCGATCAGGATTTATCGCTAACGATATATCGTTTAAGTAAATGAATGTAGAAGTTATGAGTTACGTATACGCGTGGTAGAAAAAAAATTCCAAACGCATCAGCCTTGTTTAAATATTATTTGCCCGTAAAAAAAAAAGAAAAAAAAAAATTTCCCGAAAGTTTGATCTTTCATCTGGGACATTCCTCCGGTGAATATTCCCGATTTGTTTGCATTTTTACACGCGGCGACACTTGCGAACGAAATCACGTTCGCACGTTCGTGAATAAATTAGAAGGGTTTAAAATTTGTTTTTTTTTTTTCCAAATCCCTGTTGTTTCAAACATGGAAAAGCAATTTCTAAAAAGACTTCGATTTGACAATATGAATTTTATAAAATTTTAAAACATTGAAATGGCTATTTATACTAATTTGTATAAATATAAAAAGTTACCCAGACTTTACGATCCTTTCTGCGCTACTTTAAACGGATGTGAATTTCTAAATACCTTTCGTTTCGAAATATATTTTTGCGTAAATATTAATTTACAAAGAAATCCGAGTTCGAATCTAAAGCCAAATGTTATTTCTACGTTTAAAATTTCCAGCCAAATTGCATTTAATTTTTGCCAACGTAGACGTTAGTTCGATGATTTGGGTAATTCAGACGGCTACACATACGTAGATCTAACATTTTTTTATATTTCTTTCGATACCTGACGTTCAGGAAAAGTGGGGGGGGGAAACTTTTTTGCCTTAGTTTAAATTACTTCTAAATATTTTTGAAAATCGTTAATCGTTGAACAAACCTTCGCTGTGATCGTATTTAAAAGGATGTCAGCGACAAAGTAGCCTTCGCAACTGCATCGAGACCTACATCCAATGTGGCTTTTAGAATTACTTTGCTAACAAAGTTCTAAAACTGAGCGCGCAACCCTATCGAGATAACTTACAGGCTATAGCTGTATACAGCCGATCACTTTTAGGGACGATCCGATTTTAGTGGGTTTTAGAAGTTAACTTTGACTGCGGAGATTACTTTGACCTTACGTGCGTTTTTTTGCCACTTTCACGAGGAGGTGCACGCGAATTATTACTTACGCCGTGTACGCGCAATTGTTAAAATAACGTATGCCGTTCAGGAGGCACGATTGGTCATTAAGCGCTCGGTGATTCTTCTTTATTACAATTGGTTTCTACGCTTTGATTCCAAGAGGAATCGGAGGAAAGGCCCAATTACATGTTACAGAATCACTTGATCGTTCAGTGATCAGACGTGTCTCCTGAAAGCACTCGATGCCAAATCTGCGGTAAGCGCGGACGCTGGCAAAAATAAAATTAAAAATAAAAATAAATAAAAAAAAAAAAAAATACAAGATAGCTTCCAACGTTGATGTTTGTAATGTAGGATGCTTCGAGACAGCAAAAAACGGACGAAATAATAAGTAATAACTTTGTTACTATTGGAAAGCGTTTCTCCCTAAAGAAGTGAGGTATTTCGAAGTAGATCGTAGGAGACGAATGGTATCTTCGTAGGGACGGGCATGAATTAGCCACTAACTTAATTCGAACAATTGTCACGGATTTTCGATCGATTATTTTAACGACGAAGTAATCTTTGAAACGCAAAAATTAATAGATATATCAATTGAATTCAATCTGCGGACGTTGCGAATAAGTAATTAAAATACGAGCTCGAAAAGTGACAGAAATAAAGACGTGAAACAAACGTTAAACGTTTCAACGGTTCAACGAATTAACTTTGATTGTATCTGAGAAGTCATTAAATTGTTGACTCTGCAGTTAAACCGGTATGCGAAGTCCGAGGGATTATTTTATCTCGCCGGCGCGAATTAATTAAGAACATCTTTCGGCGAGCGATCGAGAAGCACCGGGAAAATTAATTCGCCGACACGATCGAACAGCTTTCGCCCGTCCCTGTTTCTTCTCCTCGTTAGTTATGCTTCTGGCTAGCGTTGCCCGTTATCCAGGTGACTCACGTGAGTTTCACCGTTTACGCGCGACTCCTGATTATCACCCGAAAAAAAGGCCCGGGCGAGGGGGAGATAATTTTTGACGGCATTTTTGTATCGACGAAGTCGGGGCGATTCCTTGGAAAAAGTGTTCGCGCGCCGTAGTACGACTGATGTACCTCACACACTGGAGGCCGAGATGGGAAATAATGTTATGTTATATCTGATAGTGTCTGCTGTTGTTAACAATAATATAGAAACAACGAGTAAAATTCACGCGCGAATTTGCTCGGTACACTCGCAGAGTGTGCGCCGTTAATGTAAAAAAAAGAAAAAAAAAAAAGATAAAAAATAAAAAAAAAAACAATGGAGGAAAACGAAAAAGGACGTAAAAAAAAAAATGCAAAAGAACGAGCGATCCATGTTGTGTTTAAATCAAGTTTAGCGTTGAACGTCGTTCGCGTTCGGGAAGCTGTCGGCGAAAGGGTTGTTCGCCGTTAGCGCGACTTATCGCGGAAGAAGAGCAAGTCGAACGAAATTGCTGCTCGTCTCGATAAGAGCGTCGAGTGATCAGTATGACAAAAATTCAGTTTACTTAATAAATAAAAAAAAAATAGTAGACAAAAGGCGGATTTAATATATCCTGATTTGTACGTTTGCACGCATCCTTTTGATTTTTCTCACAAGTTTCCGATCGCGACGGCGGCTCGGTTTAACGTTAGATCCATACAAACTCGTGCCGCACTGTACATATCGCAATCGACGTAGCGCGAAGAAGACTCCTTCGGGAAGCTTCCTGAACGTGGGCGGCGCTTTAGTTACGTTTTATTCGCGTACGAACGGTCACCGGGATACCGCGGAACATCAGGATACCGCGAGATTGTGAAGCCGACAGCATGTTTCTTTTTTATTGTATATTTGGCGTGATAAGGTGGAGAGAAAGAGAGAGAGAGAAAGAGAGAAAAAAAAAAAAATATCGTTATTAAAGAGTTTATCTACGTGCCCCCTCCCCCCTCCCCGATCAAACCTGCTCCCTTTTTCCCCGATCCCATCCATGTCCCGCACCTTCCTTTTGCAATCGCGACAGATATATATCCCGGAAATATTTTTACATTTTAAGCGTTACATTTGGATCCGAGGGTGTTGCCGATTTTTCGTAATTACAAATAGTCTTCTACCGCGCACGCGGAAGAAAGGGGATACCGTAGAGATTTAGCGAACCACGGAGCGAGTATAAAAATAAAAAAAAAAAAAAAGTCTACCGTGAACGCGTATGCGCGGGCGTGCGTGCGTAACCCCGATGTGCTACGCGCGCTCATACGCGTACGCGGCACACGCAGCATGTGAGTAAATGGTTATACTGGTACATTATTATGCGGAAGTATCGAGTAGCACAAGGATTAGATTAATATTTGTATGTCGTAGCGTGTATACATTGTATATAAGATACAGAGTGTTTCCCGGTTTACGTATCACGTTAAAATGATGGTATATAAGCATTCGCACCGGATACTTCGAAGTCCGTCACCGTGAACACTCAGCGGAGCGTCCCTCTTTCCTCACCTTTCGCCGTTACATCTCGTCAGATGCAGCAGGGATCGTTCCTGACGTTTCCGCGTCTTACAGGGTGTTAGAAACCGTTAAAAGACACGATCCTTTCTCCCCTCAAGTTACCCTCAAACTCGGCACGTGCACTTCGAAGTTATCCCCCTTCACGTCTTTCGTTACACCCGAGCTAGATTTTTCACGATCGGCGCAAATTTGGATGGCAAAAACGTAGACTAGGCGTCACGTATCTTTCACGTTTGCTTATTGTCGCATTCGGCTTTTTTATTTCGTTGAAAATGTAATAGACAGCGACTAATTAAAGCTGACTTTGATTTCTGTAGCAATCTTGGCCATTTCTTGAACGATCATATTACGTAAAAAAAAAAAAAAAAAAAAAAAAAATGTAACAAGGTGCCAAAAGAATATGTAACACGTAAGATCACTTCTCGATCACGTCACGCATCCACGTTTTAACCGAAGTAAGGTGATAATTACGCGTAGCTCGACTTGATTACCGGAATAAGGTGTATTTGCATTTCGGTCTTTTGTACACAAGTAATCACGATGTACAGAGTAGAGTAATGATAATTCCGACGTACGTTCGATGTTCTCCAAATAAATTTTGCATTCCTGCTTGACTTTTTTTTTTTACGCATTACCATCCGGTCGGTTTTATTTTATTTTATTTTTTTTCCCTCCCCATACATTTTTGCGCTCCGCAGTTATAGGTGCATACATATATTGTACCCTGCGAACGCGAATAGATAAAAGTTTGCCTAACTCTTCTCTAATCCAATAAACCGCGACGGGTCTGGCTGGAAATTAAACGCAGCCGTATCTTCAGATTTTGCGGAGTAATTTGATTCGGAAAAATCGATTTATTGAAAGTTGCATTTTTCAATCAATCGGTTCCGCACGTGGATGGTCCCGTGAGAGTTAAAAAAAAAAAAAAAAAAGAAAAAAAGAAATACTTTATCGCGTTAGCCGCTACATTGAATAATACGATTGTTCGACTGTCTGCAAATTAAATGATTCGAGTTTGATAAAGACGGTCGTAGCAGCGGCTGCTGAACTCGCGGGACATCATTAAGGAAATCGTGAACAACTATTGACCCAGGAACGCCAGTACCTATTTTTTTTTTTTTTTCTACATTTTTTAGGGCAAGCTGTTTCAACTTTTTCGTAAATTTATTTATCGCGCGATCATACGTCTATCAATATTTTTCCATCTAAACGAATCGAGAGACACGGATTCACCCGATAGATCTGTTTATCGAGAAGCTGAAACAACCGGCCCTTTAATGTTCCATTTTCCGAGCTTTTAATAGGATCATTACTCGATTAATTTGACAGCTAATTTGCAATCTTCTTCTCAACGTCTTATTAATCCGTTATATTCCTCTACCATCGTTATAATTCTTTTTTTTCTTTTTTTTTGGGAGTCTCATCATCTGATCTTTACATTACCATGGTTTTAACGTTTGTTATAGACTGGGTTGAACGTGTAACGTTTAAGTACTTAGTGTAAAGCGAAATGTCGTGTGTGTTAGGCATACTAATCCGTATCGTGATACATATATGTCGAAGCGTAGTCATAGCATACAGCATAGTTGACGATAAGTTGAAAGGATGATGGATAAAGCAAGTGAAGTGATTGCAGCGAACATGCCGGAGACATTTGATGTTCGACCTTAAGTTTGCGCAGGCTTGCAAAATGTATTAATTCTAAGTACTTTAGGGTGACGAAGGAGAGAAGAAGTATCGAGAGTATCACTAGGTAATAGTGTATGCGATAGTACGAAGTGGAAAGTGACGTGGGCCTTATATCATGGATTACCTCAATTGTAAGCAGCTTAAAAATGCAATTTCTTGCACGTGATGATGTCAAAACTGATTTTAAACAAAAAAAAAAGAAAAAAAAAAGATAATGTACCGTGATTCGTACTAGATACTAATAAAGGAGCCATTTTACCTTCCGATATGGTTCGCTGTTGCACGACGTTTCTTTTGAGAAATGTGCACAGGCACATTAAGCCATCGAGCCCGGAAATCAGGTCTTCAATTCTCTCTCTTTGCATTTGGCCGACTTTAATACCATTAATGTATCTGTTCCGATATTATTTGAATGATACTTTGAAAGAAACTGAAGCCAACAGAAATTAAATTTGGGAATATTTTAATAAAATATTTAAAAAGAATTAAATATTGCAAAATACCAGCAAATTTTTTTAGCATTTACATTTAACTTGTTTAACTTAAAAAAAAGGACTTTGTTCAAAAGTAAAATAAACTTGACGTAAAAACACATATTTTTTTTATTAAGCTCTTTAAATTATAAAATAAAAATTTAAATAATATCGGAGCAAATTAAAAATGGTATATTAAAATTGACATACTGTTAAATTTTAATTTCAATAAATCTAGCTGTAACAAGCGATTAATTTCCGCTAGAAAATGAATTGTTAGACCAGTTTATCGAGCGCAAATTGTTAAATGTTGTTAGATAAAGAATATATCCTTAAAAAAATTGTCATATGCCTAAGTAAAATGGCTATTAGTCATTCACAATAACGTCGGAAGAAAGTGTTTATCCACATTAATTATATCTTGAAAAATAAACTCCTTGCATCAATTTGGCTTTTTCTTTTTTTTTTTTTAAATTTTTTATTTACTATAAGCCCAGTAAATTTCGGATGAAATATTCTAAAAACACTCTTAAATTATCTCGATAAATCTTTCGCGTTTCAACAATTACTGAGTCGGACGAATAATCAGTTTTCTAAAACTAATCACGAATACTTAACGAATGTAAAATTATGCGTTTCTATTTACCGATATATTTTTGTTAATGTACATTAATAAATCTGTGTGGATCAGCGCTATTTATCCGCCCTTTTCATTCTCTATGAAAATGACATGCTCTGTGACAGTGAACCAACAACATATCTCTGCATACGTGTATGTACATATATATATCGTAAGTGTTAAGTCAATGCACAATGTAGGCACATCAGCGAGCGCCGATGGATGCAATCAATTCTTTCGTGTATGGATTATAAAGCTTACGGAAGCGCTGGGTGGGTGGTTTACCAGAATCAATCCGGAGATTCAATATTGTAATTACTAGCTTCCGATCCGTCTGTGTTGCTTCACAAACGTGTAATGTGTAATACGAGTAGCGCGCGCCGCAGAGAGGAAAGAGCGAACACAAATGAATTGTTTGAAAAAAAAAAAAAAAAAAAACAAAGTGTGCAGATATAAAGATATTTTATTCTTGAAATCCGAGTCGCGTTTTGTGTGTACATCCTCCTGAGACCTGACGCCGTACATTTTTAGTGGCATGCATGTTTGATATCGTTTTTCTTAATAGACAGCTTAGGATTATCCCAAGCAGTAGTGACGACGGTAGCGTACTCGTAAGTTTTAGCTTACTTATTTTTTATAGCATATGAATATACTTTTCTTATGACGAGATTGCGTCAGAATGCATGTATCATCCCGATATATCATTATACGTTACATGGTGTAAATATAAATACTTGGGCAGCAAAAGTTGAATTCTTATGTATTCATATTTGTTAGATGTACTTGATTATGTATTATATGCTTTTACCCTTACTAACGAGAAGAAAAGAGAGAAAGGGGAGGAAAGATAAAGAAAGAAAGAAAAATAATGGAATAAATACTAACACAATATTTATAAAATCTGAAATTTCTAATATGTCAATTACAACGGTTACGTTCGTATATGTCTTTGCCTGTTATCTGTAATCTCTGTTTTTATACAGCCAGAACATGGGAATAAATTGTCTGTTAATCGTGTAAAGATTTAAAGTATTATGTGCAAGACACGCTGAGTCTCGGGAGGATACGTTCAACTCGAATTTGTTTCATGACTGGATACGTGAAATATTTTCCGGCTGTTTTGCTTTCTTTAATGGCTAATTAAAACCGCGCTTACGTGTTAGCGGGGTAACGTTATAACTGGAGATAAACCTGATGAACACGATTATTAAGAAACAAATTGTATATCCCTATAATAAAGACCTAAGCCTTTACCTGTATATATGGCATATATTCTTTCAGCAATTCTTTTTTCTTCACAAAATATTATTCATAGCACGTGCTGAGATCACAAAAAATAAAAAAGAAAATAAAAAAAAAATTATAAGTAACGGATAAAATAAGCAGCAATATTTTATTGATATATTTTATAATAAAACAATAAAATAAAAAAAGAAACGTAAGTATAAGTTTAGTAGTTTATTTATAAAGTTTGTAAAAAAGAAACCTGAGGTAAGATCAAACTGACGGATCGATAAGTCTATAAGTTATCAAAACAACGCAAGTGACTATTTAATAATTATACAAATTTATGATTAATGCTACTCGATTAGCATTTTAGCTCATCATTTCTTCCGGTTGTATATATATATATATATATATATATATATATATATATATATATATATATATATATATATGTATGTATATATTAATTATTTCCATTTTCAATTCAAATTGATTTTTATTTAAATTAAATATCTTATTTATTTAAATTTTATGGAGTTAGCTCTAGCTTAAATTGAAATCATTGCAAATGCAAATTCGATTGCGCACGTGCAATTGTTTTTAAATTTTTAATTACAGAAATTTTATATATTTAAATTAGAAACATGACACAATAATTAACTTTATTGCTATAAGAATAAGATGCATTTGCAATATAGTTCAAAATGTAAAAAAAAAAAATTAGCACTACTGAAGTAAGCATTAGAAGTGTTTTCTTACGATCTTGAACTTTTACTTCAGTATTATTTCAAAAATATTAAAATAATTTTTTTTTTTTCTTTTACATAGCCTAATTTAATTTTACTCCGAAATTCGGTTTAACTTTCAGAATTATCTCTCTTTTTCTTTCTCTCTCTCTCTTTCTGCATTTCTATTCTTATTTAACTCTGTATAACACTACGTTTAACTCTTCATACCCAATTTGCATTATAAATAATTTCTATATTAGTATAATATTTTCACACCTGTATGGTGAAAATTGACGTATCAACGCGCATTACTTGCTCTTTTAACCTTATACTCAACAGTGTATTGCGTGTCATTTCCTTCATTATTTTTCATAATAAATAATCTCATGAATGATTAGAATCAAATTACGTGGATTTAAATTTAAATTATATTTTAATGGTCTTAGCTATACTATGAATATTACCCACATTTACTAAAATAAACATTTTCTCAACACCTTATCAACCTATACACTTGACATAACTCGGACGATATTCTAAGTGCTTTTCGCTTTGTATTGCATTGTGTTATCGTTATAATTGCAAGACTGTTTTAAATAAATTAATAACATGACAATTGATTCAGTCATGTCGATTCCCGAATTTTACGCCGGGCAAAGTATATTTTTAACAGGTGCGACGGGATTTTGGGTAAAGTGTTAATTGAAAAGTTTTACGGTCTTGTCCAGATGTTGGTGAAATATTTCTTTTAATTCGACCTAAAAAAGGTATGAGTATCGACGATAGGCTGAAAAATATGTTAAAGTTACCGGTAAGTCATCTCAGTTAAGATATTTAGTGTCTGTTTTTTTAAATATTTTTTATTTTAACAATATTATACCGTAATTAAATAAATTGTAAGCTATTTTTCTAAAAGTTATTGTAGTTCCATTAAAAACAGAATAATGTTTTCAATTTAAAGTCTTGTAAATTACAATAAAGCGTGTTGGTTTTAGTTATTTGACAAACTGCGCGAAGAGCAATGTTCAATTTTTTCAAAACTAATTCCGATTTCTGGCGATTCTAAAGAAAAGAGATTAGGCCTATCAAATGCGGACGTACAAATGCTAATTGACCGAGTGACCATAATAATACATGGAGCGGCTAGCGTGAAATTTAACGACAGTTTAAAAAGTGCTATATTTACCAATACTAGAGCAACAAGAGATATCTGTATTTTAGCTCAAAGTATGAAAAAATTAAAAGTAAGAAAAAAAACAAAAATATTCTTTTCAACATTTCATTCTATTATACCTACTATAACGTATTATATCTTAATTACAATTTTTATCTCTACTTTTAATTATTACAAAAATGTATAATCAATTATAAAAATTAAATATAATATTTAAAAAATTAATATAAATTATTAAGTGTTAAAAAAAAAAATTTTAACTCTCGAAATAATTGATTTTACTGATTACAGACATTATTGTACGTTAGTACTGCGTTCACATCACCGCATAGACCAGTTTTGGGAGATAAGGTATATCCACTAATAGCCGATTGGCAAAAAATGATTGATGTAGCCGAATCTTTAGATGAGCACACGTTAAATATTTTTACAGCTAAGTAAGGAAAGATAGTCGTAATTATAATTTTTATATTATCAGAAGTATACTGCGATTTATTTTTTTTAATTTGACGGTAAATTTATATTATATTTTTTATCTTACGTATATTAAAAATAATATGTAGATGTTTGGAATGCATTCCCAACACGTATGTGTTTTCGAAAAACCTATCAGAGCATGTGATTGAAACATATTCTTCTTCTTTACCTTGCGCGATTGTAAGACCATCTATGGGTACGAATTTTTTTAATATTAAAAATAAATTTTTGTTTTAGTTTTATAGTCAATTATTATAAACTATATTATGAAATAAATTTTATAAACAAGTTTATTAAAATTTTGTAAAGCTGATGTAAAATACATGTTAATTAGATTTTTACATCTTCTTTCATTATTTATATTCTAATTCTTTTTTCAATTAATAATAGCCATAAAAAACTTTATATGAAAAAATATAATACATATTTTTTTTAGTATTTTCATCAATAGAAGAGCCTCTTCCAGGATGGGTGGATAATATTTATGGTCCAATAGGATTTTATGTCGCTGTCGCAAAAGGAGTACTTCGAGTTGCTTTTACTACTTCAAGTGCTAATGTAGATATAGTCCCGGTGGACATTGTTATCAAAACTATATTAGTCACATGTTGGAAAGTTGGTTCGACAACGTACGTATTTACTATTTTAATCCAAAATATAATCAAGAATTTTGTATACTATTGTAGTTAATAAGAATCTTATTATCTATATTTCTAATATTTAATTAGTCATTAGTACTAGCTTAATTACAATTTGTTAACAAATTAAAAATTAATAATGTTATATACATGTTAAATTTAACATTTTGTGAATCTTTATCTCATTTCTAAAATTTAAAACAGATCTTATTTTATGTAAGTTTTGATAATATTGTAATTTAATTTTTTTTTTTATTTTATATACTTATGTTATTATTATTTACATTTATAATTTACGTTTACTGATTAATAAAATTTAAATTTTCTTTGTGTTTAGGCATACACCAAATTCAAATTTCGTTGTAAACAGTACATGTCAAAAACACTTGACGTGTAAATGTGTTCGTACCATGTTTGCAATAGAATTTAGAGAAGTACCTTTCAAAAATAGTATTTTTCCTTTGAGATTCGTAGAGACTAATAATTGGATTTTATGTTACACATTAATGATGCTTTTGCATATGCTACCAGCTTTAATAGTAGACACAATTTTAAAACGTTTTGGACGTCAACCGTTGTAAGTCTCAAATATTTAAAAAGTTTGAAATTTATGTATATTTAAGTAAATTCGAAAAACTTAGTTTATGGTACAAAATATAATATTAAACTATTTTTTTTAAAAAAAGTTTAATAAGAATCAATTTTTTACTACATTTTTTTTATCTACTTTTCCTTTTTTTATTTATTTTTTTTTTATTTATTTTTATCAAACTCTTCCCTTTGCATTTCGTAAATATAGTTTGTTTTAAAGAAAGGGAGGGAGAGGAAGAATGAGAGAATTTTTATTTAACACAATATTATTTAGATATTTATACGTCAATGGTATTATGAAATTGTATTGCTAAATCTACAATTATATGATTGTTAAAAATAGGTTAAAAATAGATTGTAATATTATAGTGTTAAACTGATTTAGATCTATAGAACTAATAATGTGCTAATTAGTTTAGTACGATTACAAAGAAACGTGTTTGTGGCTACTCAAGCTGTTGGATGGTTCGGATGTAATGAATGGGAATTCAGTGATACAAATCATCTCGCTTTACTATCCTCAATACCCCCTAATGACCGGGAAAACTTTTCTTTTAATTATGTCGATTATGACTTCAAGAAGTATTGTAGGTAAATATATTTTATCCTAAATAACGTCTTAAATAAAAATAATAATTAACGTATATATTTATTTGTAATACGAAGAAATTGCATCATTGGTGGAAAAAAATTTCTTCTTAACGAAGACATGAATAAAATAGATGAACTCAAAGTTAATGTAAAAAGGTATATATAAACTATTATATTGTATATTATTTATATACTTATTTAACTGTTAACATTGCGCGATTGCTCTTTTAAGTGTGTAATATTACATGAAACTAAATATGCAATTATTTTTAAAAGACAAAACATTTCATTTAAAATTAATAATCAAATGTTAATACTTGCATTATATTAATTATAAGACAAAAAATTTTATGTAATTTATATAATTTAAGTTATAATTAAAATAATTTAAATATTCTATATATATATATTTTTTTTTCTTTTAGAATGGATTTTATTTTTGACGTGATGAAACATATTGTTGCTGTCAGTGTACTATGGATGACATTTAATTGGTTTAAATGGTTCATTTATCATATGTTATAAACTCATCAGCATGTTATCGCGGACTAACAAACTATAAATTTATGATAAATGAACACAATTTGTAATATAAAAAAATAAATTTATTCTATTGGTTAAAAAGTTAATTAATAGCAAAGTAAATAGATTAAATCTAATGCTTTTAATATCACCGGATGACTGGGACGCGTTTTCTTTTAATTATGGCTTCTCGGATATCTCAGATTACTGCAAGTATGTGTACTAAGTATTTCTTTATTTTAAATGTTTAAGTAGCGTCTAAAAAATTTTTTTTATTGAAAGATAATTAACGATAGTACATATTTAATTTTAAAGACATACCGTTATTGGTGGCAAACGATTTGTTCTTCACGAAGACATGAATCGATTGGATATAGCTTATGCACATAGAAAAAGGTAGATTTGAAAGCAAAAATATCAACATACTTCTATTAATTATATTTTAAATGTTAAGCCATTAAAAATTGCAATTTTAATAAAATATTTAAAAAAGATTGAATATTACAAAATACCAGCAAATTTTTTTAGCATTTACATTTAACTTGTTTAACTTAAAATAAAAAGACTTTGTTCAAAAGTGAAATAAGCTTGGCATAAAAACACATGTTTTTTTTATTAAGCTTTAAATTATAAAATAAAAGTTTAAATAATATCGGAGCAAATTAAAAATTGTATATTAAAATTGACATATTGATAAATTTTAATTTCAATAAATCTAGCTATAACAAATGATTAATTTCCGCTAGAAAATGAACTGTTAGACCAGTTTATCGAGCGCAAATTGATAATTGTTGTTAGATAAAGAATATATCCTTAAAAAAATTGTCATTAGCCTAAGTAAAATGACTGTTAGTCATTCACAATAACGTCGAAAGAAAGTGTTTATCCACATTTAATATAGTTTAGTAGTTTATTTATAAAGTTTGTAAAAAAGAAACCTGAGGTAAAATCAAACTGACGGATCGATAAGTCAATAATTTATCTAAACAACCCAAGTGACTATTCAATAATTATACAAATTTATGATTAATGCTACTCGATTAGCATTTTAGCTCTTCATTTCTTCCGGTTGTATATATATATATATATATATATATATATATATATATATATATATATATATATATATATGTATGTATATATTAATTATTTCCGATTTCAATTCAAAGTAATTTTTATTTAAATTAAATATCTTATTTATTTAAATTTTATGGAGTTAGCTCTAGCTTAAATTGAAATCATTGCAAATGCAAATTCGATTGCGCACGTGCAATTGTTTTTAAATTTTTAATTACAGAAATTTTATATCTTTGAATTAGAAACATGACACAATAATTAACGTTATTGCTAAAAGAATAAGATGCATTTGCAATATATTTCAAAATGTAAAAAAACAAAATTAGCACTACTGAATTAAGCATTACAAGTGATTTTTTACGATCTTGAATTTTTACTTCAGTATTATTTCAAAAATATTAAATTAATTTTTTTTTTCCTTTTCATAACCTAATTTAATTTTACTCCGAATTTCGGTTTAAATTTCAAAATTATCTCTTTTTTTCTTTCTCTCTCTCTTTCTGCATTTCTATTCTTATTTAACTCTGTATAACACTACGTTTAACTCTTCATACCCAATTTGCATTATAAATAATTTCTATATTAGTATAATATTTTCACACCTGTATGGTGAAAATTGACGTATCAACGCGCATTACTTGCTCTTTTAACCTTATACTCAACAGTGTATTGCGTGTCATTTCCTTCATTATTTTTCATAATAAATAATCTCATGAATGATTAGAATCAAATTACGTGGATTTAAATTTAAATTATATTTTAATGGTCTTAGCTATACTATGAATATTACCCACATTTACTAAAATAAACATTTTCTCAACACCTTATCAACCTATACACTTGACATAACTCGGACGATATTCTAAGTGCTTTTCGCTTTGTATTGCATTGTGTTATCGTTATAATTGCAAGACTGTTTTAAATAAATTAATAACATGACAATTGATTCAGTCATGTCGATTCCCGAATTTTACGCCGGGCAAAGTATATTTTTAACAGGTGCGACGGGATTTTTGGGTAAAGTGTTAATTGAAAAAGTTTTACGGTCTTGTCCAGATGTTGGTGAAATATTTCTTTTAATTCGACCTAAAAAAGGTATGAGTATCGACGATAGGCTGAAAAATATGTTAAAGTTACCGGTAAGTTTTCTCAGTTAAGATATTCAGTGTTTGTTTTTTTAAATATTTTTTATTTTAACGATATTATACCGTAATTAAATAAATTGTAAGCTATTTTTCTAAAAGTTATTGTAGTTCCATTAAAAACAGAATAATGTTTTCAATTTAAAGTCTTGTAAATTACAATAAAGCGTGTTGATTTTAGTTATTTGACAAACTGCGCGAAGAGCAATGTTCAATTTTTTCGAAACTAATTCCGATTTCTGGCGATTCTAAAGAAAAGAGATTAGGCTTATCAAATGCGGACGTACAAATGTTGATTGACCGAGTGACCATAATAATACACGGAGCGGCTAGCATGAGATTTACCGACAGTTTGAAAAATGCTATATGTACCAATACTAGAGCAACAAGAGATATCTGTATTTTAGCTCAAAGTATGAAAAAATTAATAGTAAGTAAAAAAAAAAAAATATCCTTTTCAACAATTCATTCTATTATACTATAACGTATTATATCTTAATTACAATTTTTATCTCTACTTTTATTTATTACAAAAATGTATAATCAATTATAAAAATTAAATATGATATTTAAAAAATCAATATAAATTTTTAAGTGTTTAAAAACAAAAATTTTAACTCTCGAAATAATTGATTTTACTGATTACAGACATTATTGTACATTAGTACTGCGTACACGTCACCGCATAGACCAGTTTTGGAAGAAAAGGTATATCCACCAATAGCCGATTGGCGAAAAATGATTGATATAGCCGAATCTTTAGATGAGCACACGTTAAATATTTTTACAGCTAAGTAAGGAAAGATAGTCGTAATTATAATTTTTATATTATCAGAAGTATACTGCAATTTATTTTCTTTGATTTAACGGTAAATTTATGTTCTATTTTTAATCTTATGTACATTGAAAATAATGTTTAGATGTTTGGAATACGCTCCCAACACGTATATGTTTTCGAAAAACCTATCAGAGCATGTGATTGAAACATATTCTTCTTCATTACCTTGCGCGATTGTAAGACCATCTATGGGTACGAATTTTTTTAATATTAAAAATAAATTTTTGTTTTAGTTTTATAGTCAATTATTATAAACTATATTATGAAATAAATTTTATAAACGAGTTTATTAAAACTTTGTAAAGCTGATGTAAAATACATGTTAATTAGATTTTTACATCTTCTCTCATTAATTTTATTCTAATTCTTTTTTCAGTTAATAATAGCCATGAAAAACTTTATATGAAATAAATATAATACATTTTTTTTTTTTAGTATTTGGATCACTAGAAGAGCCTTTTCCAGGATGGGTGGATAATATTTATGGTCCAATAGGATTTTTTGTCGGTGCCGCAAAAGGAGTACTTCGAGTTGCTCTTAATGATTATAATGTTTATCTAGATATAGTCCCAGTGGACATTGTTATCAAAGCTATATTAGTCACATGTTGGAAAGTTGGTTCGACAACGTACGTATTAACTATTTTAATTTAAAATATAATCAAGAATTTTGTATACTATTGTAGTTAATAAGAATCTTATTATCTATATTTCTAATATTTAATTAGTAATTAGTATTAGCTTAATTTCAATTTGTTAACAAATTAAAAATTAATAATGTTTTATACATGTTAAATTTAACATTTTGTGAATCTTTATCTCATTTCTAAAATTTAAAGCAGATCTTATTTTATGTAAGTTTTGATAATATTGTAATTTAATTTTTTTTTATTTTATATACTTATGTTATTATTATTTACATTTATAATTTACGTTTACTGATTAATGAAATTTAAAGTTTGTTTGCTTTTAGGCATACACCAGGTTTAAATTTCGTTGTAAACAATACATGTCAAAATCTTTTCACGTATGAATATATTGGTATCATGCTTGGAATAGAAAATAAAGAAATACCTTTTGAAAATAGTATTTTTCCTTCGAGAGGCGTACGGACTAATAATTGGTTTTTATATTACACATTAATGATACTTTTGCATATGCTACCAGCTTTAATAGTAGATACAATTTTAAAACGTTCTGGACGTCAACCGTTGTAAGTCTCAAATATTTAAAAAGTTTGAAATTTATGTATATTTAAGTAAATTAGAAAAATTTAGTTTATGGTACAAAATATAATATTAAACTATTTTTTTTAGAAAAAGTTTAATAAAAATCAATTTTTTACTACATTTTTTTTCTGTCTACTTTTCCTTTTTTTATTTTTCTTTTTTTATTTATTTTTATCAAACTCTTCCTTCTGCATTTCGTAAATATAGTTTGTTTTAAAGAAAGGGAGGGAGAGGAAGAATGAGAGAATTTTTATTTAACACAATATTATTTAGATATTTATAAGTCAATGGTATTATGAAATTTTATTGCTAAATCTACAATTATATGATTGTTAAAAATAGGTTAAAAATAGATTGTTATATTATAGTGTTAAACTGATTTAGATCTATAGAACTAATAATGTGCTATTTAGTTTAGTACGATTACATAGAAACGTGTTTGTGGCTACTCAAGCTGTTGGATGGTTCGCATGTAGGGAATGGAAATTCACTGATACAAATCATCTCGCTTTACTATCTTCAATACCCCCTAATGACCGGGCAAACTTTTCATTTAATTATGTCGGTTATGATTCCAAGGAGTATTTTAGGTAAATATATTTTATCCTAAATAACGTCTTAAATGAAAATAATAATTAACGTATATATTTATTTGTAATACGAAGAAATTGCATCATTGGTGGAAAAAAATTTCTTCTTAACGAAGACATGAATAAAATAGATGGACTCAAAGTTAATGTTAAAAGGTATAAATAAATTATTATATTGTATATTATTTATATACTTATTTAACTGTTAACATTGCGCGATTGCTCTTTTAAGTGTGTAATATTACATGAAACTAAATATGCAATTATTTTTAAAAGACAAAACATTTCATTTAAAATTAATAATCAAATGTTAATACTTGCATTATATTAATTATAATACGAAAAATTTTATGTAATTTATATAATTTAAGTTATAATTAAAATAATTTAAATATTCTATATATATATATATTTTTTTTTCTTTTAGAATGGATTTTATTTTCGACGTGATGAAACATATTGCTGCTGTCAGTGTACTATGGATGACATTTAAATGGTTTAAATGGTTCATTTATTATATGTTATAAACTCATCAGCATGTTATCGCGGACTAACAAACTATAAATTTATGATAAACAAACACGATTTGTAATATAAAAAAATAAATTTATTCTATTGGTTAAAAAGTTAATTAATAGCAAAGTAAATAGATTAAATCTAATGCTTTTAATATCACCGGATGACTGGGACGCGTTTTCTTTTAATTATGGCTTTTCGGATATCTCAGATTACTGCAAGTATGTGTACTAAGTATTTCTTTATTTTAAATGTTTAAGTAGCGTCTAAAAAATTTTTTTTATTGAAAGATAATTAACGATATTACATATTTAATTTTAAAGACATACCGTTATTGGTGACAAACGATTTGTTCTTCACGAAGACATGAATCGATTGGATATAGCTTATGCACATAGAAAAAGGTAGATTTGAAAGCAAAAATATCAACATACTTCTATTAATTATATTTTAAATGTTAAGCCATTAAAAATTGCAATTTTAATAAAATATTTAAAAAAGATTGAATATTACAAAATACCAGCAAATTTTTTTAGCATTTACATTTAACTTGTTTAACTTAAAATAAAAGGACTTTGTTCAAAAATGAAATAAGCTTGGTATAAAAACACATGGTTTTTTTTATTAAACTTTAAAATATAAAATAAAAATTTAAATAATATCGGAGCAAATTAAAAATGGTATATTAAAATTGACATATTGATAAATTTTAATTTCAATAAATCTAGCTATAACAAGCGATTAATTTCCGCTAGAAAATGAACTGTTAGACCAGTTTATCGAGCGCAAATTGTTAAATGTTGTTAGATAAAGAATATATTTTTAAAAAAATTATCATATGCCTAAGTAAAATGACTGTTAGTCATTCACAATAACGTCGAAAGAAAGTGTTTATCCACATTAATTATATTACTTATATTAAGTGTTTATCCACATTTAATATAGTTTAGTAGTTTATTTATAAAGTTTGTAAAAAGAAACCTGAGGTAAGATCAATCTGACGGATCGATAAGTCTATAAGTTATCAAAACAACGCAAGAGACTATTTAATAATTATACAAATTTATGATTAATGCTACTCGATTAGCATTTTAGCTTTTCATTTCTTCCGGTTGTATATATATATATATATTTGTATGTATATATTAATTATTTCCATTTTCAATTCAAATTGATTTTTATTTAAATTAAATATCTTACATATTTAAATTTCATGGAGTTAGTTCTAGCTTAAATTGAAATCATTGCAAATGCAAATTCGATTGCGCACGTGCATTTGTTTTTAAATTTTTAATTACAAAAATTTTATATCTTTGAATTAGAAACATGACACAATAATTAACGTTATTGCTAGAAGAATAAGATGCATTTGCAATATAGTTCAAAATGTAAAAAAAAAGAAAATTAGCAATACTGAAGTAAGCATTACAAGTGTTTTCTTACGATTTTGAACTTTTACTTCAGTATTATTTCAAAAATATTAAATTAATTAATTTTTTTTCCTTTACATAGCCTAATTTTTTTTATTCCAAAATTAGGTTTAACTTTCAGAATTATCTCTCTTTTTCTTTCTCTCTCTCTCTTTTTGCAATTCTATTCTTATTTAACTCTGTATAACACTACGTTTAACTCTTCATACCCAATTTGCATTATAAATAATTTCTATATTAGTATAATATTTTTACTCCTGTATGGTGAAAATTGACGTATCAACGCATTACTTGCTCTTTTAACCTTATACTCAACAGTATATTGCGTGTCATTTCCTTCATTATTTTTCGAAATGAATAATCTCATGAATGATTAGCATCAAAGTACGTGGATTTGAATTTAAATTATATTTTAATGGTCTTAGCTATACTATGAATGTTACCCACATTTACCAAAATAAACATTTTCTCAACACTTGATCAACCTATACTCTTGACATAACTCGGACGATAATTCTAAGTGCTTTTCGCTTTGTATTGCATTGTGTTATTGTTATAATTGCAAGACTGTTTTAAATAAATTAATAACATGACAATTGATTCAGTCATGTCGATTCCCGAATTTTACGCCGGGCAAAGTATATTTTTAACAGGTGCGACGGGATTTTTGGGTAAAGTGTTAATTGAAAAAGTTTTACGGTCTTGTCCAGATGTTGGTGAAATATTTCTTTTAATTCGACCTAAAAAAGGTATGAGTATCGACGATAGGCTGAAAAATATGTTAAAGTTACCGGTAAGTCATCTCAGTTAAGATATTCAGTGTTTGTTTTTTTAAATATTTTTTATTTTAACGATATTATACCGCTATTAAATAAATTGTAAGCTATTTTTCTAAAAGTTATTGTAGTTTCATTAACAAATGAAAAATGTTTTCAATTTAAAGTCTTGTAAATTACAATAAATTGTGTTGGTTTTAGTTATTTGACAAACTGCGCGAAGAGCAATGTTCAGTATTTTCAAAACTAATTCCGATCTCTGGCGATTCTAAAAAAAAAAGTTTAGGCTTATCAGATGCGGACGTGCAAATGCTGATTGACCGAGTGACCATAATAATACACGGAGCGGCTAGCGTGAGATTTAACGACAGTTTAAAAAATGCTATATGTACCAATATTAGAGCAACAAGAGATATCTGTATTTTAGCTCAAAGTATGAAAAAATTAATAGTAAGTAAAAAAAAAAAAAATATCCTTTTCAACAATTCATTCTATTATACTATAACGTATTATATCTTAATTACAATTTTTATCTCTACTTTTATTTATTACAAAAATGTATAATCAATTATAAAAATTAAATATAATATTTAAAAAATCAATATAAATTTTTAAGTGTTTAAAAACAAAAATTTTAACTCTCGAAATAATTGATTTTACTGATTACAGACATTATTGTACATTAGTACTGCGTACACGTCACCGCATAGACCAGTTTTGGAAGAAAAGGTATATCCACCAATAGCCGATTGGCGAAAAATGATTGATATAGCCGAATCTTTAGATGAGCACACGTTAAATATTCTTACAGCTAAGTAAGGAAAGATAATCGTAATTATAATTTTTATATTACCAGAAGTATACTGCGATTTATTTTCTTTGATTTGACGGTAAATTTATTTTAAATTTTTAATCTTATGTACATTGAAAATCATGTTTAGATGTTTGGAATACGCTCCCAACACGTATATGTTTTCGAAAAACCTATCAGAGCATGTGATTGAAACATATTCTTCTTTTTTACCTTGCGCGATTGTAAGACCATCTATGGGTACGAATTTTTAATATTAGAAATACATTTTTGTTTTAGTTTAATAGTCAATTATTATAAACTATATTATAATATAAACCTTATAAACGAGTTTATTAAAACTTTGTAAAGCTGATGTAAAATACATGTTAATTAGATTTTTACATCTTCTCTCATTATTTATATTCTAATTCTTTTTTCAATTAATAATAGCCATGAAAAACTTTATATGAAAAAATATAATACATATTTTTTTTAGTATTTCCATCAATAGAAGAGCCATTTCCAGGATGGGTGGATAATATTTATGGTACAATAGGATTTTATGTCGGTAGCGGAAAAGGAGTACTTCGAGTTGCTCTTAATAATTATAATGTTTATCTAGATATAGTCCCGGTGGACATTGTTATCAAAGCTATATTAGTCACATGTTGGAAAGTTGGTTCGACAACGTACGTATTTACTATTTTAATCCAAAATATAATCAAGAATTTTGTATACTATTGTAGTTAATAAGAATCTTATTATCTATATTTCTAATATTTAATTAGTCATTAGTATTACCTTAATTTCAATTTGTTAACAAATTAAAAATTAATAATGTTATATACATGTTAAATTTAACATTTCGTAAATCTTTATCTCATTTCTAAAATTTAAAGCAGACCTCATTCTATGTAAGTTTTGATAATATTGTAATTTAATTTTTTTAATTTTTTTTTATTTTAATTTATTTTATTTTATTTATTTTATTTTATTTTATTTTATTTTATTTTTTTTTTTTTTTACTTATTGTTATTATTATTTACATTTATAATTTACGTTTACTGATTAATAAACTTTAAAGTTTGTTTGCTTTTAGGCATACACCAGGTTCAAATTTCGTTGTAAACAATACATGTCAAAATCTTTTCACGTATGAATATATTGGTATCATGCTTGGAATAGAAATTAAAGAAATACCTTTTGAAAATAGTATTTTTCCTTCGAGAGTCGTACAGACTAATAATTGGATTTTATATTACACATTAATGATACTTTTGCATATGCTACCAGCTTTAATAGTAGATACAATTTTAAAACGTTCTGGACGTCAACCGTTGTAAGTCTCAAATATTTAAAAGGTTTGAAATTTATGTATATTTAAGTAAATTAGAAAAATTTAGTTTATGGTACAAAATATAATATTAAACTATTTTTTTTAAAAAAAGTTTAATAAAAATCAATTTTTTACTACATTTTTTTAATCTATTTTTCTTTTTTTTATTTTTCTTTTTTTATTTATTTTTATCAAACTCTTCCTTCTGCATTTCGTAAATATAATTTGTTTTAAAGAAAGAGAAGGAAAGGAAGAAAGATAGAATTTTTATTTAACACCATATTATTTAAATATTTATACGTCAATGGTATTATGAAATTTTATTGCTAAATCTACAATTATATGATTGTTAAAAATAGGTTAAAAATAGATTGTTATATTATAGTGTTAAACTGATTTAGATCTATAGAACTAATAATGTGTTAATTAGTTTAGTACGATTACAAAGAAACGTGTTTGTGGCTACTCAAGCTGTTGGATGGTTCGCATGTAATGAATGGAAATTCACTGATACAAATCATCTCGCTTTACTATCTTCAATACCCCCTAATGACCGGGCAAACTTTTCTTTTAATTATGTCGGTTATGATTCCAAGGAGTATTTTAGGTAAATATATTTTATCCTAAATAACGTCTTAAATGAAAATAATAATTAACGTATATATTTATTTGCAATATGAAGATATTGCGTCATTGGTGCAAAGAAATTTCTTATTAACGAAGACATGAATAAAATAGATGGACTCAAAGTTAATGTTAAAAGGTATATATAAATTATTATTTTGTATATTATTTATATACTTATTTAACTGTTAAAATTGCGCGATTGCTCTTTTAAGTGTGTAATATTACATGAAACTAAATATGCAATTATTTTTAAAAGACAAAACATTTCATTTAAAATTAATAATCAAATGTTAATACTTGCATTATATTAATTATAATACGAAAAATTTTATGTAATTTATATAATTTAAGTTATAATTAAAATAATTTAAATATTCTATATATATATATTTTTTTTTCTTTTAGAATGGATTTTATTTTCGACGTGATGAAACATATTGTTGCTGTCAGTGTACTATGGATGACATTTAAATGGTTTAAATGGTTCATTTATTATATGTTATAAACTCATCAGCATGTTATCGCGAACTAACAAACTATAAATTTATGATAAATGAACACGACTTGTAATATAAAAAATAAATTTATTCTATTGTTTAAAAAGTAAATAAAAATAAAAATTAGTTTTAAACACCTTATTTTTAATATATAAAATATTTTAAGTTCTTATAATAAAAAAATTTTAATAGTTATAGTTATTTTTTAAATATTATATGTATAATCACATTATTATTATGAATAAAGTATATTATTATATGTACTGTACGTTTGCGTTTGATTCTCAATGTAAAGAAGGCAATTATGCCATCCTCATTAAAGCACAAACAATGTCAAGAGTTTAATTAACTGAAGACTATTACTTTGAATAAAAGACTATTAATATTAAACTCGATTCTTATGTAAATTACAATTTCAAGCATGAAAACGTATATGGAAGAAGACATAAATTCGTTACGTACACAGAAGAGTCTATGTTTCCGTTCTGTAACGAGCTGCAAAATTGTTATAATAATTACGTTATAAAACTTGATTAAAAGAAAATTATATCGTAATAAACAAAATGACAATTAACCCGGAAAAATCGATTCCTGCATTTTACGCTGGACAAAGTATACTATTGACAGGTGCGACAGGATTTCTTGGTAAAGTGTTCGTTGAGAAGGTATTGCGATCTTGCCCGGATGTTAGTGAAATATTTATGTTGATGCGCCCGAGAAAAGGATTAAGTGTTAATCAAAGATTAGAAAATTCATTAGATTTACCAGTGAGTTAATTGCTTCCGTAATATAATTTAAATTGAAAGAAAAATTTATTATCATAGAAATGTTAGATTATAATAAAAATTATAACGCTCTTTGCTTTAGTTATATGAAAAACTACGTAATGAGCGGCCGGAGAGTTTCAAAAAATTAATCCCGATTTCTGGCGACGCTAAGGAAAAGGGATTAGGTTTGTCCGCTTCGGACAGGCAGATGTTAATCGAAAGGGTGACTATAGTAGTGCACGGAGCGGCAAGTGTGAGATTTAATAACAGCTTACAATTCGCTATATTTACCAATACTAGATCGACAAGAGATGTCTGTATTTTAGCTCAAAGTATGAAAAATTTAATAGTAAGTCAATAAGAAATAGCATTACATATTTAATTTTTAGCACGATGTAAGCTTAGAAAAAAAAATTTAATTTGATTAAATTATTATAACGTGTTATCATATATAAGTTATGGAAATTTTCTGTGTAAAAAGTAATTGAAACATAAATGTCGCATTTTCTTCTTATATGTCAAAGGCGTTAGTTTATGTTAGTACAGCATTCGCTCATATAAATGAGCCATTGATTGAAGAGAAACCATACGTACCTATCGCAAATTGGCAGGAAATGATTGATATTGCCGAAAAATTGGACGAACATACTCTAAATATTTTTACAGCTAAGTAAGCTATTTTTTTTTTTTTTTTAATATTAGAATAATTTTTTTTTGCGTTATTTTTATAATTATTTTTAGCAGCACATTAAATCTGAAACTTGATTTATACATTTTATTTTGCATTTATTTACAGATGTTTAGGATACGCTCCCAATACGTATATTTTTTCAAAAAATTTGTCGGAAGGAATAATACACGATTATTCTTCTTCGTTACCTTGTGCTATCATAAGACCTTCTATTGGTACGTAACTCTTATTTTAATTAATATAACCAAATTATGATATATATTCCTATTATATTTGGATACATGTAAGAAACTTTATGTCCTCTTCTATATTTATATGCATCTAACAGTAAAATAATTTTTGATAATTCTTTTATTAAGCAGATCAATAAAAAAACCTAATTAAACGTAAAAAATTTAATTTTCGTAATCACGTGACTTTAAAACAATTACATTTTCTTATTTAAACTAGTTAAATTAATTAATTGCAAAGATTTGCAAATATATTTTGTATTTCTAGTAACGCCGGCATTAAAGGAACCGATACCAGGATGGCTGGATAACATTTACGGTCCAATAGGACTTTTTATTGGTGGCGGGAAGGGATTAATACGAGTAGCCTGTTGTACTAAATCTGTTAATCAAAATGCTGTACCGGTAGACATCGTCATCAAAGCCATATTAGTCACTGCTTGGAAATTAGGATTAACTAAGTATGCCAAAAAACAAATCTATTAGCCCTATACAAATGGTAACGTAAATTGAAAATGTATTTTTGTCAATCCTTTTGTTTAATCATGCATACGTTTCTTAATTCAGGTTTACACCAAACTCGACATTATTTATTTTAAATTGTACTAATCAAAAGCACTTGACCTATCAAGATGGTATAAAATTGCTGTTTAGTATTATAAAAGAAGTGCCTTTAGAAAAAACTGTTTGGATTCCGAATACAATATTGACTGATAATTTTGCGGTGTTTTATGTTTTAACAATATTACTACATATTCTGCCGGCTGTATTAATCGACTTGTTTTTATCTGTTTCCGGACGTCGTCCCATGTAAGTGTTAAATGTATGCATATTTAACTAGCTTCGCATATTTATTTATCATTAAACGGATAACATAGCATAATTAACTACTTATAATTATTTATCGATTCTGTGAGTTTTTTTTTTAATTTTAACATTACTGATATTAAGTTTTAACAATTAAACGCCGTATTAATAAATAATATGCAAATTAGGTTATTAGGACTGATGAGAAAATTATATGTGGCTAATCATGCTGTAAGTTATTTTTCATTCCATGAATGGAATTACAGCGAGATAAATAGATTGAATCTGATGCTATTAATATCACCGGATGACTGGGACGCGTTTTCTTTTAATTATGGCTTCTCGGATATCTCAGATTACTGCAAGTATGTGTACTAAGTATTTCTTTATTTTAAATGTTTAAATAGCGTCTGAAAATTTTTTTTTATTGAAAGAAAATTAACGACATTAAATATTTGATTTTAAAGGCATAGCGTTATTGGTGGCAAACGATTTGTTCTTCACGAAGACATGAATCGATTGGATATAGCACATGCACATAGAAAAAGGTAGATTTGAAAGCAGAAATATTAAAATATTTTTATTAATTATATTTTAAATGTTAAGTCATTAAAAATTGCAATTTTTTCATCGCAAACCTTGATCAAACTAATTATTATTTTATTTAATTTTAATCTGAAATTAATTTTGTTTCTAGAGTGTATTGGTTCGTAACAATATTGGAAACTACTATCTTCATTGTCATATTGTGGATAATTTACAATTATATATCGGCGTCATGAAATATTTGTCCGCTTTTAAAAAATTACAGCTTCTAACCATCAAATTTATGTAACTCACACAGTCTCGAAAATTGCGATAATATATTAATAAAAAAAATATTTTTCTTTATAAATATTATTTAATTTTTTTATTTTTTATAACGGGAGTATTTTAATATTGATTGTCTAACATTACGTGTATTAAAATTAAATAAAACATGTACTTATATACAAAATAAAATTTCTTCTCCTTAACATTTTTACCTACATCAAATTTTTTCTATGTTTTTTTTTTATATTTTGTGCAATACATTAAGAGACGTTCTGTTTACCATGTCAATCAATTTGATTCATCTCTACGTTTTCTTTTCCTTTGCAATCTCCATATATTTTTTCTCAATAAATTTCCGAGTTTAAAAAAAATTTTCTTGTTCTTTTCGAATATTACATTATAACGTTTGTATACTTTTTTTACAAATTTTCCTCTTGTACCGCTTTTATCATTCATTGACTCGGTCTTTTGATTTTATTATAGTTTACAAACGTTAACTCTAATTCTACTTACATTTGGTTAACAACGTAATAAAAGAAATACTCGACATCAAATTCAATGTCAATATAACTGTCAGCTAAATTGAATTGAATCAGGTTTTATATTTGGGAAACCGGAAGTGATATGTAGAAAGGTAAGGTTAAATGGCAGGAATACATTGAACTAAACTTGTTTTTTTGCGACAATCATGACGTCGATAAGATCAGAATTTCATTAACTGCAAAGTAAAACATACGTAACATTAAATTCAAGCGGCAGTTGAATGGATAGGTAGAAAATATCAATACGATTTTTATTTGTACCTGTTTTATGTCTATATAACACGGGCGGCAACAAGTCTACCTGATTCGTTAAAATATTGAATTACCTAAGTAGTGTTTTATGTTACTTTTATCATTAAAGTAACGAACAAAATGACGACTGATCCAGCAAAATCAATTCCTGCATTTTACGTGGGACAAAGTATACTACTGACAGGCTCGACGGGATTTCTCGGTAAAGTGTTCGTTGAAAAGGTGTTACGATCTTGCCCGGATGTTCGTGAAATATTTCTAGTGATGCGACCGAAAAAAGGGTTAAGTGTTGCACAGAGATTAGAAAAAATATTACATTTACCGGTGAGTCTAACGTTTCTCTAAAATATTTTTTTCAATTAAAAAAAATTTATTATAAGGGGAACGTAATATTATAATAGAAATTATTACGTTCTTTGCTTTTTTTTAGTTATATGAAAAGCTACGTAATGAGCAGCCGGACAGTTTCAAAAAATTAATCCCGATTTCTGGCGACGCTAAGGAAAAGGATTTAGGTTTGTCAGCTTCGGACAAGCAGATGTTGATCGAAAGGGTGACTATAGTAGTGCACGGAGCGGCAAGTGTGAGATTTAATAACAGCTTAAAATTCGCTATATTAACCAATACTAGAGCGACGAGGGACATGTGCATTTTAGCGCAAAAAATGAAAAATTTAGTGGTAAGTATATCAATATTAAATAGCGTTACGTATTTAATTCTTAGCACAAAAGTAAACGTATGCTTTCATTTTATTTGTTAAAGGCGTTTGTCTACGTAAGTACCGCATTCGCGCCTGCAAATGAACCATTTATAGACGAAAAAGTATATCCACCTATATACGATTGGCAGAAGATGATTGATATTGCTGAATCATTGGATGAACACTCTTTAAATATTTTCACAGCTAAGTAAGTTGCGGACAATATTCCGTACCTATTTTAAACTTTTATATTTTTCGATATATTAAAATAAAATTGTTTTCTTAAAGCGATTTTTTTATTCAAATTATATTATTTTAAACGATATTTATGTATTTTATTTTATATGCATTTACAGATGTTTGGGATCCACTCCCAATACATATATTTTTACAAAACATTTATCAGAAGGAATAATACGTGATTACTCGTCTTCGTTGCCTTGTGCTATTATAAGACCTTCAAGTAGTATGTAACTTTTCTTTCGATTATTAGAAACAAATTATGGTATATATTTCTATTGCATATTCGGATGCATTTAGAAAACTCTATGTTTTCATCTTTATTCGTATACATGTAATATTTAAAACGGTTTTCGGTAAATTTTTTTACTAATCAGATAAAATAAAAAACCTAATTAAACGTACAAAAATTTAATTTTTGTATTTAAATAATTTTACAATTATCATATTTTTTTTTTATTTTAAATTAATTTAGTTAAATTAGATAAGTAAAGATTTACAAATATATTTTGTATTTTAGTAATGCCAACGATAAAAGAACCAATGCCAGGGTGGATAGATAACGTTTATGGTCCGATAGGACTTTTTCTTGGAGGTGGGAAAGGAATATTACGAGTGGCCTGTTGTGCTAAATCTGTTAGTGAAGATCTTGTACCAGCAGACATTGTCGTTAAAAATATATTAGTTATATCTTGGAAGCTAGCTCTAACTAAGTATAACGCTTTTTAATAATTTAACATTACATCAATTGATGTTTAATATGGGCGCGTATATTTGCACGTTTTATTTTATTTTATTTATTGAATTTATTTAATATGAATCGTACGATATAAATTACTAACTTATTATTATTAATTTTTTGATTTACTAATCCATACGTTTTTTTCATTATTTAGCTCTACGACAGATTCCAAATTCTTTGTTTTAAATTGTGTAAATCAATTTCCTATGGCATATGGAAGCACTGTAAAACTGTTATTCAGTGTTTTACATGAAATACCCTTCGAAAGACCTCTATGGGTTCCGAATACGATATTAACTGATAATTTATTAATATTTTATGTATTGACAATATTACTACATATTCTGCCAGCTATAATGATTGATTCTATTTTATATGTTTCCGGACGTCGCCCTATGTAAGTATGAAATATATATTTAACTAAGTCTCGAATATTTATTTATCATTAAACAGATGCCGTAATAAATTTAATTACTAATAATTATTTTATTAATCTTGTGCTTTTAAATTTGTAATATTGTTGGGACTAAATTATTATAGTTAAATTCCACATATTGTTGAAAAATAGGTTATTTACACTGATGAGAAGATTATATGTAGCTAATCGTGCTGTAAGTTATTTCGCACTCTCTGACCGAAAGTTCGGCTATTTAAATAGATTAAATTTGTTAAATTCAATACCACCTAATGACTTGGAAGATTTTTCGTACGATTATACCTCCTCGGATATTAGACAGTTTTGCAGGTATGTACATTAAGTATATCGTTATTTCAAATAATGTTTAAATACCGTCTAAACGAATTCTTTTTAATTGAAAAAAATTAATAATGTCGTTAAACGTTTTGATTTTAAAGAATCAGTGCGATTGGTTGCAAAAAGTTTCTTCTTAACGAAGATATAAGTCGATTGGATATTGCCCATGCAAATAGAAAAAGGTAGATTTTAAATCAAAAATATAAATATATAAGCAATTTTTCATTTAAAAACTGTAATCAAATTAATTAATAATATATGACAAATTAATAGCAAATTATTTTTTTTTTTAGAATGTATTTGTTCGTAACAATATTGAAAACTACCATCTTCATCGGCATATTGTGGACAATTTATAAATATATATATTCATTATAAAATTGTTGTTGATGTGTAGATAATTATAATTTATAACCATCAAATTTGTATAACGGCATGCTGCCTCGAACATGACAATAATATTCTAATAAAAAGAGATTTTACTTCAGACTTCTCATTACATTTTCGTAATATGTATATGTATAAAATTATTCTCTTGCAACATTTACATTTACACAAAATTTTCATGTACCCTGCTTCATCATAAAGTTATGATTACTTTTTAGAAACAGGAAATGATGTGTAGAACGTTAAGGTTAAATGGCAAAAATGCATTTTACATAAGCTGCTTCGAGAAACACCTCTGACGTACATCGAGATAGAATTTGATTGGCTCTAAAACGTCAATTGTGCAATACCGTAAGTAAGTAGGAGTAGCATAAGTACATGAAAAATTTAATTGAATCATTACTTGCACTCGTTTTTTGTGTGCAAAGCACAGGCGGCAACAAATCCAATCGATTCGCCATTCAGTGTTGCGTTATCTAAGTCGTTTTTCTTTAGTTAGTTTTATTTTTTTAAAGTAATGAGTAAGATGACACCCGATTCATCGAAATCGATTCCTACATTTTACGCGGGACAAAGTATACTATTGACAGGCGCAACGGGATTTATGGGTAAAGTATTCATTGAGAAGGTATTACGGACTTGTTCGGATGTTCGTGAAATATTTTTAGTAATACGTCCGAAAAAAGGATTAAGTGTTAATCAAAGATTAGAAAAAATATTACATTTACCGGTGAGTCTAAACGTTTCCCTAAAATTTTTTTTCTTTAATTTAGAAAAATTTATTATTAGAAAAATGTTATATGATGTTAGAAATTATTTCGCTTTTTGTTTTATAGTTATATGAAAGATTACGAAACGAGCGACCGTTTAGTTTCCAAAAATTAATCCCGATTTCTGGCGACGCTACCGAGAAGGGATTTGGTTTGTCCGCTTCGGACAGGCAGATGTTAATTGAAAGGGTGACTATAATAGTACACGGGTCGGCAAGTGTGAGATTTAATAACACCTTACAATTTGCAATATTTACTAATACTAGAGCGACAAGGGACATCTGTATTTTAGCGCAAAATATGAAAAATTTATTAGTAAGTCAATAAGAAGTAGCAATACATATTTAATTCTTAGCACAAAGTGAACTTGAAAAGAAAAAAAAAATGTTAATTTAATCAAGGTGTTAAACCGTATTGACGTAAATTATTTATAATGCTAATTTTTCTATGTAATAAATAATTGAAAAGGAATACATAATTGTCACATTTTCTTTTTACTTGTTAAAGGCGGTAGTACACATCAGTACAGCATTCGCGCATGTAAATGAGTCAATTGTTGAAGAAAAAGTGTATCCATCTATAGCTGATTGGCGTAAGATGATTACTATTGCCGAATCATTAGATGAACATACTCTAAATATTTTTACAGCTAAGTAAGCTATTTCTTTTTATATTAGATTAAATTGTTCTTTTTTTTTTGAGCTATTTTTATAATTATTTTAAGTGGTACATTAAATCTGAAACGGTACTTATAAATTTAATTTTGCATGTATTAACAGATGTTTAGAATACGCTCCCAATACGTATATTTTTACAAAAAATTTGTCAGAAAGAATAATACTTGATTATTCTTCATCGTTGCCGTGTGCTATTATAAGACCTTCCAGTGGTACGTAACTTTTCTTTCGATTATTAGAACCAAATTATGATATATATTCCTATTATATTCGAATACATTTAAGAAACTTTATATCAACTTTTATATTTGTGTGGATCTAATAGTTAAATAATTTTTGGAAAAAATTCTTATTAAATAAATCTAATAAAAAATTTAATTTTCGTAATCACGTAAATTTTAAAATAATTTATATTTTCTTATTTAAACTAGTTAAATTAATTAATTGCAAAGATTTGCAAATATATTTTATATTTTTTAGTATCGCCGTCAATAAAGGAACCAATGCCAGGATGGATAGATAATCTTTATGGTCCAATAGGACTTTATGTTGGCGGCGGAAAAGGAATAGTACGAATAGGCCATTGTAAAAAATCGACTACAGAAAATAATGTACCTGTAGACGCCGTCATTAACGCTATACTAGTTACAACTTGGAAGCTAGGATTAACTAGGTATCGTATTTTTATAATAATTTACCGTTATATCGATTTTCGATTTTCTAATGCATACTTTTTTTTTCATTATTTAGCCCTACGGCCGATTCAACAGTTTTTGTTTTAAATTTTTCAAGCCAAAAATCTTTTAGTTTTAAAAATTCTATGAATATATTATCGAGCATAATAAAGGAAACACCCTTCGAAAAAACTTTATGGGTTCCGAATACGATATTAACTGATAATTTATTAATATTTTATGTATTGACAATATTACTACATATTCTACCAGCTATAATATTTGATTCGGTTTTATATGTCTCCGGACGTCGCCCTATGTAAGTATGAAATATATATTTAACTAGCTTCGAATATTTATTTATCATTAAACAGATACCGTAATAAATTTAATTACTAATAATTATTATATTAATCTTGTGTTTTTAAATTTGTAATATTATTGGGACTAAAATTATTATAATTAAATTTCACATATTATTAAAAAATAGGTTATTGAAACTGATGAGAAGATTATATGTAGCTAATCGTGCCGTAAGTTATTTCTCATTCCATGAACGAAAGTTCGACCATGAAAATAGATTAAATTTATTGAATTCAATATCACCCAATGACTTGGAAGAGTTTTCGTTCGATTATACCTCCTCGGATATTAGAGAGTACTGCAGGTATGTATATTATGTATTTCTTAATTTTAATTAATATTCAAGTAGCGTCTAACAAAATTTTTTTAATCGAACGATGATTAACAACATTAAATCTTCGATTTTAAAGACACTGTGTTATTGGTGCCAAACAGTTTATTCTTCACGAAGACATGAATCGATTGGATATTGCTCATGCACATAGAAAAAGGTAACTTTTGAACCAGAAATATAAACATATAAGCAATTAATAATATATGACAATTTAATTTTAAATTAATAATTATTTTTTTTTAGAATATATTTGTTCGCAACAATATTTGAAACTACCATCTTAATTGGCCTATTGTGGATAATTTATAAATATATGTATTCGTTATAAAATTGCAATCAATGTGTTAAAAATTACCGTTTATAACCAACATTATAACGCCTCAAAGATAATAATAATATTTTAACAAAAAATTATTTCTCTTAATAGATATTTTATTGTATTTAACGAGAGTATTTTGACATATGTATGTTATCTAACAAATATCTGTAATTGTATTACTTTTCTTTTTTCTGTCAGTCTGTCACTGTCACTCATTTACTCTGTCTCTTGATTTTATTATTTTTTTACAAACATTAATTTAAACTCTATGTACACCGTATTTTAATATTAGTCAATCAAATGTCTAAAATTACTTTGGTTTCAAGAATACGGGACGTGACGCGTAGAAAATTATTTAAGGTCAAGTGACAAGAATACATTGCGTAAAACTTCATGCGTAACACAACAGTGACGTGGAATAAGACTTTCGATTGTCTATAAATGTTATTAACGCTACTTTGAAAGTAGTAGTTGCATAAATAGCTAACTAAACTAAGCTAAACCAAAACTAGTTTCTGTGGAATAATGTATAATTAAAATAAAAAAAATAAGAACATATTTTATAAATTAATACTTAAATTTATCCATTTGGCGTGTAAAAAAAGAATATTATTATATATAAACGAAAGGGAAAGTTTATATATGGCTGATATGCGTAAAGGATACAATTTATTTGTTCTTTTAAAATTTTAAATTTTAAGATGACATGTTAATTACATTCGTACGATCTAAAAGTTCAGCGACGGTATTGACTAACTTGAAGGAAATGCTTTTCATTAATATGCGACTTTTGATTCCAGCGTTCTTTAATGCCAACTGATATAAATCAGCATGAAACTATGGAAAAAAGTGTGTTAGTTTATATTTCTTATTTAATTATTATTTAAAACGTTTGATATTTATTTCCTAAACTACGATCGTTTATTTTATGTTTATTTTATTTTATGTTACCTTTGAATTTTCACCATCTAATGGTACGCTAGAAAATTCCGAGCTCACTTCCGTACAGCATACCGTTATCGTTCGCAAGGGAGTTATTAAAAGAGTCAAATTTGTTCGCTATAAAAATATTAAAATTCAGAAATGGTGATACCTCATTAAAAAAACTAATCAATATTATTTAGTGCAAGAAAGAAAATCTTTAACTTTAAAAAGAAAATTAAACACACGCTCTCTCATATAATGAAATAATATTTTTCTGTAATTTTTTATTTTAGTGTAATTTAAAAAAAAAACGAGAAAATAATAAACGAGCGTGAAATTAATTTTAATAATTTAAATTAATTTTAAGTAATATTGAAATTATTATTGTGTCGTTTCTCATTAAAGGCGAAGTAAATTAATTGTCCTGCCTCTTTCGTGACGCTTTCATGCAACTCTTTGAATTGTATCACGATTTCTCTGGAATTTCGACTAGCATTCCAGCGAGACCAAGAGAACGTATATGCTGTACAAAGTAGAGCCATGCATTCTCGCAAATGTCTCTCGGTTACTGGATGCTTCACCGGAAGAGCTTTCACATAGCTGAAAGCATCTCGCTCTGGAAATAGATCGCACCCGGCATTGCGCATTTTCTAAAAGAAACACGTATTATCTTAATAAAGACGTGACGCTTTCTATTTAAATATCTTTAAAATTCTTTTTGTAATTTTTTTTTTTCTTTGCGTTATTAAAATCTTAGTACCTCAATCAAAACGTGCAGCTTCATGTATTCTCCAATAATTTCTTTAAGCGCCATCGACATACCGCCGGCAAGCGAATTTAAACAAACTAAATTTTCCTACATAAGAATAAATTATTTTTAAATATGTTCAAGCAATTTATATTTTATCAAAAGCTATACGTAAGTAAAAATAATGCTCTACGTAGACATATTAAAGCTGTCAGTTTATTTGTACGAAAGCGTGTATGTTTTATACGAATTAACGTGGCTAATTTAATTGTCAATTATTTTTTAAGCAATTTAAATTGGAATACCCTGACTATGAACTCTGCTTGAACGATTGCGGCGGACACGCTGAGCACGATACCGCCGCGTGCGTTTCTGCCTATTTCAGGCTTAAGTTCCCAGCTTTGAAAGGGAAGGTTGACGAATTTAAAAGTAGCAAGACCGTGAACACCTAATCTACCGGTTCGAAATGTAATAGTTTGCTTTTCCTCGTTATATTTAATGTCGTGAACGTCCTGCGTGGACCATATCTTTTTTTCAGGTATCCAATGCGCCACTAACGGCGGTTCGAACCAAATAATAGAACTAGGGAGTCTGTGAAGGACGATAATAATTAAAATCTGCTTGTTATAAATGCAAGAAAAATTAGAGATAAAAGATTATAATAACGCAGTAAAGTACGCGATTTTAATTTACTCGACGAGTACGTGTTTTACTTAAAATTGAGTGTAATTACGACTCATTATATTTTTGTTACGTCGTATTCATTATAATTCTATTAAATTTCTTCTTTTTTTTTAATTATTTTCTTCTTATTTTAATGTAATTATTGTCTTATTTCGTTATAAAATTTTTTGGCATTTAATTTTCTATGTATTTAACTTAAAAAATCGATACTTTAAAGTTACTAAGGCTAATGCTTCCATAGCAGTTTCCAAAGCTTTCATTTCAGCCTCAATTACTTCCGGTGTTCTCTCAGAATCCGGTGCTGGAGGCGGTGCCTTATACGGCTTGTAAAACGGCACGGCTTTTAATTTTTTCGGTATTTCTACTGCAAAAAGATAATTAATGTTAACACTTGATAACAACGCGGCGAGTTCTATTGCAGCAGAAATCCTTTTTACTCACAGGTGGTGAGCGTCATATTCTTTGTCATATCTTTCGGTTGCGGTGGCTGGTAAACTAAATCGATGTGTAACACACCGCCGAGTATTCTGTATTTCCGCAGATTTATCTCCGTCTTTTCGCAACGCGTGAATAGTAATTTTCTAATTTCTTTTCGCGTTTCATCTCAAAGTAAAAATATAAAATTTGGTTTAATGATATTTTTATCTTTACCCTTAATTTTTATACTTTAACGTTTTTTTTCTAGTTTAAATATATTTCTAGTTTTTTTTTCTAGTTTAAATAAATTTCTAGTTTAAATATATTAAATTTAAAAATATAAAGTTTTAACAAACTTATCAACTACTACTGCGATTTGACAATTATACCTTCCCTTTGCATGATTATTTCATCTGCCGTAGGCAGGTACGGTAATGGTTCCGGTTCCGGTTCCGGTTCTAAGCGTTTTGCCCCCTGAATACCCGGCTTTTTTTGCTGCTTTCCCTTTCTTTCGGGCTTTGTAGGTACCGGAACCGGCGGATTCTCCATTCTCTCAAGCCTAGCCTTTTTTTCCTCCATCCGAAGGCGACGGCCGTCGACCTGTTCCTCGCGTATCTTTAATTTCGTATTGTACTCGTTTCGGCAAAAGATAAAAAAATCTGAAGCAAGCGCGAAAAGAAATTCTAAAAGACTCTGACGTAACATAGTAATTGCGTACAGCGTTATAATTTAATTATAATAATTTCCCAACGTTGCTTTGTTTAATTAGCGTAATTTTAATTTCAGCCCAGGCAAGTAAACGAAGCGGAATAAAATTTAAAAATTAAATAATATTAATTAATATAATATTAATAAAGAGATCATAATATGCACCCATGGTATACATGCTCTCATATTCCTCCGGCAGTCTTGGCATGACATACGAGGTCGCGTAATCGGAATAATGATCATACTTCGCCCATAATACACGTATCGCCATGCCATAGCAATCGACGTCTATGGGCATTTTAACACTCAGCTCTAATTCGTTAAAGTGAACCTCAATAGGCCTCCTATCGAAATAATTTCGTAATCATAGCGTCGGTATTAAATCAATTGAACACGTTTAAACTATATATCGCGAGGAACAGGCCCTTTTACTTAATTATATAAAAAATCGTCAAATCCCAATACTTGCCGGTCTTTCTCTGTGACTTGATTGAGCGAAACGGGTAATTTTATCAAAGCCCAAATGCAACAACTGATCTGATCAGAAATGTTGGTGTATCTCGCCGTTTTAATTCCCTCTTTAACCATATCCTTTTCTATCTGTCGCAAGAGAGAATAACACGCCATGTCTATCCATTCTTGTAGCTTGTCACGAAATTGCTGTCTGATCTGTTTTAATTTGAATTTATACGTACGTAAAAATCGCATATAACGACTTGGTGAAATGTTATTGCTTACCGTTTTACATTCAGTTATGTAATTCAGCGATTTGGTCAAAGATAATTGTATTATTTCGTTAAGCTTTGTCAATAACTGCAATAAATTATATTTAATTGTTATTTTTGTAGCTAATGGAAAAATATTCTAAATACCTATTTTTCTCTATTCTATTACGACATGCTAAGTACAAAAATATCTAATTGTTTATTACGCTTCTACAAATTAATATGTGTATTTAAAATTTGTATACGTATAATTACGTCGGGTCACCGAGCGATATAATTACTTTGAATTTACATACATAAATTATAGTCTTATATTTCGCCATGAGCTTGTTCATATTAATTTTCTCATCTTCCATAGACCATAAAAATAGAAAAGTATTCATTTTGGATAAATTTCCTGGGTCCGGCAAACCGTCGCAAGTCATATATCTAGCCCACTGAGAAAAATGATTGCTTTCTTGTAAGTATTGTACGACTTTGAGTAAATAATATAACAATCTATTTAATAAAACTTATAATTTGGATTTAATTAAATTTTTGTTATTTAAAAAATAATTTTATAAATGATTATAAAAGTATTTCTATAATTTTAATAAAAAAAATATGTATATATATATTTTTTTTTTTTTTTTAAATATGCAAAAGAAGGAAAGACACTATTTACATTTTCCTCTTCTTCGACAGTAATTAAATATTCTTTAAATGCGTTTTTATAATTGTGGAGCACACTCAGTGTCTCTTCTAAATGAACTTTTCGCATCATCGCTTCTCGTTCATCGAGATATAATTGTCTTTCCGTGTTATACGTTTCTAATCGAATCTCTTCCTGCATATCTTTAATCATCTGCAGCCTTTAAAAATATTTCAAGAGACTTAATGTTAATAAAAGGCCTAAATAGTTTCAACTTAGTAATTTAAAATAAATCTCACAATAAAAAATTTAAAAATAATCAATTTAAATAATTATATTGAATTTTTTTTCTTATAATTAATTTACGAGTTGTAAAAAGCTTTACCTAACTCTTTCAGCTTCCGCGGCCGCCGACGCCGCCTGTTCTTTCTCTAATGCTTTACGTGCTTTTTTAGCCATTGTTTCGATTTCTGGAGATTCAAGCTAAATCGTTGAAACTCAGACGATCAAATAGCTACTTTCCTAAAGTAAATTATCGTTGCGTTATTTAAATAAACTCATATTTTATATAAATTTTTTTTTTCAGATTTAGAAAGAATTGGAACGAAAAATATTAATTACACTGGAAACACATAAGTAACTTCGTATTAAAAATTAAATTGTCACGCGTAAAGAATACAATTAACACAATCGTTAAACCATCGATGACTAAACAGTTTTGAAACTGAGGTTAAGCAGGACTACGTCAAAATTAACAAAATTTACTGCGACATATACAAATATAATTCATACACGAGTAAGCATTTATAAATATAATAAAACGTCTAATCTATCGAACGCGTTAACTAATAAAAACGTAAAAAAAAATTACAATTAAATTAAGTTGTAATTTTAAATATCAAGCATATCAATTAAAAATAAAATGTTAATTATTAAACAAGCTTGAATCAGATAAAAACGTAATTTGCTTGCAAAAGTAAAACACGGTATACATTAATAATATATGTATACGCTTTTACGGTTTAATCTAAGACAAAACTTGTAATTATTAATTACGTAATTATTTTTAAACAGACCTAAAATAATTTGCAATACAAATCAATACATTAATATGGAAGATCTTGCTCTCTGAACTTTCAGGAATACCATTATCACTAGATTCTTACTTCATTTCCTGATTTTAATTTCGCCGTTAGACTCATTCGCGTTGTCACTGCGTGCCGAAGTGCCTGTGATTTTTAGATTTCGTGCCTCGCAAATCAAATTTGAATTAATTTTATTTATCAATTTAACCTATCACTTTTTTTTTTTGCTTTTTTTTGGATAGTCACTCGCATCTCTTTTCATTACCTCGGTTGTAATTGTGCACATTATTCTTTTTTTTTTTTTCATGCTCTATTAATTTTCACGTCAACGTTTTAAACATGGAGACCAAAAATGAAAATGTATACGTTCCGGCTTTTTACGCTAATCGCTCGATTTTTATAACCGGCGGCACTGGTTTTTTGGGCAAGGCTCTTATCGAAAAGCTTTTACGATCGTGTCCCGACGTGAGAGAAATATTTGTATTGATAAGACCGAAAAAGGGATTAAGTGTAAACGACAGATTGAACAAAATATTAAGTAATAAGGTAAGATCAGCAGAAAGCAAATATCAACGCATGTTACGCACGCGTAAAGTTGTAATAATTTTCTAAGCGCTAACAATTATTAATGTTATTCAGCTGTTCGATTTACTACGGAGCAGGCAACCGTCTGCGTTCGATAAAATCGTTCCCGTAACTGGATACGTCGCTAAAGAAAATTTAGGCCTGCTGCCGTCCGATCGCGAAATGTTGATCGATAGAGTGTCAATTATATTCCACGTCGCAGCAAGTGTTCGGTTCGACGAAGGATTGAAAGATGCTATTTTCAATAACACTAGATCAACCCGCGATATATGTATTTTAGCTAGCGAAATGAAGAATCTAGTGGCAAGTCTGCGTTATTTTCTTTGGAAAATCCAATTTTTTCGTATAATATTTTTAATAAAAAAAAAAATAAAATAAAATAAAATAGTTATAAATTTTTTTTATAACTATTATACTAATTTGCACGAATGATTTAAGGTTCTTTTGCACGTTAGTTCGACTTATACGCAAACTGATAAGCTCGTCGTGGACGAGGTTCTTTATCCATCGAAGTTTGATTGGAAAAAAGCTATCGAAGTCGCCGAACGCGTTGACGAGCATGTTCTGAGAATATTAACGACGAAGTACTTGGAAAATATGCCAAACACGTATACGTTTACCAAACGATTGGCCGAACAAGTGATAAGTGATTATTCCGAGTCATTGCCTTGTGCAATCATAAGGCCCTCAATAGGCACGTATGCTATGCGTTTCAATCGTTATTTACATTTACTTGTGCACGCTTATTTTTACGTTTATCAATTTTCCTGGTTTAACATTGTACATTTTTCTTTCGTTTCTCCCGTTCAAATTCATTCAGAATATAAATTCAAATATATTTATAAAAGAAAATATAAGTACTTGTAAAATATTTTGAAAAGAAGTTTAACTTAAAAGAAGCTTAAAAATGTATTATATTACATTTTGTTTTTTTAATAAAAATTGAATTAAAAATTAAAGAAGATTCTTTTACGTTTATAATCATTTTTATATGTTTCCAATAATATTAATATTTTTTTTTCCTTTTTAGTTATATCAACAACGTATGATCCTATGCCCGGTTGGATTGATAATTTCAACGGACCTGTTGGCATGCTAATAGGTGGAGGCAAAGGCATATTGCGCGTTCTATGGTCTGATCCTAACATTAATTCAGATTATGTACCGGTAGATGTAACTATTAAAGCCATGATACTCATTGCTTGGAAACGTGGAATCAGGTAAGTTTAGCACCTTAATAAAAAATAATAATGTTACCCTCGACTGTATCTAAAATGCTAGTCAAAGTGCAGTATTTAATTTACTTCGAAATGCACAGTGCGTTAACGTTTTAGGAAGGATAAAATTACCGACGTCTGTCACTGCTCGTCGAGTCTAATGAAATGCATGGACGTGAAAACCATCGTCGAAATAGGGCTCGACATCGTGAAGGAAATCCCGTTAAACAATGTAGTCTGGAAACCGCGAACGACGATAACGAAAAATTATTTCGTTTATTACTCGTTGGTATTAATATTGCACATTATACCGGCGATGTTCTTAGACGAAATTATGAAGCTGTTCGGCGTACAGCCAATGTAAGAATTATCCGTAATGCTCGAAGATCGTGCGATAAAGAATGTAATATTTTTAGGCTAGTCAGACTGCAAAGGAAAGTCTACGTGTCGAACAGAGCCTTGTCGTATTTTTTGTTAAATCAATGGACATTTCGTAATCAAAATATGATAACTATGCTGGACAATCTCAGCGCGGAAAATCAGAAAGACTTTGGATACCCTTATAAAGATGTGGACGTAGTGCAATATTTTAAGTAGGTTTATGTGCTTAATGCATTAACTTAAATTAATTAAAAAAAAAAAATAAAAAGGCTCAAGTTATTTAAATAATATTGTATTTAATTTCAGGGATGGTATTATCGGTGCTAAACTTTACTTACTGAACGAGAGCATGGATGAATTAGAAGCATCTAAACGCCATTATAATAGGTAAGGTGCATTTTAAAAGCAGGAAATGGAATCTTACTGCGAAATTACACTTTCTTTTACTATCGAATCTGTTTTTCGCGTCACCAAATATTCCTCGAGATAATATGTAAATTAATAATCAGACGAGAAGTTAAAGACTGCACTGTGCGACGTTACGAAGTTACGCCGCGTTGTTTAGTCGATCGCGACGTTGTCAACTGGAAATTAGGTCGATAACGTGAAAATACACGGCGACCAATGAAAGCTTTCGCGATTTGCGCCAGCTGAACCACGTTTAGAAGGTTCATAATTACAGTTCAATTAAATCTAAATATTTACTGAATTCTTGGAGAGGCAATAGAATTTCTTAAATGTCTACGCTATCGAGCCAGAGAGAAAATATTTAAATCGCTTTGCATTTACGCAATCCGGCATTTGCATATACGTAGACGCGATTTATCGGGATGTGCATTAAACGCCTGATTCCCATATAATCCGAAGAACTATAAATAACGACTGCATTAAAATGTTATTAGTTACGTGCGGATAGTGGATTGCCTTCTCCGGCAAGGTGATCTAAAGTTACTTGCGAATACCATGACGCTGTTGCATCGCATACTTCAAAGTTTCAGTAAAACGGCGACGACGAAACTATTTACGTGACAATTCTTATCGGCTTCGATCGCGGCGTCGCGCACCTATTATCGCAGTTTTGAATCAGAAATTATTAAGTATTCCGTCGGTTTTCCTTGTAAAACACAACGAGGAACTAGCGTCAACTAACGATAATTTGCGTAATCGGTATAATGATACTTTCGGCCTCAGGAAGTGCTTATCTTGACCTTTTCCTCTATTTAGGATTTCCGAAGTTCGTGGAATTCCTGCCGATATTCCTCGTGGAAATGCCTCATGATTTGTTTCTCGATTTATGTGAATCATGCGTGTTATACAACGATTTTTAATTTGCAACGCCGAGACTAGTTGTTTACTTCCTACACAATTTTTTATCATTTAAATACTAATCTAAAGCGACTGGAATGTATCGATGTCTTTAATGTTTCAGAATGAAAAGGCTGGATACGATAGTCCGAGTAATATTCGCTGCGATTGTTCTGTGGATACTTTATCGTAGGAATGTCTTGTCTTATATTATGGATATATTCTTGTCTTTTGCTTATTAAATAATGTTTCATAAGAGGTACGTTAAAATTATTCATAAAGTGCATTACATACTTATATGCAATTTAAAAAGTGTAAGAAAAAATTTTATTTAATGGAAACTAAAAGGTTTCTTTTTTTTTTTTTTCTATTATAGTTCTTTCTTGTAAGAATTACAAGATTTTATGTAGAACACTTCAGACGTATGTACAACACGATATTTCGACAATTCACTTCAGTAGATTAGCCCCAATTATATTTTCTGTGCATTAAGTAACATACAGATAGATTCAAATGCTTATTTTATCGCGTCTATGTTTTTTTCCCTGTTGCAATATATTAAAGAAAAAAAAAAAAAAAAAAAAAGGTATTACAACTTCACGAGAACACGAGATAAAAACCAAGTTAAACATATGTACGGATCTTCGTCCGACATTCTAACGTTCTAACGTCCAAACGAGATAAAGACGATCTTCGTAAAAATTTTTTAAATAACACCTATTTGCGTTAGAGCTCGCACAAAAGCTCCGTTCGATTATCTAACAATAAAAATTAAATTATGACGCACGTAAACCTGTTAACAGGTCGGATTGGGACTGGGGCCTACGTCACGAGTGCAGGTGGAAGATAAACGTTTCGCAAGGAAAACTGCAATCGTAATTACAGATTTCGCGATGTGCGGACGTGCGCGGAGACACATTTACGCGCGTTCGGTCAGCTATTCCGCAAACGTTGCATATTGACGCAAATACAGCGCGGCGTGCATTTAAAATTTTTTTTCTTTCGTAGGAATAAAGCTGTTGCGCAAAAGAATATTTTAATACGAGCGATTTACGCGGATTCCGCCGCTCTGCTCACCCAACATTTGGGACCCGAGATCCCAGGGCGATCTACAATCGTACGAAACGAAAATGTTATCCGGTTCGAATGTCCCCAGCGGCTCGAACGTCTCGGCGCTTATAAACGTTCCCCAAACGTTGCATAATGACGTAAATGTAACGCGGCGTGCATTAAAAAGTTTTTCTTTCGTAGGAATAAAGCTGTTGCGCAAAAGAATATTTTAATACGAGCGATTTACGCGGATTCCGCCGCTCTGCTCACCCAACATTTGGGACCCGAGATCCCAGGGCGATCTACAATCGTACGAAACGAAAATGTTATCCGGTTCGAATGTCCCCAGCGGCTCGAACGTCTCGGCGCTTATAAACGTTCCCCAAACGTTGCATAATGACGTAAATGTAACGCGGCGTGCATTAAAAAATTTTTTTCTTTCGTAGGAATAAAGCTGTTGCACAAAAGAATATTTTAATACGAGCGATTTACGCGGATTCCGCCGCTCTGCTCACCCAACATTTGGGACCCGAGATCCCAGGGCGATCTACAATCGTACGAAACGAAAATGTTATCCGGTTCGAATGTCCCCAGCGGCTCGAACGTCTCGGCGCTTATAAACGTTCCCCAAACGTTGCATAATGACGTAAATGTAACGCGGCGTGCATTAAAAAATTTTTTTCTTTCGTAGGAATAAAGCTGTTGCACAAAAGAATATTTTAATACGAGCGATTTACGCGGATTCCGCCGCTCTGCTCACCCAACATTTGGGACCCGAGATCCCAGGGCGATCTACAATCGTACGAAACGAAGGTGTTATCCGGTTCGAATGTCCCCAGCGGCTCGAGCGTCTCGGCGCTTGTAAACGTTCCCCGTTTGATGACCTCATTTACGCAACGAAAAAGATATTCTTATCGCCCGCGCGTCTCACGAAATTGTGCATGAACGAACGGCTTCAGGTCTGACACGCGTTCTTTCTCCGTTACGTATCTTCCGATCTTTGTTACCGTTCTGCTTCGCTTTTGTAAATTCTTTTACACCGACAAAGTAGCATTCGATGACAAGAAATATTTTTGAAATATGTATAAAGCAGAAATTGTTTAACTAACATAAGGAAAGTAGATTAAAATAATATTCACGTAAAGCGCTCTGACTTGATTAAGGTAATAGTTTAATATTAATCGCGCCTGCAATATTTCTTTATTCGAGGGATTGTATTATGATCTGCTCGTCTACTGCATATTTATCGTATTTTTATCGTAATTGTTCCGAGCACGTCTAGCTCAATAATTAACATGCTTATCGATACGTATAATTATTTTCTAAATCTCATTTCGAATAAATGACTATTCATTATCGCTAGTCCGTGACATTGGCAGTTCTGTTCGTGAGCGCTATCTTGCTTGCGTTTATTTAGCGTCGATAACAATCGTCGGCTAGCCAAGCGAGAGAAAATAAAAAAAAAAAAAAAAATGTGACTAATTTGGTTTGCGGACGTCTTACGATCTCCGAACGCAAATCAAACCGGACGGCCTTCCTCGGAAGTGGTTCCGCGATGATGCGAGCCGCGAGAGAAGCGAAGGTGGATCGAAATGAAAAGAGCAACAGCGAACGATGCATTCGTCTCGCGGCGCTATTGAAATGGATTCTGCGAACGAGCGGGACGGATCGTTAATTTAGCGAGTCGTCGATAGAGAATACGCATATAAAATTAATTTTACGTAAACGGAATTGATTAAAGAATAAAGTTAACAGTGGCGATTGCTAGCGAACGGTGTTTGAAAATAAACCACCGCGCTGAATCGAAAAATTAAAAAAAAAAAAACGAAAGGGATCGCGTCATCGCCGTCTCTTGGACTCCGCTTTATATTTATTACAGAACAGATGCACCGCGTTTGATGCCGACTCGAACAAAATGTTGGTCAACGCACCCAATAAACGCGAGCTCTTCAGAGATACGCGATATCGGCCGGTAATCAGAAAAAAACCGAGATAATGCCTGTCTCTATGCACGCGAGAAGCGAAACCAAATTCCCGAATCCTACGGTCATGCAAATCGAAGGTGAAGATTAAAAATAATAGCGTAAACTATCAGCGCGTGTTTTGTCTGCAGAATTTTAATAGGGACAGAATTGTATTATTTCCTTCCGTACCTCATTATGTTAATATCAACAGTTATTTTTACAACTAATTACGTCGAAGCCTAGTAGGAGGCCTATATATACATATGTTTTGCTTTAGATATTTGTTAAATAAACGTCTTATTTTTACGATGTATTTTTCGATTATTTCATATTTTTGGTGTACTTTAATTATAAGACCGAGTAAACAATTTTTGATTATCATTGTATATATACTGTACGTATCAGCGTTTTTCCTATCGTATCTATGTTATTGCGCGTGACACGAGACACGACCGTGCCTCTTAATTTTTCTACAATATCAGTGCAAATATATATGTATATATATATATATATATATATATATATATGTCTATACATTATTTTGTATGTGTGCACGCGCGTGTCTTTGAGAATATATTGGTATCATTAATATCTTTCGGCGGCTTTAACATACATACTGCAACTCATTCTTTGCGCAGTAGTAAACGTTTCTTCGTATCTAGTTTTTTTTTCTTAATTTACGTAACTACGTGACTCCGAATTATAACATCTGCGATGTGGATAAAAAGACCGTAGATTCTTTACTGCGAGCTGCTATAAATAATTCGCGAACGCGAGGGAAGTCTGAAGCCGTTAAAATAGAGAGCAAATAGATGGCTCGTTAGCTGCGCAGAAATCCAGCGCTAAAAATAAAAACCGGCGCAAACCGGAGATAAAGCACGGTGATGTGCGAAGAATTTAATGCACGTTACTACGACGCATAGTACGCTCCGAGGGAAATGTATGTGTGTTTAACGGGCTTGGGATGGTGAGAAGCACAATAGAATACGCGAGCAAGCGTGTGCGAAGAACGCGAATGACGGTGACATCATCGACAACACATGCGCTTGAATGATGACTTTAATCCATGACCGTAGCATTACGCGCGTACGGAAATTAATTAATTTTTGCAACAAAACGAAGTTTAATATTCCAAAGACCAATTACGTTTTTTTAATATTTTTTTCTATTTCTTTTTTTCTTTTACTTTTATTCCACCTTCTTTCGCAACTTGGAATTTCCACGCCGCGTGTACTTTGAGATTTCATAAGCCTCGTGAAATAATTAACTGATATACAACACGCTTATTTTGTTGACTTTATTATTAACTTAACGGTATTATCAGTGTTATTTTTTTAGTAACGCGACTTACTTTCTCGATATTTATCGACGAAGTTTCGCTCTCGCGTCCGTTGAACTTCTTGAACCACGTTCATTAATCAATTCGAACTTCACTACTTTTTTTCAGTATTGGGTAAAGTACGGTACTTCTAGATTAGCTCATTTCGGAGTAATCATTCATAGCTCGTCGAAGAACGCGAGATTAGGCTTTTTTTTCTCTTTCCTTTTTATCACGCCATTAAAGATATGTAACCCACCCAAAGTAGACCTAACGTTCGATATCTAACTATATTCTTTATCGGTGTTCAATAAACAAACTGTTGCAGAGTGACAATAAATTAGCAAATTTGTTCGAACATCGCAATAAATATTATTTGCCCTAAACTTGTGTTTTGCCAGCAGAATCTACTGATACCAGTTATAGAGAAATCGAAAGAAATTGTTCGAAAGAAGAACGTTATTTTAATTGCGAAACAGAAGATTATAACTGGCTTCGATTCGTCTGCTATTGCATTTTTTTTTATGACGTTCGTTCCGTTTGCTGTCGTGCACTTACGAGATCTGACACAGATTTGGTTATCTGCGCAATTAAAAAATACTTTTCGCGGAATGTTTTGTAATTTACGCGGCGATAACATTGTGCGCGCAATGATTTTTCGATTTGTTTAGCCCGACGAATTTCTCAATCGACTTTTACACGACGTAGACATCCGCCGGATATTCGTGCGATATTATCTAAATATCTGAATTATGTTTATTAAATAACGGGATATTATTTCGTATTATCTAATTTAATAATAAACTCGCGTGGGACATTTCCTAATTTATATTGCAGATAAATAGCGATTAATGTTATTTAAATTTAAATAATTATAATTTATTTAAATAGTTGTGATCATTACTAATAAATATATAATGTATTATTATACGTTTCGAAGTAACGCGTTAGTTAATTTAGTACACGAATTACGCGAATTGATTTATTACAAATATTATTTTAAGTTTTTATATATTTGATTATTTAATATAATATTACAATTGTTATGTAATTGTACTGTTCGTACAATTTCTTCAGATCCCATCACCGGAATTATAAAAAAACCATGCGACTCACCGGTCGATGCGCAGCAGCGGAGTTAATAATTCAGCTACGATGATCTGTAACAAATAAAAAGAAAATTAAATTGTAGAGATTTCTGTTCATTTTTTTAGAGAAAAAATGTAGCGCGATTTTAATTAATTTTTTTATTAGAAAATAAAAAATAAAGTTATGAAATATCAAAATAACTGAGCTCGTAATTTTTTTTTTTAACTGATTCTTACCCTGGGGTTGCTCCGCCGATGCCTGATGCCTTTCCTAGGCCTGGATCCTCCTCTCAGCTGGGACGTGTCGAGCCATCCCTCCGCGCACTGGAAACTCGCGAAGACATTCGCGAAAATCGCGACCGGGTGAATCTACAAACGCGATTATGTAATATTCGTAAAGCAAAGTCACACGCCGATTACTTGCGGCACTCCCGATACGGCCGACGAACCGGCTACGGTTCGTATTTACTAATTTCGGCGAACGGCACAATTATTCAGCTACGGTAATCTGTAACAAATAAAAAATTAAATTTTAAATATCTCTAAATATTCACTGTTTGGAAAAAAAAATGTGTACGCGATTCTAATTAATATTTTTATTAAATAATAAAAAATAAAATTAATTGTAATTTAGATGAGCTAGTAATTTGTAAAAAATTAATGAAGCTTACCCTGTGGTTGCTCTGCCTGAGCCTGATGCCTATCCGAGGCCTGCTCCTCCTCTCAGAATCCTTGGGATGTCGGGCTGATCTTCCTTGATGATAGATCTTCCTTTGATGATAGATCTTCCTTTGATGATAGATAGAATTGATAGATAGTTGATCCTCCTCTGGATCTTAATCTGTAACAGAAAAAAAATGTATTTGATTAGCATTCTTACAATATTAATGAAATATGTTGTTTAAATAAAGGTTTAAGTAATTATACCTGATCTGTGCGAAGCACTCGCTTTACAAATACTCCATGCGTGTAGATCCTTCGAGGAAAGTGCGATGGTTCTTCAGCTCTTACAATGTCTGAGTTGTAGAGTTGATTTTCCTTTGACGAAAGTACATTGGTCCTCCTGAAACAAAAAAAGATTTCGTTAGTATATATTCTCGACATTGAGCTCTACTTGACTCGCTCGCTACGCAATTCTTACCCGTAACTTACTCTCTCGCTTGCTACGCACCTCGTGCTCGAATTCCAGTGCGAAATACTTTATATCGCGTTAGCACATACGCCGCCCGTGCGACTGACTTCTACTTGACTCGCTCGCTACGCACTTTTTATCCGTAACACACCCTCTCGCCTGCTACGCACCTCGTGCTCGAATTCTAATGAGAAATGTTTTATATTGCGCCAGCATCTACGCCGCCCGTGCGACTGACTTCTACTTGACTCGCTCGCTACGCACCTTTTACCCGTAACACACCCTCTCGCCTGCTACGCACCTCGTGCTCGAATTCTAATGAGAAATGTTTTATATTGCGCCAGCATCTACGCCGCCCGTGCGACTGACTTCTACTTGACTCGCTCGCTACGCACTTTTTACCCGTAACACACCCTCTCGCCTGCTACGCACCTCGTGCTCGAATTACCAGTGCGACATACTTTACATTACGCTAGCACGTTCGTCGTCAGTGCGACTGACCTCTACTCGACTCGCCCGCTACACACTTTTTACCCATAACACACCCTCTCGCCTGCTACGCACCTCGTGCTCGAATTCCAGTGCGACGTACTTTACATTACGCTAGCACGTTCGTCGTCAGTACGACTGACCTTTACTCGACTCGCCCGCTACACACTTTTTACCCATAACACACCCTCTCGCCTGCTACGCACCTCGTGCTCGCAACACGATGCACGAAACGACTTCAAATATTACATTCAATACTCGATACGTATATTCCGATTGCGAGCCCGCACGGTATATCGCCATTTTGTGAACCACAAAAAAAGGTGAATATCATAAATATATATAAATGAGAAAATACTTATTTAGAAGCAAAAGGATGGTTGCGGATGACTCTCTGCGGAAGGATGATCGATGGGAGAAGAGAAATAACAGTGAATTGCGTCGTCCTGGCCAGCAGATTTGCGATATTCGTCCGATTCAAAGGGAGCGTCCCTCCACACGTCTTCCGTCCTCGGCTATCCGTACAGGAAAGGGACAGATGCGCAGCGGAACTAGCTACTACCTGTGCGCACACCTTGCACCTGCGCGTTCCGTCACTAGCGTTCCAAAACCACTATGATGTAATTTAATTTATTGTTACAATAAATTGTACAGAAAATTATTACAGTAATACGATCTTGTTATTTTATTAACGTAAAAGAATCAAGAGCAAGGCCGGTATTCATAGTCAATTCTTATATTTAATTTAGCCTTAAGTAGTCTTAATTGGTTTTCAACCAATCACAGAATTAATTATAAATATGGGCTTAAACAACGCGCGTTTTGTAATGTCTAATTACTTGCAACTGAAATTAAAAGACACATCAATAATTAACTAAAATCGGTATTTACAGTTTCTACAATTTTTTAAGACGATAAAGCGGCTCCGTGATTAATTAAAAGCGAAATAAGACTGTACTTAAGACAAAATTAGATATGAAAACTGACTATGAGTACTGGCTTAAGAAAAGGCGCAATAATAATGGCAGTAACTAAAAAGTTTCGATAATCAATTTTCGCCGCAATAAAATAGCAATAAAATAACATCAAAGTCTCCAGTAATTTCTAACGAAGACGTGTCAGTGACATTCGAAGCATTCTCGATACGCTTAAAAAAAAAAAGAACATGCAAGCACGCATATGTACACACATTTATTTGACGAGTTTACCAGTTCGATATTACGTAACGCCCGAAAACTTGATAAAAGAATAGTCTGAGCACGATAAGGATTTATCGTCGACTCGATACCGCTTCGATACCTGAGCTGTAAAACTTGCGTAGAGCATTTCTCGCGGCGTCTCAAAAATTTGCGGAGTACACGCGCCGCGAGCGTCGCGCCCTCGAGCCGCGCTCGCGAGTAGCTGCGTTGACTGAAGCTCGCGAGAAAACGATGACACGCACCGCGTCGCGACGCGCGTCGAGTTGCGTTGCGCTGGTACGGGTCGTCGGCACGCGTCCACTCGAAACGGTCAGCCGCAGTCGTGCGCGCGTATCGCACCGGATCGGGCACACGTCCTCGAGGATCGCCGGCCCGCGCGACGAGCAAGCCGCGCGCGTGAAGCACGAGAGAAGGGTGAGCCGTTCTTGTCTTTCGCAAACCTCGAGAAATCCCGCGCCGCTGCGGTTTCGGCGTGCCGGCGCGCGCCGGAAAATACGCCCGCGATTAGAATAGACGCATACGTTAGAGAACGGGCGTGCGGAAATCCCAGAAAAAGAATCAGCGGTTTCCTCGGCGTGTGTCGAGCGCGGAAAAAAAAAATAGAAGAAGAAGAAAGAAGAAGAGTGAGAGAGACAGGGCGAGCGAGGGGGGGAAGACGGAGAGAGAGAAAAAAAAAAAAGAGTCCGCGAAGATACCGCCTGGCGTTGACGGCGCTGCTGCTACTGTGACGGTACAATGCCACGCTGCTGGCCCGACAAAAGTCGCGGCCGCAGATAAGGATCCCGCGAGTGTTCGCTCGATATTGAAGCCGACGTAGCGCCGAAGGTCGTTGGCGACGTTCACCGACACGCATGATCTGACTGACTCTGGATCGGGGCACGCGGGTGTGTTTCAGCCACGTTGGTGCGTATGTGCGTGTATGCGAGAGGCTGGATCGTTCGCAGAATCGCAAACGAGTCTCTTTCTCTCTTCCTCTCGCCGAGATCTCGCTTGAGACTAGTCATTTATTATTATCGCGCTACAACGATTCATTCGCAGTCGCTGCCGCTGAGAGAAAACCGAATTGAAGTGTTCGCGCGTGCTTTCAGGCCAGACCGCTGACATAACTCGGAAAGATTGTTGACGAGACCGAGGTTACTTCGTCCTACTTTTTCTCCCCGGGATAAATCCTGCCGGACTCAGCCCGCACGCGGAAGTGTTCGCGCACCGAGATACCGAGCAGTGAAAGTAAAAACAAAAATCTAAGGCGAGGAATAGTTCAGGCGGGAGGGACGTGCAACGAGGAAGCGGAGATATGGAAACGACGTGAAGCCTCGAATATCGGGGCCGATAAGATCGTGGAGGCGATCGATTCGGGATCGACGCAAAAGCGGCCGTGAGCCACTCTGAGCACCTTTACGAATGAAGGTTATGTGAAATGCTGTTCTTCTTTTTTTTTTTTTTCCTGACACGCTGTTACGTCGACCCGCAACTTGCACGGTGACTTCGGGAGCGAGTGTCAAGACGAATCCGTGAAAGCGGTCTGCCGCTGTTTGCAAAACGAGTGGATTTTAAGAAAACGCCCGAGGTAATTAATTATCTGATAATATAATTATCGTATAGGTAATTTTGTCCCAACGATTATATTTATTTACATTTTAATTCTCTCATTATATTTTTAATAGGAATATCAGCCTTGTAATAATATCTAAAAGAAAGGGAACGAGAGAAGAATTTTGATTTGTTCTTTTGTAGTAAAGAAAGAATAATTATTGGAAGCGAAACGTCTACGTTTATACGAGAGGTAACGTTCAGAAGTCTTACGAAATGTTTTTCCTGAAATATTGTCAAAAATAACCGATTCATTCTTTACTTTCGCACACGTAAGATTGCGCAAGAATGTCGTGCCCCACATACACGAATAATATAACTTCCGTAAAGCAGTTTTGTCATAATGATAAATATTTATTTGTTTAGCGCCTACAGCGACGGTGTGGCGTGATCATTAAGAAAATCCTGTTCGATGCAAATTGTCAGAGAACCTTAATTAACTTCCACTTGACTACGATTAAAAACATCATTGCAGTAAGTTGCTTTTTTCTCTCTTCACTTTAAATAGAATAACAAAAATATGTACACGGCATATAATTTACATGCAATTTACGGTAAATTGTCTGCCCGCAGCTTTTTTTTGAGACAACAGATAGCCAGAAATAATAGTTTCTTATCTATTTACGTCTTTGAAGTTTAATTCTTAGAAAACACTTCATCGCCTATCGTATTACTTCGAAGCTGCTAATGAGAAGAAAATACACACACGCACATATATTTAGGCTCAGCGTTGTTTCTCTCGCGATAAACGCTTTGTTGAGTTTTTACGACAAAAGTATCATTTATTACGCGTGATCGTGCGAGAGTCTGATATATGCAAGCCGTGTAGGTGATGGTCGCGTGTCCACGAGCGGAGCTCGTCCCAACATATTAAATTAGCCCGATTACTCGGAACCGTATCAATTTCCTAAATTGTTTAATTGCTTTTAAATTGCGCCTCTTAAGATGCCCTCCGGCGATCGCACATTCGTTCAGAGTTACGAATCATGAACAAAAAAGAAAAAAAAAAACAGTTGCGGAAGAAGTAATTCATTGAAAATACGAGATACATCTAAGTACGAATATTAATATTTCAAACGTTTCGAAAATGTATATAATTCGCTCATATTTTGTTACAATATTGTTTTCTACTTTATACTAATTTAATTATTATTTACGAGTACGTTCAATTTTATTCTGCGTTTTTCTGTGAAAAGTAAAAATTTAGTTAAAAATATTATTCAGGATAAATCACGAAAGTTGGATGTAAATTCTTTTTTTTAATATTGTGAATTTATGTATACGTTCTCCGAATATTTTATTTCGGCTAGTGTAGTTGATAGATTTTGATTTTTGTTCAAAGTAAAATTAATTCAATGGCCTAATTAAACTTCAGTTGCAGCTCAACGAAATCAGAGTTTTAGTTTGTATATAATAATAAGTGGCATAACCCATGTCATGGAAATCGATTATTACATGACGATAATATCATTTTTATTATCTTGGGAACGTAGGTTATCACGAACTTTATTTGACGGCCTCAACTTCGAATATGCTTGTTCTTTGCAATGTGCTGCAAAATTTTCCATACTTTTATCAGCAACCATTATTATTAATTGAAGTGAGAAGACTTCTTGACCTGGTTCTCGTTTTCCGAGAAAGGTTTATGCAAGTGCTCGCCGGTTTTTTTTTTTACTTTGGTTTTTTTGTTTTGAGCAACATGTAATTAATATGTATACATTTATTTTAACGTAACTGACGATTGATAAAATTGTCAACGAGAAAATTAATCATATTCCTGAATGTTACATGTATAACAATGAAGTACGCACAACAATAAAAGGCAAATAGCATTTCGTTGATAACAGTGCACTCGTCCAGTAAACTTTCCGGTAGTGATTAAATTTAATACATCAAAAATATAATACTTATTGTTCTAAACAATTTTAAAGGACTTATATTACCCACATTATATTTAATATTAAATAATATTTTATATGAGTATTAAAAACTGTTAAGTTTATTGCGATTATTTTATAAAATTTACTTTTCTGTTATTATTTATTTTACAGATTTGGAACGAAGTTCTCGAGATCGAATAACGTTATTGATGCGTGAAGAAACACATGCGTGAAGATTTTAATTTCTTTTCGAATACTTGCTTATATAACGTAAGATTACGAAAAGCTCAGGCGACGCACCATGGCTAATTCCGGTCAAGTCGCATCTATTCAAATCGAGACTTGGGGGCTGCAGCGCGACTCGATTTCAAACTGTTCGTCCGTAAGCTCTCTAGACGAGGATTGCGGATCAACCGCGTCCGAAGACATGTCTCTCAGTCCGGACATGTCCTGCCGTTCAAGCACAGACGCGGAGAATAACTTTGATCTCGACGAGGATTTTCCTGAGAAAGTCATCAAATACGAAGACATAATTGAAAAGATCGAGAACTTGCAGCTTGCGTGCGACGGCAAAAATGTCGACGAAGATGAGAACATCGGCAGGACGTGCCGTAGCAGCGAAAAAGTGGACAATATAAAGTATCGAATGAATTGTAAGTCACAAATCTGTCACGCGGACAACGAAGATATAAATAATAACGAGAGTAACATCTCGGCTGAAGATAACGAGAGGAGTTGCCTGCCGCTTAACATACGCAACGACACATTTGATGAGGAGCGTCACTCTACCTGCGATAATAGTTCTCCGGACGGCGAGTCGGAAACTGAACAGGCGGAACAAGAAGACGAAAGCTCCGACTCAAATTTGAGACTACGAGGACCGATCAAGCCAGACTTTCAGCCTCCTCGTGGGCATCCGTATTCGATGGTAAGCTGGCTGTCGCGCGCGAACGATAGCATGGACGTCGCCTACGCAGTGGATTACGACAAGACCGCTGAGCAGATTCTAAAAAACAAGGACTACAGCGAGAAACTGAATCCCTGCTTGGAACTGCTATCGGATTCGAGCCGAAATCAGGCGTCGGTTGGAGCGCTGGGTCTCCCGATGGATCCCAGTTGGACCGGAGAAAATAACAACGGTGTCTTCTGTAACGCAGGTCTCGGTAACGATGTAAGTTTTCTCAAATTATATATAAACTTGCGTAAAAGTTTCAAAAAGAGAGTAGAAAAGAACAAACCGCTATGTTCGAATAAAAATATTTTGCAATTTTACTAATCTATTTTTTTTTTTTTTTTTGCAATTGTTATTGAAAATGAGCGTGAATAGCGATAAAAAAAATTTTTTTAAACGTTACATATTGAACGTCATTTAGCATTAATCTCATTTTAATTATTTGCAATTTTATCAGGCAGAACAAATTCTTTTTCTGCACATGCACTAACGGCAAAATTAATTAAAAACAAAAAATAAACTTCCGTACGTGTATTATTAACGATGACATAATTGCCGAGGTAATAAAGGAAAGGTCGCGGGCGTGTCGACGACCGAAACTATCCGAGAAGCAATGCGACGCAAAAAAGTCTGCACGGAAGGATTTAATCTGATTTCAGACCGCGGCGCTTCCCTCCATAGTCGTCGACGATCCGGCGGAGGAGTCCTTGATGGACATCCTGTCGCGTGACGGTTTTCAGCCTGCGGTGCTCTCAGACGCCGGCAGTCACTCGATCCCGTCGCCGAGCGCGAAAACCTGGTCCGATTCCCCGGCGAGCAGCTACAACTACGTTGTCTCGAGGTCGAACAGTCGGGCGTCGAGTCGCGCCCAGTCGCCGGGCTCCGCCGCAAACTTGGAGTCACCGCAGATGCACGTCAACATTATTGGCAGCCCGCTCGGCTCGCCGCAGGTAAGCCCGCGATAATCTGCATAAATGCATGAGGAGCGTGCATAAGTAGCGCTTCGCTTCATGAATCCCGCCTGGCGAAACCAGCCGCTCACGAGTCTTACGCGAGCGCACTTTAAAAATGTGCTATTGCGCCCGCATGAAGATTGCTTGGAACTGCAGATTAAATACAGAGGCAAATTATGCAGTACGGTACGCCGATTTGTCTATTCCTCTGCAGTTGATCGCGATAGCAGCTTGCCTGATTTATCTTCAGGCTGAGTAAGCCGTGACTGTACACTTTTGTAAACAATACTGTTACGCGTTGAATAGATTACTCGCTTTTGACGTTACGTGCGCGACTTCTTTATCTGTTATATCAATTTGTTTAAATTATTCAATGTCTAAATTAATGAATCTAAATTACGTTCGGTATGTGTGAATTTTTTTGTCGCGTGCTCGTCTATTAATTTATTCACAACGAGAAATCAAAATGCTTAAAACTGATTATAAATGTAAAAGACCTGGCAGCGTGTTTGATTTAACGACGTCTTTTGCAGGTTGTATTGAAGTATCGGGTGTCGCAACCGTTGTCGTCTTCGCCCTCGCCCAGCTCCTACAGTGACGTGTCCAGTCCGTCAAACTACCAGACGTCTCTGAATTATCAAACCGAAGAGGAGCTTGGAGAATCGTTATCCGGCTGGAAAGGCATCTACGATTCTTCGGGGACGATCGTCAACAGCAGTGACACCATCGACTGCACGCTGCTGCAGCTCGTGGACGAGGTCATAAAGGAGGACGACAAGCAGGCGCTGAAGGGACCACAAGTTGGGTCGAACGCCGCTTGCTTCTCGTCGACCTACAACGACCGTTGCGTGCCCATGCGAACGTTAGGAAACGATCTGAATTCTGCGCCGCGCGAGCCACCCGAGAACGGTATGCGAAACGAAAAGCTGGAGACCTGTTTGGGCATTCCCATTGCCAGCTCCATCCAGATCAACCCTTCCGATCCAGGTCTGGCCATCGACGCTAGCCTCGTGTCGGTTTACGCAAGCAAGAGGAACACCGGTGGGTGCGCATTCGTAAACCGTACAGCGAACGGACTAGCGACTGACATGGAGCCCAAGTATTTCGAGCCGAAGACCGATAATCAAGTGAACATCGTGCCGCAGCACAACGTCAGCCCCCTGCAGGAGATCAGACTGACCGACGAAACGTCCGCGAAAACGTGTAAGGACTTGTACGCTTCGCAAGAGAAGTATCCGCTGTTCCACGCCGCCGACGGAGAGAAGAGATACGACGACCAGCCGCCAATGTTCGTACCCGGTGACTATCAGATACCAACGATGGTCTCCTCGTTCGTGCCCAGTCGCCCACAGAGGTGAGCTTGACGAAGTTGCAGCGTATTGTAATTGCGGTGTTATTTGCAAGAAAAAAAAAACACGTGTTCTTTATTTCCATAAAGTTATGCAATTAAATTTCATAGCAGATATCGCAATGAGACGAGTAATAACGAGAAGCATTGCCGTAAATTAACCGTTTAAGTTTTCAATGGTATGTTCATATACTACCTTCGGGCGATTAGTAAATACGATTGAAATACGAGTGTAATTATAAGTCGTAATCACATATTTATGCACGTCGCAGCTAGACAGGTTTCTTCGAAACGTTTAATTTCTTAATATAATTTTAATTCATGCGAGTAATATTACTTTTGAATTAATTAAGGAATATGGATTATTATCGCTTTTACAATGCTGCTCGTGTTAAAATAATCGTTGCAGCGCTTGAATAAATGCGTGATAAGAAATGTGGTTAACGACCCGATTTGCTACGGCAGGAACTCGAATCGAGGCATAATGCCGTGGCCTTCGTTAAACTTACCGTCCGTAAGAGCGAGCGAGAGGCTAAAGGAAGGCTTGCATCCTAAGGAAGTGGAAAGAGCCATGAGTAATCTGCTAAAGAAGTCCGTGGAGGAACTGGCAGCCACGGATGAGGATGGCGATACGTAAGTAAAGCGATTCCACTTGACATGTAAAACGAATACAGCGCATAGGAAAAAAAAAAAGAAAAAAAAAAGCGTATATCGTGAGGCATTTAACTAAGTGCTACACTGACTGACACCGCCAAATCGTTTTCTGATGTTACAGTTGGAATAATACAAGCTAATTAATATTTGACTTTTTTTTAAGAAGTGAACAGAAAGGAGTAATGCGAAAGTAATACTACTTTTTCCTGAATTTTCTTTTTATAAGTAATTAATTCCTGCGCAATAAAGTGTGACTTATTTGATGTAACAGGCCCTTGATGTGCCTGGTCGGCAGCCCGGAAGAATTGACGAGGAAGAAGGCTTACTTGGCGCCGCTGGTCGAGAGATTGGGCAATTTGCCGGGCGCTTTGTCAATGGTGAACAATCGCAACGAGGACGCTTTATACTTGGCCGCGATGAACTGCCCGGAAATGCCTTATGTCGCCGGATATTTGGCCGCCGCGATGCTACAAAAAGGAATCAACATCAACCAAAGATTATATCACATGCGCGTGAGTTTTCACCGTTATTACGTGGAAATCGTGTATTTCATGCGGTTAGTCCGCTCTGATGTAGATCTGGTTGTTCGTTTGTATTTCAATTGGACATAATTCCAATACTTCGAAAAATTATCTTTCTTTTTTATTTTAATTTTATTAAAATAATTAAAGTAATAAAAATAACTTGTTACAATTAGGCGGTTAATTGTATATAATTATTAATTGGTGATAAAAAAAAAGAAAGATAATTGTTATATGGTTAAACGAACATTTTACCATTATGAAATTTGTAATTGTTTTGCTATTTCAGGGCGACACGCTGATACACTCGGTCGCGGCACGCGGCGACTCCCACGGTGAAGTTCTGGCGGAGCTGCTGGCGTTGAAGACGCCACAGGGAAATCCCGTATTCGACTTATCGAGGTGCAATTACGACGGTTAGTTATACAGACGCAAGATTAATTTGCACGGAGATTCGAAATTCGAAACGAGGAAATAGTGAAAATTAACGTGCGTGCGTTTCAGGGAGAACCGCTCTTCACGTTGCGGTCGAGTCGCACGATCCAGCGAGGCGAGGCATCAAATCCTTGGCCACGACATGTCTTCTCTTGGAGAACGGCGCAAATACCAAGGTTAAAGAGATCAAGTGTGGCGACACAGCTCTGCATATGGCAGCCACATTGAACTGCGATCCTGCACTTGTGAAGGTAAATCACTCGAGGGATTTCCCGGCTTCGCGCGTCAGTTTATCGCAAAGTCGTCAAATTATGCTTGCAAAAGTAAATTTATTCCACGGTGGACATAATGAAATTCATACGTTCTGCAAAAATTTCTTGAATTTGAAACTATCAATAAGAGAAATCTTACAATATTCTGGCAAATAAGAGAAAAGAAAAAATTAACTGTTTTGATGACATAATTGCTGAATGTTAAATGTTCAATCTTGAAAAACTACGAAATTAATTCCAACGTGTATAAGTCAATTTGTAAGTGAATTACAATTCTTTGATTAATTTTAAAGAACATTTAATTCTGTATTCGACCTTGAAATAGAATACAATGAGCGTCTTTTGAAACACGTTGATAACCAACTTAACTCGATTAAAGTGTTGTACATACTTGTAAAATAAGTTGCTTTTTATCTGTATTTTTTTATGTCTGACTTAGATAAAGCCGGTAGAAAGATTCAACCAATCATAAACGTTTATACACAGCAAATAGTTAAAACAAGAAATGGTTGATCCATTCACTTTCATTCATCCGCAGTTCTACGTGATAACCTTCGACACGCAGTAAATAATATTATCAAGCTTGATTATAGATGACAAAATAAGTGTTACGTTAGGCGTTAATAAAAAAATCAATTTCGTACATTTGACGCGTTTATATTCCCTACCGTATTTATATTGCATAACACTCGCGATAAGCGTTTCTTTCTTGAAAAGAACTGTAATATTCGCCGAACTACTATCTCATATTTTATCCCTAAAAATAGTTTAATCGTAATAAAATGTTATAAGGAAAACTTCTCTCTTCTACAATTGACACAGTTTTTCTGAAATATAAAATATTACAGTATTTCAAAACGTTAAGTCAATAAAATTAATTGTTAATTTCAACGCAGACCTTGTTTTAGAACTCGAATTCAAGAATAATGTAAATTTCCATTTCCATGCAAATTACCTTTTCTTGCATTTTCGCAGATATTGCTGGGTAAAACACCTTCGAATGTCGTGAACGAGCTCAACTACATGTACAATACGCCGCTGCACATGGCCGCGGCAGTTTCGAATACCGTGAACCTGGAAAAACAGAAGGAAGTCTGTCGGCTTTTAATACAAGCCGGAGGGCAAACGAACATACAGAACCGGCAAGGAAAGACGCCACTAGCGCTTGTGTCTCCGGAAAGGAAGGAGGCCATTAAGAGGATATTTTACAAGAAACCGTAATGATGAAAAATACGAAAATGAGCTCGTTAGCGAACTCTACATAAGACTGATTTTTGCGGAACACGCACCTGGATTTCACGGCGCTTTCCGCTCCATTTCGTAAACTGCTGCAAGAGGATTCGCGACGTTTGTCACGAGTGAACCTTTAAGACTGTAATTCAAGCCGAAAAAGAAATATCGACAATACATACAACATTATTCATTGAGTGAAATTACCGAGGAAACTGTAGTCTCGGAACTGCGAATCGATAACGTGAACGTAAAGAATCGTGATTTACGTTAAAACGTTCTTGTACTTGCGTCGTTTATTTAATCTTGGACGCGAACGTAATCTGCTTTATAAGGACTAAATATGAGACCATTTATATTCTTCAAACGGAAGAAATGAAAGATATACATGTTACACGTATATATGTATTTAAAGCTATGTTTCCTCGTTATTTTCAAAATGATATTTACTATTCTAGTTGCAACTTAGTCATATGCATAATATAATTTGAATATAAAAAGAGACTAAGATCAAACGCATTCAACGCTGAATTTACGAAGCGCAAAATGTCTCGAGATATCACGATAATATAATATATATTTTATTAATTTAGTAAGAAAAATATTATCATCGTCTTAAAATATATAATTGCGTAACCGTTGCACTCCATTAATATAAAATTAACAGAAGCGGATATTTCTAATACTTCAAGCTAAGTGCTTTTTACAACATAGAATTAATTGTATCAAATTTTAATCCATTTTACTTATCTAGTAATATTTCCCTTTCTCTTATTAATTATTAATTGAGTAATGTCAACTTGTATTCTTTTGATTTACAGTTTCGACGTGTAGCACTCTATTCTGTTGCTCAAAGTTTTACTAAATCGCACCGCTAGCGAAGCAAAACTTTTTATTTTAATGTTTACCGTGTCTTTCTTCGATTAACGTGTACAAATCATTTACTGATACTATATTGTTAGTTTAAATACGTATTAGTTTTTGACACCAAACGTTTGTATATGTACGTGTGTCTGGATTTTACTTCATAGCTTATTCCGCGAAGTGAGTTCCTCATTATCTTCCCAGTATCTCGTTTATCACTGAAAACAGTTTTCTGGAAAGAAACTTCTCGCCGAGAATTTTCCTTCTATTTTCTCCATTGTATTGCACGGTTTGCCGTTTTTAATCAGAAAACGGGTATTAAGAAAAGTGAAGAGCTAAGTCAGATGGCCGCAAAGTCGTTACGTGGAACAATCGTTAATATTCTTGTAAGATAAGAGGGAATAAATTGCGCCGTTAGTTTTCTTACTGCGTATGTAGGTGTACTTCCTAATTGTTCTACGAATCGAAAAGCTGGCACCGTAACGTCATCACGCTATGACTCTGCGAACGGAAGTGTGCGGTGCGTGCGACGCGTGTGTATGCGTGAGTGCACGAGTTTCGTTGGGCGTAACGTCGATAAAAGTGTGCTACATTAGCATATATGTAAATCGCAAATACATTTTTATACTGTACGACAAATGGTGTGCGCCGCCTGTGGTATTCCCGCCTTTTCCACACCGCGAACGGTGTTGTAATCTGCTGTTTAATTCCACCGAATCGCTTCGTGCAGCGTATCCTAATGGAGTTCTTATTCACTAATATATTGCAGTGACGATAGCAAATTAAATGCAAGGCTAGCTACAAACTTAATTTTTATTATTATTAGTTCTTCGCGTGCAATATATCACTGAACTTCGAACTCAACAATTGTCAGGCAATTTTTAACTAACATGGACTTGTTAATATCGCAACTTATTGATAGTTCTCAGGTACTTTCTGGCGAACTAACTGCATTTTTTTTTAAGCGCATTCGCATTGTCCAACACAAGCGCTCTGGTATTGTCAGACTGCCGACTGTATTATAATGTTAGCGAGCGTGCCAAACCTTGGACTCCAACTACCGGAATACATTAAATAAATTATTGCTGAACTCCGGCTACCGGAATATATTTACCAAACAGCACGTTACGTTATACGCGTGTCAATCACTATAAAAAAGCGGCATGAAAGAACTGTCTATCTTAATCGCGCGCTCGACCATGGATTCATCCGTTGGTCGAATGCAACACCCGAATTACTCATTGTCCGCATCGTTACGATACGTTCAACATCGGGGAAGTGGTGACTACCGAAACGGCCAAGTTCTTCCCGAACCGACAGAAAAGCCGCCGACAGGAAACGTTGCCAAAGCATCACCGGAAATTCGATATCTGACTAATACAAAGTGTTTCAAGAAAAAAAACTTAAGAAAGGCACGGATAAGGCGATTTTTTAATTAAAGAAAAGGCGAGAACAAGAATTTGGGGAGTCTAGCTTTAGCGTGGAGAACTGTCAAGTTCGAAATTATGGTGAGAGCGTTTTTTCTTTATTTTTTTACTCTTAAATTAATCTTCCCTAGAACTTGTAAAATTATGAGTTTCTCCTGCTTAGACTCAGTGCATTTAACTCTAACGAAGAAATCATATTTAAAATATAATTTGTAATTAATTGATATTTGTATTTTCAAATCTAGTTTATCCTGACAATAATTGCTGATTATTTTAGATATGTATCAGGTGATTTTTAAATCGCTTGAAAAAAGAAGTTTGCTTTCAGTTGTGGGATAACCCAGTCGTTCGTACCTTTATCAATTTAAAATGAAACATTTCCCTTTCTAATTTCAGTGCGAGTACAATCGACGGTGAGATTTTATGCGAAGATAGCGTGCATGTTGAATATGGGAGCGATCCTATTCGCTGTAATACTTACCGCAGCATTGTCCACGGCTGCGAATAATATCAACGAACAATGCCAAGTTCACAATGAAAGGATTACGTGTAATTGTATCGGAAACGAGGTATGCTAATTAATACCGTCATATTAAAATACTTTTACTTTCGTTTTATTTGAACAAATATTATGGCATCTTCAATAAATTACCGATATTGGCAAAGATGTGCAGCATTATTTATTATTTTATTCTGTCGATTTAAGTAAATAATAATAGTTAACGTTAAAAAAATTATTTTATATTTAAATTTTTTTAAGAAGCTGTATTTATAGTTAATTTTTTTTTTTATATTAAAATTTTATATTGAAATAATAATTTCAATAACATGTATTATTATATTTCAGGAATTTTTCCTGCCAGAGGAATATAATTATAAGAACATTACCAGTGTGTCCGTTGCAGGATGCGCATCGGCAAACCTTCACTATTCTAGCTTTCCGGAGGCAAATGGTCTCGAGGAGGTAATAGTTCAGAATATTAGCGGCAGTTTGAACTTCGATGTTTTCTTCGCGTCGTACCGCTTGAAGCTCTTGAAGCTCTCGAATATCGGCCGGATACCGAAAATTGCAAACCACACGTTCGCGAATCTAGTGGCCATCGACACTTTCACGATCGAAGACGCACTCATCGAAAACCTCGAGGAAGAGTTTTCCTACCTCAACGTATCGCATTTCATTATGATAAATGTTACGATTGAACGGATAGATTGGATAAACGTCTCCGAGAAAGGCACAACGTTGCGTATAGTGAACACCGAACTGCGTAATGTCAAGAAAACTCTGAATTTCGCCAGCTTCCTCAACATCGAGATTATCGGGTCCAAGTTCGAGATGCAGAAGCCCGGGCTAATGTCCATTCAAGGCGGCATCGCCACTGTAAAGGACAGTGTCTTCTCAAACGTGAGCATGAACTTGGTTACCACAACTGACATTGTGATAAACGGCATTTGCGCGGATGGGAAAAGCACTCTCAGACTCGGTTCGAAGCGCATCGACAGCACTGACAACAGATTGCCAAACGAGATAGCTTATCCAAGCGGCTACGCAGAACCACAATTTCTAACAATTCGAAATAACACGGTCTGCAGAGCGGGCAACTGCAAATGTTCGAAAAGTAATGGTCAGGGCTCGCGTCAAGTGGCTGTCCTAATATACACGTTTTTAGTCGCAGAATTTATAACTATAAATTATATTTAATGTTTTTTTATACTAAGTCTAAAACAAAACTGGTTTTATAATCTGTCCGAATTAAAGCTATGTACGTACATAATTTTAATTCACAAACGGCGCGTGCGAGGTTTGTTTTAATGATTTTAAAAATAACATTCATAAACATTAAATTGTTTTATGCAACTGTTTTTGCGCGATCGAGAAAACTTCCGCGTGCCGAAGGATATTTTTGTTATTAAAGCTATCAAATAAAATATTAAAATTAAAATATTAATGGAGATAATATATATATAATGTAATATATATATAATAATATATATTTTTTAAATTTGATTTATAAGTATAAAATACCGAATAATTTTAGATACCGACACATTTCACTTATCTCTTTTTAAAACATCTGTTATCATATCCTGACTGAGACTCCACAATCGTGCAGCTAATGCAGAATCCAGGGCAGCATTTGATGGTTGACAACGAAAACAGTTGTTGAAATAGCTACCTGTTACACCTTCTAACTCAGGTGCAGTGGCGCAAAATACTGTCGTGCTCGCTGCTTGTTGCTGCAATGCATTATTCATCAAAGTAGTAATCAAAGAAATGTAAATGTAAAAAAAAAAAAAAGAAATGTATGACGTACCAATGATTTTGTGAATGGTCGTACTAAAGCGAATAATAGTCGGAAGAGCCACCAATGACGGGCTAGTGATGTAGATACCATATTTCCGGGATGGCAAGAAAACACGCTCACGGTGGGCCATTGTCTTGCCAATTCTTGCGCAAATAATACATTGCAGAGTTTTGAATCGTTATACGCGCCCATTGACCAGTATTTATATGCTGGTGGAGACAAAGTTGACTGGTGGAGATCTTCTGCATTTTGTATTGCTGAAAATCTGTAAAAAAAAAAAAATGCAAATGTATTTAATTATTAAAAAAATCGAATTAATTAATTAATTAAAATAAATGTAACAAAATATAACCTGTGCGATTCGCTGGACACTACTACGATCCTAGGATCGTTGGAAGCTTGTATAACTTCTTTTAACAAGAGCGTCAAATAAAACTGTGATAAGTGATTAACTTGAAACGTCGCCTCGTAACCATCACTTGTAACTTGGTAAGGTGCCCCAAACACGCCGGCATTTAATATAAGAATGTGCAGAGCTCTGTTCACATAATAATCAAATAATATAAAAATAATTTATAATTATATACGATTAAATAAATTACCTGTATTTTTGTTTAAACTGCTCAACAGCTTCGCGTACGCTACTCAAGGATGATAAATCCATTTTTAAAGCAGCGCAATTTGCAGTGTCTTTTTCTTCTTGAATACGTTTTATAGCTTCGTTAGCTTTTTCTACATCTCTGCAAGCTAATATCACTTCGCAACCGTGCAGCGCTAACGATCTGGCTGTTTCATAACCTGTAAATAAAAATTTCGTACAATTATTTATTAAATAATTTTAAAAATAACAATTTTCACTAACCTATTCCGACGTTAGCTCCTGTAACAAGAGCAACTTTGTTACGTAGATCTCGGCCATGTAACACTGCCAAGGCAGTGCTACTTCCATCGAACCTTTGTCGCATAACTTGAGACATCTCTCTGTATTCGGTAGCGAATGCTAATCGTGGATCAGTGTAGGTTGTTGTGCGATTTTTATGATCAATGTATAACACTTTGCCGTCTTCAGATATACACTTCTCCCATCCGGGTGGCAAATCTGTAATATTTTTATACAATTAAATCTATTTTAGTCAATCTTTAAAATTTTCAAATAATATTAAAAAATACGACTTGCATTAATATTACTTCTATCACCGATTTTATCTAATAAAAAATAATTATTATATTTATTAAAAAATTTAATATTCACGAATATAAATTCTGGATAGAATAATAACTTTATAGAATTTGTGTAAAACTTTAGCAAACAGCAACGCTCAGAAATGCTCAGTATAAATTGTTACAACTGTTACCTCCGTTGACTATCTTTTTGCGGCCAGTTCTTGGATGTGTCCACTGTGTGCCTTTTGTATAGTGACTGCAAAACAATATTTCGCAATTACCTATTTCAAATATTACTGCACGATAAGCAAAACGAACTTTCCTTGCTGTCGGCAGACCAAAGGTCGTTTCGCATAAAACTGCTTATGTCATTACTTGGCATAATAGACGTTGCCGTCTAACGTTGTCCTCTCCTCCCATCCCGGTGGCAGCTCATCTTCGCTGTCAGAATCATTCAAAGCAACCACCATCCTTCCAGCTTTCTCACGTCTTCAAGTTGCTCCTCGTTAGGTTTGTTCTTTAATTCCAACGTAGGTCAATGACGCCAGTACAGCTGAGCGAGTGCAGCCAGTTCGCTTGAAAAGAGCACACTGTTAAACTATCATATATATACACCTTATATGTTTTATCATATATATACACCTTATATGTTTTATCATATATATACACCTTATGTTTTATCATATATATACACCTACCTGTTTTACTAAATACAAATTTATGTTAATATATAAATATAAAAGACAAAACGTACGAAAAGTTATTTTATTTTCATCGGGGATTTGAACTTCATATACATAGAGCCACATTTAGGTTGATAAATGAATGTACATATCTCCGCTCCCCTGCATTCTCGAATCGAATGATATATGTATATTCAGCTAAAAATCTACAAAGAAATCAGATTTTACACCCGCGGTTTAAACGTATATTCCATTCTCGTACCATTATCCCTATATATCTGAAGACTGCACTGCGTCTTTCGTTAAAAGGATTCTCCCATTTTGCTTTATGAACAGTTCGTATAAAAGACTATCTCACACACTCGCACAACACTTTCGCAGCGCTAACGGCACTTATGTTGACAAAATTAGACCGAATGCAGTGACGAATAATAACAAAGATTTATATCGTACAGAAATAAACGATTGAGTATATGAAACGTAATAAGGAGTATTCATTTACAAAGAAGAGACAAAGAAAATGTGCATTCATATAAAGCGATAAAAAATCACGGTTCCGTTTCCACGGACATACGAATACAGCTAAATAATTTACTATCATCAGACGCTAAGACATGTGCGTAAGCATATATATCTTAGAATATTATATTAAATATTTTAATTACATTTAATTCATTAATTATTCTCCACTTCGTTACTGATATTTATTCGAGTCTGTCGTAAAGATGCAGAGCAGATTTATATATATATATATATATTTTTCTTTTTTTTTTTTTAATTTTTCCTTTTCTTATGTGTGATTGGGTTAGATTATCATCGATTAGAACTAAATTTTATCTCTTCGCGACCCATCTTATAATTATATTACGATCGCTCCCATTATAACGAGTGAACTACAAGACATTTTAGGGCTGCATTTAAATTCTGTTTAATGGCAACGAAGCTTTGACTATCGTCTTATATTGATGAATCGCGAAGAAAAAAAGAGCACTATTTTTAACATTCAGACGACGTGTTCAAGTTGGGTGGAGAAAGTTTCTTGGTCCGCGTAAGACGATCTAACTCTGCTGCTGCATCATTACACATCGTTGCTTTATCCACCGGTGTAGCCTCTGAAGTATAAAATATCTCGTTTAGTACACTTTTAGTAGAAATAAAAATTGCTATTACGTATTACCAAGTTTCATAGGACTCGTTCCTACGCTGCCCGGCGCCCCCGGTGAACCAGGCTGTACTCCAGTCTTCTTGTAGAGAAGAGAATTGAAGAAATTAGCTAAGACACCCTCTCCGGATGGTGTGGCGCCGCTACCCTTAGGATCCAACTTTTTGTTCGGCGATGCGACCTATTTGAAAAATCGTTAGTGCCCGTCTGCAGTTGAGAAAAGGAGTTAACTACTCGTAATGGACAGATCATACCACATAGATTAGAACATGCTTTCAAATGTTAACTGCAATAACCACACGAGATGTCGACTGGAATTGAAATTACGTGGAATGTTAGACGATACAGTACAATGGACTGTAGGGAATGTTTTGTACAAAATTTATCACAGTGATTTATCGGCCTCGGGATAATTAAATTACTGTAATTTAAATGGAACAAACAACTTTACATACGATAACTTTATCGTTATGATAACGTACTGCAACTACATGATTTTTCTATGAAATTAATTCATTAAATATATGAAGCAAGTTTCCCAAAGCGTAACTTCGAAATACACGAACGACAAAAATATGTACATTTATTTTTAATATTAAGTAAATGGATTAGAATTATACAAATGAACGAAACAGTTATATGATAATTATGCTGCATAGTAGATGAAATAATTGACACAAACGTATATCGAGTTACGAGACTCAATAATTTTGTTGGATGTAAAGGTTGCGATTAATAAACCACTTATACGATTTTATAGCAATGAGACTATTAGTGGCAATGTTGTGATCTTTTGATTTAACACGCAACATAAAAAGCATGCTCAATTTATAATTGGTATAACCTGTATAACTGGTCCGGAGCTTGCCTGATTCCGGGTCGTCGGTGAACGAGTAGGATCTTTCAGGCCCGATAAAGCTGCTTGCTGCCGCGCGAGGAAAGCTTGTTCCTCTTCCGCTTGAACTTCCATTTCTCTAGCAACGCACTATATTAATAAAAAATATATTAATACAAAAAATTCAGTCATACATACATGCACTATGTTAAAGAAATTGCATATATTAAGTGCGAAAATAAATACTGCGTGGTACTATAGCATACTTTTCGATTTGTCGCCGGCTGTGCGATTACGTCACGATAGTAATCGCTTGCTTTCATGGATTGCAAATTCTCATGTAAGATGCTGATCTTTTTCATGTTATCCCAACCAGCAGGTCTGCAAATAATGCACAATGTAAATGATTATAACATATGCGCATATAAAGAAGACATTTTTTAGTCGTGTTAAATCAAATGTTTTTACATAAGTACTGCATCCTTTTCGACGACCAGTGCCGGTGTTCTGAACGGTAAAGAATAAATCCTATGAGTTAAATATTTATACAGCAAATCACAGTTCTTATCCTCCTTCGCTGACGTGTAGAAGAGACCCGCGCCGTATTGTAAGCAAAACTGCCTGATCCATTGTTGCATAAAGTCGAAATGTTCGTCTCTGTGAACAAGAAAATAACCGATTAGCGACTTGTATCATAGCAATTTTTTTTCGTTCAGTACTTACTTGTAGTCCTGTTCTTTTTCAAGAGTAGACATATAATCAGTTTTCGTTATAACTACGACTACATCTAGACCTAAATTGGTTTTAAGTACTCCTTCCGGTAAGGGTAAACCCTCTGCCGTGTCGTCATCCAAATTACGACTGGTACGTCGCAGAGGACTCCCAGGATCCAGTTCATCTCCCGGTTCTGTATAATCCTGCCACTTTTTTATATCTAGCGAAATAAAATTATATAACAATGTTATATTTATTTTTTAGTGGTACAAGGTAATTTTTTTTATCACAAACAACACATATGTATAAATATTATTACGTAAATCCTTTCGTAAAAAAATGTGTTCGAATTCTTTTCCGCGCACGAGTACAAGAACGCGCGGCACGCACGAGTGAACATTTGTGAGAACGCGGCGGTGAACGCTCTTCGAAATTTGAGCGGACGTGAGAGCAACATTATTTATTACAATTATGTTTTATTCGACTTACTAAGCTGCCTGCATCGTTGCGTAGTGTCATTGTCTAAAGGTAATTTGTCAACGTGATCGCCTAACAGTTCTGCCCACGAATGTAGCTGATCAAGAATGGCCCATGGTGTGGTCATGGCAGCAACTAACATAACAAGTGTATGTGGAAACCTATCTTTGTTCAATGCATATCTCAAAAGATTTGCATGACCCGGGTCTCCATCCAGAACCCATACAGACAACCTTGTGTGATCTGCAAAGATATTGAATGCCACATGGTCAATTAAAATTCATTTACATCAAGGAAAATATAAATATAATTATTGATTTTATGCTGACCGTCTCTGTAATCATCTCTCACATCAATGTATGCAAATTCTAATCCAGAACCTTTCTTTGGATCCTCTACACCTTGCAATTTTGCTATAAGTGTAGTTTTCCCACTTTCATTGTCACCTAAAAAACATATATTTTTTTTTTACAAACTGCAAATGTGAATGCCATACATAAGTGTGTCAGCACGCAAATGGTCAGTATTTAATAGATGCTCTATGTCGATATAACCTTTCACACTTATACTGCGACAAAATACAATACTTATGAAATAATAGTAATAAAAAAACGAGCTTGTATCCTATCGGCGAGTAATACAGATATGACGACGAAGAGCTATTTTCTATCGATGATACACACGTCAAACAGCAAAGTAACTAATTAATATGCATGTTACATCGAGTCAGAAGCGATCTGGGAGAGCCATGAGGTGACGTTAATATTTACCTAAAACAAGAACATTTTTGTTCGAGGGTAGTTTATTGTTGCCGCTGTTCTGCACCTCCGCCAAAATAGACGACCTGCAAAGCAATAACATCGTGTGAGATCGGACACGTAATTTTTCTCACGAAGCAAGATGTGTCACACTTGCTCTCCTCTCACGAGGTGCAAAAACGAGAGAAAATTGTTCCGAGACGCCGCGTCGATATACGGTTAATGTCGCGGGGATTACAACACGTACCACAAATTGTCCTTATTTTCGACATCCTCTTTCTTTTTGGTCTGAAAACCATTGCTCTGCAACATCGTATCAACCATCGTCGCTGCCATTATTACCCATTTGACAGGCAAAAGGATATCGATTGCGAGCGCGCGAGCGGCAGCGCGCGTAAACTCACTATAGATTTAAAGTCACTAAATTTAGTGACATTACTCGGTTCCACGTGGAGCTGTTGGAATACTGGAGCACGCGATGCGAGCATCGCTTCATTTCTAGATCATGCGCGGACAGCAAAGACGCATCTGAATTCTCATCGCGATATCGCATCGTATGGTATCGTATAGGACGTATAACGGCGTAGTAACGTGATTAAACATCAGTAATAATTAACGAATGAGACGCCGAGACGCAACAAAACTCAGTCATGGCTAATAATAATATCACGGACATAACAGACGAGGACGCGGCAGATCTGCAGTTTCCAAAAGGTATATTTAATTCCTAACCTTTACACGTAGAACGCCATAGCTAACCTCATTCTCATGCAAATGTGATCTACTGTTGTGATAACATTGCTCACGTGTTAATTTACTAATTACTTTTTAGTTTTCATTTATGATATAGGACTCGTAGTATTTCGAACAATTTCCATCCTCTTTCCGCGTTGATATTAATTACGATACTTGCACATCCGAGCGGCTAAGTCTAAGGTAACGATTTTCCTCTTTCAGACTGCTTAATGAATCCGACAGATAAATCCGAGCATGATGTAGAACTCGAGATGTCAGTCTTGAAGGGCAAAATTTTTGCCTCAGATCCTATATGCCGCGTGTGCAAATCTACTCTTGTGGAGCCCTACATTCGTTGTGCGGTATGCACCGATATCGAAATATGCCCAGCCTGCTTTGCTAAGGGCTGCGAAGTCAACGAGCACAAGAACGATCACGACTACGTGATCATAAAGAACGAATTTCCCTTGATCGACGACAGTAATTGGGCTGCTAAGCACGAGCTCGAACTGCTGAACGTTCTGCAGCAATGTGGCTTTGGAAATTGGACGGATGTGGGACGTAGGATGCACAGAAAATCTGCCGAGGAGTGCAAGATGCATTATTTAAAGTATTACATAGACAATCAGATTCTGCCGGGTCTACCGAAGATTAAAGAAAGCAGAGCCAGCTTGTTTGGTTGCGAACCGATTCCTTATTTGTTCAAATTGCAAGATCTGGAAGAACCTCCTAGATTCGGTGTCCACACACCGAACGGCAGGCTGTTGGCCGGCTATAACGCAGCCAGATCCGATTTCGATGTGAATTTTGACAATCACGCGGAATCGCTAATATCCGATCTTGAACTTGATGAATTTCAACCACGCGACAACTCGTGCGAGCTAGGGCAGGCTTTGCAAGTGGCAATAGCGCAAGCGTATAACAATAGATTAAGAGAACGCGCGAGAAGAGAAAGAATTGTACGTGAGCACGGATTAATTGCATTTCGCAAGACCATATGGTCGATACAAAAATACGAGAACACGATAACGAAACCGCTCCTAGAAAGATTATTGATATTTATGCAGCTTGTGGATGGGATCGAATTTGACTTCCTTATGGAAGGTCTTCATCGTGTCGGTGAATTAAAAAATCATATTTTTAAGCTACTGGAATTCAGGCGAAACGGGATCAAACACTTCCACAACGTGCCTATGTTCCAAAAATTGAGTCAGCTGAGACAAGAGAATGAACGGGAAAAGAAACAGTATTTAAGCAATCCGGAGTACAGCTGGAGAAGTTTATTACCCGATAATTTTGCTAGCATTAATAATCCGATTCTCGGAAGCGCGCAGCGCAAAGCCGCGCCTCCTCTTGCGATAAAGGGTTTGCCAGGGTACGAGAAATTGAGCGTCGATGAGAAAGAACTTTGTTCTGTTTTGAGAATCGTGCCTGCCAATTATTTAGACTTTAAGCTTCTCTTAATAACGGAAAGCAAGAAGTGTGGTTTTCTTAGACTGGCTCAGGCTCGTACGCTCTTAAAAATTGATGTAAATAAAACGCGCAAAATATATGATTTTCTGTTGGAAAGAGGATACATTAATAAGCCAACTCAATGATTATTTTGAAACGGCTGATGAAGTGCCGAAATGCTTAATTACTGTGATAATGTAGGTTGAGTTATATATAATTGACTCTAACGTCATTAAAAAAAATTATAAATAGGTTTCTGATCAAGTTTCTACATTTAAAGAAGTTTAAAAAATAAATCGCACAAATTTAATTTCCCATTATTTTATTATTTCTTAAGATTTTTGTTGTTAATTAAATAATGAAAGCGATAAATTCCTCCACAGAATTTGAAAATGCAGAACCATTATTGATATCGGAAGTTTACATGCTTCTTGAACACAGAAAAGCTCAAAATGAATCGGCGGAAGAGGAACAGGAATTTTCTGAGGTTTTCATGAAGAGTCTGACGTACACCAATCGATTCGGAAAATTGAAAAATAAAGAAACAATTGCAGCTGTTAGAAGGTATTTTATCCGTTTCTTTTTCAGTTACTTAATATAGATAAATCAATTTAAAATAGAATATTATATAAAATTCTTGTAATAATATATAAAATGAAAAGAAAATATTTGAATTAAAATGAAAATATAATATTTGAATTAAAATAAAAATATAATATTCTTATATTGTTGTAGTTTGTTAATGCAAAAGAAGCTACACAAATTCGAGATTGCGTCATTAGCCAACTTGTGTCCTGAAACTCCCGAAGAGGCAAAAGGTCTTATCCCGAGTCTCGAAGGCAGATTGGAAGACGAAGAACTCCGAACAATATTGGAAGATATACAAACTAAAAGATCGTTGCAGTATTGAAATAAATTTTGTATCTTCTCTATACTCTCTTTGTCATTTTTTCAAAAGTATAAATTGGAATATCTCTATTTAATACGGGGAAATCACATGTTATTTTACTTTAATTTAATGAAAATAAGTTAGATTAATTTATTCGAGTATTGTCGTACGCACTGAGAAGGTTTCATTACATGTTATTTTAGCGCGTTCTACCATTATTTATTGTAATTAAATTCTACTTTATTACAAGCCTGCGGTATCCAATTATCGTACTTACTAATTAAACTGCACTTGTCAGTTTGCATCATATTTAATATAGATAAGTTACTCGAGAAACAACAATATCCCGTAAATATGAAATAAAAATAAAAAAAGATTGGTCACAAATTATGTATGTAAACAATTTTTTTTCTCGTAGAAATTTCTAAGATAATTATTTCATATTGATGCTGTATTTAAAATTTGCGTGAAAGAAGAACTTGATAGTAATTGTTACGATGGAGCGAATGCATTAGATTATTATGTGAGATGCAAATTTAGTAAGACTGCTAGAAAGTCGCTCACAACGCTGAGAACTCTTATTCAGTTACCCAATTCCGGTAATTTGCGATAAGACGAGACAACTCGCGAAAGAAGACGGGACTAATCGCGCCGACGACAACCATGCATTACCAACCGGCTAATTATGGTTGACTTGGCATATATACTAGTGGGCTCTCATTATCATCTCGTAGGTTCTCGAATACCCGGCAGCAAGATAATTTACTCGATTTGCTGATCTTTTTAGCAAAACTGAGCTCGTGATAAGGATCGATGATGTCGTTTTACCTATCATTTACTGCGAATCGTAATAGGTACTCTTCGCTATGTTTTTTACATCAAAACCTGATAGTCCTTTTGTTTATTCTTTTCCTTTCTCTCCTGTTTTTACAAAATAAAAAAGAAAAAGAAAAAAAGTACTTTTCAATACTTGCACGGGATATTTTTTAAAGAGGTTGTTACATTTCGTTGTAAAATAAAGCATGCACATTTTTCTTTTTTTAATTTGAAATTGCAAACAATAAAGAGAAATCTGTGTCATCGGCTTATTGTTTATGCTGTCGTGTTAACATGCGCCATCTCTTCAACATTTAAACCTCACTCGATAAAATCGCCGCGATAAATTCACTGTCATTCTTACGGTCGTGCGTCTCTCGAGTGATAGTGTTCGTGATTGGTGATAGTGATTGTGATTATAAAAAAAAAGCAGAGCAGTGTAATATAGTGTTAAGTGATTCGGAGTGCTACAACACGTCAAGATAATCTGGAATACTACCACGAAGGAAAGAAGGAAGGAAGGAAGGAAGGAAGAAAGGAAGGAAGGAAGGAAGGAAGGAAGGAAGGAAAGAAGGAAGGATGGAGAGACGGACGAAAGAACACAAAATAATCTATCCTAACCGGAAGATACAAATATAAGTAAACCGGCAACACGCCATAAATCACTCAATTATAATTAATATAATTAATTAATGTTCAAGTCCAATGACGCGCGCTCTGTAACATTCCGCAATCTTTTCATTTATTACTCGAAGCAAATTAAATAAAATATTTAAATCTGAGACATTCGGCGAAAATTAAAATAGTCGTTATATTAAAAAAAATTTCCAATTAATTTATTAAAAATTAATTTAAAATTGAAATAATTAATTTTTCTTATTAAAATACTTGGGTCATTTATTTTCCTTTATGTGCAATTCTTTTTTTCTTTTTTTTTCAAACTAAATTAAAGTGCATTAGATAATGTTGTGAAAAGTGCTTACATACCAAACGTAATGACTCGCATTAGTGGCGAGAAGAGCGTCGTTGGCGGCACATAATAATCGGTAACTGCTCTCACGAAGAAGCCACTTACCATAATTATGATAGCCCTTAACCGTCTGTAAACTCATAGAAAATGCTGCTGGTTTTACCGCGGTGTATTGTGCGCGACTAGTAGCCCCTTGCGAAAACAAAATAATCGGAGAAATGCTATCAAAACGGCGAAATCAATTAATCGATCGTACTGAAATAGCAGTGTCCATATTCACGATGAGCACGTCATAATAAGAAATAAGAAATTAATGTTACAACATGACATAAATAATGAAAATTTAATTTAAAACTTTAATAATTTAGTATTTTTCTACTGCAATAAATTATTTCATTATTATTTTACTTTTTTTTCTTTCGAAATTGCGTGCCAAGTACAAATTACAGAACGGCCGTGCTCTAGAGACTAGAATAGAGCTACTGAAATGTGCAACAAGTCTATATATTTTGTGTGGTGAGCCTGGCCAATCGATGGAATCAATTTGCATAATGTATACACGCGAACGCGTATGCTCGACAATACCTCGATGTTGCGGAGTTCTCTCCAGTGATAAGAGAATATCACTGACGTCAATAAAATTTTTGGAGACCAAAAGGTTAAAAAAAATTTGTATTTAAAGTATACGAGATGAAATATACATGCGCTCGGCCGACGTTATTGACGACTGAGGATTCTCTTTTGAATAATAACAGCCGTAAGATTTTATTCAAATTATTAAGTCTCGAATAACAAAATTATACTTACCTTAACAGCGATTTGAAATGAGAAATCGATATCCCGAATAAAATCGCGAAGTCCTGTTGTATGCAGAAATGATTCACGATTCTCTGTACTTATAAAACAATTCATTGTTTCAAACTTTAACGAGTCCGCGCTTTAAGCGAGTTTACACAGTTTCTCGAAGTACTGAACGATTGTCAAACTAATGATGCTGCAGGACACGGGTCTGTTGTTTTAATGTACTTTCAAATGAGGCGGAAACTGATTTAAACTGTCGCGTTTCACGTCCGAGACCGGTAACGACGATTAATAACGCACGATTAATATATCACGTATATCCGTCGTGTAACGATATATCGTGTGTAATGATGTTGTTACAATGATGTATTATATTTTATACGATATTTTTTTTTTTCTGCCGGCTACTTCCGATCTTTTGGGAAGAAAGAAAAGCAACGAAAATTAATTTCGTTCGTAAAATTAATTCGGGAAAAATTAATTTGTCGATTATTAATATTATTATTCCGTACAAAGATTACGCATATTACGCAATATATCATTTATGAATATTAATTGATCGTTTTTTCGAATACGAGATCTTCCGGAATAAATATTAACGAGTGGCACAGATATCTTAATCGGTAGCGGGGTGGGTCAGAGCATAGCGTGTCGACCTGCACGGTGCACGGTCAGCGATCGAGTGAGAGCACGACCCTTGTCAGCTGGGTGACGCGGAGGCTCGGCCACGTTCGGTCGTGCGTCCGAAGTCCGTCGAAAACCACCGAGCGCCGTCGAGCGCCGTCGAGCGCCGTCGAGCGCCAGTATAGCGGTCAAAGTGGAGTGCTTCGGCGGAAACGAACTCAGTATATGTTAAGCAGGCGCGCGCGATACTAGTTGTTACGTCCACCTTCCGCGAGCGCGCCACCGTCGCGCAATCGTCGCCGCCGCTGTTCGTCGTCGACGACGTTCAGCGTCTTTCTCTCTCGCTCTCGTTCTCGCGTACGTCTCGAACGACAGAGCGGCGCGTTTATCTCACACGGACCCTGCGTAAAGTTTTTAAAAGACCAAGTGCGCGGCAAGCTGACCAACGAAAGGGCACAACGTCATTTTCGTCGGCCCGTGGCCGTGACTCGCAGTTTTTAAAAGCCGCGCGTGTCTCGCGAGGGAAGTGTTTGTCCGCGGCGAGCGAAGATCCGGACGGGCGTACCTACGGGTCCCAACCACCGCGCCGATCCCGCCGTTCGTCCTTTCCTCCGTCCCCCGTTCGTATTATTTATCGTTTCTTCTCTTTCCTTCGACTTCCATCAGGTTTCATCCTCGCGCCTCCGCACCGTTCCTTCCTTGTACTGCTCCCTCTCGCCGTCTTTCTCGCCCGTTCTTTCTCTCGCCTTCGCGTCGACGTCGTCTCGTGAGGTCAGTGTCTGCTCGATCGGATCCTGAGCAGGAACATACCGGCGGACGAGGAGGAAGAGGAGGAGGACGATCTCTTTCCTTCGGCGCGACTCTCCTTCAGAGACTACACACCGTTGCGACGCGCGCCCGTGCGCGCGCGCGCACGCACGCAACGCACGCACGCACGCATACGCTACGTCCTGCAAAGGGGTCGTATTTTCGGACTCGCGTTTTCCGCGCTACGCGGCCGCGGAAGTGTGATGTGATGTGACCTGACGTTGCCGAGGATCGACCATCGGAGCGGGATAGATTATTGCTCCGATCGAACGGGCGCGTGCGACTTCGACCGTATCGCGGTGCGCGAAACTCCGAGGCACTTTATCGCGCCTCTCTTCTCCGCGTAGTATCGCCCGCCTCGTTTTTCGCTCATCCCTCGTTCCCTCGTTCTCCAGGGTATCATTTCCCGTCTCCGTTCTTTTCTCGCGTGCCCTCGCACGCGCGTTTTCCGTCTCTCCCCGCTCCGGTCGGCCTCCTCTTTCTCTCTTTTTCTTCCTTCCTTTCTATCTCTTTCGCGCACATTTCGTGGCCACCGCATTGCTCCGACGTTCGCTCGCTCGCGCCCGCGTGTTTTCTTGTAAGCAAATGCGAGAAAAAAGGACACCGCCGGGCGATTGATACCGCGAGAGAGACACGCCGCCTCGGAGGAAACGAGATATCGAGAGCAGCCGCGAGTTTGTGTTTTTGTTTATCACGGACGGACTGCACCGGTTACGACTACACACCGCGCTGGTACGCGAGAGGAAGCTGCGAGTGGACGCCCATCGGAAGGACGATTCGCCGTCGGAGGCAAACCCCGAGTAAGATAAATTCAACTCGTCCTTTTATATTGTCCGTTCATAAATCGTTCCGAAATCAAAAGTAAACTTTTGTAAAAAACAAGAAAGAAGAAAAAAAAAAACTGGAGAGATAGTCTCCCGAATTTTATCAGCCGAGATTAAAACTTTGCGGGTTAAAAAAAAAGATAAAATATTATTAAGAATAATACAGATCGACAGTTTAATGAATTCGTTCCTCGCGAAATGGTAAAAAAAAAATATTAAAAAAAAAAAAAACATCCCCTTCTTTTTCCTAAGAATGAGACAAATATCGGGCACAATGTACCGTCAGATCCATATTCATAACCCGGCCATAATTTAGTACGGACAAACGGCGAACTTCGGATACGTACTCGCGTATCGGACTGCGTGTATAAAATACACGCGCGAAAATGTTATACGCGAAATACATTTTACCTTCGCGCCGTCGGGGAGCGAGTTGATTCATTGTGGCGATCAGTATTGTCGACTTAAACACACAACATTGTTGCGCACGTTTGTCACGCAAATGTTCGGAGCGCAGAATGACTTCGCTACCATTGTACTATTACGTTTCGGTGTGTGTAATAGTTCGTACACGCCGCGCCGCATTCGTTCACTTCAGCAACAGGCGAGCCTTCTTTTTTCTTTTTTTTTTTCTTTCTTTTTTCTTTCTTTTTTTATTTTCCTTCACTCGCCGCGTACGTTTCCCGTTGCATTAATCTCAGAAACCGCGTGTCTGCCGCGTCCCAGTACGTTTCACCCTCGAAAGACAAGCTTGCGTTCTATTTTTTTAATTTTATTTATTTTCTTTTTTTTTTTTAAGATATTTTTTTTTTTTTTTTAATAAGAACGGTGAAATAATGAAATGGTCCACTCCAAGTTAATTAGCTGGAACGATGCTCGCCCACGAATAAATTTTGCACATTTGCATACTATATTTAATTGTGCATTACTCGGCTCTGTTCGTATAAATATTAACGAGGCATTGCGTCCGTAAATTCCAAGAACAGAAAACGTACTAGCGATTAATTATTCCCCTTTGCATTGAAATCGCCCGTGTCCTCTGTCGTACGAAGCTGATGTGCGCTCGTAGAAGCGCGCGCTTGCTTTATAACGATGCCTAACTATTGTGGCGCGCGATCATTTTTTAAGTTGCGAACGAACTTAAATATATTGCGAATAGATTTAATCACGAGTGCATTAGAGGTAGAATTTATTGCTGGCGTTTTGCCGAAGCTGGCGTTTCCGCGAAACATGCATAGCGAATGAAGAGGCGCATTAGTAAGCGGGCAAAACGAATACGGAGGTATGCGGTGCATCGCGCATTGCAAAACACAGCCGCTGACAAATAAATTACTTTAAGATTTCAATACCAATTCATAAATATTCCCATGGTGCTAAAGAGCGCGAGCGTAATTTTATTTCCTCGTATTATAATTCACAAATTTCTTTTTCTTTTAATATTTCGTGAATTTATATTGATAATTTTATTTTCATTTTCAATATCAAACAAAAATATTATATTATTTGTGGTTGAAACGCCGGGAACTTTATTACAAGCTTACTCTCTATTATGTTGTATTAATTAAAGTTTAAATTGTTTTTCGAAAAATTAAATTTAAGAAGCGAATTTCAAGTTATTATTTAATTTGAAATTTTCTCTTAAAGTCGAAATTTTGAATTGCTCGTTGAATAAATTTTCACACCCTTGTTTACGTTCTTAAAACGTTATTTGTCGGCGTTTAAATTTCTTATCTTTTTAAATAATGTCGCGATTAAAGTGCTAATTGAGCTTTTAGTTGAGGAAACGCGAAATACACTCGTCAATTCTTATTCTACTGAATGTTCCATATAAAAGTGAGTAATCGTTATTCCGCGATGGACTTGATGTAATGACGTGGCACATTATAAATTAGATGGCTATAATGCAAATTACAGTAGACGGTTTTCCATGAATGAGTGCGCGCACGTTGAACCTTAATTTACCACCGAGAGGGGGTGCATTATGGCGATTGCATTTAACGGGAGGGTATGTGGGCTCTCATAATATTTTTCCTACATAACTATCGTTTATTCATTCCCTTTTATTATTACAAAACTTGGCGCTGAGCTATACATAATGTAGAATATTACTAAAATTATTCTACTCATCCCTGCCTTTTTCTCTCGCTCCTTTTTCTTTTTCACTGTTTTTTTTTTTCCTATTACATTTCAAAATAATTCAGCTGCATTGCATCAGTTTAATTCTTAATGATTATCACATTATTTATACGTTAACTGTGTGGAGGGTACATATGCAGAAGTTAAACGAAAAGAAAAAAATAGTTTCTCCTCGTTTTATTTAAAATAGTAGAAGAAACTACGCGCGCGTTATTTTTTAAGAGACTAATTACGAACTACGAAAAAAAAATCATGCGACTCACCAATCTGCATGAGCTTCAGCGGAGTTGTAAAATTCTGCCGGTGACTGTAACATAAAAAAGAAAACATTAATATAGACGTGCCAGTTAATTAATAAAGTTAATAAAAAAAAAAAATTTTTTTTTTTTTAATTAAAGATTTTATTTAAAATATTTATACTTACTTAAAAGTTGCTCCGCCGATGCAAGATGCCCGTCCCGGGCCTGCTCCTCCTCTCAGATGGGACGTGACGAGTCATCCTTCCGCGCACAAGTCACTCGCGAACACCCCGACCGTGATTTTACAATCGCGAAAATTATTGATCACTCCCGCGCGTCCAGCATTCGCGTTTAGAAAAAAGTTAAAAAATTACGCCCGACTTTGCGAAACTCCCGGAACGACCGACGAACCGTCTGCGGTTCGTATAATTAATAATATCGACGGTGACGACACTTTCGTTGGCGGCAGTGCGTCGATCTGTAACAAAAAAAAAAAATATATTTAATTTAATAAAAGGCAACAATAGAATTAATTAATCAGCTGATTCACGTGAAACGCACAAATTTTTTATAAAGACGATACGAGGTTGAAAAAAATTTTTTATACATAAATTGTTCCAAAGGAAAATTTTTATTCCGTACTTGTTAGCCGGAAATTTTATCAGTTTCGGATAGAATGCCATAGTTTATTCGTTTCCGTGAGTCACTTGATTCGTGGGGCTTTTGCTTTTTATCACGAAAAAACAAACGGGAGAAGACGGCCTTATCACGCCACTCGCAAGCCACGCTACTTGTTCTCACAAGAATGAAAAACAGTTTTAAAGTTTGTCTTTAGCTATTGAAAAGACGCGTGGCGGAACAGTTTTCGACAATTTTCCTTTTTTTAATCGTGCATTCCGCTGTTGCGCTTTTAAAATCGTAGTCTTCGAAAGGAAACTGGATCCCTCTTTTCGCGAGCGAGCAACTTTTGGCGTAACGAGTCGCGATGGAAAATAATTTTCCCATTTTCAAGCTCACGTCTGAATACGAGCAATGGAAATCGCGTTATAAATGTTTTCCCCGCGAATATTAAGGCCGGGCGATTCGCTCTTTAATACTTAATGTCAACTCAGTACTAATTTTCCTCATCGCGCCGTGAACGCGCTGCGTTTCGTTATTAATTATTACGATTTAAAAATTCGTTTTATTTATTCCATTATGCAGTTACCCTCATAATCATAAATACCGTTACATAATTTAATTGTATTCCAATATTGTGTTTTACTAATTTTCAATTTTAATTATATTACGGAGAAATTACGTAAACAATTCGCACGTGCTAGATATTCATAATTAACGAAATTTTTTGCTCTGTTAGAGAGCACTGTAATAATCTCTCGTTAAATTAGTATTATTTACTTTATTACGTCGACTTTCTTCTAACATTTTTGCAGGCTCGATAATTTATGCTGACAACAAAAAGAAAGAAAGGAATTTTTTTTTTAATGATCCATTTCATTGCTCTTTAGAGTCAAGTTGAATTAAATATGCATGCCCCTGACACATCGTGAAAAGATTGTTTATTTGCCACAACCTTGCCGGAGTTAATAACGAAAACACATCTATCTCGGGGGAGCGAAAAAAGTCATATCTTATCTGTTACGCTTAGCATTTGGTATGTATTAAAAAAATAGTGAGTCTATCTTCTTTAATGATTTACTCCGGAAATGTAATTATCTCTTAATTAAATTATTCACGCGTCCATAAGAAAATTAAGACGACCTACTTGGTTCTTTTTTTTTTATTTTTTTTTTTTTTTTTTTTAGGAGAAGGCTATTCAGTAATATAATTAGTTCACGAAAGACTTTTTTTTTAACACTCAAGAGTGAAAAGCTATTTAAAAAAAATCGTAATAAAGAGAATAATATATTTTATTTAAATTCACAAAGTTTAGCGTATTATCTCTTTAGGTGAAGGTTCCAGTAGTAATTGCGCGACTGCAATTTTAATAATTAATTGTTCAGCGGTATTTTACGGTTTCGTCATAAAAATTGATGAAATATCTTGTTCGGCATTGTAATCGAACTGTGGACAGAGATAAGCTTTGTACCTCGCTAGGTTTTCCCCTCGGTGGGACTTAGCACGTATTGCTTCGGGCTCTTCAATTATTCACGATACAGGATTCATAACAGTGAGTGAGTAAAGTATCTAGATGCAATATATCTACTGTACTATAGAGAGTCGTACTGTTTCGTATACATTAAATCGTTGATCCGTATTAAAGATCAAAGTGCTACATTAAACATTAATTAATCCCGATATAAATACGTGTAAATTAAATAAAAAAAAAAAATAAAAAAAAGAAAGCTTTGTCAGTTAACTTTTCCAGCTATCTGTATTTTAATTTTAGAAAAAAAAAATAATAAATAAATAAATAAAAGAACAATCGAATTACATAATTCGCACGCGAACACGTGGAGTGCTATAGAATCACTCGAAAGTTTTAGATTCTCGTTGTCGGTTCACTTCTGCAATTCTACTATTGTACGTTACCATTGAGAAATTGTTGTACAGCATTCGATTGTCGCGAAACAGCGGTATTAATTTTCAACAGTCTCGTGCCGATTTATCGCTGGCTTCGTTCCGAGCGCGTAGCGCGTCTTCATCAATAAAACGAGCCGTCGCGACTGGCGTGTTAGTGAGACGAAAGCCGCATTAGTCGGTCGCATCTGTCAATAATTATTATCACGGGTGCGCAGTGCGTGCCGCATTTCGCAGACGGCCGCTGCATGCACGTTATCTGAGAAAACACGAGGCGAATGATATCAACGACCCGTAGATATGACGCGACGGCGAGAGAGAAAGAAAGAGAGATCGAAATGAGCAAAAGAACCGCTGAAACGTTGAAGAGAGAGGAAAAAAAGAGAGAGAGAAATGTGCCGAAAAGAAAGAGGAGTTTTACGAGACGATACGAAACATTTTCGGGTACACAATCATTCGCGGTTACCGCGACATGCGTTTCGTTCACGAACGATAGTAATTAACGTCACGATAATTTATCGTGAAAGAGCAGCAAATCACCGTCGAGCTACCGAAATACCGTATAATAGTCTTCGTGAGGTAATTTTCGGAATAAGCGTTACGGCATTTGTTTTATGATAATATTTAAACGTCCATCGTTTTCGGGTTGTGGACGATTGAGGGGTTGAGCTAGGTTACGATCGAGGACGAATAAAATTCTTTTTTTATTTTCTTTCTTTTTCTTTTAATTAGCCAATCAAATTTTCGTTCGAAAAACTTTCAGTCTTGCCGAACGATCGTATTACTTTTCCGAAGAGTTACAACGAGCTCTAAATTGATCCTGTCGATAAGAGAAAGAGGTTGCAGTCACGCGAGCGAGCACTCCGGAATACCTTCTCGATTGGTTTGATATATTTTAATAATGACGAGTCTTCTGTTTAACTTTCACTCGAATCGCGTTGCATTTTGCCGTTTCGAAAGCGCCGTTATATTATAACACACCGTTGATTCCGCACAATGACGGTTATTATTCTAATGAGAATAATAGGATGCATACATAATATCGGAAAAGTTCATCTTAGAACGACGGGCAATAATAATTTTATATGAACGTGATGGGAAGTCGAAAACGCGCGCGGATCTTTAATATTACAATATATACTTTATGTAATCCTGGGAAACATTATATATATTTTTTCTTTTTTGGCGTATAAAAAATATATTTTTAACTTAAATATAATTTTCAAGCAAGTTATCCGTGTATATTTACCGATTTACAGATTACGGCTATTTGCGGATGTTGCGGAATGCGACTCTGCAAGTTCATAAATTTGCTGCAAATTCCGAATTGAAATGCAAGATAACGATAGCTTCTTAGCGCTTTTAGTCATCCCGTAATTCTCTTTAATTCCGACAGTTTTGCGCTGATTTGTATGAGCGATAATTGCGATAGCGGTAATAAACGTACTTACACGGGGCAGCCTTGACGTAAGACGCGTCTTCGCGCTTATAAACGTGAATACTCTCGTTTACCAAAGCTATCATTAAAAGCATTTCACCGTCTGTATGCGTGTATTTGCATAAATACCAATTACGTAATTAATACTAATAACGGTAAAGACGCGCAAGTGAACGTATACAAAACGGACGTGCAATTTGCGTGACAGTTGCGATAATGATAAGATCTCGAACGTGGTGATTCGGGAACCACCGAGCGAAAAGCAAAATAAAAGCGAAATTTAAAAGCTGTACTTTTGCCTCCAAAGTTTTACTTTTTTTAAATATTTTATATTTTTTTTTTTTTTTTTTTTTTTTGCCGGTTCTAAGACACGCGCTGATTAATAACAGAGAGAGGATTGCGATAATCTTGAAATAAATAGATCGTGCAAAATCATTTTTCTTTTCCGCTCCGGGGAATATGGTAAAGCTTGGGTTAATCGATGTCGTCAACGACCATTAGTCGCGAGTCCACGTCACAAAGCGATCTGGCCGGATTCCAGAAGCGTTTCTGGCGGAGAGGCGCCGGTTTTATTGTCTCTCGATGCCTTTGCCCACGCTTGATTCACACGCGACGCTTAATCGGCGTGCCTTGTGGCCGCCACCGCCGCCACCGTGCTATTCGCAATCGAGCTCAGCTTTGCAGGTTTATAATTTTTTTTTTTTTTCTTCTTCAGATTTCTTTTCTCCGTCGGGATTTTTTTTAGACGAACGAGATCAACGAAAAATAATAATTCGCAGTAAAATTTATAGATCAAAGTCATAGAGGGTGAACGCAATTTAATTTTTATGTTAATTATTATGATAGCAGATTCTTTTATCGTTTCGAACGAGATCTCGATTCAGCACGCGCGTGATCTTAGATGCTTAATTTCTTACTTCGATAATTGTGCCAAGACGAAGCGATGAAGTATCAGCGCTGCCTTTCAGCTAAATCAGTTTCGTTGATTCCTAGTTGCACACACGCGACGTTAACCAGATCTGCGCCTCCACGCTTAGATAAACGTGGAACGGCGGCGTCGATAATTTCTATCCCGGAGCGTCGGTCAATTACGAATTATGCACGCGTGCGAAACCATCGCGGAAGCCTCGGCTATCGTGCGGCCGGATCGCGCGGAAAGAACGGCCCGGCAGGGGATTCTAGAATCCAGTAACTGGCGGGTATACGCGAGCGAAATTGACGTGGTTTAAAGATATAATGCAAACGCGCCCGATCCCGCCGCTATTATCGAACGGAGCCTCGGTCATTGCATGCGATCAGCCGGCCGCAAAATGTATGGCGTCGAGCTTTTACGCCTCGCGCTTTTATAAAAAATAAAAAAAGAAATATATATTTTTTTTTAGCCCGTCAGCCGCACGTAATCGTCACTCGCGAGGTCGGTCGGGTTTACGATAAATATTGTGTAACGCACCGGTCCCTCTTGCATTTTCGCCCATCCGCGGAATGGTAGGTAATGAAACGTGTAATGAGAGCGTAATACGCGAGCAAGAATTCGCGGGTTGAACCCACTAATTCACGGGGGCATTATTAAATGTGCGTCATACTCCTGATATTTTCGATATTCAATAATTTCTATACGCTCGCGCGTAATCTGTTTAATAAAACTGCATTCGCTTGAAATCGAGGTATCGAATATTTGGAGAGTGCCGAATCGCTGGCCGAAAGATTAATCATATAAATATCGTGCGCTTTGTTTATACGCCACCCTCGCCGGGTGCTCTGTGATATTTAATAAGACTGAATACAGCCCGCGGCAAAAGTGAAAAGCGATGCGCGTTCAACTCGAAAAATGCTGATCGTTAACTTTTTTTTTTCTTTTTCTTTTTTTACCTGATTATTACTTTCGGCTCATTTTTTAAATACACGCGGAAAGTGGACAATAAATTCTACGTGGAAGTGACGCTTAATGATATTAACGTCGGTTCGTTAAAGCCGTTAACACGTTATAAAATAAACGAAGTAAAATCAGGCTAATTTAAATTTATATGAATTATAAATTTTCATCTCGGTCAAAACTTTGTACCCGGTGGTTCGCGCGTTCTCGTTAATTATTTTTTCTTTTTTTTCTTTTTTTATAGTAACAACCGATAAAACACTGATAACTTAATAATAATAATAACTTTATTATTGATTAATAAGATCCTCGTCGGCAATACTCCCTTGTCTTTTGTGTAAAAAAAAACAAAAATGTGCGCATTTGGGAAGTCCAATTACTCAAGATGGGAGATAAGAGAGATTACCGCTAATTATTAAAGCCCGTGATCAGAAGCTCGCCTCGTTAAGATCTGATAAAAACTCGATAGTCCAACAAAGTGGTCTCACGTAGGGCACAAAATTTACACGTTCACTTGGCAAATATAATTATCCCGGAAAATAAAAATGTTTCCAGGCGCCGGCCGTACTTCAATTTTTGATTAATGGACGCATGTTGTCGTGAATTTCCATCAAGATTTTTTTTTTTTTTTTTTTTTTTAAAGGCGCATTAAACCCGCTTCTTGCGCCGATCCCTATTATGAACGTTATCATGTGTGCTGCGCGGCTCATGAATTTTAATCGGCGTTATATCTGAAAAGCGCGTTTCGATGAACTCGCCTTGCTTCGCTTCATCTACGAGCGACTCGCTCGAACCGTAATACACTTCGCTGTAAGATAGTGTATCCGCTTGAAAGTCAAAACCGGGTTTACCGCAAGATAAAGAGCTGTTGCATCATATATACGGTGTCTCCTGTCTAATAGGACAAGCGATAATAGAGTCGAATGTTTGTCGTCACTACTGATAGCGCGTTACATTTGTGTGAACATTTCCCTTTTTTTTTATTTTTTATTTTTTTTTTTTTTTGTATTATTTTATTTTTATGATTATTAGAATTTTAATTTGAACTCGCAGTAGTCACATATGCATATATAAATTTAGTCTTCAACATTAATTAATTAAAACTAGTATTTACTTTATATTAGCTTCATATATTATGGACGTGGATTATTTATATTGGATACTTATACTGAATCAAAATATTACTAATGCCATTATATGGCTTCTCCAATTAATTCGTAGACGAGCTTTTTTTAAAGGAAACTTTTTATCATTCTTTCCATGCTTTCGTTACTTTCCTTCTTAACCATCTTAACAAGTACTTTTACTTTTACTTATTTGAATTAATAGTTAATTTATGCGATATAATTTATTTTGCGCTGCTTTAAAATTCGAGGAGGAAACCTGTTCAAAACGTTTGTTAGATTATACTTTTTTTTTTTTTATCGCGTTAAAGCGCTTTTTTCCTTTAGATTCTCTTCAGAATCCTCGAGCTCGTAGATGCAGTTTTCCAACACGTTTAAAAGCCATCCAATTTGTGAGCAACGCGATTTCGCGGCCGGTTTCTTCGAGGTCGCGAGTGCGCTTTAAGGCCATAAGTCGCCGTGGCCAGCGGCTAGCGGCAGGTCAATAAGCCTCACTCTTAGCCAGATAAAACGCCCCTTTCTCTCGCTCTCGCGTGTTCCGTTCTCGAGTGTGCGAAACGGTGCCGTGCGATATTAACCCTAACTATTGCTAATACTAGACAATCCTTTTCCGCGCTAAATTACATTTATAAGAAATATTCCGCGCCTAATGCCAATCGGATTCTGTTTCTTTTCTTTCTATTTTATTTCCCTTTTTTAAGTTCAACGTGTAGAAATTTGTAACCGAGTGCCGAGCGAAAGCTGTAACTCGCGTAAATAGCGACCGGATGATTGGCCCGTCGGGAGAAACCTATTGCGCGAAACGAACTTTATCGACGCGGAACGAGGAGAGCGTGGTAACGTCTCCTGGATCTCCTCCTGGCGGTCCAGGCTCCTCTCCTCCTCTCGGCCACCCGCAGCCTCCCGTCCGGCTTCGTCCTCGTTCGCCCTCCTTTACCCTTCGCGCCCTTCGATGTTCCGACGTGTTTGTGTCACCCACACGAGGACGGACTCCTCGCAGGCACGATTCGAGCCGTCTCAGTCAGAGCTGAAGCCTGCAAGCAGGTGCGCTGGATGCATTCTGTGCATTCCACTGGGCTCTCGTCCTCATCCAGCATCACACGACTGCTCCACCCCTCCTTTCGCGCGTGTGTCCTTCCGTCGCTTTTTTTTTTTTTTTTTTTTGTCCTTTCTTTCTTTCTCTCTTTCCTTCTCTCCCTTTTCTCCACGTTCTCTCCGCATTCTCCGCGTATGTCTCGCCCTGTCTCGTTCCCTATCTTTTTTCTCTATTTTTCCTCTCTTATTTCGGAGCGCGTTGCAATCGGGCTTTTTCCATGAAGACCTATGGTTTCCTCTCCGAGGAATCACCGGCGATCGTTCGCCCCGATGCCGTTGATGATCGCAATCTCGCGAGCGCAACGCGACGCCGAGCGATTTCTCGAATCACGATGTCACATGCTTCTTACGCTCACATGCGCTCGATAACGCGTGCTCGTGACGCGCGTTATTCAATTTTAAAAGATGCTAGATAACAGTGAATTTTCTACACGGGCGTCGCCTGGAGAATGAATAAGCATGATATTGGCCATACTTGCAATATCTGGAAATTTATCGATCCCGGTATTACGATTTAATGTGAACTGATAATTGAAATTGATACGCGCGCGCGTTATCTATCGAATATCTTTATTAAACACGCTGCTTGAAGTAATGTGACGATAAATACGAGTTCGTACGAGATAAGCGAGATCTGAAAGATCTCGAGTAAACTATTATGATATCGTAACACGATATTATGACATGCTTCAATATAGTTGAAGGCACTTTTGAAAAAAGGTAACAAGTTGAATCTTTCGTCGATATTCCTCTTTTTTTTTTTTTTTTCTTTTTGCGAAAAAGAAATTTCGCCTTTCCGCAACGTGTCACGTTTAAAAATATAATTCTCGTTCTGCAGACTAAAAAAAAAAAAAAAGAAGAAAAGAAGAATGCGACTAAACTAGTTTTCGGAAAGAAACTTTTATTTATGGGACGTAATACGTGCACATTTGACGACGTTTAACCCACAAAAGACTATCCGAAGCGTTCTACGAAATCGAGACTCCCAAAATACATTTCGTATGCAAACGACTCAACAATAGGAAATTAGTATTTTCCACCTGTTCGCGACAGATCCCGAAAGTAACTCGTTCCATGCCAGTCACGCGCGTTTCAGTAACAATTAACCGAGTGTCGAGGGCCGGGTCTGAAGGCAAGGACATTTGCATGTATAGAAGCGTACAGGAATTACTCGCTCGGGGCGCCGTATTTGTCCCGACCGCTGGTTAGGTCGTCCGCAAATTCATCGCCGTGCGTTTCTAGAGCAAACGTGAAGTAGCAGCCCGGGGCTCTGCCCGTGCGGTGGCCAAACATGGCTTAGACGGGTTTTGTCGCTACGAGCGACGGTGGGATGACGGCCCACCGTCGCGGATTCTCGCGACGTCCACGGTAAACCCGGGTTAAGCTGTTCCGTGACTCTCGGCGGGATTAAATTGAAACGATCTTATTGATACGCGCGAGTTTTCCAATAAAATCGCTCTTGATTTCGCAATTTATGTAAAACTGCCGCGGCCGAACGTCCCCCGAAAGTGTAAATTCCGCGCGAGACTATTTTTCCGCGCTTTTTCTTTTTTTTTTTTTTTTCTTTCGTATGCATGAAAGGTTGAAAACTAACGTGCGATTTTACGGCTAAAATTGCAGCACCGAGTAAATATCTTATATTTTCGCGTGTATTAAGACGCTTCAATTTTATTTTTTTTTTTTTACTTAATATATCTTTTTATTTCCGCAAAGATTTCCGCGGTAACTTTGTCGATGTTCTCCCGAACCTTGCACCTCGGCGTGAACGCGACTTTTTTTTTTTTTTGCATCGGTGAGCTTCGCGATCGATTGAAGGCGCTCGTTAGCGTTGAGATTCTAGTTATTGTACGTCCAATTTCGCCTCCTTTTCCGGAGGAGGCGGCCTGCCGTAGAAGGTGGAACAGAATTCGCGGTAGGTCTTTGCTCTTCGAAGCCTATCACGTCGCGGCCTTATCTAGCGCGACTGGCGCGTCGCGCTCGAGCCTTGCATATACCGCGTCGTACATCGTCGCGTAGTTATGGTCGACGACAGTAATTGCTCTCAGGAACTGGGAGGCAGTTTGAGTTCTACGTATCGCGCAGGGGCAAGAGTAAACTCGGCAAACTCGCTCGTTCCGCGAGTAAATGAGTTTGAGCGACGCGCCGTGCGTCCGATGCGTGCGTTTCCACAACGCATTCCCGAATGCATTCCCCGTCGTGGGAGCCGCGCGTCGTGAGATACACACACATTTCGCACCGAGCCGCTAATGGAAAACCGATAAGCCGCACGCCTGCCTACGTGTCGGCTGATTAATTCCATATTTTTCGCGATTAGATTTTAATCGCTCGCGCAACATCCACCTTGACATACGAATGCTGCTCTGCGAATTAACGCGACGTAAAATGCAATCATTAACGCATATCGGAGATACATCGCGCGAGCTTGTGAAATGATACTGCTATCAATTATTAAAATTGCTCTGTTACTTGTACTTTACGTTTTTCTTTTTTATTTTATTTTATTTTATTTTTTTTTTCTTTAAAATTTACGCCACTTGCAATTCAATGCACATCACATTGCTCTTTTCGTGGAAAGCAAATAAGTTTCGCGGTCTACGCGCCTGGAAACGCGTTATTAAACCGTGCGTTTTAGTTAAAACTATCTCGCAATCGCGCGGATAAACAATTCGGCCGTGGCTCGTAGGAAAATATTGCGGTCGTTCGCTTTACCGGATTACGGCTCCGCTCTGCGGCTATATAATTGTCACTCTTGCCCTGCCCCGCATGAATTTTAATATCGCCTCCACCGCTTTTTCTTTCTGCAATACGATATGTCCCAATTTGTGACGTTTCTTCATTTCGTTGCGAAACGCGAAACTACCGGGCACGAATTTATGACGCGTCGTCACGGCACTATGACGAGTCGTAGGGTATACAATAGAAAGTTTTCAGCGCCACGTGCTCACTTACAAGGAGAGGGATGACGGGCGAAGGGAGGGACGAGGAGGGGGGGGGCGCTATCACGACGGATACATGCATGTGCAATAAACGTAGCACACGTGCATAATGCGCGTGATATACGTGTGTAACACACGCGATAAATACACGTATTACGTGATGTATGAGCGCATAACGGACACAGTGTGCGTATGTAATATACGCGATAAATAATATCCTCGGCGCGGGACGGGGAGGGGGGGGGGAAGAAGGAGGAGGTTAGAGAGAGCGAAGGGGGCACGTACATAACGTTCGCGTATAATATATGCGTGAATATGCGCGCGCGATAGGCTCACGGTACCTGCATATGCACCGAGTCGTCGCAGTCCTAAGAATAGAGCCCTTCGATTTTCTTCAGCTATTCTAGCGTCTACCCCTGGCATGGCCGTATTACGCGGGGTGTCTCTTGAGCGTGCACGAAGGAGCGAGGTTACGCCGGTGGCTTCGTGACGACGGGACGTTAGACGTAAGCAATTTACGTCATAAATTGAGAGAAACAGTTTCGAAGTTTCTGAAGCTATCAAAGTCGCCGGTGTGTTTAGTTCCGCGTCGTCTAACGCGATCCAATTGTTTCGCTGAAACGTTAACGGCGCTTTTTGCGCCACCGCGGACGAATCGCAATGGAAATTTCCCTATGCGTTTTCTTCCCGGGCTTATATCAACGATTAAAAGGAAAAACTGCTCGATGGGGAAACGCGATAAAAGTCTAAAATAACAAGACGAGGGAGCGACGATGGGACGGTCGGTACGGGTAGACGATGAACGATGGACGAGATAGGTATTCTCTCTACTTAGACTCAAGGACGGCTCTGAAGAATCCTCAAGGCCTTCATTGTGGAAAAAACAATGAAGAATGAGATACTCCCGAATTGAAAGTTATTAAATATTAAAGGTACCGTTCCGAAGGATGCGTCGGCGTTTGTTTATAAATTAGTTTAAACACCGATATCTCACAATTTTCCCTTCTCGCGCAAATAAAGGGGCCGTAAGAAAATTAATTATTGAAAAGTGAAAACAAATTACGTCGCTGCTCATCGATTTTCTTTCGAATGCAAAACGCTTCGTATCACCGTGAATTTTAATATTTAAACATTTATTTTGTACAGAGCCATTTCCTATCCCGACGTAATTGCGCCTCACAATGTAATTACGCTTCCGATAACATCTTAATGTAATTTATAATCCAGCCGACGGGAGAGCCCGCTCTTCTATCGTCGTCGTCTTCGCGTTGCAAAATGCATTCCCTATTTTGAAACAAATTTAACTCCCAGGTATATACATAGATAGGGAAAGGAATATTTGCGTGTTTAATCCATAGATAACGATCGAAATAAGGACGCGGCTGCGGATTTCTCTCCCTTGTGTACGTTTAACTGCAGCTATTAATAACGCTTAATCTCTCTCGGAAGAAAGGAGACCGATCCCGTTTCCCAAGAGATCCTATTATCTGTCCCGCCGTCTCCGATTCGCATAATTCGGTTTAGGCCTATATTAGATCCGACATTTATCCGACTACGCGACGCTCGTAAAAACGCGCCCATTGCTGGGCGACCGCGGAATTTACGAGCATACTGGCCCTTTCCTCTCTTCTCTCTCTCTCTCTCTCTATTTTTTTTTTTTTTTTTGTATCTTTTTCTTGCTTCTTCTTGTTCCCTCTCGTCTTCAGCTTGCGAAAATTGCTCAGAGATACAAAGGGGGAAGTAATGATCGCAACATGCAATTACGCGACCTCCTTTGGTGTCATTCACTACACGTCGGTTTCTCGGTGTGTAATGATCATCTTTTTATGAGATATAATATGCGTCATTACGCGTGTTTTTCGTAAGATATTTTTTTTCGAGTTATTTCAACATTTTTCTCGTGGATTTTATTAAAATTTAATTTACATATATTTTTGCATTTCGATTAAATTTACGTTTCTATATCTGAACGGAAAAGGTCAGACGTACAATTTCGCAGTTTCGTCTATTTTACGCAATATTTTCTAAATTAGGAAGAAACGGAATATTAATGACTCGAATGCTGAAACGTGCCCGCAGTTACGCCGGCGAGTAAACTGGTGGTAGCCGATAAGAACGTTTCACCTCAAGAACGTCGGAACTAGCAGACGTCTCGAAAACGCGACGGTCCACCTGAGCGCACGTTTGGGAACAAGTACGATCGACAATGATCCTCGCCACTTGTTGCAATGGAAAATTAGTTTTCCCTATCTCTAAACTGTCGGAAAACTCGATGAAGAGGGATTTTGCAGGAATTCCCTTCGTTCGGAGAGCTTTCCACGCACGCTGGAAAAGTACCTTAAATTCAACAAAGTGCCTATTGTGTTCGTAGCTATTCTTTTTACTGCGAGAGACGATAAATCTTTATTCCATCGGAGGAAAAAAAAAAAAAAAAGAATTTACGCGTTGAAGAAACGATTATACGATCGTTTGCTTTTCGTTAAAAAAAGAAAAAAAAAATTATTTAAGTTTTTACGCGCCTGCGAATTTTGTGCGAAACGTAAAGAATTGGCGCGCGAGTCGTTCGGGATGATCGCTTAGGGTTATTGCTTAGATAGCACGGCCGCTCGCATAACACGGTCGCCGCGCTTAATCGTGGTCATTGAGACATTGTTTGCGGATAGCTACTATCGTCACGCCCGATGGTCTCGCCTCTCGCGTCCGCTCGTGCCCACGGCCATTTTGCATTCGATAACGATACACACCTAGAGCAGGCTCGAAGCGGACCTAAATTTACGGAGCGCGTGCGATAACGGCGGACGTTTTTATGGCCCGCATGTACGTAAAAAAATAAGAGAGAAAGAAAGAAAGAAAGACAGAAAAAAAAAAGAAAAATTATGCCGCTAAACCGCCGCGGCGGGAAAAAGCCGGGGACCCGACGGCGTCGCGATTCACGCTCGCCGTTCCGCTCAGCTTCTTGCACGCGGCATCACTCGGCTCGCGAGACCATCGTAACATTTCACAGTCCGAGGATTTTCATCGCCACTTTAACGCCGGTTAAGTGGCGCTTCGCGCTAAGCTTCCGTCGTCAAACGCGAGACAAAAGCGGAGGTGTTCGGCGGATAACGTACGTCATACGACGGCGACTGCGGAGCGACGTGTTTACAAGTAGCTTCGTAATTAGATAAGGATCAGGACTACGTGTTCCGAAATACTCCGCTCCTTTCGAGATGGGGGTGGCCCGAGCGCGAGCGGGAGTCAACTTAAGATCCGGCGAGTCGATGGGGGACGACCGAGTGCGGTTCGAGTTATTGATCATCGCTGCATCCGATGCACCCCTGCCTGGCTGCAGGTGAGCCCGACTAGCCGCGCATCCTGCATTACCGCGCCGCGTCGTCGCGACATCGCGGGACCTCCGATTTTTCCACCGACATGCGGAATTCTTCGCGATCTTTACGATCGGCTTTACGACCCGCGCTTTCTCGTTATTTCGCTGCTCCTGGCAGTTTTTATTTTGCCTTTTGTTCCCCCCCTCGGCCGTTTTTATCTGTCCCGGAAATGGAAGAGACGAGCTTCCTCCCTCCCCCTCCCCCATCCTCCCCCTTCTTTACGCAAGAACCCCATTGAACGAGGTGTGAAATCTTCCACGTTTTGCATACGGCATTTCGTGACGAATGTAGGGTAAAATGCAAATCCCGCGTCCCGTGCGCGGGATAAAGCGCTCTATATTTAAATTACAATCGCGATGTAACGTGCATTATATGTATATATATAAATAAGGATGTAAATAGGAACGTAGCGAGTCGCTTCGAAAGGGAAGGAACTTTGAGAATCGCTTGATTATTAAAATCGACTCAATTAATGTCCAGCCTCACTGATATATGCAACGAGCCCTTGCGCATTTTCACATTCACGATGACACTCGATGTCACGTGAAAGAGTGCTTTAACTAACGTCCCGGCCCTTACCCGTCGCGAGCGTCCAGTCGATTTGCTTGCATTTTGACGCGTGTACGACAGGGCTGTGTGCGAAATGAAAAATGCAAGAGCTGTGTGTGGGACGTGACGATAAACGTCCGCCATGTGTGCAGTAAGCTGCGTTTCCCTGCTATTTACCAGCGGCACGATTTCCGGTTTCTGTAAAATTAATGCGGACACCGTGGTGCGGGCGCACGTGCATTTGCGCAGGAATCAGATCAGTTTAACATTTTCTATTTCTAAAGGAAATTAATTTGCTCCGCCTCTTTGCGTAATTAAAATATAAATTTTTAAAAAAATCGGGAGACAGAACAGCGCCGTTTTGGGCTTAATAATTAATACGCTTCCGTAATTTCGACAAATTCGACAGTTTATATTTTCTAGTTACGTAGTTTACTCGACGAATCCAACATCTCGATTTATTACTGTTCCTTTGACGGCGTACGAAATAATAATGTAATTATATCTTTCTGCAGGCGGAGATATTATTATTTTTAAATTACTAAATGTTACAAACCGGAACTGTATTATCAGATTACTTACGGAAGTTTACGGTTATTCGGTAATAACTTCGTCAAAGCTTGCGGACGCTTCTTTTACGTCGCTGATTCAATGTTCTCTCCCTGCTAAATTCGGCATCAGCCCGTTACAAATTTACGCTCCCTTCCGCGGGCTGTAATTTAAATAGCACGCTCGGACGTAAAATTAACAGCCCCGAAACTTTAATCGATGCAATCGTACGTATGTACGCGCGTGACGGGAACGGCTCTCCATTCGACTCAATTACCCAACAATAGCGGCCGGCAGTTCGTTCGCTTTGCGCCGCATTTACTCCATTTTAACGTCACGGCGACAGTGCTCGCGCGCGACAATGTTGCGTCTGAATTTTCTACGTGCCTTTCGGTGCACGTGACATTCCGTTGGAAATGAACGGCATTCGCCGGAGCGCGCCCGGCGCGTGGCTTTCGGACTCGCGCGAAATTCGCCGGGCGTATTGATCGAGCTCGCGATGGACACGCCGTGCACATTCCGCCGATTGCGCGGCCGTCATCGATCCATTGTCTTTCTCCCCCCTGAACACTCCGAACCTGCCCGCCTTTTCGCTTTCCCTTTGCTCCGATGCCGCCGGAACGACTCAAGGCGGGTTAATGAAGGTACGATAATTGAAATTTCTCATCCCGCGGGACGATAAGCAGCGCGTCGCACGCGCTTCTCTTCCCCGCATCGATTTTTTTTTTTTTTTTTTTGACATTGGTTACGAGATATCGCACCGAGATGTTCGCATTCGCGCTAAGGGAATCTTATTTCGTACCTCGGATGCGTACCGATGGCCCGCGGATTTTGTTGTAATTAACGCTTATTAAAATTTTGCAAATTATAAGCTGCCACACTGAAGTTTATTTATTATAGTAATCTCGATTATTGAGGGAAAAGCTAAATAGACCAGGTTTCGAAAAAGCATTCAATTATAACAATGTCAAATCTTTTTTCTTTTTTTTCCCCTTTTTTTTGTACATGACACTTTGATATTTGATACAAATATTAAGTTAATCAAATGTTTTGCACATTCAATTTAATTTTTTATTATTTTCCATAACCATCATTCTTTTGTTTACTAAAAGCAATTTTATCTCTAAAGATGTTATTTTTGCATTTTAATATTACTTCTGTACGTTCGGAGAAAAAGCTCAATGCAGGAGGGGAAAAAAAAAAAAAAATTTTTTACGTAAATGTAGCTTTGTATCACTGACACGAAGTAGATATTTTGTACACACGTTGCTATCGAGTCTTCCGTGAAAATGGCACCGAGCAAACTGCATAAGTACATATTTATATGATTGCCGATATCGAGTTTGATAAAAATCAAACAAGAAAAGTGTATATCAGTGGTAGTGTATATCAATAGTGCTTTTCTCCGATATCTCTTTTTCCCGGCGCATTTTTCTCGAACAATAAAATAGAAGACAGATATCTGATAGAAATATCTATAATTGCTTATGAGAAATAACGTGGAAATTAATAGATTTATCTGACCGAATGAAAAAAGTAATGATAAAGCGATGAGAATTATAGCTCGTGCAGCGAGGAAAAATTCGTAATTAATTCATGAGAGAGCGGGACGCTTCCTAAACAAGCGGAATAACGGCGGGCGCGAATATTGAAGCTCAAATCGTGCGTAGGGAAACTGAATCTATGTACGTAGCGAAATGTGTTCGGTAAGTTGCAGATTAGTGGAGCAGATTAAATTGGCGTAAATTAGATCAGGCAAACGCGCTGAAATGTTTCTCTAATAAATATTCAACCGTATCAATGGTACGCGATAATCATGTACCTAATGATCCATTAAATTTTGGTAACACTGGCTCGAATCCGTTTCTAACTGAATAGAGATTTGATATTGTTAGACGGATTGTTCATTAGAATTAATTAGCGTAGCGCGAGCCACATGCAAAACATAGCGGCCAACGCGTTAATAACGCAGATCGTGTATCATAAATGTGTCATAGTTTTCGTGCGTAAAATTTTAAGCCACGTTACCGTTAGAACTTTTATCCGGCCGGCTTCAGCGGAATATGGTGGAGCTACGTGATCTTATTATGCGAAACGAAGGCGCCGCGAATGTGCCACATAACTTCTTCTAATTAATTTAATTTAATTAATATTCCTACTCGACGAGAAAAGACTGTGCGAGGGAAGAGAAATAAGGAACTCGAATATCGCAAACTGATAAAACTATAAAACAACCCGCGCGTATCTACGAATTGAATCGTACAGGCGAATCACAATCGGTCGTATAAAATCGAGCGAAAATGTGATTGATGAGTCTCGAAATTAACTCGAATGTTATCGCGGATCTCTATTTTGCAAACAATCCGGATATTTAATAAGAAGCAATTTCTTCGTTTTCTGAAACGTCCTTCGCTTCTCCGTAAATCGATGCAGAGGTGGATGAGAGATACGACGACGAAACGACAGCCCTGGGGAAAAATGTCACGGTAGCTAAATATATCGCGTGGCTTGGACAGGGACTCGGAACGAAAAGTGCGCTACGCTCGTTCGTTCGTTCGTTTCCGCCGAGAACAGAAATTGTATACTCCTGCGTTTCGTTTTCCATTCTAAACAAAACCGTTTTGTTTTTTTCTTTTTTTTTCTTTTTTTTCCCCCCCGATTGTAAATTGAAACTAACGGACATCTAAGATACGGGTTTTCCTTTTCGATAACAAGGATCTTTTACGCTCGGTGCACCGTGATAAGTTAATCAAAATTCACGAAATATTGCCAAGGGATTACCGGATGGGAAAACGACCTAAATTCGCCCGTCGTTTTCACGGACATTTTCAATCTCTTTCGTTATAGCTTTCAGGCAAGATTGAAACAATCGGCTAGGGATCAAATTATCAATATCACGATGGAAACGGAGCTTATTGCTGCTCCCACGTAGGCGAGGCGGCTCGTAGGCTGCCTCGGCAAGTTTCCGTTTGATATGGCTAATTACTCGCCTCCCCATCCTCGAATGCTAACGAGTTATCTTTAGCACTTTTGTTTCGCCCGTAAACTTTATTGCTACGCGCCAGTCCACGTGTAATATTAACGAGAGTCGCCGGCGTGAAACTCAAGTACGCCCTACATTTATGCAGTAGATACCTCGACGTTTGTTGTTACAATATTTCCACGGAGTTTCGAGCGCGATAAAACCGTAAAGATTTATTCGTAAATTCAATCTGAAAATTTGTCAGATGCAAAAGGTAGGACCGTCCGTTTCGTCGCTGCGTCATAAGTTCCCTGGAAATCTTTAGCGAAACCGTTCCCGCCCTTTTCAGAATCCGTCAGCTTCTCGTCTTATTTTTTTATTTTTATTTTTTATTTTAAACCGAAATAAATAACGCGGGAAATATAACGCAATTTGTCCGCGACGGTTATAGCGTTATCTATTTGACATTCCGATACGCGGTGCGTTCTTTGCCTGGCTTTACGAGATCATAGCCATCTCGTCGCGTTTCGCCTTCGTCTTCTTTCACTTATCGTCTGGCAAGAACGGCCTTCTTTTTCTCGTCCCTTGTATTTCTCTGACGCACAAAGGAATCTGATTTTCCATTGTAAGCGTCACGACTTCTCTGTCAGAACGAGAGTCACTATAGGCTTTCCTTCGCCATGCGCTCGACCCCGTCAATTATTTCTAACTCTCTTCACCGCGGTCTTCGGCGCGACCAAGGAGGCTTTTGATTTTTTTTTTTTTTACCAAACGTGCAACTAGCGCGGAGATAAGGAATTTTCCGTCATCGCGCTTGTACGCCGCGCTGTAAGGCGTCGCATTGTATGTACGTTTTACAATATCGTTTTTTTTTTCCCCCTCAAAACGTATAACGATGCGAACTGGGGACTTGATAACAAACATGCTTTCCCTCGCGACATCAAATCAGCTCTTTAATAGCAAAAATTTCAAAGATTTTAACTGCAAAGTTGACGTCAAATTTTTTTTTCTCCCCCTCTTTTTTTTAATTGACTACGTCGTTAAAGAACTTCTCGAACGTCGCGCGGTTTCGATGAAAATTCAAGATTCTCTAAAATTGAGATTGAAATTGGCGCAGAAAAAATTCTCTGGATAAAATATCGATAGCGGCGGAGATTTTTTTAAATAATTTTTTTTTCTTTCTCGTTGGGAAGTAAATTCAGCCTTTTAAATTTACACGGTATTTCTCCATGAATTTTAATGACGAACGCGGTGTTACGTCGTTAACTTGTTTGCTCCATTTGTTTAATGTAATCGATTTGAATTTTAACTTGGCAACTAAACGTATCGCGACGTGTCAATTGACTTTCGAGTGGTTTGTCTCTTACGACATTTTACAAGCTTAATTGTTTCGTTACTCGTTCTGTGATTGTTATAGGCCGACGCAAAGGCTGATTAAACGTTTTGCTCGGTACGAAGGTCGGCAATAATTACCACTTCTCAATGCAGATCGTAATCAATCCTTTATAATGCGGTGTATATACGACGCAGTTTCGAGAGCACCTCTTTCACGCTACGATCGATTAGCTTTAGCATCGTTTGTCGTGCGTCGTTGATAATCGCCTTTGTGAGCAATTTATTGCGACTCGAACTTACCTCTCAACCCTATTAAATCACTTTCGCACACGTCAAGAGATTTTCACGGATGCCTCGGATTGTTATCGTAGCTTCTTTTAATTATTGATTCCCTGGCGAACGTAAAAGGTTCTTACTCGCGGAATATCTGATGAGAGCTATTTTTACCAGGTCGTTGTATTTAATATGCTGATTTTTATCAATGAGTTTCTGAGGATAACGGTGCGCTAAGGAATATTTTACTTCAATCATGTTTACGTAATTCTCGTAACAAAAAAAAAAAGAGCCACTTTTGATAATCTTATTTTGATTGCTGGAAAGTTTGAAGATATAAGAAATTGAAAGTTAAAAATGTACTCTACAATTTTTTTTTTTTTTTTATAGCGTGTGTGTGTGTGTTTTTTTTTACCTGTAATCGCACTCTTCTGAGTAAAATTTTCCTTTAAACGATTTGAAGAGCGCATGTGTCTATAACAGCTGATAAATTTTGTATAGCGTATATTTACCGTATAATTACCGTATATTTTTAAAACATATCTTGAAAAATTTACTTAAGCTAAAACGTGTACCTTTATCTAAAAAACGATATGATAATTATATTATTTTACGCAATAATTTTTATCGCCATCGTTCCGTGAATTGTTCAACTTCATGGCTAACTAAATAAGCTTACAAAATAATTTTTATGTAATTGGCTCGCGTCGCGTTCACGTTCGTTTTCAACGCGTGATATCTGCGGAATAAAATGAAATATTACGGTATAAGAGATGGAAGTGTGCGAGGCCCATAAATTTCAAGGTGAAGATTTCCACGATGCACCTTCGGGTTAGCCGATATATCTTGCCGCTACCGAACTCGCCCGCTACCGTGCAAATACATATATTTTTCGGACGGAATACACGAACGGATGAGCGAATCGCGCGCGTCCTTGCGTGATTTTTCCTCTCGACCTTTACGGCGCTGTGGAAAACGTCGCCAATTTATCACCGTCATCTCGGCCGTCTCCTTCGGCGAAAACGATGTCATCGTTAGTGTCATCGATGTCGCGAGCGTGTCGATATTCACGTGCGAACAGTCACAGCTGTTCCCCGCGTCGGGAGACACACGGGTTCTCCCCCCGTTTTCCTTACCCTCGTAATATACAGCAGCGGGCAAGTCGATCCATCTCGCGGCGGTGTCAGTCTCTTTCACGATTTGCGAATTCGTGAAAATATTTTAGGATACTCCCGTCGAACGAACGTTCGACGAGTCGCGGGTAGAGGATCGCACAGATTTACAAATCGCCGCGCGTCGATCTTCGATATATTTAAGAGTTTAACGCAAGCAGAATTATTTAAGAGAATAATTTATCCTAAGTATATAAGGCGAACGGTTTATTTTTATCCCCGACCTCGCTGAAAGTTTTACACATGCAGAAGTGGCTGAATTATTTTGCAAATGTAATCGTACTTTAGGTGATAAAATTCATTTCTCTCGCGAGACGTTACGGCGTGGTTAAATTTGAGAAACTATCGGGACTTCTGACATTAATAATTTTCAATTATCTAGCGACTCTTTTCTTTTTTTTTATTATCTAATGGGATATTATATTGAATTATCAGCGAAGACTTCAGAGAAAGAGAGGAGAGGTCTTATTAACTTGCGCTTAAAGATTCCGTTTGATAGTTGTTCGAGGCGGCGCATTTAATATTCCATTTCTTTCCAATCGTTCCGCGATAACAAAAGAAGACATAAATAATTTGCCGCTGTAAATTTATTCTTCATTTTACCGTTGGGGTTGAATGCTTCATTAAAGTTTTGCGAGTGTCGCGCGACACTCAGTAAGATTCAGTATCGTAAAGAGAGTTTTGTCTTCGGTCGATTTCGAAGCTTCTTCCTTCGAAGAAGTGCCATCCACAAAAGCGTAAATATTCGATGCTTTATCTCTCTCTCTTTTTCTCTCTCTCTTTCTCTCGCTCTCTCTCTCTCTTTCTCTTTTCTCCCGCGCACCGTTTTGCTTTCAAGTTCTCCTGCTCCTGTCATTTTCTTTTCAACTATCTCGGTCACCCTCGTCACTCAGAGGAATTGGAGTTCTCAGTCGGTACTCGACCGTACTTACAGAAGCTGACAGACCCTTTCGTTTAAAACTAAACGTCCTACTAAGAGGTCCCTACGTTTCGCTCCGACGTCTTGGGTCAAGTGTCGATTTCCGATAGTTGCGCGATAGACTAAGGAACATCCATATAACTTATAGCTCAATTGGACTCGCCACTATCGACTCATTAAGTAATAAGTAAACGTTGGTGCGGAGAAGACGGAAATAACGTTGAAAGGCACTCATCAACATTTAGCTCAACTTTTACGGACGGGACGTGAATATAAAGCGTTGAATGTTGGTTGCGAGTAATGAACAATTTCAAATGCATCGGGCAGTGTAGCAATAATATCCGCATTTTGCATTAAAAAGAAGAAAAAAGAAACAAAAAAAAGAGAAAAAAAAAAATTTAGACTAAAACTAGCTTATTTGAAAATTCTATAACATTTCTAAAGCAATTATAGCGATGTAGAAGCAACTTGCGAAAAGTTCAAAATTGATTTTTGTCGCGTACTAAAAAAAAAAGAAAAAAAAAGAAAGGAAAAAAAAGAAGAAAAAAAAAATAAAAAAGTCAAACCGGTGTAAAGTGGAGCAGCGGGAGAAAATGAGGATGAAGTTAGTGGATGTTACGAGAAAGAGACGTCCAAGACGTCCTTGGGGCCTCCCCAGTTGTCAAGGCGAGCGGAAAGCGAGCGTAATTGTCATTGGAGTGAGAGTCGACCATCTGAGGCGTACGAGCGAATGCGCGATGATTCATTTATGAGCGGCGCATGAATTAAACGATCGTACGGGTGGCAAGTCATTCATTTGCCGAATGCGGCGGTCGGCGAAGGAAAAAGAAAGAAAGAAAACGCGTCGTCGCGCGTTTATCGCGCGCTTGCAGCGGGAGCCGCGTTAACGCTTTCGTCGGCGGCTTGGCCCGAAAATCGCGGCGCCGAGTAAACAGAGTCTCAGACTAATACCCTTTAAATACGGTATGAAACATGCGAGCGTTTCGGGGTTTGCGGCGCAGAATATAGTACGCTCTTTGCCGCGCGGAGATGTAACGGAGATAATAATTCAATGCCTCGGCGCGGAGATTCTATCCTCGCCTGTGAATTAGAGGAAGCTTTCCCCGATGCAGAGCGCGCCCGGGGTTACACCGCGGCGAAATCACCGAGGATTCACCGCGCGTACGCGAAAGCCGCGCCGGGATTCATATTACAACATGCGGGAAATAATAATAATTTGCCGGAGAGCGCTCATTCAATCCTGGGATCTCTCCTGTTTTCTCTGTTTTGGCGCGTCCGTATCGGGATATTCCGCGGGCGAGGAGCGCGAGAGAAGCGCAAATGCAGAATCTACGTGCGCAGGTGAAGAGATACAGGGACGGTACCCCGGGAATTCTCGACGACCTCTCTCTATTCTCGTACGAATCCTCGATTCCACGCGCCGCCGTGGGTCTTACGAGCGTACTGTCCGACGAGGACCTTTCGAGGAGGGCAGAAGGCGCTCTCGAAAACTTGGCGGGCAACGCCGCTCGTCGTTCGATCGGAATTGAATCTCAACAAGCATTTGAATAAGTATTGGAGAGAGAAAGAGGGGGAGAAGCTCCTCTGTCATAGAGATAACTTTACCGCCGGCTCGTATATCTCCTCGAGTTTTCCTCGTATCTGCCCGCTGGATCGATCGGCGTTTGCATTTGAGCCATTCATTCTCCCGCGCGATTCCTAAGAGATATTGCTCGCGATAAGTAGCAAATGATTAATAATTATGCCGCCATCGATCATTCCTAAGAGCTTACCCGCCCGCGCTGATCTGAATATATTAAACTGCGAATGTACTTCGGACTTTTTCAGCGTTCGATTAACCCTACCGACTTTTTTTTTTTTCCCCCCTCCCTTCCGTCCCCCTTTCGTTCCGAAATTCCTCTCCAGGTTTTTAGCCGACAGTGTTCCAGATACTTTGCCCGATAGATGTGGAATTGGTGCGGAAATAATCTTGACGGCTTAAAAAACTAAGGCTGATGTTTGATAGTTAATAACTTTGCCCCGTGCATTACAAAGAAACGTTTGAGCACCGAAGGGCCTCGAGGCAGCCGAGAGAGATATAAATTTTCAGTAGAAAAGTATTTACGTGCACGTGCCGAGCGTACCAAAGTATAATGAATGATTTTAGGAGATAATGACTTCTCGGTGACAAAAGTCGATGAAAAGTAAAATGAATTTGTTGCGTGAAAGTAATGGAGAAACGGATGGCCGGACGACGAAACGATAATGACGAAAAACTCGCGGTGCTCGAGTCGAAGGAAGCGAGTTCCTTATCAGAGGGGCTATGCACGTGTGTGTGTATGCGTGTGTGTTTGCGTAGTATTCCTGTCGTACTCGATCCATAGTACTCGCAACGGTTCTTAATATCCTTCCGCGGGTGCGATATGCAAACGTAACCCACATTCGGCAGTACGTAAATATTTATCGTCCCGGATCCTACATAGCTCGGAAACTTAATGAACTGCCGTGCTAATCTAGTCTCTGTATAATGAGAAACCGTTCCGCAGTCATTGTTCTGTTGTGAAAGTTGTTGGTTCGACGTATTAACGTCGTAACTCTGATAGGGAAACGACGGGATTACTATTAAACTGCCATAAGCGAGCGAAAATGTAACGGATATATTGTTGCAATAAACGCGTGCATCTCGATGGACTGTAACGAGATAGTTTTTCATTATTCGCAATAAAGGAACTTTGAAATCTTTATATCGTAAAAAGTAGTTTTATTATTTATTTATTTATTTATTTTTTTTTTACGCAAAAGTAAGAAATTAGTAATTAAACGAATAATCCAGTTTTTTACGCAATATGCGGTGGCAAGGGATAATATCAAGTTTTGAGAAAACTATACTTAATTGCTATCAATTTTATCGACGACGTATAGTTGCAGAATGAGAAAATGGCATTGATAGCCCGTGGCGTTCTTAATCGGTAGCTTTACGAGCTCGTAAAATATGGCGGTATGGAAGTTCTATTGCGGACGCTAAACAGCGAGGTATCGCCGACATTCACTGGTCATATTGGTCTTCTTGTCCGTTGTTATGTCATTGGACAGAGCTTGACAAAGTTAGCCGCGAGACTGTTCTCTCTAGAAGCTTAGGTCAAGCTTGAAATTGCATTCTGCGCTCACGGATGCATAGCGAAAAATAATAAAGGAAAAAAAAAAAAAGTAGAAAAGCGTAATATCGGAGAAAATAAAATACAAAATAATTATATAAAAAAAAAAAAAAATAATAATAAATTTCTAGGACTAGATGTCATCGCGAGGAAATCAAGAAGCGTCGATGCCGAGATGTTTAATGGCGATAAAGAATAGCGGAAAATCAACTGTCGAATACCGACTTGGCACGCTGCCAATCTAGCCGAGGAACGAAAATTCTACCGTGGGTGGTCCTCTTAATTAACTTGTTTCGCTGCGCGGCTGAATGCGTGCGGAAGATTACGTGACGACGTTCGACAAATCTCTGCGCATTTACTCCTCTTACGCACCGTCGAGTCTGTCGTTTAATTCTCGTTTCCTCGCTTCAAATCGACCGCGAACTGGCACCGAGTAAAGAGCTCTTTGTCATTGAGTAATACGCCCGGAAAAAGGAAGATTAATTTATTGTCCCGGCCAATTCGCCCGTGTCCCCTCGCATTGTTTTGAGATACGATATTTATCGCTTTTATTTCACGTCCGAATAATAATTAAAAATTTTAATTCCTTACCGTTTTTTTCGCCCGAACACGGATTGAAAAAAAATTTTTTTCCCCCCCATGATTTATTAAACAATTTCGCACACCGTCCGCGCACACGCGTGTTATTAATAAAGAACGGGAAATTATAGTTTTATTAATCACACATTTCGTCCGAGAGGAAAAATATTACATTAGAATTTTTCAATTCAAAAAATACCAATTTATCCGTTTATTTATCTAACTATTTTTTTAATGGAAAAAAATTAATGGAACTGATATCATTCGCTTCAATAAAATTGAAGTTATGATAGTTGTATATCGAAGTCGTGATAAAGTTATGCCGGTGATATTTGTGTACGCGTATGTGTACGAGCCGTATATTCCGGGATAATCAAATTTCGAAACTTTTATTGCACATGACAATTTCAACAGTCCTTTTAATATTGCGTTATATTGTGCAATGCTGCATGCACGTTTTTTTATCTATCTGTTCCTCATATAAATATAAAAGATCTTACGGGTAAAAAAAAAAAAAAGGATAAAGAAAGAAAAAAAAAATTATACGCAAGATTTATCGGATAAATTAGATCTGCCCGATACGTTCAGTTATCAATTGATATCCGTATACTTTTTCATCGGCTATTCTACGCAAGAGATAAACATTATTTCTCAGGTATTTCGCAATTTAATCTAATCTAATCTTTGATCGCGATTGCTCTGTTTTCTAAATCGTTACGTCGTTTGGGAGTCACGGCCTTCCGTTTTGTGAAAACGGAGCGGATTTTCGAGCCTTTTGAGCTACAAACTTGAACCGAACACTGAAACGCCGTGCTATTTCGATACGTGCGGGGATTACTAATCTTGGAAGTTTCTTCGTCGAGAAAAAGGAAGGAAAGGAAGCTTTCGAAAAAGAGACACATAGGAACCCAAAGAAATAAAAGGCAAAGATAAACGCAAGTCCTTCCATATTCCGGCATTGTTATTAACTCTTTCGCGGACAATACGATTGTACGTTCGAGCGCTGCGCAAAACGCAATTAACTGAGCATAAATAGAAGGGGCCGCAATACCGCAATATTTTTCTAACGATAAAAAAACTCGCCTTTCCCCGTTTTATCTATTTTAAAGTTATAATTTGATATCATTACGTTTTTGCATGCGCCGTCTTTTTCCCCTTTGATAACGTTCAAGTTGTGCCGTCGCAGGCAGAAAAATAATTTCCGACGAACGTAGAACCGGAACGTATTAATTCGCCGCGCGCGTTTTTTTTTTCCGGTTCCCTATCTGCTGCGGGATCATTTAAATCTCAAAAATTTTTATCGCTCGTTATCCAATTGGTCCACGGGATAAGCACGTTTTCGCTTCGAGTGTTTTCTAAGAGATTTCCTCGGTTATCCCGGTGAGTCCACGGCTTCGTTCCACCATAATGGACCTACCTCCGTAGGATTGCACCCGCGGGATTTATACCGGGATGGTACGCGCTACGTACTGGTATTTACCAGGTCCCTTAGTTCTTCGTAGAAGTGTCGTCCGAGCCAAACGGAGAGCTCTCTAGCGATCTAAAAATACTTCCCCTTTTTTTTTTCTTTTTTTTTTTACCCGACGGGAAGTGCCTATCCTTTACGACAAAAAGGCGAATCCTCGTTAGATCAGTTAGGAAGATGCGGAAAGTATAACGAGATTATAATCCATTCACCGTGATTTAAGGATTTAAGAGAAAAATAGGTTTGCGACGGGATTAATTTAGCCAATGAAATTCTACTGATTTATCGTCATATCGCGACAAAGCGCGATCCTAAATACGTCCGATCGAATTAACGTTGAATTAATCATGCATCGAAATTGAAGGATTTTATCGCGAACAAACGATCGGTATAATATTTAATAAATATGTTTAGAAGAGTTTTTTTTAAAAGTTTGTTTGTTATTTGCAACGTTAATAGAGTTAGAAGTGTTAGAAGTGTCGCGTTAAAAATAGCTAATGATATCGTCCTTAAAAATGTCCTTAAAAGTAGCGACACCAAATGAACGTTCATATCTTAAAAGCTATTCTTTATCTTTTTCTTGCTACGTTATACTTAGGATTGTAAAATTCTCGCGTAATTATAATAATTTGCAAAAACTTAGTAGATACTCGTAAGCTTACAATTTTTTTTTTTCCCGACGATAAAACTTATCGCCGGCAATTTTATAAAATTGTATATTTTAAAAATAGGCACCTACTATTAATTATTGCCAATGCAAAAAAAAAATGTTACTTCTACTTTTTCGCCGCATCGATCAATGTACATTCTGTTTTTAGACAATGTACGACGCGTATTAAAAGAACCTGCTGTGTTTGCCATTAGTTATCGGAGTGTATCGGAATCTGTTTACGACGAATGAAAATTGACTGTAATTGACCGTGTAACGTAAATTGGTTACGTCACGACAAGTGCACAGAGCGAGGGAACCGTGTTATATAAATTATTGGAGATCAATGTTTCTTGCAGAGCGAAACGGCGTGATCACGTTCGTGTTTTTTTTTTTTTTTATATATATATTTTTTTTTCGTACTTTTTTTTCTTTCGCAGTTTTTACCACGACGATTCAAAGTCTGCGTAAAATCAATATCTGTTGCCTCAAGGTGTCGCGCGGTATTTTGCATCTGCATAGTCGATGAGCAATACATTTCAAATCGCTCGAGCATGCCGCAATATTTACAAGATATTGCTGAGATTTACTGGGACGAGAAGGGAGTATTTGTCGCCTCGTGATTGGGGTAAAACCCTGCGGGTTTAGAAAATATTCGAACCATGAATATGTTTATGCATCGTTCGCGCCTCGGCGCTTTTCAAAAATACAGCACCTCGTACGTACGTCGGATTTGAAAAAGCGTTTGTGCTCTTCATGGTCTAATTACAGATCGAGGGTCTTTTGAAAATTTTTAATTACGCACTTGAATAATATTATCAAGTTATTATTCTAAAAATATTTCTTTTATTCTTTACCGTTTGAAGTTTTCTTTCTTAATGATCGAGTAACTTATCGGAGAATCGAGATTGTAGCATCAACAAAGCCGGTATTTGTATTAAAATGAAAAATGGTAAATGTGACATTTTCTCGATATTAAAGAAAGACAGCTTCCTGACACTTAGTTTGTTTGAAATTTTACTCCTTTCAATTGTGATTGTCTGTTTTAACACAGAGCGATCGCTCGAGCTGGCAGTCGGTGATATAAAAATGGACCTGCCGGGCTTTTTCTCCGTTAATTGATACCTTAACCACTGTCAAGTAATAAATTCAATCCTCATTAACGCGTTCAAAAGGGAGTCTTCGTAGACATCCTTTACTGACAATCTGTCGATTCATTACTAGCGTTCCTTTTGTTACATCCGTGGCAATGTCCTACTTTGACTACGTTATCTTCTATTCTTTATTATGCAGTTCTCTATCAGAAATTCAACTAACTTGTGCAATTTATACCTGCATTATCAGACAATACGCAGAAAGATAATATTCTCTTGGCATTACAAAGAACAGAAATCCGTTATCTTACGCCTCTCTGTCTTGCGTTTTTCTCAAACTCAAATATTTGTCTTTTTATTTCCGATTTAATCGCGCTCGATCAGCCGTAATTATATTAAAGTTAAATTAAGAGCTCAAATATGCAATTATAATTTTAAGTATTTGTTTTATTAGACTGATTAGAGATTCAAACAAAAGTTTAATATTTTAAGACGCGATATTACATCGGTTACTAAATCAATTCCTTTCGTGAAAAGGGGGAACGGGAAATACGGCATCTGTCGCAATTTTTAAACTTGGTAATCGAACTTGGCATCAAATTTTTGTTGAAAAAAAGTTTCTCGAATATTAATAGCGGAGTTTTATACGTTCTTATAAAGTTTTAAAAAAAATCTATTAAAATATTTTTGGTATTAAGAAACTTTAATTTTTGTTTTAAATTGTTATTAAACTCGTGAAATAATTTATTTTGAGTTAAACGGATTTTCTTCTTATACTAGAAGAAATAATGCGCGCGCTATTTTTTAAGAGTTCCCACCCGATTGTAAATAACAAAAAAAATGATGCGACTTACCAATCTGCATTCAGCGGAGTTGTAAAATTCCGCCGGTGACTGTAACAAAAAATAAAACATTAATGTAGACATGTTATTTAAATTAAAATATTTAAATTAACGTAAAGGTAAAGCTTTAATTTTTTTTTCAAGATTTTCTAAACGGGAAAAAATTTATATTTACCTATAAGTTGCTCCGCCGATGCAGGATGCCCGTCCCGGGCCTGCTCCTCCTCTCAGATGGGACGTGACGAGCCATCCTTCCGCGCACAAGTCACTCGCGAATACCCCGACCGTGATTTTACTCGCGAAAATTACCTAACACTATCGCGCGGTATTTTTCGGCGCTCCTAAAAAAAGATTATCGAAAAAGAAACGTCCGAAAACTTAGCGGCACTCCCGAAAACGACCGACTTTATTTTACTGAACACTGCGCGGCAGCGGAGATCCTCTTGATCTGTAACAGAAAAATTAAAGAATAATTTTATAAATATTCAATCTAATTAAATAAAAATATTAAAAGAACGTTATTAAAAATGTAAAGCATTTTACTTCGCAGTAAAATTGATCCTTACCCTGGGGTTGCTCCGCTGGCGCAGGATACCCTTCCTGGGCCTCCTCCTCCTCTCAGAACACCAGACCTCCCGTCGGAGTGACCAGCTTCCTCTCGGATCATTCCAAGTTCGCCCTCGCATTGATTATCTGCAAGCAAAAATCCCGAATAGTTAGTTAAAATTACGCGAGTCATACATGAGTAACATGAATAACACGAGCACATGAGTAAGGACGTAGCTTACTTTAAGGAAAGGATGGTAGGCACACATGCTCTCCTCGTAAGGTGGGTGTAAGAGAAGATAGTTCCCGTACCGGGCGGCTTTCGTTAAACGGAAATGCGAATTTCGGTACGGAGACACGTGCTTGCTGTGCCGTGCGTAGGACGTGTGTGTTCGCGCGACCGCTAGAGAAGGACAAAGCGAGAGTGGGGGTAGTGGGGGAATATACCTAGCGCGCGGCACGTAGGCTCGCGCTCGCTCTCACCCTGTCCCCCCCCCGCCACCCCCCGATCCCCCCGCGCCTATCAATTCGTTATTCTCGTTCGATTTAATTGTAATATTAAATTAGTATGTTCAGACAAAGACGGTACTTCCCCCAGGTCGTCCTCGATCTCAAAAATCGTGAAGACCGTCTTTGCCTGGACATATTAATAAAATATTAAAATTAAATTCGAACCTCAAGATCGCCGACTTAACAGCCGACGTTGACTCTCGCTTGGCGCGAAGCAAGCCAAGCGAGAGAACTAATCAGCGTCGGTTTAAAGCGGTAACAATTAACAACTAATTTACGCGTCACACCAATTTTTTAAGATAGGATTTTTTTGTTTAAATAAGAGCTTCCTTTATACGCGCATTTAATCGAACCTCAATAAGAGCAGTAGAGAAGTCGCAGTTTGTATCTTTTCCAACATTCTCTCTTGGACGAAGTTCGTCTATCTTGAACTTTTCTCTTTGCTTACATGGGTGCCTCGTATTGTATATGTATACGTATATTGCACACACGTGCCCACACTCCAATTCACTCATACAAGAGTGTAAGTCGCTTTTCAGGAACTTGTGCCGCAAGACAGTTTTCTCTCTTGTGGTTTCGTCGATTTAAAGTTTAATAATTTTATTTTAGTTACAATACATAAAATTTCATACGCGTAATGTCACATACGCATAATGTACGTTACGTATTAAATCTCAATCGCGCGAATGTGTGCACGTGCGTACGTAGTATATTTTTTAGTGTATCTGGTCTTTTTTTTTTTTTTTTCCAGTTGATATAAGTATATTGCAATCTCCTGGAAACTTATAAGATTTTAAATTCTACTATCTTACTTTTTGCTAAATTTATTTCTAAAGCTGGACGGTGAATCGATTGCTCGCGAGATTTTTATCCTCGCGAAAACGAGAAAGCATTTTTTATATTTCATACAAACAATTTTGATGCAATCTTAAAAAAAAAAAAAAATTATTACCGTTTGATTTTGTTCTCTCAACGCGTGAGGGTCAAGGTAAAATATATTAAAAATACAATATAATTTAAAAGATTTAGGTGTGCTGTGATCACCGCGCCGTGCTTTAATAATCTATTCTAAAGATTAATTAGAGCCGAGAATTGAAAATGTCAAAGTTATAAATAGTTCTCGAGTTATAAGCGATCAAAGGTGGAGTTTGACACGTTTATATTTTAATTAAATTAATATTCAACTCTGCTTGCCACGTACGCATCGATCTGTTATTAATTTCCGCAGTGTAGGCGATAGAATACTTAGCGAGGAGAAAAAAAAAATTTTTATCAAATCTCTAGTAAGGGATAGAAGTTCGCCTTCGCTTTCTATATACGGATGAGTTCGTTATCATTTCGCTTCGGATACGCGTGTCCCGAGTGAGAGAATTCACGCGGTTTTAATAAATCGATTTAAAAGGCAGAAAAAAAAATTATTTCCCTTTACAAGGGTGGGTCAAACATTACTTGAAAAGGTATTCTGACTAAACGTACGTTGGACATTCGGTGCGATCGACGTTATATTTGCACGACTTGGTTGTTATTCGCACGGCGAGACCTCGGAATGTACACGTTACTGAACTGTGTCACGTAGTTCGCGTTGCCTTTCGCGTAACGCCGCGAGTGCCGGGAGACTCCGCCGATCGTCGTAATGAATGATTATCAGCCTGTTTTTGATAAGCTTTCGCGATCGTCAACGTATCGTGCTCGTATCAAGGCGACGACTGACTGTCGAACCTGATATTTAACTTTCAAAAGTTGCAGAATGTCATTTCGTTGCGGTGATGATTACTTCGTTATTTGAATTTGCGCAACGAGTCTAGAAAGTTCCCTTGTTTTTTATTTTACGATTCGTATTTAATTTTTTAATTAGCAGCGTCGGACGACGCGCGTGAATCGGATGAAATAATCAAAAGCATGGAGGCATAATTTGACGGTAACGTTTCTTGTGCAATGTATTGTCGATGTGGTGTCGCTCTTCGAATTTAATATCGGTTCCGTAAAAAAGCGAGTTCTTAAGTGCAACGGAGCAACCTCACGCATTGTACGTATAAATAAATGTCTTTTAAAATATCATTTTCGTGCTCGTATTATAAATTTAATATCGAATTATTCATAAAAATGTAAAAAAAAAAGTTGCGATATCGCAGCACGAATAAATTTACATCACGGTGTTCGGTAAATTGATTTTTTTCTATTTTATTTTTTTCTTTCTTTCAAGGAGAGAGAATAAGGGAGAAAAATAAAAGAAATTCAAGTTACGTAATAATAAAGCTCCAGTCACCTAGTCTCGATTTATTCGATCGAACGTAATCTCGAACTTATTCGAATTGCCGCGATATTGTTATAATTCTCGTAGCAGTTTTTAAAGAATTCATTGTCCAATTTTCGCTCCACGTGCGCGATTATTTTACGCATACGTTAACGCAATGCGGTAACGTGTTTACGCTAAACGCGAATGTTAAGCAATCGTCAAGGCAATTCGTGCTGTATGTTGATGCGTACATGCAAATGAGAAACGCACACTACGTCGTTCGTAGGTAAATAAATGTTCGATTAAGGCGGCGTGGGAAATGCATTAAGAGCTTCGCTTGTTCTGTTCACGTCGATAGTGCGAATATTAAATTGATCATTCAGCTTGCAACACTCGCGTCTTCAATTATGTTCGATGTGATAAGATTTCGGTCACGTTTCCGCGCGCTTGTTCGCATTTTCGGGTAGCGTAAATTTTCCGCGAAATGGTTTTAATTAGATTGCATTGTGAACGAGCGAGATTACACTTTGCCGAAAAGCCCATTCAATAAATTTGATTAAAAGGCTGCTTTTTAGCGGTATTGCAGATTTTAATTTTTTTTTTTTTAATGCTGCGTTGTAAAAGTAGACATTGTTTCGACGATAGGTTTTATTCGATCGAGTAGCTTATGGTAACTTGCGCGTTTTGTGAGATTTCTTAAACAATGACCGAATAAAAAAAAATTCGCGGGATCTAAGCCTTATTCGCAATTTAATTATGTTTCACGTTGCATCTATATACGCAATTGCGTCAGGCATGAATTCAAGAAACTTTTTACACAAAGGGTCTTGCTGATTTTTCTCGCGTTTCTTCTCTTTCACAAACTCAATTACCTCTCTGCTAATAATCCCGACCAGCAGGTGGAAGCGAATATAAAGCGTTGTTTCTTCATTCTACCGTCGACAATATCGTCTCGTTTAATGAGAATGACTTCTTCTGCTCATGAACTTTATACTAAACGACCAGGTGATAAAAATAGAATTTGTACGAGAATTTGCTTCTAATAAATACATGTTGCTACATTAATAACAGTTTTTATGGATAAGAATAGATAATTATTAGTTAACAAAAAAAGAATTTGTAATTCAATATCGCAGTAGAGACAAGATCTATAATTTTTGCTGTATTTTTTTTTACGGTCGAC